>NC_141592.1:12507008-13147008 GCF_036417535.1 Chlamydotis macqueenii
GCTGAGGTGGACCTTTTTTCTGGTGGACCTTTTTTCTGGTGGACCTGCTGAGGTCGACCTTTTTTCTGGTGGACCTTTTTTCTGGTGGACCTGCTGACGTGGACCTTTGTTCTGGTGGATTTTTTTTCTGGTGGACCTGCTGAGGTGGACCTTTTTTCTGGTGGACCTGCTGAGGTGGACCTTTTTTCTGGTGGACATTTTTTTTTGGTGGACCTGCTGAGGTGGACCTTTTTTCTGGTGGACCTTTTTTCTGGTGGACCTGCTGAGGTGGACCTTTTTTCTGGTGGACCTTTTTTCTGGTGGACCTGCTGAGGTGGACCTTTTTTCTAGTGGACCTTTTTTCTGGTGGACCTGCTGAGGTGGACCTTTTTTCTGGTGGACCTTTTTTCTGGTGGACCTTTTTTCTGGTGGACCTGCTGAGGTGGACCTTTTTTCTGGTGGACCTTTTTTCTGGTGGACATGCTGAGGTGGACCTTTTTTCTGGTGGACCTGCTGAGGTGGACCTTTTTTTCTGGTGGACCTGCTGAGGTGGACCTTTTTTCTGGTGGTCTTTTTTTCTGGTGGACCTGCTGAGGTGGACCTTTTTTCTGGTGGACCTTTTTTCTGGTGGACCTGCTGAGGTGGACCTGCTGAGGTGGACATTTTTTTTGGTGGACCTTTTTTCTGGTGGACCTTTTTCCTGGTGGACCTGCTTAGGTCGACCTTTTTTCTGGTGGACATTTTTTCTGGTGGACCTGCTGAGGTGGACCTTTTTTCTAGTGGACCTTTTTTCTGGTGGACCTGCTGAGGTGGACCTTTTTTCTGGTGGACCTTTTTTCTGGTGGACCTGCTGAGGTGGACCTTTTTTCTGGTGGACCTTTTTTCTGGTGGATTTTTTTTTTGGTGGACCTGCTGAGGTGGACCTTTTTTCTGGTGGACCTGTTGAGGTGGACCTTTTTTCTGGTGGACCTTTTTTTCTGGTGGACCTGCTGAGGTGGACGTTTTTTCTGGTGGACCTTTTTTCTGGTGGACCTGCTGAGGTGGACCTTTTTTCTGGTGGACCTGCTGAGGTGCACCTTTTTTTCTGGTGGACCTGCTGAGGTGGACCTTTTTTTCTGGTGGACCTTTTTTCTGGTGGACCTGCTGAGGTGGACCTTTTTTTCTGGTGGACCTTTTTTCTGCTGGACCTGCTGAGGTGGACCTTTTTTTCTGGTGGAATTTTTTTCTGGTGGACCTGCTGAGGTGGACCTTTTTTCTGGTGGACCTGCTGAGGTGGACCTTTTTTCTGGTGGAACTTTTTTCTGGTGGACCTGCTGAGGTGGACCTTTTTTCTGGTGGACCTTTTTTCTGGTGGACCTGCTGACGTTGACCTTTTTTCTGGTGGACCTGCTGAGGTGAACCTTTTTTCTAATGGACCTTTTTTCTGGTGGACCTGCTGAGGTGGACCTTTTTTCTGGTGGACCTTTTTTCTGGTGGACCTGCTGAGGTGGACCTTTTTTCTGGTGGACCTTTTTTCTGGTGGACCTGCTGAGGTGGACCTTTTTTCTGGTGGAACTTTTTTCTGGTGGACCTGCTGAGGTGGACCTTTTTTCTGGTGGACCTTTTTTCTGGTGGACCTGCTGAGGTGGACCTTTTTTCTGGTGGACCTGCTGAGGTGAACCTTTTTTCTGGTGGACATTTTTTCTGGTGGACCTGCTGAGGTGGACCTTTTTCCTGGTGGAACTGCTTAGGTCAACCTTTTTTCTGGTGGACATTTTTTCTGGTGGACCTGCTGAGGTGGAACTTTTTCCTGGTGGACCAGCTTAGGTCGACCTTTTTTCTGGTGGACATTTTTTCTGGTGGACCTGCTGAGGTGGACCTTTTTTCTAGTGGACCTTTTTTCTGGTAGACCTGCTGAGGTGGACCTTTTTTCTGGTGGACCTTTTTTCTGGTGGACCTTTTTTCTGGTGGACCTGCTGAGGTGGACCTTTTTTCTGGTGGACCTTTTTTCTGGTGGACCTGCTGAGGTGGACCTTTTTTCTGGTGGACCTGCTGAGGTGGACCTTTTTTTCTGGTGGACCTGCTGAGGTGGACCTTTTTTCTGGTAGACCTTTTTTCTGGTGGACCTGCTGAGGTGGACCTTTTTTCTGGTGGACCTTTTTTCTGGTGGACCTGCTGAGGTGGACCTGCAGAGGTGGACCTTTTTTCTGGTGGACCTTTTTTCTGGTGGACCTGCTGAGGTGGACCTTTTTTCTGGTGGACCTTTTTTCTGGTGGACCTGCTGAGGTGGACCTTTTTTCTGGTGGACCTTTTTTCTGGTGGACCTGCTGAGGTGGACCTTTTTTCTGGTGGACCTTTTTCCTGGTGGACCTGCTGAGGTCGACTTTTTTTCTGGTGGACCTGCTGAGGTGGACCTTTTTTCTGGTGGACCTTTTTTCTGGTGGACCTGCTGAGGTGGACCTTTTTTTTCTGGTGGACCTCTGAGGTGGACCTTTTTTCTGGTGGACCTTTTTTCTGGTGGACCTGCTGAGGTGGACCTTTTTTCTGGTGGACCTTTTTTCTGGTGGACCTTTTTTTCTGGTGGACCTGCTGAGGTGGACGTTTTTTCTGGTGGACCTTTTTTCTGGTGGACCTGCTGAGGTAGACCTTTTTTCTGGTGGACCTGCTGAGGTGGACCTTTTTTTCTGGTGGACCTGCTGAGGTGGACCTTTTTTCTGGTGGACCTTTTTTCTGGTGGACCTGCTGAGGTGGACCTTTTTTCTGGTGGACCTTTTTTCTGGTGGACCTGCTGAGGTGGACCTTTTTTTCTGGTGGACCTTTTTTCTGCTGGACCTGCTGAGGTGGACCTTTTTTTCTGGTGGACTTTTTTTCTGGTGGACCTGCTGAGGTGGACCTTTTTTCTGGTGGACCTGCTGAGGTGGACCTTTTTTCTGGTGGACCTTTTTTCTGGTGGACCTGCTGAGGTGGACCTTTTTTCTGGTGGACCTTTTTTCTGGTGGACCTGCTGAGGTGGACCTTTTTTTTCTGGTGGACCTCTGAGGTGGACCTTTTTTCTGGTGGACCTTTTTTCTGGTGGACCTGCTGAGGTGGACCTTTTTTCTGGTGGACCATTTTTTCTGGTGGACCTTTTTTTCTGGTGGACCTGCTGAGGTGGACGTTTTTTCTGGTGGACCTTTTATCTGGTGGACCTGCTGAGGTGGACCTTTTTTCTGGTGGACCTGCTGAGGTGGACCTTTTTTTCTGGTGGACCTGCTGAGGTGGACCTTTTTTCTGGTGGACCTTTTTTCTGGTGGACCTGCTGAGGTGGACCTTTTTTCTGGTGGACCTTTTTTCTGGTGGACCTGCTGACGTGGACCTTTTTTTCTGGTGGACCTTTTTTCTGCTGGACCTGCTGAGGTGGACCTTTTTTTCTGGTGGACTTTTTTTCTGGTGGACCTGCTGAGGTGGACCTTTTTTCTGGTGGACCTGCTGAGGTGGACCTTTTTTCTGGTGGAACTTTTTTCTGGTGGACCTGCTGAGGTGGACCTTTTTTTCTGGTGGACCTTTTTTCTGGTGGACCTGCTGACGTTGACCTTTTTTCTGGTGGACCTGCTGAGGTGAACCTTTTTTCTGGTGGACCTTTTTTCTGGTGGACCTGCTGAGGTGGACCTTTTTTCTGGTGGACCTGCTGAGGTGGACCTGCTGAGGTGGACCTTTTTTCTGGTGGACCTGCTGAGGTGGACCTGCTGAGGTGGACCTTTTTTCTGGTGGACCTTTTTTCTGGTGGACCTGCTGAGGTGGACCTTTTTTCTGGTGGACCTTTTTTCTGGTGGACCTGCTGAGGTGGACCTTTTTTCTGGTGGACCTGCTGAGGTGGACTTTTTTCCGGTGGACCTGCTGAGGTGGATTTTTTTTCTGGTGGACCTTTTTTCTAGTGGACCTGCTGAGGTGGACCTTTTTTCTGGTGGACCTTTTTTCTGGTGGACCTGCTGAGGTGGACATTTTTCTGGTGGACCTGCTGAGGTGGACCTTTTTTTCTGGTGGACCTGCTGAGTTGGACCTTTTTTTCTGGTGGACCTGCTGAGGTGGACCTTTTTTCTGGTGGACCTTTTTTCTGGTGGACCTGCTGAGGTGGACCTTGTTTCTGGTGGACCTTGTTCCTGGTGGACCTGCTGAGGTCGACTTTTTTTCTGCTGGAACTGCTGAGGTGGACCTTATTTCTGGTGGACCTTTTTTCTGGTGGACCTGCTGAGGTGGACCTTTTTTTTCTGGTGGACCTCTGAGGTGGACCTTTTTTCTGGTGGACCTTTTTTCTGGTGGACCTGCTGAGGTGGACCTTTTTTCTGGTGGACCTTTTTTCTGGTGGACCTGCTGAGGTGGACCTTTTTTCTGGTGGACCTTTTTTCTGGTGGACCTGCTGAGGTGGACCTTTTTTCTGGTGGACCTTTTTTCTGGTGGACCTGCTGAGGTGGACCTTTTTTTCCCGTGGACCTCTGAGGTGGACCTTTTTTCTGGTGGACCTTTTTTCTGGTGGACCTGCTGAGGTGGACCTTCTTTCTGGTGGACCTTTTTTCTGGTGGACCTGCTGAGGTGGACCTTTTTTCTGGTGGACCTTTTTTCTGGTGGACCTGCTGAGGTGGACCTGCAGAGGTGGACCTTTTTTCTGGTGGACCTTTTTTCTGGTGGACCTGCTGAGGTGGACCTTTTTTCTGGTGGACCTTTTTTCTGGTGGACCTGCTGAGGTGGACCTTTTTTCTGGTGGACCTTTTTTCTGGTGGACCTGCTGAGGTGGACCTTTTTTCTGGTGGACCTGCTGAGGTGGACTTTTTTCCGGTGGACCTGCTGAGGTGGATTTTTTTTCTGGTGGACCTTTTTTCTGGTGGACCTGCTGAGGTGGACCTTTTTTCTGGTGGACCTTTTTTCTGCTGGACCTGCTGAGGTGGACCTTTTTTCTGGTGGACCTGCTGAGGTGGACCTTTTTTCTGGTGGACCTTCTTTCTGGTGGACCTGCTGAGGTGGACCTTTTTTCTGGTGGACCTTTTTTCTGGTGGACCTGCTGAGGTGGACCTTTTTTCTGGTGGACCTTTTTTCTGGTGGACCTGCTGAGGTGGACCTGCTGAGGTGGACCTTTTTTCTGGTGGACCTTTTTTCTGGTGGACCTGCTGAGGTGGACCTTTTTTCTGGTGGACCTTTTTTCTGGTGGACCTGCTCAGGTGGACCTTTTTTCTGGTGGACATTTTTTCTGGTGGACCTGCTGAGGTGGACCTTTTTTCTGGTGGACCTTTTTTCTGGTGGACCTGCTGAGGTGGACCTTTTTTCTGGTGGACCTTTTTTCTGGTGGACCTGCTGAGGTGGATCTTTTTTCTGGTGGACCTGCTGAGGTGGACTTTTTTCCGGTGGACCTGCTGAGGTGGATTTTTTTTCTGGTGGACCTTTATTCTAGTGGACCTGCTGAGGTGGACCTTTTTTCTGGTGGACCTTTTTTCTGGTGGACCTGCTGAGGTGGACCTTTTTTCTGGTGGACCTGCTGAGGTGGACCTTTTTTTCTGGTGGACCTGCTGAGTTGGACCTTTTTTTCTGGTGGACCTGCTGAGGTGGACCTTTTTTCTGGTAGACCTTTTTTCTGGTGGACCTTTTTTCTGGTGGACCTGCTGAGGTGGACCTGCTGAGGTGGACCTTTTTTCTATTGGACCTTTTTTCTGGTGGACCTGCTGAGGTGGACCTTTTTTCTGGTGGACCTTTTTTCTGGTGGACCTGCTGAGGTGGACCTTTTTTCTGGTGGACCTGCTGAGGTGGACCTTTTTTCTGGTAGACCTTTTTTTCTGGTGGACCTGCTGAGGTGGACCATTTTTTTCTGGTGGACCTCTGAGGTGGACCTTTTTTCTGGTGGACCATTTTTCTGGTGGACCTGCTGAGGTGGACCTTTTTTTCTGGTGGACCTTTTTTCTGGTGGACCTGCTGAGGTGGACCTTTTTTCTGGTAGACCTTTTTTCTGGTGGACCTGCTGAGGTGGACCTTTTTTCTGGTGGACCTTTTTTCTGGTGGACCTGCTGAGGTGGACCTTTTTTTCTGGTGGACCTGCTGAGGTGGACCTTTTTTCTGGTGGACCTTTTTTCTGGTGGACCTGCTGAGGTGGACCTTGTTTCTGGTGGACCTTTTTTCTGGTGGACCTGCTGAGGTGGACCTGCTGAGGTGGACCTTTTTTCTGGTGGACCTTTTTTCTGGTGGACCTGCTGAGGTGGACCTTTTTTCTGGTGGACCTGCTGAGGTGGACCTTTTTTCTGGTGATCCTTTTTCCTGGTGGACCTGCAGAGGTCGACTTTTTTTCTGGTGGACCTGCTGAGGTGGACCTTATTTCTGGTGGACCTTTTTTCTGGTGGACCTGCTGAGGTGGACCTTTTTTTTCTGGTGGATCTCTGAGGTGGACCTTTTTTCTGGTGGACCTTTTTTCTGGTGGACCTGCTGAGGTGGACCTTTTTTCTGGTGGACATTTTTCTGGTGGACCTGCTGAGGTGGACCTTTTTTCTGGTGGACCTTTTTTCTGGTGGACCTGCTGAGGTGGACCTTTTTTCTGGTGGACCTTTTTTCAGGTGGACCTGCTGAGGTGGAGCTTTTTTTCTCGTGGACCTCTGAGGTGGACCTTTTTTCTGGTGGACCTTTTTTCTGGTGGACCTGCTGAGGTGGACCTTCTTTCTGGTGGACCTTTTTTCTGGTGGACCTGCTGAGGTGGACCTTTTTCCTGGTGGACCTGCTGAGGTCGACTTTTTTTCTGGTGGACCTGCTGAGGTGGACCTTATTTCTGGTGGACCTTTTTTCTGGTGGACCTGCTGAGGTGGACTTTTTTTTTCTGGTGGACCTCTGAGGTGGACCTTTTTTCTGGTGGACCTTTTTTTCTGGTGGACCTGCTGAGGTGGACCTTTTTTCTGGTGGACCTTTTTTCTGGTGGACCTGCTGAGGTGGACCTTTTTTCTGGTGGACCTTTTTTCTGGTGGACCTGCTGAGGTGGACCTTTTTTTCTCGTGGACCTCTGAGGTTGACCTTTTTTCTGGTGGACCTTTTTTCTGGTGGACCTGCTGAGGTGGACCTTCTTTCTGGTGGACCTTTTTTCTGGTGGACCTGCTGAGGTGGACCTTTTTTCTGGTGGACCTTTTTTTCTGGTGTACCTGCTGACGTGGACCTTTTTTCTGGTGGACCTGCTGAGGTGGACCTTTTTTCTGGTGGACCTTTTTTCTGGTGGACCTGCTGAGGTGGACCTTTTTTCTGGTGGACCTTTTTTCTGGTGGACCTGCTGAGGTGGACCTTTTTTCTGGTGGACCTTTTTTCTGGTGGACCTGCTGAGGTGGACCTTTTTTCTGGTGGACCTGCTGAGGTGGACTTTTTTCCGGTGGACCTGCTGAGGTGGATTTTTTTTCTGGTGGACCTTTTTTCTGGTGGACCTGCTGAGGTGGACCTTTTTTCTGGTGGACCTTTTTTCTGGTGGACCTGCTGAGGTGGACCTTTTTTCTGCTGGACCTGCTGAGGTGGACCTTTTTTCTGGTGGACCTTCTTTCTGGTGGACCTGCTGAGGTGGACCTTTTTTCTGGTGGACCTTTTTTCTGGTGGACCTGCTGAGGTGGACCTTTTTTCTGGTGGACCTTTTTTCTGGTGGACCTGCTGGGGTGGACCTTTTTTCTGGTGGACCTGCTGAGGTGGACCTTTTTTCTGGTGGACCTTTTTTCTGGTGGACCTGCTGAGGTGGACCTTTTTTTCTGGTGGACCTGCTGAGGTGGACCTTTTTTTCTGGTGGACCTGCTGAGGTGGACCTTTTTTCTGGTGGACCTGCTGAGGTGGACCTTTTTTCTGGTGGACATTTTTTCTGGTGGACCTGCTGAGGTGGACCTTTTTTCTGGTGGACCTTTTTTCTGGTGGACCTGCTGAGGTGGACCTTTTTTTCTGGTGGACCTTTTTTCTGGTGGACCTGCTGAGGTGGACCTTTTTTCTGGTGGACCTTTTTTCTGGTGGACCTGCTGAGGTGGACCTGCTGAAGTGGACCTTTTTTCTGGTGGACCTGCTGAGGTGGACCTTTTTTCTGGTGGACCTTTTTTCTGGTGGACCTGCTGAGGTGGACCTTTTTTCTGGTGGACCTTTTTTCTGGTGGACCTGCTGAGGTGGACCTTTTTTCTAGTGGACCTTTTTTCTGGTGGACCTGCTGAGGTGGACCTTTTTTCTGGTGGACCTTTTTTCTGGTGGACCTTTTTTCTGGTGGACCTGCTGAGGTGGACCTTTTTTCTGGTGGACCTTTTTTCTGGTGGACATGCTGAGGTGGACCTTTTTTCTGGTGGACCTGCTGAGGTGGACCTTTTTTTCTGGTGGACCTGCTGAGGTGGACCTTTTTTCTGGTGGACTTTTTTTCTGGTGGACCTGCTGAGGTGGACCTTTTTTCTGGTGGACCTTTTTTCTGGTGGACCTGCTGAGGTGGACCTGCTGAGGTGGACATTTTTTCTGGTGGACCTTTTTTCTGGTGGACCATTTTCCTGGTGGACCTGCTTAGGTCGACCTTTTTTCTGGTGGACATTTTTTCTGGTGGACCTGCTGAGGTGGACCTTTTTTCTAGTGGACCTTTTTTCTGGTGGACCTGCTGAGGTGGACCTTTTTTCTGGTGGACCTTTTTTCTGGTGGACCTTTTTTCTGGTGGACCTGCTGAGGTGGACCTTTTTTCTGGTGGACCTTTTTTCTGGTGGATTTTTTTTTTGGTGGACCTGCTGAGTTGGACCTTTTTTCTGGTGGACCTGTTGAGGTGGACCTTTTTTCTGGTGGACCTTTTTTTCTGGTGGACCTGCTGAGGGGGACGTTTTTTCTGGTGGACCTTTTTTCTGGTGGACCTGCTGAGGTGGACCTTTTTTCTGGTGGACCTGCTGAGGTGCACCTTTTTTTCTGGTGGATCTGCTGAGGTGGACCTTTTTTCTGGTGGACCTTTTTTCTGGTGGACCTGCTGAGGTGGACCTTTTTTCTGGTGGACCTTTTTTCTGGTGGACCTGCTGAGGTGGACCTGCTGAGGTGGAACTTCTTTCTGGTGGACCTTTTTTCTGGTGGACCTGCTGAGGTGGACCTTTTTTTCTGGTGGACCTTTTTTCTGCTGGACCTGCTGAGGTGGACTTTTTTTTCTGGTGGAATTTTTTTCTGGTGGACCTGCTGAGGTGGACCTTTTTTCTGGTGGACCTGCTGAGGTGGACCTTTTTTCTGGTGGAACTTTTTTCTGGTGGACCTGCTGAGGTGGACCTTTTTTCTGGTGGACCTTTTTTCTGGTGGACCTGCTGACGTTGACCTTTTTTCTGGTGGACCTGCTGAGGTGAACCTTTTTTCTAATGGACCTTTTTTCTGGTGGACCTGCTGAGGTGGACCTTTTTTCTGGTGGACCTTTTTTCTGGTGGACCTGCTGAGGTGGACCTTTTTTCTGGTGGACCTTTTTTCTGGTGGACCTGCTGAGGTGGACCTTTTTTCTGGTGGAACTTTTTTCTGGTGGACCTGCTGAGGTGGACCTTTTTTCTGGTGGACCTTTTTTCTGGTGGACGTGCTGAGGTGGACATTTTTCTGGTGGACGTGCTGAGGTGAACCTTTTTTCTGGTGGACATTTTTTCTGGTGGACCTGCTGAGGTGGACCTTTTTCCTGGTGGAACTGCTTAGGTCAACCTTTTTTCTGGTGGACATTTTTTCTGGTGGACCTGCTGAGGTGGAACTTTTTCCTGGTGGACCTGCTTAGGTCGACCTTTTTTCTGGTGGACATTTTTTCTGGTGGACCTTTTTTCTGGTGGACCTGCTGAGGTGGACCTGCTGAGGTGGACCTTTTTTCTGGTGGACCTTTTTTCTGGTGGACCTGCTGAGGTGGACCTTTTTTCTGGTGGACCTTTTTTCTGGTGGACCTGCTGAGGTGGACCTTTTTTCTGGTGGACCTTTTTTCTGGTGGACCTGCTGAGGTGGACCTTTTTTCTGGTGGACCTGCTGAGGTGGACTTTTTTCCGGTGGACCTGCTGAGGTGGATTTTTTTTCTGGTGGACCTTTTTTCTGGTGGACCTGCTGAGGTGGACCTTTTTTCTGGTGGACCTTTTTTCTGCTGGACCTGCTGAGGTGGACCTTTTTTCTGGTGGACCTGCTGAGGTGGACCTTTTTTCTGGTGGACCTTCTTTCTGGTGGACCTGCTGAGGTGGACCTTTTTTCTGGTGGACCTTTTTTCTGGTGGACCTGCTGAGGTGGACCTTTTTTCTGGTGGACCTTTTTTCTGGTGGACCTGCTGAGGTGGACCTGCTGAGGTGGACCTTTTTTCTGGTGGACCTTTTTTCTGGTGGACCTGCTGAGGTGGACCTTTTTTCTGGTGGACCTTTTTTCTGGTGGACCTGCTCAGGTGGACCTTTTTTCTGGTGGACATTTTTTCTGGTGGACCTGCTGAGGTGGACCTTTTTTCTGGTGGACCTTTTTTCTGGTGGACCTGCTGAGGTGGACCTTTTTTCTGGTGGACCTTTTTTCTGGTGGACCTGCTGAGGTGGATCTTTTTTCTGGTGGACCTGCTGAGGTGGACTTTTTTCCGGTGGACCTGCTGAGGTGGATTTTTTTTCTGGTGGACCTTTATTCTAGTGGACCTGCTGAGGTGGACCTTTTTTCTGGTGGACCTTTTTTCTGGTGGACCTGCTGAGGTGGACCTTTTTTCTGGTGGACCTGCTGAGGTGGACCTTTTTTTCTGGTGGACCTGCTGAGTTGGACCTTTTTTTCTGGTGGACCTGCTGAGGTGGACCTTTTTTCTGGTAGACCTTTTTTCTGGTGGACCTTTTTTCTGGTGGACCTGCTGAGGTGGACCTGCTGAGGTGGACCTTTTTTCTGGTGGACCTTTTTTCTGGTGGACCTGCTGAGGTGGACCTTTTTTCTGGTGGACCTTTTTTCTGGTGGACCTGCTGAGGTGGACCTTTTTTCTGGTGGACCTGCTGAGGTGGACCTTTTTTCTGGTAGACCTTTTTTTCTGGTGGACCTGCTGAGGTGGACCATTTTTTTCTGGTGGACCTCTGAGGTGGACCTTTTTTCTGGTGGACCATTTTTCTGGTGGACCTGCTGAGGTGGACCTTTTTTTCTGGTGGACCTTTTTTCTGGTGGACCTGCTGAGGTGGACCTTTTTTCTGGTAGACCTTTTTTCTGGTGGACCTGCTGAGGTGGACCTTTTTTCTGGTGGACCTTTTTTCTGGTGGACCTGCTGAGGTGGACCTTTTTTTCTGGTGGACCTGCTGAGGTGGACCTTTTTTCTGGTGGACCTTTTTTCTGGTGGACCTGCTGAGGTGGACCTTGTTTCTGGTGGACCTTTTTTCTGGTGGACCTGCTGAGGTGGACCTGCTGAGGTGGACCTTTTTTCTGGTGGACCTTTTTTCTGGTGGACCTGCTGAGGTGGACCTTTTTTCTGGTGGACCTGCTGAGGTGGACCTTTTTTCTGGTGATCCTTTTTCCTGGTGGACCTGCAGAGGTCGACTTTTTTTCTGGTGGACCTGCTGAGGTGGACCTTATTTCTGGTGGACCTTTTTTCTGGTGGACCTGCTGAGGTGGACCTTTTTTTTCTGGTGGATCTCTGAGGTGGACCTTTTTTCTGGTGGACCTTTTTTCTGGTGGACCTGCTGAGGTGGACCTTTTTTCTGGTGGACATTTTTCTGGTGGACCTGCTGAGGTGGACCTTTTTTCTGGTGGACCTTTTTTCTGGTGGACCTGCTGAGGTGGACCTTTTTTCTGGTGGACCTTTTTTCTGGTGGACCTGCTGAGGTGGAGCTTTTTTTCTCGTGGACCTCTGAGGTGGACCTTTTTTCTGGTGGACCTTTTTTCTGGTGGACCTGCTGAGGTGGACCTTCTTTCTGGTGGACCTTTTTTCTGGTGGACCTGCTGAGGTGGACCTTTTTCCTGGTGGACCTGCTGAGGTCGACTTTTTTTCTGGTGGACCTGCTGAGGTGGACCTTATTTCTGGTGGACCTTTTTTCTGGTGGACCTGCTGAGGTGGACTTTTTTTTTCTGGTGGACCTCTGAGGTGGACCTTTTTTCTGGTGGACCTTTTTTTCTGGTGGACCTGCTGAGGTGGACCTTTTTTCTGGTGGACCTTTTTTCTGGTGGACCTGCTGAGGTGGACCTTTTTTCTGGTGGACCTTTTTTCTGGTGGACCTGCTGAGGTGGACCTTTTTTTCTCGTGGACCTCTGAGGTTGACCTTTTTTCTGGTGGACCTTTTTTCTGGTGGACCTGCTGAGGTGGACCTTCTTTCTGGTGGACCTTTTTTCTGGTGGACCTGCTGAGGTGGACCTTTTTTCTGGTGGACCTTTTTTTCTGGTGTACCTGCTGACGTGGACCTTTTTTCTGGTGGACCTGCTGAGGTGGACCTTTTTTCTGGTGGACCTTTTTTCTGGTGGACCTGCTGAGGTGGACCTTTTTTCTGGTGGACCTTTTTTCTGGTGGACCTGCTGAGGTGGACCTTTTTTCTGGTGGACCTTTTTTCTGGTGGACCTGCTGAGGTGGACCTTTTTTCTGGTGGACCTGCTGAGGTGGACTTTTTTCCGGTGGACCTGCTGAGGTGGATTTTTTTTCTGGTGGACCTTTTTTCTGGTGGACCTGCTGAGGTGGACCTTTTTTCTGGTGGACCTTTTTTCTGGTGGACCTGCTGAGGTGGACCTTTTTTCTGCTGGACCTGCTGAGGTGGACCTTTTTTCTGGTGGACCTTCTTTCTGGTGGACCTGCTGAGGTGGACCTTTTTTCTGGTGGACCTTTTTTCTGGTGGACCTGCTGAGGTGGACCTTTTTTCTGGTGGACCTTTTTTCTGGTGGACCTGCTGGGGTGGACCTTTTTTCTGGTGGACCTGCTGAGGTGGACCTTTTTTCTGGTGGACCTTTTTTCTGGTGGACCTGCTGAGGTGGACCTTTTTTTCTGGTGGACCTGCTGAGGTGGACCTTTTTTTCTGGTGGACCTGCTGAGGTGGACCTTTTTTCTGGTGGACCTGCTGAGGTGGACCTTTTTTCTGGTGGACATTTTTTCTGGTGGACCTGCTGAGGTGGACCTTTTTTCTGGTGGACCTTTTTTCTGGTGGACCTGCTGAGGTGGACCTTTTTTTCTGGTGGACCTTTTTTCTGGTGGACCTGCTGAGGTGGACCTTTTTTCTGGTGGACCTTTTTTCTGGTGGACCTGCTGAGGTGGACCTGCTGAAGTGGACCTTTTTTCTGGTGGACCTGCTGAGGTGGACCTTTTTTCTGGTGGACCTTTTTTCTGGTGGACCTGCTGAGGTGGACCTTTTTTCTGGTGGACCTTTTTTCTGGTGGACCTGCTGAGGTGGACCTTTTTTCTAGTGGACCTTTTTTCTGGTGGACCTGCTGAGGTGGACCTTTTTTCTGGTGGACCTTTTTTCTGGTGGACCTTTTTTCTGGTGGACCTGCTGAGGTGGACCTTTTTTCTGGTGGACCTTTTTTCTGGTGGACATGCTGAGGTGGACCTTTTTTCTGGTGGACCTGCTGAGGTGGACCTTTTTTTCTGGTGGACCTGCTGAGGTGGACCTTTTTTCTGGTGGACTTTTTTTCTGGTGGACCTGCTGAGGTGGACCTTTTTTCTGGTGGACCTTTTTTCTGGTGGACCTGCTGAGGTGGACCTGCTGAGGTGGACATTTTTTCTGGTGGACCTTTTTTCTGGTGGACCATTTTCCTGGTGGACCTGCTTAGGTCGACCTTTTTTCTGGTGGACATTTTTTCTGGTGGACCTGCTGAGGTGGACCTTTTTTCTAGTGGACCTTTTTTCTGGTGGACCTGCTGAGGTGGACCTTTTTTCTGGTGGACCTTTTTTCTGGTGGACCTTTTTTCTGGTGGACCTGCTGAGGTGGACCTTTTTTCTGGTGGACCTTTTTTCTGGTGGATTTTTTTTTTGGTGGACCTGCTGAGGTGGACCTTTTTTCTGGTGGACCTGTTGAGGTGGACCTTTTTTCTGGTGGACCTTTTTTTCTGGTGGACCTGCTGAGGGGGACGTTTTTTCTGGTGGACCTTTTTTCTGGTGGACCTGCTGAGGTGGACCTTTTTTCTGGTGGACCTGCTGAGGTGCACCTTTTTTTCTGGTGGATCTGCTGAGGTGGACCTTTTTTCTGGTGGACCTTTTTTCTGGTGGACCTGCTGAGGTGGACCTTTTTTCTGGTGGACCTTTTTTCTGGTGGACCTGCTGAGGTGGACCTGCTGAGGTGGAACTTCTTTCTGGTGGACCTTTTTTCTGGTGGACCTGCTGAGGTGGACCTTTTTTTCTGGTGGACCTTTTTTCTGCTGGACCTGCTGAGGTGGACTTTTTTTTCTGGTGGAATTTTTTTCTGGTGGACCTGCTGAGGTGGACCTTTTTTCTGGTGGACCTGCTGAGGTGGACCTTTTTTCTGGTGGAACTTTTTTCTGGTGGACCTGCTGAGGTGGACCTTTTTTCTGGTGGACCTTTTTTCTGGTGGACCTGCTGACGTTGACCTTTTTTCTGGTGGACCTGCTGAGGTGAACCTTTTTTCTAATGGACCTTTTTTCTGGTGGACCTGCTGAGGTGGACCTTTTTTCTGGTGGACCTTTTTTCTGGTGGACCTGCTGAGGTGGACCTTTTTTCTGGTGGACCTTTTTTCTGGTGGACCTGCTGAGGTGGACCTTTTTTCTGGTGGAACTTTTTTCTGGTGGACCTGCTGAGGTGGACCTTTTTTCTGGTGGACCTTTTTTCTGGTGGACGTGCTGAGGTGGACATTTTTCTGGTGGACGTGCTGAGGTGAACCTTTTTTCTGGTGGACATTTTTTCTGGTGGACCTGCTGAGGTGGACCTTTTTCCTGGTGGAACTGCTTAGGTCAACCTTTTTTCTGGTGGACATTTTTTCTGGTGGACCTGCTGAGGTGGAACTTTTTCCTGGTGGACCTGCTTAGGTCGACCTTTTTTCTGGTGGACATTTTTTCTGGTGGACCTTTTTTCTGGTGGACCTGCTGAGGTGGACCTGCTGAGGTGGACCTTTTTTCTGGTGGACCTTTTTTCTGGTGGACCTGCTGAGGTGGACCTTTTTTCTGGTGGACCTTTTTTCTGGTGGACCTGCTGAGGTGGACCTTTTTTCTGGTGGACCTTTTTTCTGGTGGACCTGCTGACGTGGACCTGCTGAGGTGGACTTTTTTTCTGGTGGACCTTTTTTCTGGTGGACCTGCTGACGTTGACCTTTTTTCTGGTGGACCTGCTGAGGTGAACCTTTTTTCTGGTGGACCTTTTTTCTGGTGGACCTGCTGAGGTGGACCTTTTTTCTGGTGGACCTGCTGAGGTGGACCTGCTGAGGTGGACCTTTTTTTTGGTGGACCTGCTGAGGTGGACCTGCTGAGGTGGACCTTTTTTCTGGTGGACCTTTTTTCTGGTGGACCTGCTGAGGTGGACCTTTTTTCTGGTGGACCTTTTTTCTGGTGGACCTGCTGAGGTGGACCTTTTTTCTGGTGGACCTGCTGAGGTGGACTTTTTTCCGGTGGACCTGCTGAGGTGGATTTTTTTTCTGGTGGACCTTTTTTCTAGTGGACCTGCTGAGGTGGACCTTTTTTCTGGTGGACCTTTTTTCTGGTGGACCTGCTGAGGTGGACATTTTTCTGGTGGACCTGCTGAGGTGGACCTTTTTTTCTGGTGGACCTGCTGAGGTGGACCTTTTTTCTGGTGGACCTTTTTTCTGGTGGACCTGCTGAGGTGGACCTTGTTTCTGGTGGACCTTTTTTTCTGGTGGACCTGCTGAGGTGGACCTGCTGAGGTGGACCTTTTTTCTGGTGGACCTTTTTTCTGGTGGACCTGCTGAGGTGGACCTTTTTTCTGGTGGTCCTTGTTCCTGGTGGACCTGCTGAGGTCGACTTTTTTTCTGCTGGACCTGCTGAGGTGGACCTTATTTCTGGTGGACCTTTTTTCTGGTGGACCTGCTGAGGTGGACCTTTTTTTTCTGGTGGACCTCTGAGGTGGACCTTTTTTCTGGTGGACCTTTTTTCTGGTGGACCTGCTGAGGTGGACCTTTTTTCTGGTGGACCTTTTTTCTGGTGGACCTGCTGAGGTGGACCTTTTTTCTGGTGGACCTTTTTTCTGGTGGACCTGCTGAGGTGGACCTTTTTTCTGGTGGACCTTTTTTCTGGTGGACCTGCTGAGGTGGACCTTTTTTTCCCGTGGACCTCTGAGGTGGACCTTTTTTCTGGTGGACCTTTTTTCTGGTGGACCTGCTGAGGTGGACCTTCTTTCTGGTGGACCTTTTTTCTGGTGGACCTGCTGAGGTGGACCTTTTTTCTGGTGGACCTTTTTTCTGGTGGACCTGCTGAGGTGGACCTTTTTTCTGGTGGACCTTTTTTCTGGTGGACCTGCTGAGGTGGACCTTTTTTCTGGTGGACCTTTTTTCTGGTGGACCTGCTGAGGTGGACCTTTTTTCTGGTGGACCTTTTTTCTGGTGGACCTGCTGAGGTGGACCTTTTTTCTGGTGGACCTTTTTTCTGGTGGACCTGCTGAGGTGGACCTTTTTTCTGGTGGACCTGCTGAGGTGGACTTTTTTCCGGTGGACCTGCTGAGGTGGATTTTTTTTCTGGTGGACCTTTTTTCTGGTGGACCTGCTGAGGTGGACCTTTTTTCTGGTGGACCTTTTTTCTGGTGGACCTGCTGAGGTGGACCTTTTTTCTGGTGGACCTTCTTTCTGGTGGACCTGCTGAGGTGGACCTTTTTTCTGGTGGACCTTTTTTCTGGTGGACCTGCTGAGGTGGACCTTTTTTCTGGTGGACCTTTTTTCTGGTGGACCTGCTGAGGTGGACCTGCTGAGGTGGACCTTTTTTCTGGTGGACCTTTTTTCTGGTGGACCTGCTGAGGTGGACCTTTTTTTCTGGTGGACCTTTTTTCTGGTGGACCTGCTGAGGTGGACCTTTTTTCTGGTGGACATTTTTTCTGGTGGACCTGCTGAGGTGGACCTTTTTTCTGGTGGACCTTTTTTCTGGTGGACCTGCTGAGGTGGACCTTTTTTCTGGTGGACCTTTTTTCTGGTGGACCTGCTGAGGTGGATCTTTTTTCTGGTGGACCTGCTGAGGTGGACTTTTTTCCGGTGGACCTGCTGAGGTGGATTTTTTTTCTGGTGGACCTTTTTTCTAGTGGACCTGCTGAGGTGGACCTTTTTTCTGGTGGACCTTTTTTTCTGGTGGACCTGCTGAGGTGGACCTTTTTTCTGGTGGACCTGCTGAGGTGGACCTTTTTTTCTGGTGGACCTGCTGAGGTGGACCTTTTTTCTGGTAGACCTTTTTTCTGGTGGACCTTTTTTCTGGTGGACCTGCTGAGGTGGACCTGCTGAGGTGGACCTTTTTTCTGGTGGACCTTTTTTCTGGTGGACCTGCTGAGGTGGACCTTTTTTCTGGTGGACCTTTTTTCTGGTGGACCTGCTGAGGTGGACCTTTTTTCTGGTGGACCTGCTGAGGTGGACCTTTTTTCTGGTAGACCTTTTTTTCTGGTGGACCTGCTGAGGTGGACCATTTTTTTCTGGTGGACCTCTGAGGTGGACCTTTTTTCTGGTGGACCATTTTTCTGGTGGACCTGCTGAGGTGGACCTTTTTTCTGGTGGACCTTTTTTCTGGTGGACCTGCTGAGGTGGACCTTTTTTCTGGTAGACCTTTTTTCTGGTGGACCTGCTGAGGTGGACCTTTTTTCTGGTGGACCTTTTTTCTGGTGGACCTGCTGAGGTGGACCTTTTTTTCTGGTGGACCTGCTGAGGTGGACCTTTTTTCTGGTGGACCTTTTTTCTGGTGGACCTGCTGAGGTGGACCTTGTTTCTGGTGGACCTTTTTTCTGGTGGACCTGCTGAGGTGGACCTGCTGAGGTGGACCTTTTTTCTGGTGGACCTTTTTTCTGGTGGACCTGCTGAGGTGGACCTTTTTTCTGGTGGACCTTTTTTCTGGTGGACCTGCTGAGGTGGACCTTTTTTCTGGTGATCCTTTTTCCTGGTGGACCTGCAGAGGTCGACTTTTTTTCTGGTGGACCTGCTGAGGTGGACCTTATTTCTGGTGGACCTTTTTTCTGGTGGACCTGCTGAGGTGGACCTTTTTTTTTCTGGTTGATCTCTGAGGTGGACCTTTTTTCTGGTGGACCTTTTTTCTGGTGGACCTGCTGAGGTGGACCTTTTTTCTGGTGGACATTTTTCTGGTGGACCTGCTGAGGTGGACCTTTTTTCTGGTGGACCTTTTTTCTGGTGGACCTGCTGAGGTGGACCTTTTTTCTGGTGGACCTTTTTTCTGGTGGACCTGCTGAGGTGGACCTTTTTTTCTCGTGGACCTCTGAGGTGGACCTTTTTTCTGGTGGACCTTTTTTCTGGTGGACCTGCTGAGGTGGACCTTCTTTCTGGTGGACCTTTTTTCTGGTGGACCTGCTGAGGTGGACCTTTTTCCTGGTGGACCTGCTGAGGTCGACTTTTTTTCTGGTGGACCTGCTGAGGTGGACCTTATTTCTGGTGGACCTTTTTTCTGGTGGACCTGCTGATGTGGACCTTTTTTTTCTGGTGGACCTCTGAGGTGGACCTTTTTTCTGGTGGACCTTTTTTTCTGGTGGACCTGCTGAGGTGGACCTTTTTTCTGGTGGACCTTTTTTCTGGTGGACCTGCTGAGGTGGACCTTTTTTCTGGTGGACCTTTTTTCTGGTGGACCTGCTGAGGTGGACCTTTTTTCTGGTGGACCTTTTTTCTGGTGGACCTGCTGAGGTGGACCTTTTTTTCTCGTGGACCTCTGAGGTTGACCTTTTTTCTGGTGGACCTTTTTTCTGGTGGACCTGCTGAGGTGGACCTTCTTTCTGGTGGACCTTTTTTCTGGTGGACCTGCTGAGGTGGACCTTTTTTCTGGTGGACCTTTTTTTCTGGTGTACCTGCTGACGTGGACCTTTTTTCTGGTGGACCTGCTGAGGTGGACCTTTTTTCTGGTGGACCTTTTTTCTGGTGGACCTGCTGAGGTGGACCTTTTTTCTGGTGGACCTTTTTTTCTGGTGGACCTGCTGAGGTGGACCTTTTTTCTGGTGGACCTTTTTTCTGGTGGACCTGCTGAGGTGGACCTTTTTTCTGGTGGACCTGCTGAGGTGGACTTTTTTCCGGTGGACCTGCTGAGGTGGATTTTTTTTCTGGTGGACCTTTTTTCTGGTGGACCTGCTGAGGTGGACCTTTTTTCTGGTGGACCTTTTTTCTGCTGGACCTGCTGAGGTGGACCTTTTTTCTGGTGGACCTGCTGAGGTGGACCTTTTTTCTGGTGGACCTTCTTTCTGGTGGACCTGCTGAGGTGGACCTTTTTTCTGGTGGACCTTTTTTCTGGTGGACCTGCTGAGGTGGACCTTTTTTCTGGTGGACCTTTTTTCTGGTGGACCTGCTGAGGTGGACCTTTTTTCTGGTGGACCTGCTGAGGTGGACCTTTTTTCTGGTGGACCTTTTTTCTGGTGGACCTGCTGAGGTGGACCTTTTTTTCTGGTGGACCTGCTGAGGTGGACCTTTTTTTCTGGTGGACCTGCTGAGGTGGACCTTTTTTCTGGTGGACCTGCTGAGGTGGACCTTTTTTCTGGTGGACATTTTTTCTGGTGGACCTGCTGAGGTGGACCTTTTTTCTGGTGGACCTTTTTTCTGGTGGACCTGCTGAGGTGGACCTTTTTTTCTGGTGGACCTTTTTTCTGGTGGACCTGCTGAGGTGGACCTTTTTTCTGGTGGACATTTTTTCTGGTGGACCTGCTGAGGTGGACCTTTTTTCTGGTGGACCTTTTTTCTGGTGGACCTGCTGAGGTGGACCTTTTTTCTGGTGGACCTTTTTTCTGGTGGACCTGCTGAGGTGGATCTTTTTTCTGGTGGACCTGCTGAGGTGGACTTTTTTCCGGTGGACCTGCTGAGGTGGATTTTTTTTCTGGTGGACCTTTTTTCTAGTGGACCTGCTGAGGTGGACCTTTTTTCTGGTGGACCTTTTTTCTGGTGGACCTGCTGAGGTGGACCTTTTTTTCTGGTGGACCTGCTGAGTTGGACCTTTTTTTCTGGTGGACCTGCTGAGGTGGACCTTTTTTCTGGTAGACCTTTTTTCTGGTGGACCTTTTTTCTGGTGGACCTGCTGAGGTGGACCTGCTGAGGTGGACCTTTTTTCTGGTGGACCTTTTTTCTGGTGGACCTGCTGAGGTGGACCTTTTTTCTGGTGGACCTTTTTTCTGGTGGACCTGCTGAGGTGGACCTTTTTTCTGGTGGACCTGCTGAGGTGGACCTTTTTTCTGGTAGACCTTTTTTTCTGGTGGACCTGCTGAGGTGGACCATTTTTTTCTGGTGGACCTCTGAGGTGGACCTTTTTTCTGGTGGACCATTTTTCTGGTGGACCTGCTGAGGTGGACCTTTTTTCTGGTGGACCTTTTTTCTGGTGGACCTGCTGAGGTGGACCTTTTTTCTGGTAGACCTTTTTTTCTGGTGGACCTGCTGAGGTGGACCTTTTTTCTGGTGGACCTTTTTTCTGGTGGACCTGCTGAGGTGGACCTTTTTTTCTGGTGGACCTGCTGAGGTGGACCTTTTTTCTGGTGGACCTTTTTTCTGGTGGACCTGCTGAGGTGGACCTTGTTTCTGGTGGACCTTTTTTCTGGTGGACCTGCTGAGGTGGACCTGCTGAGGTGGACCTTTCTTCTGGTGGACCTTTTTTCTGGTGGACCTGCTGAGGTGGACCTTTTTTCTGGTGGACCTTTTTTCTGGTGGACCTGCTGAGGTGGACCTTTTTTCTGGTGATCCTTTTTCCTGGTGGACCTGCAGAGGTCGACTTTTTTTCTGGTGGACCTGCTGAGGTGGACCTTATTTCTGGTGGACCTTTTTTCTGGTGGACCTGCTGAGGTGGACCTTTTTTTTCTGGTGGATCTCTGAGGTGGACCTTTTTTCTGGTGGACCTTTTTTCTGGTGGACCTGCTGAGGTGGACCTTTTTTCTGGTGGACATTTTTCTGGTGGACCTGCTGAGGTGGACCTTTTTTCTGGTGGACCTTTTTTCTGGTGGACCTGCTGAGGTGGACCTTTTTTCTGGTGGACCTTTTTTCTGGTGGACCTGCTGAGGTGGACCTTTTTTTCTCGTGGACCTCTGAGGTGGACCTTTTTTCTGGTGGACCTTTTTTCTGGTGGACCTGCTGAGGTGGACCTTCTTTCTGGTGGACCTTTTTTCTGGTGGACCTGCTGAGGTGGACCTTTTTCCTGGTGGACCTGCTGAGGTCGACTTTTTTTCTGGTGGACCTGCTGAGGTGGACCTTATTTCTGGTGGACCTTTTTTCTGGTGGACCTGCTGATGTGGACCTTTTTTTTTCTGGTGGACCTCTGAGGTGGACCTTTTTTCTGGTGGACCTTTTTTTCTGGTGGACCTGCTGAGGTGGACCTTTTTTCTGGTGGACCTTTTTTCTGGTGGACCTGCTGAGGTGGACCTTTTTTCTGGTGGACCTTTTTTCTGGTGGACCTGCTGAGGTGGACCTTTTTTCTGGTGGACCTTTTTTCTGGTGGACCTGCTGAGGTGGACCTTTTTTTCTCGTGGACCTCTGAGGTTGACCTTTTTTCTGGTGGACCTTTTTTCTGGTGGACCTGCTGAGGTGGACCTTCTTTCTGGTGGACCTTTTTTCTGGTGGACCTGCTGAGGTGGACCTTTTTTCTGGTGGACCTTTTTTTCTGGTGTACCTGCTGACGTGGACCTTTTTTCTGGTGGACCTGCTGAGGTGGACCTTTTTTCTGGTGGACCTTTTTTCTGGTGGACCTGCTGAGGTGGACCTTTTTTCTGGTGGACCTTTTTTCTGGTGGACCTGCTGAGGTGGACCTTTTTTCTGGTGGACCTTTTTTCTGGTGGACCTGCTGAGGTGGACCTTTTTTCTGGTGGACCTGCTGAGGTGGACTTTTTTCCGGTGGACCTGCTGAGGTGGATTTTTTTTCTGGTGGACCTTTTTTCTGGTGGACCTGCTGAGGTGGACCTTTTTTCTGGTGGACCTTTTTTCTGCTGGACCTGCTGAGGTGGACCTTTTTTCTGGTGGACCTGCTGAGGTGGACCTTTTTTCTGGTGGACCTTCTTTCTGGTGGACCTGCTGAGGTGGACCTTTTTTCTGGTGGACCTTTTTTCTGGTGGACCTGCTGAGGTGGACCTTTTTTCTGGTGGACCTTTTTTCTGGTGGACCTGCTGAGGTGGACCTTTTTTCTGGTGGACCTTTTTTCTGGTGGACCTGCTGAGGTGGACCTTTTTTTCTGGTGGACCTGCTGAGGTGGACCTTTTTTTCTGGTGGACCTGCTGAGGTGGACCTTTTTTCTGGTGGACCTGCTGAGGTGGACCTTTTTTCTGGTGGACATTTTTTCTGGTGGACCTGCTGAGGTGGACCTTTTTTCTGGTGGACCTTTTTTCTGGTGGACCTGCTGAGGTGGACCTTTTTTCTGGTGGACCTTTTTTCTGATGGACCTGCTGAGGTGGACCTTTTTTCTGGTGGACCTTTTTTCTGGTGGACCTGCTGAGGTGGACCTTTTTTCTGGTGGACCTGCTGAGGTGGAATTTTTTCCGGTGGACCTGCTGAGGTGGATTTTTTTTCTGGTGGACCTTTTTTCTAGTGGACCTGCTGAGGTGGACCTTTTTTCTGGTGGACCTTTTTTCTGGTGGACCTGCTGAGGTGGACCTGCTGAAGTGGACCTTTTTTCTGGTGGACCTGCTGAGGTGGACCTTTTTTCTGGTGGACCTTTTTTCTGGTGGACCTGCTGAGGTGGACCTTTGTTCTGGTGGATTTTTTTTTCTGGTGGACCTGCTGAGGTGGACCTTTTTTCTGGTGGACCTGCTGAGGTGGACCTTTTTTCTGGTGGACATTTTTTTTTGGTGGACCTGCTGAGGTGGACCTTTTTTCTGGTGGACCTTTTTTCTGGTGGACCTGCTGAGGTGGACCTTTTTTCTGGTGGACCTTTTTTCTGGTGGACCTGCTGAGGTGGACCTTTTTTCTAGTGGACCTTTTTTCTGGTGGACCTTTTTTCTGGTGGACCTTTTTTCTGGTGGACCTGCTGAGGTGGACCTTTTTTCTGGTGGACCTTTTTTCTGGTGGACATGCTGAGGTGGACCTTTTTTCTGGTGGACCTGCTGAGGTGGACCTTTTTTTCTGGTGGACCTGCTGAGGTGGACCTTTTTTCTGGTGGACTTTTTTTCTGGTGGACCTGCTGAGGTGGACCTTTTTTCTGGTGGACCTTTTTTCTGGTGGACCTGCTGAGGTGGACCTTTTTTCTGGTGGACCTTTTTTCTGGTGGACCTGCTGAGGTGGACCTGCTGAGGTGGAACTTCTTTCTGGTGGACCTTTTTTCTGGTGGACCTGCTGAGGTGGACCTTTTTTTCTGGTGGACCTTTTTTCTGCTGGACCTGCTGAGGTGGACTTTTTTTTCTGGTGGAATTTTTTTCTGGTGGACCTGCTGAGGTGGACCTTTTTTCTGGTGGACCTGCTGAGGTGGACCTTTTTTCTGGTGGAACTTTTTTCTGGTGGACCTACTGAGGTGGACCTTTTTTCTGGTGGACCTTTTTTCTGGTGGACCTGCTGACGTTGACCTTTTTTCTGGTGGACCTGCTGAGGTGAACCTTTTTTCTAATGGACCTTTTTTCTGGTGGACCTGCTGAGGTGGACCTTTTTTCTGGTGGACCTTTTTTCTGGTGGACCTGCTGAGGTGGACCTTTTTTCTGGTGGACCTTTTTTCTGGTGGACCTGCTGAGGTGGACCTTTTTTCTGGTGGAACTTTTTTCTGGTGGACCTGCTGAGGTGGACCTTTTTTCTGGTGGACCTTTTTTCTGGTGGACGTGCTGAGGTGGACCTTTTTTCTGGTGGACGTGCTGAGGTGAACCTTTTTTCTGGTGGACATTTTTTCTGGTGGACCTGCTGAGTTGGACCTTTTTCCTGGTGGAACTGCTTAGGTCAACCTTTTTTTCTGGTGGACATTTTTTCTGGTGGACCTGCTGAGGTGGAACTTTTTCCTGGTGGACCTGCTTAGGTCGACCTTTTTTCTGGTGGACATTTTTTCTGGTGGACCTTTTTTCTGGTGGACCTGCTGAGGTGGACCTGCTGAGGTGGACCTTTTTTCTGGTGGACCTTTTTTCTGGTGGACCTGCTGAGGTGGACCTTTTTTCTGGTGGACCTTTTTTCTGGTGGACCTGCTGAGGTGGACCTTTTTTCTGGTGGACCTGCTGAGGTGGACCTTTTTTCTGGTAGACCTTTTTTTCTGGTGGACCTGCTGAGGTGGACCATTTTTTTCTGGTGGACCTCTGAGGTGGACCTTTTTTCTGGTGGACCATTTTTCTGGTGGACCTGCTGAGGTGGACCTTTTTTCTGGTGGACCTTTTTTCTGGTGGACCTGCTGAGGTGGACCTTTTTTCTGGTAGACCTTTTTTCTGGTGGACCTGCTGAGGTGGACCTTTTTTCTGGTGGACCTTTTTTCTGGTGGACCTGCTGAGGTGGACCTTTTTTTCTGGTGGACCTGCTGAGGTGGACCTTTTTTCTGGTGGACCTTTTTTCTGGTGGACCTGCTGAGGTGGACCTTGTTTCTGGTGGACCTTTTTTCTGGTGGACCTGCTGAGGTGGACCTGCTGAGGTGGACCTTTTTTCTGGTGGACCTTTTTTCTGGTGGACCTGCTGAGGTGGACCTTTTTTCTGGTGGACCTTTTTTCTGGTGGACCTGCTGAGGTGGACCTTTTTTCTGGTGGACCTTTTTCCTGGTGGACCTGCTGAGGTCGACTTTTTTTCTGGTGGACCTGCTGAGGTGGACCTTATTTCTGGTGGACCTTTTTTCTGGTGGACCTGCTGAGGTGGACCTTTTTTCTGGTGGACCTTTTTTCTGGTGGACCTGCTGAGGTGGACCTTTTTTCTGGTGGACCTTTTTTCTGGTGGACCTGCTGGGGTGGACCTTTTTTCTGGTGGACCTGCTGAGGTGGACCTTTTTTCTGGTGGACCTTTTTTCTGGTGGACCTGCTGAGGTGGACCTTTTTTTCTGGTGGACCTGCTGAGGTGGACCTTTTTTCTGGTGGACCTGCTGAGGTGGACCTTTTTTCTGGTGGACATTTTTTCTGGTGGACCTGCTGAGGTGGACCTTTTTTCTGGTGGACCTTTTTTCTGGTGGACCTGCTGAGGTGGACCTTTTTTTCTGGTGGACCTTTTTTCTGGTGGACCTGCTGAGGTGGACCTTTTTTCTGGTGGACCTTTTTTCTGGTGGACCTGCTGAGGTGGACCTTTTTTCTGGTGGACCTGCTGAGGTGGAATTTTTTCCGGTGGACCTGCTGAGGTGGATTTTTTTTCTGGTGGACCTTTTTTCTAGTGGACCTGCTGAGGTGGACCTTTTTTCTGGTGGACCTTTTTTCTGGTGGACCTGCTGAGGTGGACCTGCTGAAGTGGACCTTTTTTCTGGTGGACCTGCTGAGGTGGACCTTTTTTCTGGTGGACCTTTTTTCTGGTGGACCTGCTGAGGTGGACCTTTGTTCTGGTGGATTTTTTTTCTGGTGGACCTGCTGAGGTGGACCTTTTTTCTGGTGGACCTGCTGAGGTGGACCTTTTTTCTGGTGGACATTTTTTTTTGGTGGACCTGCTGAGGTGGACCTTTTTTCTGGTGGACCTTTTTTCTGGTGGACCTGCTGAGGTGGACCTTTTTTCTGGTGGACCTTTTTTCTGGTGGACCTGCTGAGGTGGACCTTTTTTCTAGTGGACCTTTTTTCTGGTGGACCTGCTGAGGTGGACCTTTTTTCTGGTGGACCTTTTTTCTGGTGGACCTTTTTTCTGGTGGACCTGCTGAGGTGGACCTTTTTTCTGGTGGACCTTTTTTCTGGTGGACATGCTGAGGTGGACCTTTTTTCTGGTGGACCTGCTGAGGTGGACCTTTTTTTCTGGTGGACCTGCTGAGGTGGACCTTTTTTCTGGTGGACTTTTTTTCTGGTGGACCTGCTGAGGTGGACCTTTTTTCTGGTGGACTTTTTTTCTGGTGGACCTGCTGAGGTGGACCTTTTTTCTGGTGGACCTTTTTTCTGGTGGACCTGCTGAGGTGGACCTGCTGAGGTGGACATTTTTTCTGGTGGACCTTTTTTCTGGTGGACCATTTTCCTGGTGGACCTGCTTAGGTCGACCTTTTTTCTGGTGGACATTTTTTCTGGTGGACCTGCTGAGGTGGACCTTTTTTCTAGTGGACCTTTTTTCTGGTGGACCTGCTGAGGTGGACCTTTTTTCTGGTGGACCTTTTTTCTGGTGGACCTGCTGAGGTGGACCTTTTTTCTGGTGGACCTTTTTTCTGGTGGATTTTTTTTTTGGTGGACCTGCTGAGGTGGACCTTTTTTTCTGGTGGACCTGTTGAGGTGGACCTTTTTTCTGGTGGACCTTTTTTTCTGGTGGACCTGCTGAGGGGGACGTTTTTTCTGGTGGACCTTTTTTTCTGGTGGACCTGCTGAGGTGGACCTTTTTTCTGGTGGACCTGCTGAGGTGCACCTTTTTTTCTGGTGGATCTGCTGAGGTGGACCTTTTTTCTGGTGGACCTTTTTTCTGGTGGACCTGCTGAGGTGGACCTTTTTTCTGGTGGACCTTTTTTCTGGTGGACCTGCTGAGGTGGACCTGCTGAGGTGGAACTTCTTTCTGGTGGACCTTTTTTCTGGTGGACCTGCTGAGGTGGACCTTTTTTTCTGGTGGACCTTTTTTCTGCTGGACCTGCTGAGGTGGACTTTTTTTTCTGGTGGAATTTTTTTCTGGTGGACCTGCTGAGGTGGACCTTTTTTCTGGTGGACCTGCTGAGGTGGACCTTTTTTCTGGTGGAACTTTTTTCTGGTGGACCTGCTGAGGTGGACCTTTTTTCTGGTGGACCTTTTTTCTGGTGGACCTGCTGACGTTGACCTTTTTTCTGGTGGACCTGCTGAGGTGAACCTTTTTTCTAATGGACCTTTTTTCTGGTGGACCTGCTGAGGTGGACCTTTTTTCTGGTGGACCTTTTTTCTGGTGGACCTGCTGAGGTGGACCTTTTTTCTGGTGGACCTTTTTTCTGGTGGACCTGCTGAGGTGGACCTTTTTTCTGGTGGAACTTTTTTCTGGTGGACCTGCTGAGGTGGACCTTTTTTCTGGTGGACCTTTTTTCTGGTGGACGTGCTGAGGTGGACCTTTTTTCTGGTGGACGTGCTGAGGTGAACCTTTTTTCTGGTGGACATTTTTTCTGGTGGACCTGCTGAGGTGGACCTTTTTCCTGGTGGAACTGCTTAGGTCAACCTTTTTTCTGGTGGACATTTTTTCTGGTGGACCTGCTGAGGTTGAACTTTTTCCTGGTGGACCTGCTTAGGTCGACCTTTTTTCTGGTGGACATTTTTTCTGGTGGACCTTTTTTCTGGTGGACCTGCTGAGGTGGACCTGCTGAGGTGGACCTTTTTTCTGGTGGACCTTTTTTCTGGTGGACCTGCTGAGGTGGACCTTTTTTCTGGTGGACCTTTTTTCTGGTGGACCTGCTGAGGTGGACCTTTTTTCTGGTGGACCTGCTGAGGTGGACCTTTTTTCTGGTAGACCTTTTTTTCTGGTGGACCTGCTGAGGTGGACCATTTTTTTCTGGTGGACCTCTGAGGTGGACCTTTTTTCTGGTGGACCTTTTTTCTGGTGGACCTGCTGAGGTGGACCTTTTTTCTGGTGGACCTTTTTCCTGGTGGACCTGCTGAGGTCGACTTTTTTTCTGGTGGACCTGCTGAGGTGGACCTTTTTTCTGGTGGACCTTTTTTCTGGTGGACCTGCTGAGGTGGACCTTTTTTTTCTGGTGGACCTCTGAGGTGGACCTTTTTTCTGGTGGACCTTTTTTCTGGTGGACCTGCTGAGGTGGACCTTTTTTCTGGTGGACCTTTTTTTCTGGTGGACCTGCTGAGGTGGACGTTTTTTCTGGTGGACCTTTTTTCTGGTGGACCTGCTGAGGTGGACCTTTTTTCTGGTGGACCTGCTGAGGTGGACCTTTTTTTCTGGTGGACCTGCTGAGGTGGACCTTTTTTCTGGTGGACCTTTTTTCTGGTGGACCTGCTGAGGTGGACCTTTTTTCTGGTGGACCTTTTTTCTGGTGGACCTGCTGAGGTGGACCTTTTTTTCTGGTGGACCTTTTTTCTGCTGGACCTGCTGAGGTGGACCTTTTTTTCTGGTGGACTTTTTTTCTGGTGGACCTGCTGAGGTGGACCTTTTTTCTGGTGGACCTGCTGAGGTGGACCTTTTTTCTGGTGGACCTTTTTTCTGGTGGACCTGCTGAGGTGGACCTTTTTTCTGGTGGACCTTTTTTCTGGTGGACCTGCTGAGGTGGACCTTTTTTTTCTGGTGGACCTCTGAGGTGGACCTTTTTTCTGGTGGACCTTTTTTCTGGTGGACCTGCTGAGGTGGACGTTTTTTCTGGTGGACCATTTTTTCTGGTGGACCTGCTGAGGTGGACCTTTTTTCTGGTGGACCTGCTGAGGTGGACCTTTTTTTCTGGTGGACCTGCTGAGGTGGACCTTTTTTCTGGTGGACCTTTTTTCTGGTGGACCTGCTGAGGTGGACCTTTTTTCTGGTGGACCTTTTTTCTGGTGGACCTGCTGACGTGGACCTGCTGAGGTGGAACTTCTTTCTGGTGGACCTTTTTTCTGGTGGACCTGCTGAGGTGGCCTTTTTTTCTGGTGGACCTTTTTTCTGGTGGACCTGCTGAGGTGGACCTTTTTTTCTGGTGGACCTTTTTTCTGCTGGACCTGCTGAGGTGGACCTTTTTTTCTGGTGGACTTTTTTTCTGGTGGACCTGCTGAG
Source organism: Chlamydotis macqueenii (assembly GCF_036417535.1). NCBI lineage: Eukaryota > Metazoa > Chordata > Aves > Otidiformes > Otididae > Chlamydotis > Chlamydotis macqueenii. The sequence goes on from NC_141592.1 coordinate 12,535,679, forward strand.
GTGGACATTTTTTCTGGTGGACCTGCTGAGGTGGACCTTTTTTCTGGTGGAACTTTTTTCTGGTGGACCTGCTGAGGTGGACCTTTTTTTCTGGTGGACCTTTTTTCTGGTGGACCTGCTGACGTTGACCTTTTTTCTGGTGGACCTGCTGAGGTGAACCTTTTTTCTGGTGGACCTTTTTTCTGGTGGACCTGCTGAGGTGGACCTTTTTTCTGGTGGACCTGCTGAGGTGGACCTGCTGAGGTGGACCTTTTTTCTGGTGGACCTGCTGAGGTGGACCTGCTGAGGTGGACCTTTTTTCTGGTGGACCTTTTTTCTGGTGGACCTGCTGAGGTGGACCTTTTTTCTGGTGGACCTTTTTTCTGGTGGACCTGCTGAGGTGGACCTTTTTTCTGGTGGACCTGCTGAGGTGGACTTTTTTCCGGTGGACCTGCTGAGGTGGATTTTTTTTCTGGTGGACCTTTTTTCTAGTGGACCTGCTGAGGTGGACCTTTTTTCTGGTGGACCTTTTTTCTGGTGGACCTGCTGAGGTGGACATTTTTCTGGTGGACCTGCTGAGGTGGACCTTTTTTTCTGGTGGACCTGCTGAGTTGGACCTTTTTTTCTGGTGGACCTGCTGAGGTGGACCTTTTTTCTGGTGGACCTTTTTTCTGGTGGACCTGCTGAGGTGGACCTTGTTTCTGGTGGACCTTTTTTTCTGGTGGACCTGCTGAGGTGGACCTGCTGAGGTGGACCTTTTTTCTGGTGGACCTTTTTTCTGGTGGACCTGCTGAGGTGGACCTTTTTTCTGGTGGTCCTTGTTCCTGGTGGACCTGCTGAGGTCGACTTTTTTTCTGCTGGACCTGCTGAGGTGGACCTTATTTCTGGTGGACCTTTTTTCTGGTGGACCTGCTGAGGTGGACCTTTTTTTTCTGGTGGACCTCTGAGGTGGACCTTTTTTCTGGTGGACCTTTTTTCTGGTGGACCTGCTGAGGTGGACCTTTTTTCTGGTGGACCTTTTTTCTGGTGGACCTGCTGAGGTGGACCTTTTTTCTGGTGGACCTTTTTTCTGCTGGACCTGCTGAGGTGGACCTTTTTTCTGGTGGACCTGCTGAGGTGGACCTTTTTTTCTGGTGGACCTTCTTTCTGGTGGACCTGCTGAGGTGGACCTTTTTTCTGGTGGACCTTTTTTCTGGTGGACCTGCTGAGGTGGACCTTTTTTCTGGTGGACCTTTTTTCTGGTGGACCTGCTGAGGTGGACCTTTTTTCTGGTGGACCTTTTTTCTGGTGGACCTGCTGAGGTGGACCTTTTTTTCTGGTGGACCTGCTGAGGTGGACCTTTTTTTCTGGTGGACCTGCTGAGGTGGACCTTTTTTCTGGTGGACATTTTTTCTGGTGGACCTGCTGAGGTGGACCTTTTTTCTGGTGGACCTTTTTTCTGGTGGACCTGCTGAGGTGGACCTTTTTTCTGGTGGACCTGCTGAGGTGGAATTTTTTCCGGTGGACCTGCTGAGGTGGATTTTTTTTCTGGTGGACCTTTTTTCTAGTGGACCTGCTGAGGTGGACCTTTTTTCTGGTGGACCTTTTTTCTGGTGGACCTGCTGAGGTGGACCTGCTGAAGTGGACCTTTTTTCTGGTGGACCTGCTGAGGTGGACCTTTTTTCTGGTGGACCTTTTTTCTGGTGGACCTGCTGAGGTGGACCTTTGTTCTGGTGGATTTTTTTTTCTGGTGGACCTGCTGAGGTGGACCTTTTTTCTGGTGGACCTGCTGAGGTGGACCTTTTTTCTGGTGGACATTTTTTTTTGGTGGACCTGCTGAGGTGGACCTTTTTTCTGGTGGACCTTTTTTTTTGGTGGACCTGCTGAGGTGGACCTTTTTTCTGGTGGACCTTTTTTCTGGTGGACCTGCTGAGGTGGACCTTTTTTCTGGTGGACCTTTTTTCTGGTGGACCTGCTGAGGTGGACCTTTTTTCTAGTGGACCTTTTTTCTGGTGGACCTGCTGAGGTGGACCTATTTTCTGGTGGACCTTTTTTCTGGTGGACCTTTTTTCTGGTGGACCTGCTGAGGTGGACCTTTTTTCTGGTGGACCTTTTTTCTGGTGGACATGCTGAGGTGGACCTTTTTTCTGGTGGACCTGCTGAGGTGGACCTTTTTTTCTGGTGGACCTGCTGAGGTGGACCTTTTTTCTGGTGGACTTTTTTTCTGGTGGACCTGCTGAGGTGGACCTTTTTTCTGGTGGACCTTTTTTCTGGTGGACCTGCTGAGGTGGACCTGCTGAGGTGGACCTTTTTTCTGGTGGACCTTTTTTCTGGTGGACCATTTTCCTGGTGGACCTGCTTAGGTCGACCTTTTTTCTGGTGGACATTTTTTCTGGTGGACCTGCTGAGGTGGACCTTTTTTCTAGTGGACCTTTTTTCTGGTGGACCTGCTGAGGTGGACCTTTTTTCTGGTGGACCTTTTTTCTGGTGGACCTTTTTTCTGGTGGACCTGCTGAGGTGGACCTTTTTTCTGGTGGACCTTTTTTCTGGTGGATTTTTTTTTTGGTGGACCTGCTGAGGTGGACCTTTTTTCTGGTGGACCTGTTGAGGTGGACCTTTTTTCTGGTGGACCTGCTGAGGTGCACCTTTTTTTCTGGTGGATCTGCTGAGGTGGACCTTTTTTCTGGTGGACCTTTTTTCTGGTGGACCTGCTGAGGTGGACCTTTTTTCTGGTGGACCTTTTTTCTGGTGGACCTGCTGAGGTGGACCTGCTGAGGTGGAACTTCTTTCTGGTGGACCTTTTTTCTGGTGGACCTGCTGAGGTGGACCTTTTTTTCTGGTGGACCTTTTTTCTGCTGGACCTGCTGAGGTGGACTTTTTTTTCTGGTGGAATTTTTTTCTGGTGGACCTGCTGAGGTGGACCTTTTTTCTGGTGGACCTGCTGAGGTGGACCTTTTTTCTGGTGGAACTTTTTTCTGGTGGACCTGCTGAGGTGGACCTTTTTTCTGGTGGACCTTTTTTCTGGTGGACCTGCTGACGTTGACCTTTTTTCTGGTGGACCTGCTGAGGTGAACCTTTTTTCTAATGGACCTTTTTTCTGGTGGACCTGCTGAGGTGGACCTTTTTTCTGGTGGACCTTTTTTCTGGTGGACCTGCTGAGGTGGACCTTTTTTCTGGTGGACCTTTTTTCTGGTGGACCTGCTGAGGTGGACCTTTTTTCTGGTGGAACTTTTTTCTGGTGGACCTGCTGAGGTGGACCTTTTTTCTGGTGGACCTTTTTTCTGGTGGACGTGCTGAGGTGGACCTTTTTTCTGGTGGACGTGCTGAGGTGAACCTTTTTTCTGGTGGACATTTTTTCTGGTGGACCTGCTGAGGTGGACCTTTTTCCTGGTGGAACTGCTTAGGTCAACCTTTTTTTCTGGTGGACATTTTTTCTGGTGGACCTGCTGAGGTGGAACTTTTTCCTGGTGGACCTGCTTAGGTCGACCTTTTTTCTGGTGGACATTTTTTCTGGTGGACCTTTTTTCTGGTGGACCTGCTGAGGTGGACCTGCTGAGGTGGACCTTTTTTCTGGTGGACCTTTTTTCTGGTGGACCTGCTGAGGTGGACCTTTTTTCTGGTGGACCTTTTTTCTGGTGGACCTGCTGAGGTGGACCTTTTTTCTGGTGGACCTGCTGAGGTGGACCTTTTTTCTGGTAGACCTTTTTTTCTGGTGGACCTGCTGAGGTGGACCATTTTTTTCTGGTGGACCTCTGAGGTGGACCTTTTTTCTGGTGGACCATTTTTCTGGTGGACCTGCTGAGGTGGACCTTTTTTCTGGTGGACCTTTTTTCTGGTGGACCTGCTGAGGTGGACCTTTTTTCTGGTAGACCTTTTTTCTGGTGGACCTGCTGAGGTGGACCTTTTTTCTGGTGGACCTTTTTTCTGGTGGACCTGCTGAGGTGGACCTTTTTTTCTGGTGGACCTGCTGAGGTGGACCTTTTTTCTGGTGGACCTTTTTTCTGGTGGACCTGCTGAGGTGGACCTTGTTTCTGGTGGACCTTTTTTCTGGTGGACCTGCTGAGGTGGACCTGCTGAGGTGGACCTTTTTTCTGGTGGACCTTTTTTCTGGTGGACCTGCTGAGGTGGACCTTTTTTCTGGTGGACCTTTTTTCTGGTGGACCTGCTGAGGTGGACCTTTTTTCTGGTGGTCCTTTTTCCTGGTGGACCTGCAGAGGTCGACTTTTTTTCTGGTGGACCTGCTGAGGTGGACCTTATTTCTGGTGGACCTTTTTTCTGGTGGACCTGCTGAGGTGGACCTTCTTTCTGGTGGACCTTTTTTCTGGTGGACCTGCTGAGGTGGACCTTTTTTCTGGGGGACCTTTTTTCTGGTGGACCTGCTGAGGTGGACCTTTTTTCTGGTGGACCTTTTTTCTGGTGGACCTGCTGAGGTGGAACTTTTTTCTGGTGGACCTTTTTTCTGGTGGACCTGCTGAGGTGGACCTTTTTTCTGGTGGACCTGCTGAGGTGGACCTTTTTTCTGGTGGACCTTTTTTCTGGTGGACCTGCTGAGGTGGACCTTTTTTCTGGTGGACCTTCGTTCTGGTGGACCTGCTGAGGTGGACCTTTTTTCTGGTGGACCTTTTTTCTGGTGGACCTGCTGAGGTGGACCTTTTATTCTGGTGGACCTGCTGAGGTGGACCTTTTTTTCTGGTGGACCTGCTGAGGTGGACCTTTTTTTCTGGTGGACCTGCTGAGGTGGACCTTTTTTCTGGTGGACCTTTTTTCTGGTGGACCTGCTGAGGTGGACCTTGTTTCTGGTGGACCTTTTTTCTGGTGGACCTGCTGAGGTGGACCTGCTGAGGTGGACCTTTTTTCTGGTGGACCTTTTTTCTGGTGGACCTGCTGAGGTGGACCTTTTTTCTGGTGGACCTTTTTTCTGGTGGACCTGCTGAGGTGGACCTTTTTTCTGGTGGACCTTTTTCCTGGTGGACCTGCTGAGGTCGACTTTTTTTCTGGTGGACCTGCTGAGGTGGACCTTATTTCTGGTGGACCTTTTTTTCTGGTGGACCTGCTGAGGTGGACCTTTTTTCTGGTGGACCTCTGAGGTGGACCTTTTTTCTGGTGGACCTTTTTTTCTGGTGGACCTGCTGAGGTGGACCTTTTTTCTGGTGGACCTTTTTTCTGGTGGACCTGCTGAGGTGGACCTTTTTTCTGGTGGACCTTTTTTCTGGTGGACCTGCTGAGGTGGACCTTTTTTCTGGTGGACCTGCTGAGGTGGACTTTTTTCCGGTGGACCTGCTGAGGTGGATTTTTTTTCTGGTGGACCTTTTTTCTGGTGGACCTGCTGAGGTGGACCTTTTTTCTGGTGGACCTTTTTTCTGCTGGACCTGCTGAGGTGGACCTTTTTTCTGGTGGACCTGCTGAGGTGGACCTTTTTTCTGGTGGACCTTCTTTCTGGTGGACCTGCTGAGGTGGACCTTTTTTCTGGTGGACCTTTTTTCTGGTGGACCTGCTGAGGTGGACCTTTTTTCTGGTGGACCTTTTTTCTGGTGGACCTGCTGAGGTGGACCTTTTTTCTGGTGGACCTGCTGAGGTGGACCTTTTTTCTGGTGGACCTTTTTTCTGGTGGACCTGCTGAGGTGGACCTTTTTTTCTGGTGGACCTGCTGAGGTGGACCTTTTTTTCTGGTGGACCTGCTGAGGTGGACCTTTTTTCTGGTGGACCTTTTTTCTGGTGGACCTGCTGAGGTGGACCTTTTTTCTGGTGGACCTGCTGAGGTGGAATTTTTTCCGGTGGACCTGCTGAGGTGGATTTTTTTTCTGGTGGACCTTTTTTCTAGTGGACCTGCTGAGGTGGACCTTTTTTCTGGTGGACCTTTTTTCTGGTGGACCTGCTGAGGTGGACCTGCTGAGGTGGACCTTTTTTCTGGTGGACCTGCTGAGGTGGACCTTTTTTCTGGTGGACCTTTTTTCTGGTGGACCTGCTGAGGTGGACCTTTGTTCTGGTGGATTTTTTTTCTGGTGGACCTGCTGAGGTGGACCTTTTTTCTGGTGGACCTGCTGAGGTGGACCTTTTTTCTGGTGGACATTTTTTTTTGGTGGACCTGCTGAGGTGGACCTTTTTTCTGGTGGACCTTTTTTCTGGTGGACCTGCTGAGGTGGACCTTTTTTCTGGTGGACCTTTTTTCTGGTGGACCTGCTGAGGTGGACCTTTTTTCTAGTGGACCTTTTTTCTGGTGGACCTGCTGAGGTGGACCTTTTTTCTGGTGGACCTTTTTTCTGGTGGACCTTTTTTCTGGTGGACCTGCTGAGGTTGACCTTTTTTCTGGTGGACCTTTTTTCTGGTGGACATGCTGAGGTGGACCTTTTTTCTGGTGGACCTGCTGAGGTGGACCTTTTTTTCTGGTGGACCTGCTGAGGTGGAGCTTTTTTCTGGTGGACCTTTTTTCTGGTGGACCTGCTGAGGTGGACCTGCTGAGGTGGACATTTTTTCTGGTGGACCTTTTTTCTGGTGGACCTTTTTCCTGGTGGACCTGCTTAGGTCGACCTTTTTTCTGGTGGACATTTTTTCTGGTGGACCTGCTGAGGTGGACCTTTTTTCTAGTGGACCTTTTTTCTGGTGGACCTGCTGAGGTGGACCTTTTTTCTGGTGGACCTTTTTTCTGGTGGACCTTTTTTCTGGTGGACCTGCTGAGGTGGACCTTTTTTTCTGGTGGACCTTTTTTCTGGTGGATTTTTTTTTTGGTGGACCTGCTGAGGTGGACCTTTTTTCTGGTGGACCTGTTGAGGTGGACCTTTTTTCTGGTGGACCTTTTTTTCTGGTCGACCTGCTGAGGTGCACCTTTTTTTCTGGTGGACCTGCTGAGGTGGACCTTTTTTCTGGTGGACCTTTTTTCTGGTGGACCTGCTGAGGTGGACCTTTTTTCTGGTGGACCTTTTTTCTGGTGGACCTGCTGAGGTGGACCTTTTTTCTGGTGGACCTGCTGAGGTGGACTTTTTTCCGGTGGACCTGCTGAGGTGGATTTTTTTTCTGGTGGACCTTTTTTCTGGTGGACCTGCTGAGGTGGACCTTTTTTCTGGTGGACCTTTTTTCTGCTGGACCTGCTGAGGTGGACCTTTTTTCTGGTGGACCTGCTGAGGTGGACCTTTTTTCTGGTGGACCTTCTTTCTGGTGGACCTGCTGAGGTGGACCTTTTTTCTGGTGGACCTTTTTTCTGGTGGACCTGCTGAGGTGGACCTTTTTTCTGGTGGACCTTTTTTCTGGTGGACCTGCTGAGGTGGACCTTTTTTCTGGTGGACCTGCTGAGGTGGACCTTTTTTCTGGTGGACCTTTTTTCTGGTGGACCTGCTGAGGTGGACCTTTTTTTCTGGTGGACCTGCTGAGGTGGACCTTTTTTTCTGGTGGACCTGCTGAGGTGGACCTTTTTTCTGGTGGACCTTTTTTCTGGTGGACCTGCTGAGGTGGACCTTTTTTCTGGTGGACCTGCTGAGGTGGAATTTTTTCCGGTGGACCTGCTGAGGTGGATTTTTTTTCTGGTGGACCTTTTTTCTAGTGGACCTGCTGAGGTGGACCTTTTTTCTGGTGGACCTTTTTTCTGGTGGACCTGCTGAGGTGGACCTGCTAAGGTGGACCTTTTTTCTGGTGGACCTGCTGAGGTGGACCTTTTTTCTGGTGGACCTTTTTTCTGGTGGACCTGCTGAGGTGGACCTTTGTTCTGGTGGATTTTTTTTCTGGTGGACCTGCTGAGGTGGACCTTTTTTCTGGTGGACCTGCTGAGGTGGACCTTTTTTCTGGTGGACATTTTTTTTTGGTGGACCTGCTGAGGTGGACCTTTTTTCTGGTGGACCTTTTTTCTGGTGGACCTGCTGAGGTGGACCTTTTTTCTGGTGGACCTTTTTTCTGGTGGACCTGCTGAGGTGGACCTTTTTTCTAGTGGACCTTTTTTCTGGTGGACCTGCTGAGGTGGACCTTTTTTCTGGTGGACCTTTTTTCTGGTGGACCTTTTTTCTGGTGGACCTGCTGAGGTGGACCTTTTTTCTGGTGGACCTTTTTTCTGGTGGACATGCTGAGGTGGACCTTTTTTCTGGTGGACCTGCTGAGGTGGACCTTTTTTTCTGGTGGACCTGCTGAGGTGGACCTTTTTTCTGGTGGACTTTTTTTCTGGTGGACCTGCTGAGGTGGAGCTTTTTTCTGGTGGACCTTTTTTCTGGTGGACCTGCTGAGGTGGACCTGCTGAGGTGGACATTTTTTCTGGTGGACCTTTTTTCTGGTGGACCTTTTTCCTGGTGGACCTGCTTAGGTCGACCTTTTTTCTGGTGGACATTTTTTCTGGTGGACCTGCTGAGGTGGACCTTTTTTCTAGTGGACCTTTTTTCTGGTGGACCTGCTGAGGTGGACCTTTTTTCTGGTGGACCTTTTTTCTGGTGGACCTGCTGAGGTGGACCTTTTTTCTGGTGGACCTTTTTTCTGGTGGATTTTTTTTTTGGTGGACCTGCTGAGGTGGACCTTTTTTCTGGTGGACCTGTTGAGGTGGACCTTTTTTCTGGTGGACCTTTTTTTCTGGTCGACCTGCTGAGGTGCACCTTTTTTTCTGGTGGACCTGCTGAGGTGGACCTTTTTTCTGGTGGACCTTTTTTCTGGTGGACCTGCTGAGGTGGACCTTTTTTCTGGTGGACCTTTTTTCTGGTGGACCTGCTGAGGTGGACCTTTTTTCTGGTGGACCTGCTGAGGTGGACTTTTTTCCGGTGGACCTGCTGAGGTGGATTTTTTTTCTGGTGGACCTTTTTTCTGGTGGACCTGCTGAGGTGGACCTTTTTTCTGGTGGACCTTTTTTCTGCTGGACCTGCTGAGGTGGACCTTTTTTCTGGTGGACCTGCTGAGGTGGACCTTTTTTCTGGTGGACCTTCTTTCTGGTGGACCTCCTGAGGTGGACCTTTTTTCTGGTGGACCTTTTTTCTGGTGGACCTGCTGAGGTGGACCTTTTTTCTGGTGGACCTTTTTTCTGGTGGACCTGCTGAGGTGGACCTTTTTTCTGGTGGACCTGCTGAGGTGGACCTTTTTTCTGGTGGACCTTTTTTCTGGTGGATCTGCTGAGGTGGACCTTTTTTTCTGGTGGACCTGCTGAGGTGGACCTTTTTTTCTGGTGGACCTGCTGAGGTGGACCTTTTTTCTGGTGGACCTTTTTTCTGGTGGACCTGCTGAGGTGGACCTTTTTTCTGGTGGACCTGCTGAGGTGGAATTTTTTCCGGTGGACCTGCTGAGGTGGATTTTTTTTCTGGTGGACCTTTTTTCTAGTGGACCTGCTGAGGTGGACCTTTTTTCTGGTGGACCTTTTTTCTGGTGGACCTGCTGAGGTGGACCTGCTGAGGTGGACCTTTTTTCTGGTGGACCTGCTGAGGTGGACCTTTTTTCTGGTGGACCTTTTTTCTGGTGGACCTGCTGAGGTGGACCTTTGTTCTGGTGGATTTTTTTTCTGGTGGACCTGCTGAGGTGGACCTTTTTTCTGGTGGACCTGCTGAGGTGGACCTTTTTTCTGGTGGACATTTTTTTTTGGTGGACCTGCTGAGGTGGACCTTTTTTCTGGTGGACCTTTTTTCTGGTGGACCTGCTGAGGTGGACCTTTTTTCTGGTGGACCTTTTTTCTGGTGGACCTGCTGAGGTGGACCTTTTTTCTAGTGGACCTTTTTTCTGGTGGACCTGCTGAGGTGGACCTTTTTTCTGGTGGACCTTTTTTCTGGTGGACCTTTTTTCTGGTGGACCTGCTGAGGTGGACCTTTTTTCTGGTGGACCTTTTTTCTGGTGGACATGCTGAGGTGGACCTTTTTTCTGGTGGACCTGCTGAGGTGGACCTTTTTTTCTGGTGGACCTGCTGAGGTGGACCTTTTTTCTGGTGGACTTTTTTTCTGGTGGACCTGCTGAGGTGGAGCTTTTTTCTGGTGGACCTTTTTTCTGGTGGACCTGCTGAGGTGGACCTGCTGAGGTGGAGCTTTTTTCTGGTGGACCTTTTTTCTGGTGGACCTTTTTCCTGGTGGACCTGCTTAGGTCGACCTTTTTTCTGGTGGACATTTTTTCTGGTGGACCTGCTGAGGTGGACCTTTTTTCTAGTGGACCTTTTTTCTGGTGGACCTGCTGAGGTGGACCTTTTTTCTGGTGGACCTTTTTTCTGGTGGACCTTTTTTCTGGTGGACCTGCTGAGGTGGACCTTTTTTCTGGTGGACCTTTTTTCTGGTGGATTTTTTTTTTGGTGGACCTGCTGAGGTGGACCTTTTTTCTGGTGGACCTGTTGAGGTGGACCTTTTTTCTGGTGGACCTTTTTTTCTGGTCGACCTGCTGAGGTGCACCTTTTTTTCTGGTGGACCTGCTGAGGTGGACCTTTTTTCTGGTGGACCTTTTTTCTGGTGGACCTGCTGAGGTGGACCTTTTTTCTGGTGGACCTTTTTTCTGGTGGACCTGCTGAGGTGGACCTGCTGAGGTGGAACTTCTTTCTGGTGGACCTTTTTTCTGGTGGACCTGCTGAGGTGGACCTTTTTTTCTGGTGGACCTTTTTTCTGCTGGACCTGCTGAGGTGGACTTTTTTTTCTGGTGGAATTTTTTTCTGGTGGACCTGCTGAGGTGGACCTTTTTTCTGGTGGACCTGCTGAGGTGGACCTTTTTTCTGGTGGAACTTTTTTCTGGTGGACCTGCTGAGGTGGACCTTTTTTCTGGTGGACCTTTTTTCTGGTGGACCTGCTGACGTTGACCTTTTTTCTGGTGGACCTGCTGAGGTGAACCTTTTTTCTAATGGACCTTTTTTCTGGTGGACCTGCTGAGGTGGACCTTTTTTCTGGTGGACCTTTTTTCTGGTGGACCTGCTGAGGTGGACCTTTTTTCTGGTGGACCTTTTTTCTGGTGGACCTGCTGAGGTGGACCTTTTTTCTGGTGGAACTTTTTTCTGGTGGACCTGCTGAGGTGGACCTTTTTTCTGGTGGACCTTTTTTCTGGTGGACGTGCTGAGGTGGACCTTTTTTCTGGTGGACGTGCTGAGGTGAACCTTTTTTCTGGTGGACATTTTTTCTGGTGGACCTGCTGAGGTGGACCTTTTTCCTGGTGGAACTGCTTAGGTCAACCTTTTTTCTGGTGGACATTTTTTCTGGTGGACCTGCTGAGGTGGAACTTTTTCCTGGTGGACCTGCTTAGGTCGACCTTTTTTCTGGTGGACATTTTTTCTGGTGGACCTTTTTTCTGGTGGACCTGCTGAGGTGGACCTGCTGAGGTGGACCTTTTTTCTGGTGGACCTTTTTTCTGGTGGACCTGCTGAGGTGGACCTTTTTTCTGGTGGACCTTTTTTCTGGTGGACCTGCTGAGGTGGACCTTTTTTCTGGTGGACCTGCTGAGGTGGACCTTTTTTCTGGTAGACCTTTTTTTCTGGTGGACCTGCTGAGGTGGACCATTTTTTTCTGGTGGACCTCTGAGGTGGACCTTTTTTCTGGTGGACCATTTTTCTGGTGGACCTGCTGAGGTGGACCTTTTTTCTGGTGGACCTTTTTTCTGGTGGACCTGCTGAGGTGGACCTTTTTTCTGGTAGACCTTTTTTCTGGTGGACCTGCTGAGGTGGACCTTTTTTCTGGTGGACCTTTTTTCTGGTGGACCTGCTGAGGTGGACCTTTTTTTCTGGTGGACCTGCTGAGGTGGACCTTTTTTCTGGTGGACCTTTTTTCTGGTGGACCTGCTGAGGTGGACCTTGTTTCTGGTGGACCTTTTTTCTGGTGGACCTGCTGAGGTGGACCTGCTGAGGTGGACCTTTTTTCTGGTGGACCTTTTTTCTGGTGGACCTGCTGAGGTGGACCTTTTTTCTGGTGGACCTTTTTTCTGGTGGACCTGCTGAGGTGGACCTTTTTTCTGGTGGTCCTTTTTCCTGGTGGACCTGCAGAGGTCGACTTTTTTTCTGGTGGACCTGCTGAGGTGGACCTTATTTCTGGTGGACCTTTTTTCTGGTGGACCTGCTGAGGTGGACCTTTTTTTTCTGGTGGATCTCTGAGGTGGACCTTTTTTCTGGTGGACCTTTTTTCTGGTGGACCTGCTGACGTTGACCTTTTTTCTGGTGGACCTGCTGAGGTGAACCTTTTTTCTAATGGACCTTTTTTCTGGTGGACCTGCTGAGGTGGACCTTTTTTCTGGTGGACCTTTTTTCTGGTGGACCTGCTGAGGTGGACCTTTTTTCTGGTGGACCTTTTTTCTGGTGGACCTGCTGAGGTGGACCTTTTTTCTGGTGGAACTTTTTTCTGGTGGACCTGCTGAGGTGGACCTTTTTTCTGGTGGACCTTTTTTCTGGTGGACGTGCTGAGGTGGACCTTTTTTCTGGTGGACGTGCTGAGGTGAACCTTTTTTCTGGTGGACATTTTTTCTGGTGGACCTGCTGAGGTGGACCTTTTTCCTGGTGGAACTGCTTAGGTCAACCTTTTTTCTGGTGGACATTTTTTCTGGTGGACCTGCTGAGGTGGAACTTTTTCCTGGTGGACCTGCTTAGGTCGACCTTTTTTCTGGTGGACATTTTTTCTGGTGGACCTTTTTTCTGGTGGACCTGCTGAGGTGGACCTGCTGAGGTGGACCTTTTTTCTGGTGGACCTTTTTTCTGGTGGACCTGCTGAGGTGGACCTTTTTTCTGGTGGACCTTTTTTCTGGTGGACCTGCTGAGGTGGACCTTTTTTCTGGTGGACCTGCTGAGGTGGACCTTTTTTCTGGTAGACCTTTTTTTCTGGTGGACCTGCTGAGGTGGACCATTTTTTTCTGGTGGACCTCTGAGGTGGACCTTTTTTCTGGTGGATCATTTTTCTGGTGGACCTGCTGAGGTGGACCTTTTTTCTGGTGGACCTTTTTTCTGGTGGACCTGCTGAGGTGGACCTTTTTTCTGGTAGACCTTTTTTCTGGTGGACCTGCTGAGGTGGACCTTTTTTCTGGTGGACCTTTTTTCTGGTGGACCTGCTGAGGTGGACCTTTTTTTTCTGGTGGACCTGCTGAGGTGGACCTTTTTTCTGGTGGACCTTTTTTCTGGTGGACCTGCTGAGGTGGACCTTGTTTCTGGTGGACCTTTTTTCTGGTGGACCTGCTGAGGTGGACCTGCTGAGGTGGACCTTTTTTCTGGTGGACCTTTTTTCTGGTGGACCTGCTGAGGTGGACCTTTTTTCTGGTGGACCTTTTTTCTGGTGGACCTGCTGAGGTGGACCTTTTTTCTGGTGGTCCTTTTTCCTGGTGGACCTGCAGAGGTCGACTTTTTTTCTGGTGGACCTGCTGAGGTGGACCTTATTTCTGGTGGACCTTTTTTCTGGTGGACCTGCTGAGGTGGACCTTTTTTTTCTGGTGGATCTCTGAGGTGGACCTTTTTTCTGGTGGACCTTTTTTCTGGTGGACCTGCTGAGGTGGACCTTTTTTCTGGTGGACATTTTTCTGGTGGACCTGCTGAGGTGGACCTTTTTTCTGGTGGACCTTTTTTCTGGTGGACCTGCTGAGGTGGACCTTTTTTCTGGTGGACCTTTTTTCTGGTGGACCTGCTGAGGTGGACCTTTTTTTCCCGTGGACCTCTGAGGTGGACCTTTTTTCTGGTGGACCTTTTTTCTGGTGGACCTGCTGAGGTGGACCTTCTTTCTGGTGGACCTTTTTTCTGGTGGACCTGCTGAGGTGGACCTTTTTTCTGGTGCACCTTTTTTCTGGTGGACCTGCTGAGGTGGACCTTTTTTCTGGTGGACCTTTTTTCTGGTGGACCTGCTGAGGTGGACCTTTTTTCTGGTGGACCTTTTTTCTGGTGGACCTGCTGAGGTGGACCTTTTTTCTGGTGGACCTTTTTTCTGGTGGACCTGCTGAGGTGGACCTTTTTTCTGGTGGACCTTTTTTCTGGTGGACCTGCTGAGGTGGACCTTTTTTCTGGTCGACCTGCTGAGGTGGACTTTTTTCTGGTGGACCTGCTGAGGTGGATTTTTTTTCTGGTGGACCTTTTTTCTGGTGGACCTGCTGAGGTGGACCTTTTTTCTGGTGGATCTTTTTTCTGCTGGACCTGCTGAGGTGGACCTTTTTTCTGGTGGACCTGCTGAGGTGGACCTTTTTTCTGGTGGACCTTCTTTCTGGTGGACCTGCTGAGGTGGACCTTTTTTCTGGTGGACCTTTTTTCTGGTGGACCTGCTGAGGTGGACCTGCTGAGGTGGACCTTTTTTCTGGTGGACCTTTTTTCTGGTGGACCTGCTGAGGTGGACCTTTTTTCTGGTGGACCTTTTTTCTGGTGGACCTGCTGAGGTGGACCTTTTTTCTGGTGGACCTTTTTTCTGGTGGACCTGCTGAGGTGGACCTTTTTTCTGGTGGACCTTTTTTCTGGTGGACCTGCTGAGGTGGACCTTTTTTCTGGTGGACCTTTTTTCTGGTGGACCTGCTGAGGTGGACCTTTTTTCTGGTGGACCTGCTGAGGTGTACTTTTTTCCGGTGGACCTGCTGAGGTGGATTTATTTTCTGGTGGACCTTTTTTCTGGTGGACCTGCTGAGGTGGACCTTTTTTCTGGTGGACCTTTTTTCTGGTGGACCTGCTGAGGTGGACCTTTTTTCTGGTGGACCTGCTGAGGTGGACCTTTTTTTCTGGTGGACCTGCTGAGTTGGACCTTTTTTTCTGGTGGACCTGCTGAGGTGGACCTTTTTTCTGGTGGACCTTTTTTCTGGTGGACCTGCTGAGGTGGACCTTTTTTCTGGTGGACATTTTTTCTGGTGGACCTGCTGAGGTGGACCTGCTGAGGTGGACCTTTTTTCTGGTGGACCGTTTTTCTGGTGGACCTGCTGAGGTGGACCTTTTTTCTGGTGGACCTTTTTTCTGGTGGACCTGCTGAGGTGGACCTGTTTTCTGGTGGACCTGCTGAGGTGGACCTTTTTTCTGGTGGACCTTTTTTTCTGGTGGACCTGCTGAGGTGGACCTTTTTTTTCTGGTGGACCTCTGAGGTGGACCTTTTTTCTGGTGGACCATTTTTCTGGTGGACCTGCTGAGGTGGACCTTTTTTCTGGTGGACATTTTTTCTGGTGGACCTGCTGAGGTGGACCTTTTTTCTGGTGGACCTTTTTTCTGGTGGACCTGCTGAGGTGGACATTTTTCTGGTGGACCTTTTTTCTGGTGGACCTGCTGAGGTGGACCTTTTTTTCTGGTGGACCTCTGAGGTGGACCTTTTTTCTGGTGGACCTTTTTTCTGGTGGACCTTTTTTCTGGTGGACCTGCTGAGGTGGACCTTCTTTCTGGTGGACCTTTTTTCTGGTGGACCTGCTGAGGTGGACCTTTTTTCTGGTGGACCTTTTTTCTGGTGGACCTGCTGAGGTGGACCTTTTTTCTGGTGGACCTTTTTTCTGGTGGACCTGCTGAGGTGGACCTTTTTTCTGGTGGACCTTTTTTCTGGTGGACCTGCTGAGGTGGAACTTTTTTCTGGTGGACCTTTTTTCTGGTGGACCTGCTGAGGTGGACCTTTTTTCTGGTGGACCTGCTGAGGTGGACTTTTTTCCGGTGGACCTGCTGAGGTGGATTTTTTTTCTGGTGGACCTTTTTTCTAGTGGACCTGCTGAGGTGGACCTTTTTTCTGGTGGACCTTTTTTCTGGTGGACCTGCTGAGGTGGACCTTTTTTTCTGGTGGACCTGCTGAGGTGGACCTTTTTTCTGGTGGACCTTTTTTCTGGTGGACCTGCTGAGGTGGACCTTGTTTCTGGTGGACCTTTTTTCTGGTGGACCTGCTGAGGTGGACCTGCTGAGGTGGACCTTTTTTCTGGTGGACCTTTTTTCTGGTGGACCTGCTGAGGTGGACCTTTTTTCTGGTGGACCTTTTTTCTGGTGGACCTGCTGAGGTGGACCTTTTTTCTGGTGGACCTTTTTCCTGGTGGACCTGCTGAGGTCGACTTTTTTTCTGGTGGACCTGCTGAGGTGGACCTTATTTCTGGTGGACCTTTTTTCTGGTGGACCTGCTGAGGTGGACCTTTTTTTTCTGGTGGACCTCTGAGGTGGACCTTTTTTCTGGTGGACCTTTTTTCTGGTGGACCTGCTGAGGTGGACCTTTTTTCTGGTGGACCTTTTTTCTGGTGGACCTGCTGAGGTGGACCTTTTTTCTGGTGGACCTTTTTTCTGGTGGACCTGCTGAGGTGGACCTTTTTTTCTCGTGGACCTCTGAGGTGGACCTTTTTTCTGGTGGACCTTTTTTCTGGTGGACCTGCTGAGGTGGACCTTCTTTCTGGTGGACCTTTTTTCTGGTGGACCTGCTGAGGTGGACCTTTTTTCTGGTGGACCTTTTTTCTGGTGGACCTGCTGAGGTGGACCTTTTTTCTGGTGGACCTTTTTTCTGGTGGACCTGCTGAGGTGGACCTTTTTTCTGGTGGACCTTTTTTCTGGTGGACCTGCTGAGGTGGACCTTTTTTCTGGTGGACCTTTTTTCTGGTGGACCTGCTGAGGTGGACCTTTTTTCTGGTGGACCTTTTTTCTGGTGGACCTGCTGAGGTGGACCTTTTTTCTGGTGGACCTGCTGAGGTGGACTTTTTTCCGGTGGACCTGCTGAGGTGGATTTTTTTTCTGGTGGACCTTTTTTCTGGTGGACCTGCTGAGGTGGACCTTTTTTCTGGTGGACCTTTTTTCTGCTGGACCTGCTGAGGTGGACCTTTTTTCTGGTGGACCTGCTGAGGTGGACCTTTTTTCTGGTGGACCTTCTTTCTGGTGGACCTGCTGAGGTGGACCTTTTTTCTGGTGGACCTTTTTTCTGGTGGACCTGCTGAGGTGGACCTTTTTTCTGGTGGACCTGCTGAGGTGGACCTTTTTTCTGGTGGACCTGCTGAGTTGGACCTTTTTTTCTGGTGGACCTGCTGAGGTGGACCTTTTTTCTGGTGGACCTTTTTTCTGGTGGACCTGCTGAGGTGGACCTTGTTTCTGGTGGACCTTTTTTCTGGTGGACCTGCTGAGGTGGACCTGCTGAGGTGGACCTTTTTTCTGGTGGACCTTTTTTCTGGTGGACCTGCTGAGGTGGACCTTTTTTCTGGTGGACCTTTTTCTGGTGGACCTGCTGAGGTGGACCTTTTTTCTGGTGGACCTTTTTCCTGGTGGACCTGCTGAGGTCGACTTTTTTTCTGGTGGACCTGCTGAGGTGGACCTTATTTCTGGTGGACCTTTTTTCTGGTGGACCTGCTGAGGTGGACCTTTTTTTTCTGGTGGACCTCTGAGGTGGACCTTTTTTCTGGTGGACCTTTTTTCTGGTGGACCTGCTGAGGTGGACCTTTTTTCTGGTGGACCTTTTTTCTGGTGGACCTGCTGAGGTGGACCTTTTTTCTGGTGGACCTTTTTTCTGGTGGACCTGCTGAGGTGGACCTTTTTTCTGGTGGACCTTTTTTCTGGTGGACCTGCTGAGGTGGACCTTTTTTTCTCGTGGACCTCTGAGGTGGACCTTTTTTCTGGTGGACCTTTTTTCTGGTGGACCTGCTGAGGTGGACCTTCTTTCTGGTGGACCTTTTTTCTGGTGGACCTTTTTTCTGGTGGACCTGCTGAGGTGGACCTTTTTTCTGGTGGACCTGCTGAGGTGGACTTTTTTCCGGTGGACCTGCTGAGGTGGATTTTTTTTCTGGTGGACCTTTTTTCTGGTGGACCTGCTGAGGTGGACCTTTTTTCTGGTGGACCTTTTTTCTGCTGGACCTGCTGAGGTGGACCTTTTTTCTGGTGGACCTGCTGAGGTGGACCTTTTTTCTGGTGGACCTTCTTTCTGGTGGACCTGCTGAGGTGGACCTTTTTTCTGGTGGACCTTTTTTCTGGTGGACCTGCTGAGGTGGACCTTTTTTCTGGTGGACCTTTTTTCTGGTGGACCTGCTGAGGTGGACCTTTTTTCTGGTGGACCTTTTTTCTGGTGGACCTGCTGAGGTGGACCTTTTTTTCTGGTGGACCTGCTGAGGTGGACCTTTTTTTCTGGTGGACCTGCTGAGGTGGACCTTTTTTCTGGTGGACCTTTTTTCTGGTGGACCTGCTGAGGTGGACCTTTTTTCTGGTGGACCTGCTGAGGTGGAATTTTTTCCGGTGGACCTGCTGAGGTGGATTTTTTTTCTGGTGGACCTTTTTTCTAGTGGACCTGCTGAGGTGGACCTTTTTTCTGGTGGACCTTTTTTCTGGTGGACCTGCTGAGGTGGACCTGCTGAGGTGGACCTTTTTTCTGGTGGACCTGCTGAGGTGGACCTTTTTTCTGGTGGACCTTTTTTCTGGTGGACCTGCTGAGGTGGACCTTTGTTCTGGTGGATTTTTTTTCTGGTGGACCTGCTGAGGTGGACCTTTTTTCTGGTGGACCTGCTGAGGTGGACCTTTTTTCTGGTGGACATTTTTTTTTGGTGGACCTGCTGAGGTGGACCTTTTTTCTGGTGGACCTTTTTTCTGGTGGACCTGCTGAGGTGGACCTTTTTTCTGGTGGACCTTTTTTCTGGTGGACCTGCTGAGGTGGACCTTTTTTCTAGTGGACCTTTTTTCTGGTGGACCTGCTGAGGTGGACCTTTTTTCTGGTGGACCTTTTTTCTGGTGGACCTTTTTTCTGGTGGACCTGCTGAGGTGGACCTTTTTTCTGGTGGACCTTTTTTCTGGTGGACATGCTGAGGTGGACCTTTTTTCTGGTGGACCTGCTGAGGTGGACCTTTTTTTCTGGTGGACCTGCTGAGGTGGACCTTTTTTCTGGTGGACTTTTTTTCTGGTGGACCTGCTGAGGTGGAGCTTTTTTCTGGTGGACCTTTTTTCTGGTGGACCTGCTGAGGTGGACCTGCTGAGGTGGACATTTTTTCTGGTGGACCTTTTTTCTGGTGGACCTTTTTCCTGGTGGACCTGCTTAGGTCGACCTTTTTTCTGGTGGACATTTTTTCTGGTGGACCTGCTGAGGTGGACCTTTTTTCTAGTGGACCTTTTTTCTGGTGGACCTGCTGAGGTGGACCTTTTTTCTGGTGGACCTTTTTTCTGGTGGACCTTTTTTCTGGTGGACCTGCTGAGGTGGACCTTTTTTCTGGTGGACCTTTTTTCTGGTGGACCTTTTTTCTAGTGGACCTGCTGAGGTGGACCTTTTTTCTGGTGGACCTGCTGAGGTGGACCTTTTTTCTGGTGGACCTTTTTTCTGGTGGACCTGCTGAGGTGGACCTGCTGAGGTGGACCTTTTTTCTGGTGGACCTTTTTTCTGGTGGACCTGCTGAGGTGGACCTTTTTTCTGGTGGACCTTTTTTCTGGTGGACCTGCTGAGGTGGACCTGTTTTCTGGTGGACCTGCTGAGGTGGACCTTTTTTCTGGTGGACCTTTTTTTCTGGTGGACCTGCTGAGGTGGACCTTTTTTTTCTGGTGGACCTCTGAGGTGGACCTTTTTTCTGGTGGACCATTTTTCTGGTGGACCTGCTGAGGTGGACCTTTTTTCTGGTGGACCTGTTTTCTGGTGGACCTGCTGAGGTGGACATTTTTCTGGTGGACCTTTTTTCTGGTGGACATGCTGAGGTGGACCTTTTTTTCTGGTGGACCTGCTGAGGTGGACCTTTTTTCTGGTGGACCTTTTTTCTGGTGGACCTTTTTTCTGGTGGACCTGCTGAGGTGGACCTTCTTTCTGGTGGACCTTTTTTCTGGTGGACCTGCTGAGGTGGACCTTTTTTCTGGTGGACCTTTTTTCTGGTGGACCTGCTGAGGTGGACCTTTTTTCTGGTGGACCTTTTTTCTGGTGGACCTGCTGAGGTGGACCTTTTTTCTGGTGGACCTTTTTTCTGGTGGACCTGCTGAGGTGGAACTTTTTTCTGGTGCACCTTTTTTCTGGTGGACCTGCTGAGGTGGACCTTTTTTCTGGTGGACCTGCTGAGGTGGACTTTTTTCCGGTGGACCTGCTGAGGTGGATTTTTTTTCTGGTGGACCTTTTTTCTAGTGGACCTGCTGAGGTGGACCTTTTTTCTGGTGGACCTTTTTTCTGGTGGACCTGCTGAGGTGGACCTTTTTTTCTGGTGGACATGCTGAGGTGGACCTTTTTTTCTGGTGGACCTGCTGAGGTGGACCTTTTTTCTGGTGGACCTTTTTTCTGGTGGACCTGCTGAGGTGGACCTTGTTTCTGGTGGACCTTTTTTCTGGTGGACCTGCTGAGGTGGACCTGCTGAGGTGGACCTTTTTTCTGGTGGACCTTTTTTCTGGTGGACCTGCTGAGGTGGACCTTTTTTCTGGTGGACCTTTTTTCTGGTGGACCTGCTGAGGTGGACCTTTTTTCTGGTGGACCTTTTTCCTGGTGGACCTGCTGAGGTCGACTTTTTTTCTGGTGGACCTGCTGAGGTGGACCTTATTTCTGGTGGACCTTTTTTCTGGTGGACCTGCTGAGGTGGACCTTTTTTTTCTGGTGGACCTCTGAGGTGGACCTTTTTTCTGGTGGACCTTTTTTCTGGTGGACCTGCTGAGGTGGACCTTTTTTCTGGTGGACCTTTTTTCTGGTGGACCTGCTGAGGTGGACCTTTTTTCTGGTGGACCTTTTGTCTGGTGGACCTGCTGAGGTGGACCTTTTTTTCTCGTGGACCTCTGAGGTGGACCTTTTTTCTGGTGGACCTTTTTTCTGGTGGACCTGCTGAGGTGGACCTTCTTTCTGGTGGACCTTTTTTCTGGTGGACCTGCTGAGGTGGACCTTTTTTCTGGTGGACCTTTTTTCTGGTGGACCTGCTGAGGTGGACCTTTTTTCTGGTGGACCTTTTTTCTGGTGGACCTGCTGAGGTGGACCTTTTTTCTGGTGGACCTTTTTTCTGGTGGACCTGCTGAGGTGGACCTTTTTTCTGGTGGACCTTTTTTCTGGTGGACCTGCTGAGGTGGACCTTTTTTCTGGTGGACCTTTTTTCTGGTGGACCTGCTGAGGTGGACCTTTTTTCTGGTGGACCTTTTTTCTGGTGGACCTGCTGAGGTGGACCTTTTTTCTGGTGGACCTGCTGAGGTGGACTTTTTTCCGGTGGACCTGCTGAGGTGGATTTTTTTTCTGGTGGACCTTTTTTCTGGTGGACCTGCTGAGGTGGACCTTTTTTCTGGTGGACCTTTTTTCTGGTGGACCTTCTTTCTGGTGGACCTGCTGAGGTGGACCTTTTTTCTGGTGGACCTTTTTTCTGGTGGACCTGCTGAGGTGGACCTTTTTTCTGGTGGACCTGCTGAGGTGGACCTTTTTTCTGGTGGACCTGCTGAGTTGGACCTTTTTTTCTGGTGGACCTGCTGAGGTGGACCTTTTTTCTGGTGGACCTTTTTTCTGGTGGACCTGCTGAGGTGGACCTTGTTTCTGGTGGACCTTTTTTCTGGTGGACCTGCTGAGGTGGACCTGCTGAGGTGGACCTTTTTTCTGGTGGACCTTTTTTCTGGTGGACCTGCTGAGGTGGACCTTTTTTCTGGTGGACCTTTTTTCTGGTGGACCTGCTGAGGTGGACCTTTTTTCTGGTGGACCTTTTTCCTGGTGGACCTGCTGAGGTCGACTTTTTTTCTGGTGGACCTGCTGAGGTGGACCTTATTTCTGGTGGACCTTTTTTCTGGTGGACCTGCTGAGGTGGACCTTTTTTTTCTGGTGGACCTCTGAGGTGGACCTTTTTTCTGGTGGACCTTTTTTCTGGTGGACCTGCTGAGGTGGACCTTTTTTCTGGTGGACCTTTTTTCTGGTGGACCTGCTGAGGTGGACCTTTTTTCTGGTGGACCTTTTTTCTGGTGGACCTGCTGAGGTGGACCTTTTTTTCTGGTGGACCTGCTGAGGTGGACCTTTTTTCTGGTGGACCTTTTTTCTGGTGGACCTGCTGAGGTGGACCTTTTTTCTGGTGGACCTGCTGAGGTGGAATTTTTTCCGGTGGACCTGCTGAGGTGGATTTTTTTTCTGGTGGACCTTTTTTCTAGTGGACCTGCTGAGGTGGACCTTTTTTCTGGTGGACCTTTTTTCTGGTGGACCTGCTGAGGTGGACCTGCTGAGGTGGACCTTTTTTCTGGTGGACCTGCTGAGGTGGACCTTTTTTCTGGTGGACCTTTTTTCTGGTGGACCTGCTGAGGTGGACCTTTGTTCTGGTGGATTTTTTTTCTGGTGGACCTGCTGAGGTGGACCTTTTTTCTGGTGGACCTGCTGAGGTGGACCTTTTTTCTGGTGGACATTTTTTTTTGGTGGACCTGCTGAGGTGGACCTTTTTTCTGGTGGACCTTTTTTCTGGTGGACCTGCTGAGGTGGACCTTTTTTCTGGTGGACCTTTTTTCTGGTGGACCTGCTGAGGTGGACCTTTTTTCTAGTGGACCTTTTTTCTGGTGGACCTGCTGAGGTGGACCTTTTTTCTGGTGGACCTTTTTTCTGGTGGACCTGCTGAGGTGGACCTTTTTTCTGGTGGACCTTTTTTCTGGTGGACATGCTGAGGTGGACCTTTTTTCTGGTGGACCTGCTGAGGTGGACCTTTTTTTCTGGTGGACCTGCTGAGGTGGACCTTTTTTCTGGTGGACTTTTTTTCTGGTGGACCTGCTGAGGTGGAGCTTTTTTCTGGTGGACCTTTTTTCTGGTGGACCTGCTGAGGTGGACCTGCTGAGGTGGACATTTTTTCTGGTGGACCTTTTTTCTGGTGGACCTTTTTCCTGGTGGATCTGCTTAGGTCGACCTTTTTTCTGGTGGACATTTTTTCTGGTGGACCTGCTGAGGTGGACCTTTTTTCTAGTGGACCTTTTTTCTGGTGGACCTGCTGAGGTGGACCTTTTTTCTGGTGGACCTTTTTTCTGGTGGACCTTTTTCTGGTGGACCTGCTGAGGTGGACCTTTTTTCTGGTGGACCTTTTTTCTGGTGGATTTTTTTTTTGGTGGACCTGCTGAGGTGGACCTTTTTTCTGGTGGACCTGTTGAGGTGGACCTTTTTTCTGGTGGACCTTTTTTTCTGGTGGACCTGCTGAGGTGCACCTTTTTTTCTGGTGGACCTGCTGAGGTGGACCTTTTTTCTGGTGGACCTTTTTTCTGGTGGACCTGCTGAGGTGGACCTTTTTTCTGGTGGACCTTTATTCTGGTGGACCTGCTGAGGTGGACCTGCTGAGGTGGAACTTCTTTCTGGTGGACCTTTTTTCTGGTGGACCTGCTGAGGTGGACCTTTTTTTCTGGTGGACCTTTTTTCTGCTGGACCTGCTGAGGTGGACTTTTTTTTCTGGTGGAATTTTTTTCTGGTGGACCTGCTGAGGTGGACCTTTTTTCTGGTGGACCTGCTGAGGTGGACCTTTTTTCTGGTGGAACTTTTTTCTGGTGGACCTGCTGAGGTGGACCTTTTTTCTGGTGGACCTTTTTTCTAGTGGACCTGCTGACGTTGACCTTTTTTCTGGTGGACCTGCTGAGGTGAACCTTTTTTCTAATGGACCTTTTTTCTGGTGGACCTGCTGAGGTGGACCTTTTTTCTGGTGGACCTTTTTTCTGGTGGACCTGCTGAGGTGGACCTTTTTTCTGGTGGACCTTTTTTCTGGTGGACCTGCTGAGGTGGACCTTTTTTCTGGTGGAACTTTTTTCTGGTGGACCTGCTGAGGTGGACCTTTTTTCTGGTGGACCTTTTTTCTGGTGGACGTGCTGAGGTGGACCTTTTTTCTGGTGGACGTGCTGAGGTGAACCTTTTTTCTGGTGGACATTTTTTCTGGTGGACCTGCTGAGGTGGACCTTTTTTCCTGGTGGAACTGCTTAGGTCAACCTTTTTTCTGGTGGACATTTTTTCTGGTGGACCTGCTGAGGTGGAACTTTTTCCTGGTGGACCTGCTTAGGTCGACCTTTTTTCTGGTGGACATTTTTTCTGGTGGACCTTTTTTCTGGTGGACCTGCTGAGGTGGACCTGCTGAGGTGGACCTTTTTTCTGGTGGACCTTTTTTCTGGTGGACCTGCTGAGGTGGACCTTTTTTCTGGTGGACCTTTTTTCTGGTGGACCTGCTGAGGTGGACCTTTTTTCTGGTGGACCTGCTGAGGTGGACCTTTTTTCTGGTAGACCTTTTTTTCTGGTGGACCTGCTGAGGTGGACCATTTTTTTCTGGTGGACCTCTGAGGTGGACCTTTTTTCTGGTGGACCATTTTTCTGGTGGACCTGCTGAGGTGGACCTTTTTTCTGGTGGACCTTTTTTCTGGTGGACCTGCTGAGGTGGACCTTTTTTCTGGTAGACCTTTTTTCTGGTGGACCTGCTGAGGTGGACCTTTTTTCTGGTGGACCTTTTTTCTGGTGGACCTGCTGAGGTGGACCTTTTTTTCTGGTGGACCTGCTGAGGTGGACCTTTTTTCTGGTGGACCTTTTTTCTGGTGGACCTGCTGAGGTGGACCTTGTTTCTGGTGGACCTTTTTTCTGGTGGACCTGCTGAGGTGGACCTGCTGAGGTGGACCTTTTTTCTGGTGGACCTTTTTTCTGGTGGACCTGCTGAGGTGGACCTTTTTTCTGGTGGACCTTTTTTCTGGTGGACCTGCTGAGGTGGACCTTTTTTCTGGTGGTCCTTTTTCCTGGTGGACCTGCAGAGGTCGACTTTTTTTCTGGTGGACCTGCTGAGGTGGACCTTATTTCTGGTGGACCTTTTTTTCTGGTGGACCTGCTGAGGTGGACCTTTTTTTTCTGGTGGATCTCTGAGGTGGACCTTTTTTCTGGTGGACCTTTTTTCTGGTGGACCTGCTGATGTTGACCTTTTTTCTGGTGGACCTGCTGAGGTGAACCTTTTTTCTAATGGACCTTTTTTCTGGTGGACCTGCTGAGGTGGACCTTTTTTCTGGTGGACCTTTTTTCTGGTGGACCTGCTGAGGTGGACCTTTTTTCTGGTGGACCTTTTTTCTGGTGGACCTGCTGAGGTGGACCTTTTTTCTGGTGGAACTTTTTTCTGGTGGACCTGCTGAGGTGGACCTTTTTTCTGGTGGACCTTTTTTCTGGTGGACGTGCTGAGGTGGACCTTTTTTCTGGTGGACGTGCTGAGGTGAACCTTTTTTCTGGTGGACATTTTTTCTGGTGGACCTGCTGAGGTGGACCTTTTTCCTGGTGGAACTGCTTAGGTCAACCTTTTTTCTGGTGGACATTTTTTCTGGTGGACCTGCTGAGGTGGAACTTTTTCCTGGTGGACCTGCTTAGGTCGACCTTTTTTCTGGTGGACATTTTTTCTGGTGGACCTTTTTTCTGGTGGACCTGCTGAGGTGGACCTCCTGAGGTGGACCTTTTTTCTGGTGGACCTTTTTTCTGGTGGACCTGCTGAGGTGGACCTTTTTTCTGGTGGACCTTTTTTCTGGTGGACCTGCTGAGGTGGACCTTTTTTCTGGTGGACCTGCTGAGGTGGACCTTTTTTCTGGTAGACCTTTTTTTCTGGTGGACCTGCTGAGGTGGACCATTTTTTTCTGGTGGACCTCTGAGGTGGACCTTTTTTCTGGTGGACCATTTTTCTGGTGGAGCTGCTGAGGTGGACCTTTTTTCTGGTGGACCTTTTTTCTGGTGGACCTGCTGAGGTGGACCTTTTTTCTGGTAGACCTTTTTTCTGGTGGACCTGCTGAGGTGGACCTTTTTTCTGGTGGACCTTTTTTCTGGTGGACCTGCTGAGGTGGACCTTTTTTCTGGTGGACCTTTTTTCTGGTGGACCTGCTGAGGTGGACCTTTTTTTCTGGTGGACCTGCTGAGGTGGACCTTTTTTCTGGTGGACCTTTTTTCTGGTGGACCTGCTGAGGTGGACCTTGTTTCTGGTGGACCTTTTTTCTGGTGGACCTGCTGAGGTGGACCTGCTGAGGTGGACCTTTTTTCTGGTGGACCTTTTTTCTGGTGGACCTGCTGAGGTGGACCTTTTTTCTGGTGGACCTTTTTTCTGGTGGACCTGCTGAGGTGGACCTTTTTTCTGGTGGTCCTTTTTCCTGGTGGACCTGCAGAGGTCGACTTTTTTTCTGGTGGACCTGCTGAGGTGGACCTTATTTCTGGTGGACCTTTTTTCTGGTGGACCTGCTGAGGTGGACCTTTTTTTTCTGGTGGATCTCTGAGGTGGACCTTTTTTCTGGTGGACCTTTTTTCTGGTGGACCTGCTGAGGTGGACCTTTTTTCTGGTGGACATTTTTCTGGTGGACCTGCTGAGGTGGACCTTTTTTCTGGTGGACCTTTTTTCTGGTGGACCTGCTGAGGTGTACTTTTTTCTGGTGGACCTTTTTTCTGGTGGACCTGCTGAGGTGGACCTTTTTTTCCCGTGGACCTCTGAGGTGGACCTTTTTTCTGGTGGACCTTTTTTCTGGTGGACCTGCTGAGGTGGACCTTCTTTCTGGTGGACCTTTTTTCTGGTGGACCTGCTGAGGTGGACCTTTTTTCTGGTGCACCTTTTTTCTGGTGGACCTGCTGAGGTGGACCTTTTTTCTGGTGGACCTTTTTTCTGGTGGACCTGCTGAGGTGGACCTTTTTTTCTGGTGGACCTTTTTTCTGGTGGACCTGCTGAGGTGGACCTTTTTTCTGGTGGACCTTTTTTCTGGTGGACCTGCTGAGGTGGACCTTTTTTCTGGTGGACCTTTTTTCTGGTGGACCTGCTGAGGTGGACCTTTTTTCTGGTCGACCTGCTGAGGTGGACTTTTTTCTGGTGGACCTGCTGAGGTGGATTTTTTTTCTGGTGGACCTTTTTTCTGGTGGACCTGCTGAGGTGGACCTTTTTTCTGGTGGACCTTTTTTCTGCTGGACCTGCTGAGGTGGACCTTTTTTCTGGTGGACCTGCTGAGGTGGACCTTTTTTCTGGTGGACCTTCTTTCTGGTGGACCTGCTGAGGTGGACCTTTTTTCTGGTGGACCTTTTTTCTGGTGGACCTGCTGAGGTGGACCTGCTGAGGTGGACCTTTTTTCTGGTGGACCTTTTTTCTGGTGGACCTGCTGAGGTGGACCTTTTTTCTGGTGGACCTTTTTTCTGGTGGACCTGCTGAGGTGGACCTTTTTTCTGGTGGACCTTTTTTCTGGTGGACCTGCTGAGGTGGACCTTTTTTCTGGTGGACCTTTTTTCTGGTGGACCTGCTGAGGTGGACCTTTTTTCTGGTGGACCTTTTTTCTGGTGGACCTGCTGAGGTGGACCTTTTTTCTGGTGGACCTGCTGAGGTGTACTTTTTTCCGGTGGACCTGCTGAGGTGGATTTATTTTCTGGTGGACCTTTTTTCTGGTGGACCTGCTGAGGTGGACTTTTTTCTGGTGGACCTGCTGAGGTGGATTTTTTTTCTGGTGGACCTTTTTTCTGGTGGACCTGCTGAGGTGGACCTTTTTTCTGGTGGACCTTTTTTCTGCTGGACCTGCTGAGGTGGACCTTTTTTCTGGTGGACCTGCTGAGGTGGACCTTTTTTCTGGTGGACCTTCTTTCTGGTGGACCTGCTGAGGTGGACCTTTTTTCTGGTGGACCTTTTTTCTGGTGGACCTGCTGAGGTGGACCTGCTGAGGTGGACCTTTTTTCTGGTGGACCTTTTTTCTGGTGGACCTGCTGAGGTGGACCTTTTTTCTGGTGGACCTTTTTTCTGGTGGACCTGCTGAGGTGGACCTTTTTTCTGGTGGACCTTTTTTCTGGTGGACCTGCTGAGGTGGACCTTTTTTCTGGTGGACCTTTTTTCTGGTGGACCTGCTGAGGTGGACCTTTTTTCTGGTGGACCTTTTTTCTGGTGGACCTGCTGAGGTGGACCTTTTTTCTGGTGGACCTGCTGAGGTGTACTTTTTTCCGGTGGACCTGCTGAGGTGGATTTATTTTCTGGTGGACCTTTTTTCTGGTGGACCTGCTGAGGTGGACCTTTTTTCTGGTGGACCTTTTTTCTGGTGGACCTGCTGAGGTGGACCTTTTTTCTGGTGGACCTGCTGAGGTGGACCTTTTTTTCTGGTGGACCTGCTGAGTTGGACCTTTTTTTCTGGTGGACCTGCTGAGGTGGACCTTTTTTCTGGTGGACCTTTTTTCTGGTGGACCTGCTGAGGTGGACCTTTTTTCTGGTGGACCTTTTTTCTGGTGGACCTGCTGAGGTGGACCTGCTGAGGTGGACCTTTTTTCTGGTGGACCTTTTTTCTGGTGGACCTGCTGAGGTGGACCTTTTTTCTGGTGGACCTTTTTTTCTGGTGGACCTGCTGAGGTGGACCTGTTTTCTGGTGGACCTGCTGAGGTGGACCTTTTTTCTGGTGGACCTTTTTTTCTGGTGGACCTGCTGAGGTGGACCTTTTTTTTCTGGTGGACCTCTGAGGTGGACCTTTTTTCTGGTGGACCATTTTTCTGGTGGACCTGCTGAGGTGGACCTTTTTTCTGGTGGACATTTTTTCTGGTGGACCTGCTGAGGTGGACCTTTTTTCTGGTGGACCTTTTTTCTGGTGGACCTGCTGAGGTGGACATTTTTCTGGTGGACCTTTTTTCTGGTGGACCTGCTGAGGTGGACCTTTTTTTTCTGGTGGACCTCTGAGGTGGACCTTTTTTCTGGTGGACCTTTTTTCTGGTGGACCTTTTTTCTGGTGGACCTGCTGAGGTGGACCTTCTTTCTGGTGGACCTTTTTTCTGGTGGACCTGCTGAGGTGGACCTTTTTTCTGGTGGACCTTTTTTCTGGTGGACCTGCTGAGGTGGACCTTGTTTCTGGTGGACCTTTTTTCTGGTGGACCTGCTGAGGTGGACCTTTTTTCTGGTGGACCTTTTTTCTGGTGGACCTGCTGAGGTGGACCTTTTTTCTGGTGGTCCTTTTTCCTGGTGGACCTGCAGAGGTCGACTTTTTTTCTGGTGGACCTGCTGAGGTGGACCTTATTTCTGGTGGACCTTTTTTTCTGGTGGACCTGCTGAGGTGGACCTTTTTTTTCTGGTGGATCTCTGAGGTGGACCTTTTTTCTGGTGGACCTTTTTTCTGGTGGACCTGCTGACGTTGACCTTTTTTCTGGTGGACCTGCTGAGGTGAACCTTTTTTCTAATGGACCTTTTTTCTGGTGGACCTGCTGAGGTGGACCTTTTTTCTGGTGGACCTTTTTTCTGGTGGACCTGCTGAGGTGGACCTTTTTTCTGGTGGACCTTTTTTCTGGTGGACCTGCTGAGGTGGACCTTTTTTCTGGTGGAACTTTTTTCTGGTGGACCTGCTGAGGTGGACCTTTTTTCTGGTGGACCTTTTTTCTGGTGGACGTGCTGAGGTGGACCTTTTTTCTGGTGGACGTGCTGAGGTGAACCTTTTTTCTGGTGGACATTTTTTCTGGTGGACCTGCTGAGGTGGACCTTTTTCCTGGTGGAACTGCTTAGGTCAACCTTTTTTCTGGTGGACATTTTTTCTGGTGGACCTGCTGAGGTGGAACTTTTTCCTGGTGGACCTGCTTAGGTCGACCTTTTTTCTGGTGGACATTTTTTCTGGTGGACCTTTTTTCTGGTGGACCTGCTGAGGTGGACCTCCTGAGGTGGACCTTTTTTCTGGTGGACCTTTTTTCTGGTGGACCTGCTGAGGTGGACCTTTTTTCTGGTGGACCTTTTTTCTGGTGGACCTGCTGAGGTGGACCTTTTTTCTGGTGGACCTGCTGAGGTGGACCTTTTTTCTGGTAGACCTTTTTTTCTGGTGGACCTGCTGAGGTGGACCATTTTTTTCTGGTGGACCTCTGAGGTGGACCTTTTTTCTGGTGGACCATTTTTCTGGTGGACCTGCTGAGGTGGACCTTTTTTCTGGTGGACCTTTTTTCTGGTGGACCTGCTGAGGTGGACCTTTTTTCTGGTAGACCTTTTTTCTGGTGGACCTGCTGAGGTGGACCTTTTTTCTGGTGGACCTTTTTTCTGGTGGACCTGCTGAGGTGGACCTTTTTTCTGGTGGACCTTTTTTCTGGTGGACCTGCTGAGGTGGACCTTTTTTTCTGGTGGACCTGCTGAGGTGGACCTTTTTTCTGGTGGACCTTTTTTCTGGTGGACCTGCTGAGGTGGACCTTGTTTCTGGTGGACCTTTTTTCTGGTGGACCTGCTGAGGTGGACCTGCTGAGGTGGACCTTTTTTCTGGTGGACCTTTTTTCTGGTGGACCTGCTGAGGTGGACCTTTTTTCTGGTGGACCTTTTTTCTGGTGGACCTGCTGAGGTGGACCTTTTTTCTGGTGGTCCTTTTTCCTGGTGGACCTGCAGAGGTCGACTTTTTTTCTGGTGGACCTGCTGAGGTGGACCTTATTTCTGGTGGACCTTTTTTCTGGTGGACCTGCTGAGGTGGACCTTTTTTTTCTGGTGGATCTCTGAGGTGGACCTTTTTTCTGGTGGACCTTTTTTCTGGTGGACCTGCTGAGGTGGACCTTTTTTCTGGTGGACATTTTTCTGGTGGACCTGCTGAGGTGGACCTTTTTTCTGGTGGACCTTTTTTCTGGTGGACCTGCTGAGGTGTACTTTTTTCTGGTGGACCTTTTTTCTGGTGGACCTGCTGAGGTGGACCTTTTTTTCCCGTGGACCTCTGAGGTGGACCTTTTTTCTGGTGGACCTTTTTTCTGGTGGACCTGCTGAGGTGGACCTTCTTTCTGGTGGACCTTTTTTCTGGTGGACCTGCTGAGGTGGACCTTTTTTCTGGTGCACCTTTTTTCTGGTGGACCTGCTGAGGTGGACCTTTTTTCTGGTGGACCTTTTTTCTGGTGGACCTGCTGAGGTGGACCTTTTTTTCTGGTGGACCTTTTTTCTGGTGGACCTGCTGAGGTGGACCTTTTTTCTGGTGGACCTTTTTTCTGGTGGACCTGCTGAGGTGGACCTTTTTTCTGGTGGACCTTTTTTCTGGTGGACCTGCTGAGGTGGACCTTTTTTCTGGTCGACCTGCTGAGGTGGACTTTTTTCTGGTGGACCTGCTGAGGTGGATTTTTTTTCTGGTGGACCTTTTTTCTGGTGGACCTGCTGAGGTGGACCTTTTTTCTGGTGGACCTTTTTTCTGCTGGACCTGCTGAGGTGGACCTTTTTTCTGGTGGACCTGCTGAGGTGGACCTTTTTTCTGGTGGACCTTCTTTCTGGTGGACCTGCTGAGGTGGACCTTTTTTCTGGTGGACCTTTTTTCTGGTGGACCTGCTGAGGTGGACCTGCTGAGGTGGACCTTTTTTCTGGTGGACCTTTTTTCTGGTGGACCTGCTGAGGTGGACCTTTTTTCTGGTGGACCTTTTTTCTGGTGGACCTGCTGAGGTGGACCTTTTTTCTGGTGGACCTTTTTTCTGGTGGACCTGCTGAGGTGGACCTTTTTTCTGGTGGACCTTTTTTCTGGTGGACCTGCTGAGGTGGACCTTTTTTCTGGTGGACCTTTTTTCTGGTGGACCTGCTGAGGTGGACCTTTTTTCTGGTGGACCTGCTGAGGTGTACTTTTTTCCGGTGGACCTGCTGAGGTGGATTTATTTTCTGGTGGACCTTTTTTCTGGTGGACCTGCTGAGGTGGACCTTTTTTCTGGTGGACATTTTTTCTGGTGGACCTGCTGAGGTGGACCTTTTTTCTGGTGGACCTGCTGAGGTGGACCTTTTTTTCTGGTGGACCTGCTGAGTTGGACCTTTTTTTCTGGTGGACCTGCTGAGGTGGACCTTTTTTCTGGTGGACCTTTTTTCTGGTGGACCTGCTGAGGTGGACCTTTTTTCTGGTGGACCTTTTTTCTGGTGGACCTGCTGAGGTGGACCTGCTGAGGTGGACCTTTTTTCTGGTGGACCTTTTTTCTGGTGGACCTGCTGAGGTGGACCTTTTTTCTGGTGGACCTTTTTTTCTGGTGGACCTGCTGAGGTGGACCTGTTTTCTGGTGGACCTGCTGAGGTGGACCTTTTTTCTGGTGGACCTTTTTTTCTGGTGGACCTGCTGAGGTGGACCTTTTTTTTCTGGTGGACCTCTGAGGTGGACCTTTTTTCTGGTGGACCATTTTTCTGGTGGACCTGCTGAGGTGGACCTTTTTTCTGGTGGACATTTTTTCTGGTTGACCTGCTGAGGTGGACCTTTTTTCTGGTGGACCTTTTTTCTGGTGGACCTGCTGAGGTGGACATTTTTCTGGTGGACCTTTTTTCTGGTGGACCTGCTGAGGTGGACCTTTTTTTCTGGTGGACCTCTGAGGTGGACCTTTTTTCTGGTGGACCTTTTTTCTGGTGGACCTTTTTTCTGGTGGACCTGCTGAGGTGGACCTTCTTTCTGGTGGACCTTTTTTCTGGTGGACTTGCTGAGGTGGACCTTTTTTCTGGTGGACCTTTTTTCTGGTGGACCTGCTGAGGTGGACCTTTTTTCTGGTGGACCTTTTTTCTGGTGGACCTGCTGAGGTGGACCTTTTTTCTGGTGGACCTTTTTTCTGGTGGACCTGCTGAGGTGGAACTTTTTTCTGGTGGACCTTTTTTCTGGTGGACCTGCTGAGGTGGACCTTTTTTCTGGTGGACCTGCTGAGGTGGACTTTTTTCCGGTGGACCTGCTGAGGTGGATTTTTTTTCTGGTGGACCTTTTTTCTAGTGGACCTGCTGAGGTGGACCTTTTTTCTGGTGGACCTTTTTTCTGGTGGACCTGCTGAGGTGGACCTTTTTTTCTGGTGGACCTGCTGAGGTGGACCTTTTTTTCTGGTGGACCTGCTGAGGTGGACCTTTTTTCTGGTGGACCTTTTTTCTGGTGGACCTGCTGAGGTGGACCTTGTTTCTGGTGGACCTTTTTTCTGGTGGACCTGCTGAGGTGGACCTGCTGAGGTGGACCTTTTTTCTGGTGGACCTTTTTTCTGGTGGACCTGCTGAGGTGGACCTTTTTTCTGGTGGACCTTTTTTCTGGTGGACCTGCTGAGGTGGACCTTTTTTCTGGTGGACCTTTTTCCTGGTGGACCTGCTGAGGTCGACTTTTTTTCTGGTGGACCTGCTGAGGTGGACCTTATTTCTGGTGGACCTTTTTTCTGGTGGACCTGCTGAGGTGGACCTTTTTTTTCTGGTGGACCTCTGAGGTGGACCTTTTTTCTGGTGGACCTTTTTTTCTGGTGGACCTGCTGAGGTGGACCTTTTTTCTGGTGGACCTTTTTTCTGGTGGACCTGCTGAGGTGGACCTTTTTTCTGGTGGACCTTTTTTCTGGTGGACCTGCTGAGGTGGACCTTTTTTTCTCGTGGACCTCTGAGGTGGACCTTTTTTCTGGTGGACCTTTTTTCTGGTGGACCTGCTGAGGTGGACCTTCTTTCTGGTGGACCTTTTTTCTGGTGGACCTGCTGAGGTGGACCTTTTTTCTGGTGGACCTTTTTTCTGGTGGACCTGCTGAGGTGGACCTTTTTTCTGGTGGACCTTTTTTCTGGTGGACCTGCTGAGGTGGACCTTTTTTCTGGTGGACCTTTTTTCTGGTGGACCTGCTGAGGTGGACCTTTTTTCTGGTGGACCTTTTTTCTGGTGGACCTGCTGAGGTGGACCTTTTTTCTGGTGGACCTTTTTTCTGGTGGACCTGCTGAGGTGGACCTTTTTTCTGGTGGACCTTTTTTCTGGTGGACCTGCTGAGGTGGACCTTTTTTCTGGTGGACCTGCTGAGGTGGACTTTTTTCCGGTGGACCTGCTGAGGTGGATTTTTTTTCTGGTGGACCTTTTTTCTGGTGGACCTGCTGAGGTGGACCTTTTTTCTGGTGGACCTTTTTTCTGGTGGACCTGCTGAGGTGGACCTTTTTTTCTGGTGGACCTGCTGAGGTGGACCTTTTTTCTGGTGGACCTTCTTTCTGGTGGACCTGCTGAGGTGGACCTTTTTTCTGGTGGACCTTTTTTCTGGTGGACCTGCTGAGGTGGACCTTGTTTCTGGTGGACCTGCTGAGGTGGACCTTTTTTCTGGTGGACCTGCTGAGTTGGACCTTTTTTTCTGGTGGACCTGCTGAGGTGGACCTTTTTTCTGGTGGACCTTTTTTCTGGTGGACCTGCTGAGGTGGACCTTGTTTCTGGTGGACCTTTTTTCTGGTGGACCTGCTGAGGTGGACCTGCTGAGGTGGACCTTTTTTCTGGTGGACCTTTTTTCTGGTGGACCTGCTGAGTTGGACCTTTTTTCTGGTGGACCTTTTTTCTGGTGGACCTGCTGAGGTGGACCTTTTTTCTGGTGGACCTTTTTCCTGGTGGACCTGCTGAGGTCGACTTTTTTTCTGGTGGACCTGCTGAGGTGGACCTTATTTCTGGTGGACCTTTTTTCTGGTGGACCTGCTGAGGTGGACCTTTTTTTTCTGGTGGACCTCTGAGGTGGACCTTTTTTCTGGTGGACCTTTTTTCTGGTGGACCTGCTGAGGTGGACCTTTTTTCTGGTGGACCTTTTTTCTGGTGGACCTGCTGAGGTGGACCTTTTTTCTGGTGGACCTTTTTTCTGGTGGACCTGCTGAGGTGGACCTTTTTTCTGGTGGACCTTTTTTCTGGTGGACCTGCTGAGGTGGACCTTTTTTTCTCGTGGACCTCTGAGGTGGACCTTTTTTCTGGTGGACCTTTTTTCTGGTGGACCTGCTGAGGTGGACCTTCTTTCTGGTGGACCTTTTTTCTGGTGGACCTGCTGAGGTGGACCTTTTTTCTGGTGGACCTTTTTTCTGGTGGACCTGCTGAGGTGGACCTTTTTTTCTGGTGGACCTGCTGAGGTGGACCTTATTTCTGGTGGACCTTTTTTCTGGTGGACCTGCTGAGGTGGACCTTTTTTCTGGTGGACCTTTTTTCTGGTGGACCTGCTGAGGTGGACCTTTTTTCTGGTGGACCTTTTTTCTGGTGGACCTGCTGAAATGGACCTTTTTTCTGGTGGACCTGCTGAGGTGGACTTTTTTCCGGTGGACCTGCTGAGGTGGATTTTTTTTCTGGTGGACCTTTTTTCTGGTGGACCTGCTGAGGTGGACCTTTTTTCTGGTGGACCTTTTTTTCTGCTGGACCTGCTGAGGTGGACCTTTTTTCTGGTGGACCTGCTGAGGTGGACCTTTTTTCTGGTGGACCTTCTTTCTGGTGGACCTGCTGAGGTGGACCTTTTTTCTGGTGGACCTTTTTTCTGGTGGACCTGCTGAGGTGGACCTTTTTTCTGGTGGACCTTTTTTCTGGTGGACCTGCTGAGGTGGACCTTTTTTTCTGGTGGACCTGCTGAGGTGGACCTTTTTTTCTGGTGGACCTGCTGAGGTGGACCTTTTTTCTGGTGGACCTGCTGAGGTGGACCTTTTTTCTGGTGGACATTTTTTCTGGTGGACCTGCTGAGGTGGACCTTTTTTCTGGTGGACCTTTTTTCTGGTGGACCTGCTGAGGTGGACCTTTTTTCTGGTGGACCTTTTTTCTGGTGGACCTGCTGAGGTGGACCTTTTTTCTGGTGGACCTTTTTTCTGGTGGACCTGCTGAGGTGGACCTTTTTTCTGGTGGACCTGCTGAGGTGGAATTTTTTCCGGTGGACCTGCTGAGGTGGATTTTTTTTCTGGTGGACCTTTTTTCTAGTGGACCTGCTGAGGTGGACCTTTTTTCTGGTGGACCTTTTTTCTGGTGGACCTGCTGAGGTGGACCTTTTTTTCTGGTGGACCTGCTGAGGTGGACCTTTTTTCTGGTGGACCTTTTTTCTGGTGGACCTGCTGAGGTGGACCTTTGTTCTGGTGGATTTTTTTTCTGGTGGACCTGCTGAGGTGGACCTTTTTTCTGGTGGACCTGCTGAGGTGGACCTTTTTTCTGGTGGACATTTTTTTTTGGTGGACCTGCTGAGGTGGACCTTTTTTCTGGTGGACCTTTTTTCTGGTGGACCTGCTGAGGTGGACCTTTTTTCTGGTGGACCTTTTTTCTGGTGGACCTGCTGAGGTGGACCTTTTTTTTCTGGTGGAATTTTTTTCTGGTGGACCTGCTGAGGTGGACCTTTTTTCTGGTGGACCTGCTGAGGTGGACCTTTTTTCGGGTGGAACTTTTTTCTGGTGGACCTGCTGAGGTGGACCTTTTTTCTGGTGGACCTTTTTTCTGGTGGACCTGCTGACGTTGACCTTTTTTCTGGTGGACCTGCTGAGGTGAACCTTTTTTCTAATGGACCTTTTTTCTGGTGGACCTTCTGAGGTGAACCTTTTTTCTAATGGACCTTTTTTCTGGTGGACCTGCTGAGGTGGACCTTTTTTCTGGTGGACCTTTTTTCTGGTGGACCTGCTGAGGTGGACCTTTTTTCTGGTGGACCTTTTTTCTGGTGGACCTGCTGAGGTGGACCTTTTTTCTGGTGGACCTTTTTTCTGGTGGACCTGCTGAGGTGGACCTTTTTTCTGGTCGACCTGCTGAGGTGGACTTTTTTCTGGTGGACCTGCTGAGGTGGATTTTTTTTCTGGTGGACCTTTTTTCTGGTGGACCTGCTGAGGTGGACCTTTTTTCTGGTGGACCTTTTTTCTGCTGGACCTGCTGAGGTGGACCTTTTTTCTGGTGGACCTGCTGAGGTGGACCTTTTTTCTGGTGGACCTTCTTTCTGGTGGACCTGCTGAGGTGGACCTTTTTTCTGGTGGACCTTTTTTCTGGTGGACCTGCTGAGGTGGACCTGCTGAGGTGGACCTTTTTTCTGGTGGACCTTTTTTCTGGTGGACCTGCTGAGGTGGACCTTTTTTCTGGTGGACCTTTTTTCTGGTGGACCTGCTGAGGTGGACCTTTTTTCTGGTGGACCTTTTTTCTGGTGGACCTGCTGAGGTGGACCTTTTTTCTGGTGGACCTTTTTTCTGGTGGACCTGCTGAGGTGGACCTTTTTTCTGGTGGACCTTTTTTCTGGTGGACCTGCTGAGGTGGACCTTTTTTCTGGTGGACCTGCTGAGGTGTACTTTTTTCCGGTGGACCTGCTGAGGTGGATTTATTTTCTGGTGGACCTTTTTTCTGGTGGACCTGCTGAGGTGGACCTTTTTTCTGGTGGACCTTTTTTCTGGTGGACCTGCTGAGGTGGACCTTTTTTCTGGTGGACCTGCTGAGGTGGACCTTTTTTTCTGGTGGACCTGCTGAGTTGGACCTTTTTTTCTGGTGGACCTGCTGAGGTGGACCTTTTTTCTGGTGGACCTTTTTTCTGGTGGACCTGCTGAGGTGGACCTTTTTTCTGGTGGACCTTTTTTCTGGTGGACCTGCTGAGGTGGACCTGCTGAGGTGGACCTTTTTTCTGGTGGACCTTTTTTCTGGTGGACCTGCTGAGGTGGACCTTTTTTCTGGTGGACCTTTTTTTCTGGTGGACCTGCTGAGGTGGACCTGTTTTCTGGTGGACCTGCTGAGGTGGACCTTTTTTCTGGTGGACCTTTTTTTCTGGTGGACCTGCTGAGGTGGACCTTTTTTTTCTGGTGGACCTCTGAGGTGGACCTTTTTTCTGGTGGACCATTTTTCTGGTGGACCTGCTGAGGTGGACCTTTTTTCTGGTGGACATTTTTTCTGGTGGACCTGCTGAGGTGGACCTTTTTTCTGGTGGACCTTTTTTCTGGTGGACCTGCTGAGGTGGACATTTTTCTGGTGGACCTTTTTTCTGGTGGACCTG
This sequence comes from Chlamydotis macqueenii, assembly GCF_036417535.1. Taxonomy (NCBI): domain Eukaryota; kingdom Metazoa; phylum Chordata; class Aves; order Otidiformes; family Otididae; genus Chlamydotis; species Chlamydotis macqueenii. Next base: position 12,572,899 of record NC_141592.1, read on the forward strand.
CTGAGGTGGACCTTTTTTTCTGGTGGACCTCTGAGGTGGACCTTTTTTCTGGTGGACCTTTTTTCTGGTGGACCTTTTTTCTGGTGGACCTGCTGAGGTGGACCTTCTTTCTGGTGGACCTTTTTTCTGGTGGACCTGCTGAGGTGGACCTTTTTTCTGGTGGACCTTTTTTCTGGTGGACCTGCTGAGGTGGACCTTTTTTCTGGTGGACCTTTTTTCTGGTGGACCTGCTGAGGTGGACCTTTTTTCTGGTGGACCTTTTTTCTGGTGGACCTGCTGAGGTGGAACTTTTTTCTGGTGGACCTTTTTTCTGGTGGACCTGCTGAGGTGGACCTTTTTTCTGGTGGACCTGCTGAGGTGGACTTTTTTCCGGTGGACCTGCTGAGGTGGATTTTTTTTCTGGTGGACCTTTTTTCTAGTGGACCTGCTGAGGTGGACCTTTTTTCTGGTGGACCTTTTTTCTGGTGGACCTGCTGAGGTGGACCTTTTTTTCTGGTGGACCTGCTGAGGTGGACCTTTTTTTCTGGTGGACCTGCTGAGGTGGACCTTTTTTCTGGTGGACCTTTTTTCTGGTGGACCTGCTGAGGTGGACCTTGTTTCTGGTGGACCTTTTTTCTGGTGGACCTGCTGAGGTGGACCTGCTGAGGTGGACCTTTTTTCTGGTGGACCTTTTTTCTGGTGGACCTGCTGAGGTGGACCTTTTTTCTGGTGGACCTGCTGAGGTGGACCTTTTTTCTGGTGGACCTTTTTCCTGGTGGACCTGCTGAGGTCGACTTTTTTTCTGGTGGACCTGCTGAGGTGGACCTTATTTCTGGTGGACCTTTTTTCTGGTGGACCTGCTGAGGTGGACCTTTTTTTTCTGGTGGACCTCTGAGGTGGACCTTTTTTCTGGTGGACCTTTTTTTCTGGTGGACCTGCTGAGGTGGACCTTTTTTCTGGTGGACCTTTTTTCTGGTGGACCTGCTGAGGTGGACCTTTTTTCTGGTGGACCTTTTTTCTGGTGGACCTGCTGAGGTGGACCTTTTTTTCTCGTGGACCTCTGAGGTGGACCTTTTTTCTGGTGGACCTTTTTTCTGGTGGACCTGCTGAGGTGGACCTTCTTTCTGGTGGACCTTTTTTCTGGTGGACCTGCTGAGGTGGACCTTTTTTCTGGTGGACCTTTTTTCTGGTGGACCTGCTGAGGTGGACCTTTTTTCTGGTGGACCTTTTTTTTCTGGTGGACCTCTGAGGTGGACCTTTTTTCTGGTGGACCTTTTTTCTGGTGGACCTGCTGAGGTGGACCTTTTTTTCTGGTGGACCTTTTCTCTGGTGGACCTGCTGAGGTGGACCTTTTTTCTGGTGGACCTTTTTTCTGGTGGACCTGCTGAGGTGGACCTTTTTTCTGGTGGACCTTTTTTCTGGTGGACCTGCTGAGGTGGACCTTTTTTTCTGGTGGACCTCTGAGGTGGACCTTTTTTCTGGTGGACCTTTTTTCTGGTGGACCTGCTGAGGTGGACCTTCTTTCTGGTGGACCTTTTTTCTGGTGGACCTGCTGAGGTGGACCTTTTTTCTGGTGGACCTTTTTTTCTGGTGGACCTGCTGAGGAGGACCTTTTTTCTGGTGGACCTGCTGAGGTGGACCTTTTTTCTGGTGGACCTTTTTCTGGTGGACCTGCTGAGGTGGACCTTTTTTCTGGTGGACCTTTTTTCTGGTGGACCTGCTGAGGTGGACCTTTTTTCTGGTGGACCTTTTTTCTGGTGGACCTGCTGAGGTGGACCTTTTTTCTGGTGGACCTGCTGAGGTGGACTTTTTTCCGGTGGACCTGCTGAGGTGGATTTTTTTTCTGGTGGACCTTTTTTCTGGTGGACCTGCTGAGGTGGACCTTTTTTCTGGTGGACCTTTTTTCTGGTGGACCTGCTGAGGTGGACCTTTTTTCTGGTGGACCTTCTTTCTGGTGGACCTGCTGAGGTGGACCTTTTTTCTGGTGGACCTTTTTTCTGGTGGACCTGCTGAGGTGGACCTTTTTTCTGGTGGACCTTTTTTCTGGTGGACCTGCTGAGGTGGACCTTTTTTCTGGTGGACCTTTTTTCTGGTGGACCTGCTGAGGTGGACCTTTTTTTCTGGTGGACCTGCTGAGGTGGACCTTTTTTTCTGGTGGACCTGCTGAGGTGGACCTTATTTCTGGTGGACCTGCTGAGGTGGACCTTTTTTCTGGTGGACATTTTTTCTGGTGGACCTGCTGAGGTGGACCTTTTTTCTGGTGGACCTTTTTTCTGGTGGACCTGCTGAGGTGGACCTTTTTTCTGGTGGAACTTTTTTCTGGTGGACCTGCTGAGGTGGACCTTTTTTCTGGTGGACCTTTTTTCTGGTGGACCTGCTGAGGTGGACCTTTTTTCTGGTGGACCTGCTGAGGTGGAATTTTTTCCGGTGGACCTGCTGAGGTGGATTTTTTTTCTGGTGGACCTTTTTTCTAGTGGACCTGCTGAGGTGGACCTTTTTTCTGGTGGACCTTTTTTCTGGTGGACCTGCTGAGGTGGACCTGCTGAGGTGGACCTTTTTTCTGGTGGACCTGCTGAGGTGGACCTTTTTTCTGGTGGACCTTTTTTCTGGTGGACCTGCTGAGGTGGACCTTTGTTCTGGTGGATTTTTTTTCTGGTGGACCTGCTGAGGTGGACCTTTTTTCTGGTGGACCTGCTGAGGTGGACCTTTTTTCTGGTGGACATTTTTTTTTGGTGGACCTGCTGAGGTGGACCTTTTTTCTGGTGGACCTTTTTTCTGGTGGACCTGCTGAGGTGGACCTTTTTTCTGGTGGACCTTTTTTCTGGTGGACCTGCTGAGGTGGACCTTTTTTCTAGTGGACCTTTTTTCTGGTGGACCTGCTGAGGTGGACCTTTTTTCTGGTGGACCTTTTTTCTGGTGGACCTTTTTTCTGGTGGACCTGCTGAGGTGGACCTTTTTTCTGGTGGACCTTTTTTCTGGTGGACATGCTGAGGTGGACCTTTTTTCTGGTGGACCTGCTGAGGTGGACCTTTTTTTCTGGTGGACCTGCTGAGGTGGACCTTTTTTCTGGTGGACTTTTTTTCTGGTGGACCTGCTGAGGTGGAGCTTTTTTCTGGTGGACCTTTTTTCTGGTGGACCTGCTGAGGTGGACCTGCTGAGGTGGACATTTTTTCTGGTGGACCTTTTTTCTGGTGGACCTTTTTCCTGGTGGACCTGCTTAGGTCGACCTTTTTTCTGGTGGACATTTTTTCTGGTGGACCTGCTGAGGTGGACCTTTTTTCTAGTGGACCTTTTTTCTGGTGGACCTGCTGAGGTGGACCTTTTTTCTGGTGGACCTTTTTTCTGGTGGACCTTTTTTCTGGTGGACCTGCTGAGGTGGACCTTTTTTCTGGTGGACCTTTTTTCTGGTGGATTTTTTTTTTGGTGGACCTGCTGAGGTGGACCTTTTTTCTGGTGGACCTGTTGAGGTGGACCTTTTTTCTGGTGGACCTTTTTTTCTGGTGGACCTGCTGAGGTGGACGTTTTTTCTGGTGGACCTTTTTTCTGGTGGACCTGCTGAGGTGGACCTTTTTTCTGGTGGACCTGCTGAGGTGCACCTTTTTTTCTGGTGGACCTGCTGAGGTGGACCTTTTTTCTGGTGGACCTTTTTTCTGGTGGACCTGCTGAGGTGGACCTTTTTTCTGGTGGACCTTTTTTCTGGTGGACCTGCTGAGGTGGACCTGCTGAGGTGGAACTTCTTTCTAATGGACCTTTTTTCTGGTGGACCTGCTGAGGTGGACCTTTTTTTCTGGTGGACCTTTTTTCTGGTGGACCTGCTGAGGTGGACCTTTTTTTCTGGTGGAATTTTTTTCTGGTGGACCTGCTGAGGTGGACCTTTTTTCTGGTGGACCTGCTGAGGTGGACCTTTTTTCTGGTGGAACTTTTTTCTGGTGGACCTGCTGAGGTGGACCTTTTTTCTGGTGGACCTTTTTTCTGGTGGACCTGCTGACGTTGACATTTTTTCTGGTGGACCTGCTGAGGTGAACCTTTTTTCTAATGGACCTTTTTTCTGGTGGACCTGCTGAGGTGGATCTTTTTTCTGGTGGACCTTTTTTCTGGTGGACCTGCTGAGGTGGACCTTTTTTCTGGTGGACCTTTTTTCTGGTGGACCTGCTGAGGTGGACCTTTTTTCTGGTGGACCTTTTTTCTGGTGGACCTGCTGAGGTGGACCTTTTTTCTGGTGGACCTTTTTTCTGGTGGACCTGCTGAGGTGGACCTTTTTTCTGGTGGACGTGCTGAGGTGAACCTTTTTTCTGGTGGACATTTTTTCTGGTGGACCTGCTGAGGTGGACCTTTTTCCTGGTGGAACTGCTTAAATCAACCTTTTTTCTGGTGGACATTTTTTCTGGTGGACCTGCTGAGGTGGAACTTTTTCCTGGTGGACCTGCTTAGGTCGACCTTTTTTCTGGTGGACATTTTTTCTGGTGGACCTTTTTTCTGGTGGACCTTTTTTCTGGTGGACCTGCTGAGGTGGACCTTTTTTCTGGTGGACCTTTTTTCTGGTGGACCTGCTGAGGTGGACCTGCTGAGGTGGACCTTTTTTCTGGTGGACATTTTTTCTGGTGGACCTTTTTTCTGGTGGACCTTTTTTCTGGTGGACCTTTTTTCTGGTTGACCTGCTGAGGTGGACCTTTTTTCTGGTGGACCTTTTTTCTGGTGGACCTGCTGAGGTGGACCTTTTTTCTGGTGGACCTGCTGAGGTGGACCTTTTTTTCTGGTGGACCTGCTGAGGTGGACCTTTTTTCTGGTGGACCTTTTTTCTGGTGGACCTGCTGAGGTGGACCTTTTTTCTGGTGGACCTTTTTTCTGGTGGACCTGCTGAGGTGGACCTGCTGAGGTGGACCTTTTTTCTGGTGGACCTTTTTTCTCGTGGACCTGCTGAGGTGGACCTTTTTTCTGGTGGACCTTTTTTCTGGTGGACCTGCTGAGGTGGACCTTTTTTCTGGTGGACCTTTTTTCTGGTGGACCTGCTGAGGTGGACCTTTTTTCTGGTGGACCTTTTTCCTGGTGGACCTGCTGAGGTCGACTTTTTTTCTGGTGGACCTGCTGAGGTGGACCTTTTTTCTGGTGGACCTTTTTTTCTGGTGGACCTGCTGAGGTGGACCTTTTTTTTCTGGTGGACCTCTGAGGTGGACCTTTTTTCTGGTGGACCTTTTTTCTGGTGGACCTGCTGAGGTGGACCTTTTTTCTGGTGGACCTTTCTTCTGGTGGACCTGCTGAGGTGGACCTTTTTTCTGGTGGACCTTTTTTCTGGTGGACCTGCTGAGGTCGACCTTTTTTCTGGTGGACCTTTTTTCTGGTGGACCTGCTGAGGTGGACCTTTTTTCTGGTGGACTTTTTTCTGGTGGACCTGCTGAGGTGGACCTTTTTTTCTGGTGGACCTCTGAGGTGGACCTTTTTTCTGGTGGACCTTTTTTTCTGGTGGACCTGCTGAGGTGGACCTTCTTTCTGGTGGACCTTTTTTCTGGTGGACCTGCTGAGGTGGACCTTTTTTCTGGTGGACCTTTTTTCTGGAGGACCTGCTGAGGTGGACCTTTTTCCTGGTGGACCTTTTTTCTGGTGGACCTGCTGAGGTGGACCTTTTTTCTGGTGGACCTTTTTTCTGGTGGACCTGCTGAGGTGGACCTTTTTTCTGGTGGACCTGCTGCGGTGGACTTTTTTCCGGTGGACCTGCTGAGGTGGATTTTTTTTCTGGTGGACCTTTTTTCTAGTGGACCTGCTGAGGTGGACCTTTTTTCTGGTGGACCTTTTTTCTGGTGGACCTGCTGAGGTGGACCTTTTTTCTGGTGGACCTGCTGAGGTGTACCTTTTTTTCTGGTGGACCTGCTGAGGTGGACCTTTTTTCTGGTGGACCTTTTTTCTGGTGGACCTGCTGAGGTGGACCTTTTTTCTGGTGGACCTTTTTTCTGGTGGACCTGCTGAGGTGGACCTGCTGAGGTGGACCTTTTTTCTGGTGGACCTTTTTTCTGGTGGACCTGCTGAGGTGGACCTTTTTTCTGGTGGACCTTTTTTCTGGTGGACCTGCTGAGGTGGACCTGCTGAGGTGGACCTTTTTTCTGGTGGACCTTTTTTCTGGTGGACCTGCTGAGGTGGACCTTTTTTCTGGTGGACCTTTTTTTCTGGTGGACCTGCTGAGGTGGACCTGTTTTCTGGTGGACCTGCTGAGGTGGACCTTTTTTCTGGTGGACCTTTTTTTCTGGTGGACCTGCTGAGGTGGACCTTTTTTTTCTGGTGGACCTCTGAGGTGGACCTTTTTTCTGGTGGACCATTTTTCTGGTGGACCTGCTGAGGTGGACCTTTTTTCTGGTGGACATTTTTTCTGGTGGACCTGCTGAGGTGGACCTTTTTTCTGGTGGACCTTTTTTCTGGTGGACCTGCTGAGGTGGACATTTTTCTGGTGGACCTTTTTTCTGGTGGACCTGCTGAGGTGGACCTTTTTTTCTGGTGGACCTCTGAGGTGGACCTTTTTTCTGGTGGACCTTTTTTCTGGTGGACCTTTTTTCTGGTGGACCTGCTGAGGTGGACCTTCTTTCTGGTGGACCTTTTTTCTGGTGGACCTGCTGAGGTGGACCTTTTTTCTGGTGGACCTTTTTTCTGGTGGACCTGCTGAGGTGGACCTTTTTTCTGGTGGACCTTTTTTCTGGTGGACCTGCTGAGGTGGACCTTTTTTCTGGTGGACCTTTTTTCTGGTGGACCTGCTGAGGTGGAACTTTTTTCTGGTGGACCTTTTTTCTGGTGGACCTGCTGAGGTGGACCTTTTTTCTGGTGGACCTGCTGAGGTGGACTTTTTTCCGGTGGACCTGCTGAGGTGGATTTTTTTTCTGGTGGACCTTTTTTCTAGTGGACCTGCTGAGGTGGACCTTTTTTCTGGTGGACCTTTTTTCTGGTGGACCTGCTGAGGTGGACCTTTTTTTCTGGTGGACCTGCTGAGGTGGACCTTTTTTTCTGGTGGACCTGCTGAGGTGGACCTTTTTTCTGGTGGACCTTTTTTCTGGTGGACCTGCTGAGGTGGACCTTGTTTCTGGTGGACCTTTTTTCTGGTGGACCTGCTGAGGTGGACCTGCTGAGGTGGACCTTATTTCTGGTGGACCTTTTCTCTGGTGGACCTGCTGAGGTGGACCTTTTTTCTGGTGGACCTTTTTTCTGGTGGACCTGCTGAGGTGGACCTTTTTTCTGGTGGACCTTTTTCCTGGTGGACCTGCTGAGGTCGACTTTTTTTCTGGTGGACCTGCTGAGGTGGACCTTATTTCTGGTGGACCTTTTTTCTGGTGGACCTGCTGAGGTGGACCTTTTTTTTCTGGTGGACCTCTGAGGTGGACCTTTTTTCTGGTGGACCTTTTTTTCTGGTGGACCTGCTGAGGTGGACCTTTTTTCTGGTGGACCTTTTTTCTGGTGGACCTGCTGAGGTGGACCTTTTTTCTGGTGGACCTTTTTTCTGGTGGACCTGCTGAGGTGGACCTTTTTTTCTCGTGGACCTCTGAGGTGGACCTTTTTTTCTGGTGGACCTTTTTTCTGGTGGACCTGCTGAGGTGGACCTTCTTTCTGGTGGACCTTTTTTCTGGTGGACCTGCTGAGGTGGACCTTTTTTCTGGTGGACCTTTTTTCTGGTGGACCTGCTGAGGTGGACCTTTTTTCTGGTGGACCTTTTTTTTCTGGTGGACCTCTGAGGTGGACCTTTTTTCTGGTGGACCTTTTTTCTGGTGGACCTGCTGAGGTGGACCTTTTTTCTGGTGGACCTTTTCTCTGGTGGACCTGCTGAGGTGGACCTTTTTTCTGGTGGACCTTTTTTCTGGTGGACCTGCTGAGGTGGACCTTTTTTCTGGTGGACCTTTTTTCTGGTGGACCTGCTGAGGTGGACCTTTTTTTCTGGTGGACCTCTGAGGTGGACCTTTTTTCTGGTGGACCTTTTTTCTGGTGGACCTGCTGAGGTGGACCTTCTTTCTGGTGGACCTTTTTTCTGGTGGACCTGCTGAGGTGGACCTTTTTTCTGGTGGACCTTTTTTTCTGGTGGACCTGCTGAGGAGGACCTTTTTTCTGGTGGACCTGCTGAGGTGGACCTTTTTTCTGGTGGACCTTTTTCTGGTGGACCTGCTGAGGTGGACCTTTTTTCTGGTGGACCTTTTTTCTGGTGGACCTGCTGAGGTGGACCTTTTTTCTGGTGGACCTTTTTTCTGGTGGACCTGCTGAGGTGGACCTTTTTTCTGGTGGACCTGCTGAGGTGGACTTTTTTCCGGTGGACCTGCTGAGGTGGATTTTTTTTCTGGTGGACCTTTTTTCTGGTGGACCTGCTGAGGTGGACCTTTTTTCTGGTGGACCTTTTTTCTGGTGGACCTGCTGAGGTGGACCTTTTTTCTGGTGGACCTTCTTTCTGGTGGACCTGCTGAGGTGGACCTTTTTTCTGGTGGACCTTTTTTCTGGTGGACCTGCTGAGGTGGACCTTTTTTCTGGTGGACCTTTTTTCTGGTGGACCTGCTGAGGTGGACCTTTTTTCTGGTGGACCTTTTTTCTGGTGGACCTGCTGAGGTGGACCTTTTTTTCTGGTGGACCTGCTGAGGTGGACCTTTTTTTCTGGTGGACCTGCTGAGGTGGACCTTTTTTCTGGTGGACCTGCTGAGGTGGACCTTTTTTCTGGTGGACATTTTTTCTGGTGGACCTGCTGAGGTGGACCTTTTTTCTGGTGGACCTTTTTTCTGGTGGACCTGCTGAGGTGGACCTTTTTTCTGGTGGAACTTTTTTCTGGTGGACCTGCTGAGGTGGACCTTTTTTCTGGTGGACCTTTTTTCTGGTGGACCTGCTGAGGTGGACCTTTTTTCTGGTGGACCTGCTGAGGTGGAATTTTTTCCGGTGGACCTGCTGAGGTGGATTTTTTTTCTGGTGGACCTTTTTTCTAGTGGACCTGCTGAGGTGGACCTTTTTTCTGGTGGACCTTTTTTCTGGTGGACCTGCTGAGGTGGACCTGCTGAGGTGGACCTTTTTTCTGGTGGACCTGCTGAGGTGGACCTTTTTTCTGGTGGACCTTTTTTCTGGTGGACCTGCTGAGGTGGACCTTTGTTCTGGTGGATTTTTTTTCTGGTGGACCTGCTGAGGTGGACCTTTTTTCTGGTGGACCTGCTGAGGTGGACCTTTTTTCTGGTGGACATTTTTTTTTGGTGGACCTGCTGAGGTGGACCTTTTTTCTGGTGGACCTTTTTTCTGGTGGACCTGCTGAGGTGGACCTTTTTTCTGGTGGACCTTTTTTCTGGTGGACCTGCTGAGGTGGACCTTTTTTCTAGTGGACCTTTTTTCTGGTGGACCTGCTGAGGTGGACCTTTTTTCTGGTGGACCTTTTTTCTGGTGGACCTTTTTTCTGGTGGACCTGCTGAGGTGGACCTTTTTTCTGGTGGACCTTTTTTCTGGTGGACATGCTGAGGTGGACCTTTTTTCTGGTGGACCTGCTGAGGTGGACCTTTTTTTCTGGTGGACCTGCTGAGGTGGACCTTTTTTCTGGTGGACTTTTTTTCTGGTGGACCTGCTGAGGTGGAGCTTTTTTCTGGTGGACCTTTTTTCTGGTGGACCTGCTGAGGTGGACCTGCTGAGGTGGACATTTTTTCTGGTGGACCTTTTTTCTGGTGGACCTTTTTCCTGGTGGACCTGCTTAGGTCGACCTTTTTTCTGGTGGACATTTTTTCTGGTGGACCTGCTGAGGTGGACCTTTTTTCTAGTGGACCTTTTTTCTGGTGGACCTGCTGAGGTGGACCTTTTTTCTGGTGGACCTTTTTTCTGGTGGACCTTTTTTCTGGTGGACCTGCTGAGGTGGACCTTTTTTCTGGTGGACCTTTTTTCTGGTGGATTTTTTTTTTGGTGGACCTGCTGAGGTGGACCTTTTTTCTGGTGGACCTGTTGAGGTGGACCTTTTTTCTGGTGGACCTTTTTTTCTGGTGGACCTGCTGAGGTGGACGTTTTTTCTGGTGGACCTTTTTTCTGGTGGACCTGCTGAGGTGGACCTTTTTTCTGGTGGACCTGCTGAGGTGCACCTTTTTTTCTGGTGGACCTGCTGAGGTGGACCTTTTTTCTGGTGGACCTTTTTTCTGGTGGACCTGCTGAGTTGGACCTTTTTTCTGGTGGACCTTTTTTCTGGTGGACCTGCTGAGGTGGACCTGCTGAGGTGGAACTTCTTTCTAATGGACCTTTTTTCTGGTGGACCTGCTGAGGTGGACCTTTTTTTCTGGTGGACCTTTTTTCTGCTGGACCTGCTGAGGTGGACCTTTTTTTCTGGTGGAATTTTTTTCTGGTGGACCTGCTGAGGTGGACCTTTTTTCTGGTGGACCTGCTGAGGTGGACCTTTTTTCTGGTGGACCTTTTTTCTGGTGGACCTGCTGAGGTGGACCTTTTTTCTGGTGGACCTTTTTTCTGGTGGACCTGCTGAGGTGGACCTTTTTTTCTGGTGGACCTCTGAGGTGGACCTTTTTTCTGGTGGACCTTTTTTCTGGTGGACCTGCTGAGGTGGACCTTCTTTCTGGTGGACCTTTTTTCTGGTGGACCTGCTGAGGTGGACCTTTTTTCTGGTGGACCTTTTTTTCTGGTGGACCTGCTGAGGAGGACCTTTTTTCTGGTGGACCTGCTGAGGTGGACCTTTTTTCTGGTGGACCTTTTTCTGGTGGACCTGCTGAGGTGGACCTTTTTTCTGGTGGACCTTTTTTCTGGTGGACCTGCTGAGGTGGACCTTTTTTCTGGTGGACCTTTTTTCTGGTGGACCTGCTGAGGTGGACCTTTTTTCTGGTGGACCTGCTGAGGTGGACTTTTTTCCGGTGGACCTGCTGAGGTGGATTTTTTTTCTGGTGGACCTTTTTTCTGGTGGACCTGCTGAGGTGGACCTTTTTTCTGGTGGACCTTTTTTCTGGTGGACCTGCTGAGGTGGACCTTTTTTCTGGTGGACCTTCTTTCTGGTGGACCTGCTGAGGTGGACCTTTTTTCTGGTGGACCTTTTTTCTGGTGGACCTGCTGAGGTGGACCTTTTTTCTGGTGGACCTTTTTTCTGGTGGACCTGCTGAGGTGGACCTTTTTTCTGGTGGACCTTTTTTCTGGTGGACCTGCTGAGGTGGACCTTTTTTTCTGGTGGACCTGCTGAGGTGGACCTTTTTTTCTGGTGGACCTGCTGAGGTGGACCTTTTTTCTGGTGGACCTGCTGAGGTGGACCTTTTTTCTGGTGGACATTTTTTCTGGTGGACCTGCTGAGGTGGACCTTTTTTCTGGTGGACCTTTTTTCTGGTGGACCTGCTGAGGTGGACCTTTTTTCTGGTGGAACTTTTTTCTGGTGGACCTGCTGAGGTGGACCTTTTTTCTGGTGGACCTTTTTTCTGGTGGACCTGCTGAGGTGGACCTTTTTTCTGGTGGACCTGCTGAGGTGGAATTTTTTCCGGTGGACCTGCTGAGGTGGATTTTTTTTCTGGTGGACCTTTTTTCTAGTGGACCTGCTGAGGTGGACCTTTTTTCTGGTGGACCTTTTTTCTGGTGGACCTGCTGAGGTGGACCTGCTGAGGTGGACCTTTTTTCTGGTGGACCTGCTGAGGTGGACCTTTTTTCTGGTGGACCTTTTTTCTGGTGGACCTGCTGAGGTGGACCTTTGTTCTGGTGGATTTTTTTTCTGGTGGACCTGCTGAGGTGGACCTTTTTTCTGGTGGACCTGCTGAGGTGGACCTTTTTTCTGGTGGACATTTTTTTTTGGTGGACCTGCTGAGGTGGACCTTTTTTCTGGTGGACCTTTTTTCTGGTGGACCTGCTGAGGTGGACCTTTTTTCTGGTGGACCTTTTTTCTGGTGGACCTGCTGAGGTGGACCTTTTTTCTAGTGGACCTTTTTTCTGGTGGACCTGCTGAGGTGGACCTTTTTTCTGGTGGACCTTTTTTCTGGTGGACCTTTTTTCTGGTGGACCTGCTGAGGTGGACCTTTTTTCTGGTGGACCTTTTTTCTGGTGGACATGCTGAGGTGGACCTTTTTTCTGGTGGACCTGCTGAGGTGGACCTTTTTTTCTGGTGGACCTGCTGAGGTGGACCTTTTTTCTGGTGGACTTTTTTTCTGGTGGACCTGCTGAGGTGGAGCTTTTTTCTGGTGGACCTTTTTTCTGGTGGACCTGCTGAGGTGGACCTGCTGAGGTGGACATTTTTTCTGGTGGACCTTTTTTCTGGTGGACCTTTTTCCTGGTGGACCTGCTTAGGTCGACCTTTTTTCTGGTGGACATTTTTTCTGGTGGACCTGCTGAGGTGGACCTTTTTTCTAGTGGACCTTTTTTCTGGTGGACCTGCTGAGGTGGACCTTTTTTCTGGTGGACCTTTTTTCTGGTGGACCTTTTTTCTGGTGGACCTGCTGAGGTGGACCTTTTTTCTGGTGGACCTTTTTTCTGGTGGATTTTTTTTTTGGTGGACCTGCTGAGGTGGACCTTTTTTCTGGTGGACCTGTTGAGGTGGACCTTTTTTCTGGTGGACCTTTTTTTCTGGTGGACCTGCTGAGGTGGACGTTTTTTCTGGTGGACCTTTTTTCTGGTGGACCTGCTGAGGTGGACCTTTTTTCTGGTGGACCTGCTGAGGTGCACCTTTTTTTCTGGTGGACCTGCTGAGGTGGACCTTTTTTCTGGTGGACCTTTTTTCTGGTGGACCTGCTGAGTTGGACCTTTTTTCTGGTGGACCTTTTTTCTGGTGGACCTGCTGAGGTGGACCTGCTGAGGTGGAACTTCTTTCTAATGGACCTTTTTTCTGGTGGACCTGCTGAGGTGGACCTTTTTTTCTGGTGGACCTTTTTTCTGCTGGACCTGCTGAGGTGGACCTTTTTTTCTGGTGGAATTTTTTTCTGGTGGACCTGCTGAGGTGGACCTTTTTTCTGGTGGACCTGCTGAGGTGGACCTTTTTTCTGGTGGAACTTTTTTCTGGTGGACCTGCTGAGGTGGACCTTTTTTCTGGTGGACCTTTTTTCTGGTGGACCTGCTGACGTTGACATTTTTTCTGGTGGACCTGCTGAGGTGAACCTTTTTTCTAATGGACCTTTTTTCTGGTGGACCTGCTGAGGTGGACCTTTTTTCTGGTGGACCTTTTTTCTGGTGGACCTGCTGAGGTGGACCTTTTTTCTGGTGGACCTTTTTTCTGGTGGACCTGCTGAGGTGGACCTTTTTTCTGGTGGACCTTTTTTCTGGTGGACCTGCTGAGGTGGACCTTTTTTCTGGTGGACCTTTTTTCTGGTGGACCTGCTGAGGTGGACCTTTTTTCTGGTGGACGTGCGGAGGTGAACCTTTTTTCTGGTGGACATTTTTTCTGGTGGACCTGCTGAGGTGGACCTTTTTCCTGGTGGAACTGCTTAAATCAACCTTTTTTCTGGTGGACATTTTTTCTGGTGGACCTGCTGAGGTGGAACTTTTTCCTGGTGGACCTGCTTAGGTCGACCTTTTTTCTGGTGGACATTTTTTCTGGTGGACCTTTTTTCTGGTGGACCTTTTTTCTGGTGGACCTGCTGAGGTGGACCTTTTTTCTGGTGGACCTTTTTTCTGGTGGACCTGCTGAGGTGGACCTGCTGAGGTGGACCTTTTTTCTGGTGGACATTTTTTCTGGTGGACCTTTTTTCTGGTGGACCTTTTTTCTGGTGGACCTTTTTTCTGGTTGACCTGCTGAGGTGGACCTTTTTTCTGGTGGACCTTTTTTCTGGTGGACCTGCTGAGGTGGACCTTTTTTCTGGTGGACCTGCTGAGGTGGACCTTTTTTTCTGGTGGACCTGCTGAGGTGGACCTTTTTTCTGGTGGACCTTTTTTCTGGTGGACCTGCTGAGGTGGACCTTTTTTCTGGTGGACCTTTTTTCTGGTGGACCTGCTGAGGTGGACCTGCTGAGGTGGACCTTTTTTCTGGTGGACCTTTTTTCTGGTGGACCTGCTGAGGTGGACCTTTTTTCTGGTGGACCTTTTTTCTGGTGGACCTGCTGAGGTGGACCTTTTTTCTGGTGGACCTTTTTTTCTGGTGGACCTGCTGAGGTGGACCTTTTTTCTGGTGGACCTTTTTCCTGGTGGACCTGCTGAGGTCGACTTTTTTTCTGGTGGACCTGCTGAGGTGGACCTTTTTTCTGGTGGACCTTTTTTTCTGGTGGACCTGCTGAGGTGGACCTTTTTTTTCTGGTGGACCTCTGAGGTGGACCTTTTTTCTGGTGGACCTTTTTTCTGGTGGACCTGCTGAGGTGGACCTTTTTTCTGGTGGACCTTTCTTCTGGTGGACCTGCTGAGGTGGACCTTTTTTCTGGTGGACCTTTTTTCTGGTGGACCTGCTGAGGTCGACCTTTTTTCTGGTGGACCTTTTTTCTGGTGGACCTGCTGAGGTGGACCTTTTTTCTGGTGGACTTTTTTCTGGTGGACCTGCTGAGGTGGACCTTTTTTTCTGGTGGACCTCTGAGGTGGACCTTTTTTCTGGTGGACCTTTTTTTCTGGTGGACCTGCTGAGGTGGACCTTTTTTCTGGTGGACCTTTTTTCTGGTGGACCTGCTGAGGTGGACCTTTTTTCTGGTGGACCTTTTTTCTGGAGGACCTGCTGAGGTGGACCTTTTTCCTGGTGGACCTTTTTTCTGGTGGACCTGCTGAGGTGGACCTTTTTTCTGGTGGACCTTTTTTCTGGTGGACCTGCTGAGGTGGACCTTTTTTCTGGTGGACCTGCTGCGGTGGACTTTTTTCCGGTGGACCTGCTGAGGTGGATTTTTTTTCTGGTGGACCTTTTTTCTAGTGGACCTGCTGAGGTGGACCTTTTTTCTGGTGGACCTTTTTTCTGGTGGACCTGCTGAGGTGGACCTTTTTTCTGGTGGACCTGCTGAGGTGTACCTTTTTTTCTGGTGGACCTGCTGAGGTGGACCTTTTTTCTGGTGGACCTTTTTTCTGGTGGACCTGCTGAGGTGGACCTTTTTTCTGGTGGACCTTTTTTCTGGTGGACCTGCTGAGGTGGACCTGCTGAGGTGGACCTTTTTTCTGGTGGACCTTTTTTCTGGTGGACCTGCTGAGGTGGACCTTTTTTCTGGTGGACCTTTTTTCTGGTGGACCTGCTGAGGTCGACCTTTTTTCTGGTGGACATTTTTCCTGGTGGACCTGCTGTTGTCGGCTTTTTTTCTGGTGGACCTGCTGAGGTGGACCTTTTTTCTGGTGGACCTTTTTTCTGGTGGACCTGCTGAGGTGGACCTTTTTTTTCTGGTGGACCTCTGAGGTGGACCTTTTTTCTGGTGGACCTTTTTTCTGGTGGACCTGCTGAGGTGGACCTTTTTTCTGGTGGACCTTTTTTCTGGTGGACCTGCTGAGGTGGACCTTTTTTCTGGTGGACCTTTTTTCTGGTGGACCTGCTGAGGTGGACCTTTTTTCTGGTGGACCTTTTTTCTGGTGGACCTGCTGAGGTGGACCTTTTTTTCTGGTGGACCTCTGAGGTGGACCTTTTTTCTGGTGGACCTTTTTTCTGGTGGACCTGCTGAGGTGGACCTTCTTTCTGGTGGACCTTTTTTCTGGTGGACCTGCTGAGGTGGACCTTTTTTCTGGTGGACCTTTTTTCTGGTGGACCTGCTGAGGTGGACCTTTTTTCTGGTGGACATGCTGAGGTGGACCTTTTTTCTGGTGGACCTTTTTTCTGGTGGACCTGCTGAGGTGGACCTTTTTTCTGGTGGACCTTTTTTCTGGTGGACCTGCTGAGGTGGACCTTTTTTCTGGTGGACCTTTTTTCTGGTGGACCTGCTGAGGTGGACCTTTTTTCTGGTGGACCTTTTTTCTGGTGGACCTGCTGAGGTGGACCTTTTTTCTGGTGGACCTGCTGAGGTGGACTTTTTTCCGGTGGACCTGCTGAGGTGGATTTTTTTTCTGGTGGACCTTTTTTCTAGTGGACCTGCTGAGGTGGACCTTTTTTCTGGTGGACCTTTTTTCTGGTGGACCTGCTGAGGTGGACCTTTTTTCTGGTGGACCTTTTTTCTGGTGGACCTGCTGAGGTGGACCTTTTTTCTGGTGGACCTGCTGAGGTGGACCTTTTTTCTGGTGGACCTGCTTAGGTGGACCTTTTTTTCTGGTGGACCTGCTGAGGTGGACCTTTTTTTTCTGGTGGACCTGCTGAGGTGGACCTTTTTTCTGGTGGACCTTTTTTCTGGTGGACCTGCTGAGGTGGACCTTTTTTTTGGTGCACCTTTTTTCTGGTGGACCTGCTGAGGTCGACCTTTTTTCTGGTGGACATTTTTTCTGGTGGACCTGCTGAGGTGGACCTTTTTTCTGGTGGACCTGCTGAGGTGGACCTTTTTTTCTGGTGGACCTTTTTTCTGGTGGAACTGCTGAGGTGGACCTTTTTTCTGGTGGACCTTTTTTCTGGTGGACCTGCTGAGGTGGACCTTTTTTCTGGTGGACCTTTTTTCTGGTGGACCTGCTGAGGTGGACCTTTTTTCTGGTGGACCTTTTTTCTAATGGACCTGCTGAGGTGGACCTTTTTTCTGGTGGACCTGCTGAGGTGGACTTTTTTCCGGGTGGACCTTTTTTCTGGTGGATTTTTTTTCTGGTGGACCTGCTGAGGTGGACCTTTTTTCTGGTGGACCTGTTGAGGTGGACCTTTTTTCTGGTGGACCTTTTTTTCTGGTGGACCTGCTGAGGTGGACGTTTTTTCTGGTGGACCTTTTTTCTGGTGGACCTGCTGAGGTGGACCTTTTTTCTGGTGGACCTGCTGAGGTGGACCTTTTTTTCTGGTGGACCTGCTGAGGTAGACCTTTTTTCTGGTGGACCTTTTTTTCTGGTGGACCTGCTGAGGTGGACCTTTTTTCTGGTGGACCTTTTTTTCTGGTGGACCTGCTGAGGTGGACCTTTTTTCTGGTGGACCTTTTTTCTGGTGGACCTGCTGAGGTGGACCTTTTTTCTGGTGGACCTTTTTTCTGGTGGACCTTTTTCCTGGTGGACCTGCTGAGGTCGACTTTTTTTCTGGTGGACCTGCTGAGGTGGACCTTTTTTCTGGTGGACCTTTTTTTCTGGTGGACCTGCTGAGGTGGACCTTTTTTCTGGTGGACCTTTTTTCTGGTGGACCTGCTGAGGTGGACCTTTTTTCTGGTGGACCTTTTTTCTGGTGGACCTGCTGAGGTGGACCTTTTTTCTGGTGGACCTTTTTCCTGGTGGACCTGCTGAGGTCGACTTTTTTTCTGGTGGACCTGCTGAGGTGGACCTTTTTTCTGGTGGACCTTTTTTTCTGGTGGACCTGCTGAGGTGGACCTTTTTTCTGGTGGACCTTTTTTCTGGTGGACCTGCTGAGGTGGACCTTTTTTCTGGTGGACCTTTTTTCTGGTGGACCTGCTGAGGTGGACCTTTTTTCTGGTGGACCTTTTTCCTGGTGGACCTGCTGAGGTCGACTTTTTTTCTGGTGGACCTGCTGAGGTGGACCTTTTTTCTGGTGGACCTTTTTTTCTGGTGGACCTGCTGAGGTGGACCTTTTTTCTGGTGGACCTTTTTTCTGGTGGACCTGCTGAGGTGGACCTTTTTTCTGGTGGACCTTTTTTCTGGTGGACCTGCTGAGGTGGACCTTTTTTCTGGTGGACCTTTTTCCTGGTGGACCTGCTGAGGTCGACTTTTTTTCTGGTGGACCTGCTGAGGTGGACCTTTTTTCTGGTGGACCTTTTTTTCTGGTGGACCTGCTGAGGTGGACCTTTTTTCTGGTGGACCTTTTTTCTGGTGGACCTGCTGAGGTGGACCTTTTTTCTGGTGGACCTTTTTTCTGGTGGACCTGCTGAGGTGGACCTTTTTTCTGGTGGACATGCTGAGGTGGACCTTTTTTCTGGTGGACCTTTTTTCTGGTGGACCTGCTGAGGTGGACCTTTTTTCTGGTGGACCTTTTTTCTGGTGGACCTGCTGAGGTGGACCTTTTTTCTGGTGGACCTTTTTTCTGGTGGACCTGCTGAGGTGGACCTTTTTTCTGGTGGACCTTTTTTCTGGTGGACCTGCTGAGGTGGACCTTTTTTCTGGTGGACCTGCTGAGGTGGACCTTTTTTATGGTGGACCTTTTTTCTGGTGGATCTGCTGAGGTGGACCTTTTTTCTGGTGGAACTGCTGAGGTGGACTTTTTTCCGGTGGACCTGCTGAGGTGGATTTTTTTTCTGGTGGACCTTTTTTCTGGTGGACCTGCTGAGGTGGACCTTTTTTCTGGTGGACCTTTTTTCTGGTGGACCTGCTGAGGTGGACCTTTTTTTCTGGTGGACCTCTGAGGTGGACCTTTTTTCTGGTGGACCTTTTTTCTGGTGGACCTGCTGAGGTGGACCTTCTTTCTGGTGGACCTTTTTTCTGGTGGACCTGCTGAGGTGGACCTTTTTTCTGGTGGACCTTTTTTCTGGTGGACCTGCTGAGGTGGACCTTTTTTCTGGTGGACATGCTGAGGTGGACCTTTTTTCTGGTGGACCTTTTTTCTGGTGGACCTGCTGAGGTGGACCTTTTTTCTGGTGGACCTTTTTTCTGGTGGACCTGCTGAGGTGGACCTTTTTTCTGGTGGACCTTTTTTCTGGTGGACCTGCTGAGGTGGACCTTTTTTCTGGTGGACCTTTTTTCTGGTGGACCTGCTGAGGTGGACCTTTTTTCTGGTGGACCTGCTGAGGTGGACTTTTTTCCGGTGGACCTGCTGAGGTGGATTTTTTTTCTGGTGGACCTTTTTTCTAGTGGACCTGCTGAGGTGGACCTTTTTTCTGGTGGACCTTTTTTCTGGTGGACCTGCTGAGGTGGACCTTTTTTCTGGTGGACCTTTTTTCTGGTGGACCTGCTGAGGTGGACCTTTTTTCTGGTGGACCTGCTGAGGTGGACCTTTTTTCTGGTGGACCTGCTTAGGTGGACCTTTTTTTCTGGTGGACCTGCTGAGGTGGACCTTTTTTTTCTGGTGGACCTGCTGAGGTGGACCTTTTTTCTGGTGGACCTTTTTTCTGGTGGACCTGCTGAGGTGGACCTTTTTTTTGGTGCACCTTTTTTCTGGTGGACCTGCTGAGGTCGACCTTTTTTCTGGTGGACATTTTTTCTGGTGGACCTGCTGAGGTGGACCTTTTTTCTGGTGGAGCTGCTGAGGTGGACCTTTTTTTCTGGTGGACCTTTTTTCTGGTGGAACTGCTGAGGTGGACCTTTTTTCTGGTGGACCTTTTTTCTGGTGGACCTGCTGAGGTGGACCTTTTTTCTGGTGGACCTTTTTTCTGGTGGACCTGCTGAGGTGGACCTTTTTTCTGGTGGACCTTTTTTCTAATGGACCTGCTGAGGTGGACCTTTTTTCTGGTGGACCTGCTGAGGTGGACTTTTTTCCGGGTGGACCTTTTTTCTGGTGGATTTTTTTTCTGGTGGACCTGCTGAGGTGGACCTTTTTTCTGGTGGACCTGTTGAGGTGGACCTTTTTTCTGGTGGACCTTTTTTTCTGGTGGACCTGCTGAGGTGGACGTTTTTTCTGGTGGACCTTTTTTCTGGTGGACCTGCTGAGGTGGACCTTTTTTCTGGTGGACCTGCTGAGGTGGACCTTTTTTTCTGGTGGACCTGCTGAGGTAGACCTTTTTTCTGGTGGACCTTTTTTTCTGGTGGACCTGCTGAGGTGGACCTTTTTTCTGGTGGACCTTTTTTTCTGGTGGACCTGCTGAGGTGGACCTTTTTTCTGGTGGACCTTTTTTCTGGTGGACCTGCTGAGGTGGACCTTTTTTCTGGTGGACCTTTTTTCTGGTGGACCTTTTTCCTGGTGGACCTGCTGAGGTCGACTTTTTTTCTGGTGGACCTGCTGAGGTGGACCTTTTTTCTGGTGGACCTTTTTTTCTGGTGGACCTGCTGAGGTGGACCTTTTTTCTGGTGGACCTTTTTTCTGGTGGACCTGCTGAGGTGGACCTTTTTTCTGGTGGACCTTTTTCCTGGTGGACCTGCTGAGGTCGACTTTTTTTCTGGTGGACCTGCTGAGGTGGACCTTTTTTCTGGTGGACCTTTTTTTCTGGTGGACCTGCTGAGGTGGACCTTTTTTCTGGTGGACCTTTTTTCTGGTGGACCTGCTGAGGTGGACCTTTTTTCTGGTGGACCTTTTTTCTGGTGGACCTGCTGAGGTGGACCTTTTTTCTGGTGGACCTTTTTCCTGGTGGACCTGCTGAGGTCGACTTTTTTTCTGGTGGACCTGCTGAGGTGGACCTTTTTTCTGGTGGACCTTTTTTTCTGGTGGACCTGCTGAGGTGGACCTTTTTTCTGTTGGACCTGCTGAGGTTGACCTTTATTCTGGTGAACCTGCTGAGGTGGACCTTTTTTCTGGTGGACATTTTCTCTGGTGGACCTGCTGAGGTGGACCTTTTTTCTGGCGGACCTTTTCTCTGGTGGACCTGCTGAGGTGGACCTTTTTTCTGGTGGACCTTTTTTTTCTGGTGGACCTGCTGAGGTGGACCTTTTTTCTGGTGGACCTTTTTTCTGGTGGACCTGCTGAGGTGGACCTTTTTTTCTGGTGGACCTTTTTTCTGGTGGACCTGCTGAGGTGGACCTGCTGAGGTGGACATTTTTTTGGTGGACCTTTTTTCTGGTGGACCTGCTGAGGTGGACCTTTTTTCTGGTGGACCTTTTTTCTGGTGGACCTGCTGAGGTGGACCTTTTTTCTGGTGGACCTTTTCTCTGGTGGACCTTTTTTCTGGTGGACCTGCTGAGGTGGACCTTTTTTCTGGTGGACCTTTTTTCTGGTGGACCTGCTGAGGTGGACCTTTTTTCTGGTGGACCTTTTTTCTGGTGGACCTGCTGAGGTGGACCTTTTTTCTGGTGGACCTTTTTTTCTGGTGGACCTGCTGAGGTGGACCTTTTTTCTGGTGGACCTTTTTTCTGGTGGACCTGCTGAGGTGGACCTTTTTTCTGGTGGACCTTTTTTCTGGAGGACCTGCTGAGGTGGACCTTTTTTCTGGTGGACCTTTTTTCTGGTGGACCTGCTGAGGTGGACCTTTTTTCTGGTGGACCTGCTGAGGTGGACCTGCTGAGGTGGACCTTTTTTCTGGTGGACCTTTTTTCTGGTGGACCTGCTGAGGTGGAACTTTTTTCTGGTGGACCTTTTTTCTGGTGGACCTGCTGAGGTGGACCTTTTTTCTGGTGGACCTTTTGTCTGGTGGACCTGCTGAGGTGGACCTTTTTTCTGGTGGACCTTTTTTCTGGTGGACCTCCTGAGGTGGACCTTTTTTCTGGTGGACCTTTTTTCTGGTGGACCTGCTGAGGTGGACCTTTTTTTCTGGTGGACCTTTTCTCTGGTGGACCTGCTGAGGTGGACCTTTTTTCTGGTGGACCTTTTTTCTGGTGGACCTGCTGAGGTGGACCTTTTTTCTGCTGGACCTTTTTTCTGGTGGACCTGCTGAGGTGGACGTTTTTTCTGGTGGACCTTTTTTCTGGTGGACCTGCTGAGGTGGAACTTTTTTCTGGTGGACCTTTTTTCTGGTGGACCTGCTGAGGTGGACCTTTTTTCTGGTGGACCTTTTTTCTGGTGGACCTTTTCTCTGGTGGACCTTTTTTCTGGTGGACCTGCTGAGGTGGACCTTTTTTCTGGTGGACCTTTTTTCTGGTGGACCTGCTGAGGTGGACCTTTTTTCTGGTGGACCTTTTTTTCTGGTGGACCTGCTGAGGTGGACCTTTTTTCTGGTGGACCTTTTCTCTGGTGGACCTTTTTTCTGGTGGACCTTTTTTCTGGTGAACCTGCTGAGGTGGACCTTTTTTCTGGTGGACCTTTTCTCTGGTGGACCTGCTGAGGTGGACCTGCTGAGGTGGACCTTTTTTCTGGTGGACCTGCTGAGGTGGACCTGCTGAGGTGGACCTTTTTTCTGGTGGACCTTTTTTCTGGTGGAGCTGCTGAGGTGGACCTTTTTTCTGGTGGACCTTTTTTCTGGTGGACCTGCTGAGGTGGACCTTTTTTCTGGTGGACCTGCTGAGGTGGACCTTTTTTCTGGTGGACCTTTTTTCTGGTGGACCTGCTGAGGTGGACCTTTTTTCTGGTGGACCTTTTTTTGGTGGACCTGCTGAGGTGGACCTTTTTTCTGGTGGACCTTTTTTTCTGGTGGACCTGCTGAGGTGGACCTCTTTTCTGGTGGACCTTTTTTCTGGTGGACCTGCTGAGGTGGACCTTTTTTCTAATGGACCTTTTTTCTGGTGGACCTGCTGAGGTGGACCTTTTTTCTGGTGGACCTTTTTTCTGGTGGACCTGCTGAGGTGGACCTTTTTTCTGGTGGACCTTTTTTCTGGTGGACCTGCTGAGGTGGACCTTTTTTCTGGTGAACCTTTTTTCTGGTGGACCTGCTGAGGTGGACCTTTTTTCTGGTGGACCTTTTTTCTGGTGGACCTGCTGAGGTGGACCTTTTTTCTGGTGGACCTTTTTTCTGGTGGACCTGCTGAGGTGGACCTTTTTTCTGGTGGACCTTTTTTCTGGTGGACCTGCTGAGGTGGACCTTTTTTCTGGTGGACCTTTTTTCTGGTGGACCTGCTGAGGTGGACCTTTTTTCTGGTGGACCTTTTTTCTGGTGGACCTGCTGAGGTGGACATTTTTTCTGGTGGACCTTTATTCTGGTGAACCTGCTGAGGTGGACCTTTTTTCTGGTGGACATTTTCTCTGGTGGACCTGCTGAGGTGGACCTTTTTTCTGGTGGACCTTTTTTCTGGTGGACCTGCTGAGGTGGACCTTTTTTCTGGTGGACCTTTTTTCTGGTGGTCCTTTTTTCTGGTGGACCTGCTGAGGTGGACCTTTTTTCTGGTGGACCTTTTTTCTGGTGGACCTGCTGAGGTGGACCTTTTTTTCTGGTGGACCTTTTTTCTGGTGGACCTGCTGAGGTGGACCTTTTTTCTGGTGGACCTTTTCTCTGGTGGACCTGCTGAGGTGGACCTTTTTTCTGGTGGACCTTTTTTCTGGTGGACCTGCTGAGGTGGAGCTTTTTTCTGGTGGACCTTTTTTCTGGTGGACCTGCTGAGGTGGACCTTTTTTCTGGTGGACCTTTTTTCTGGTGGACCTGCTGAGGTGGACCTTTTTTCTGGTGGACCTTTTTTCTGGTGGACCTGCTGAGGTGGACCTTTTTTCTGGTGGACCTTTTTTCTGGTGGACCTGCTGAGGTGGACCTTTTTTCTGGTGGACCTTTTTTCTGGTGGACCTGCTGAGGTGGACCTTTTTTCTGTTGGACATTTTTTCTGGTGGACCTGCTGAGGTGGACCTTTTTTCTGGTGGACCTTTTCTCTGGTGGACCTTTTTTCTGGTGGACCTTTTTTCTGGTGGACCTGCTGAGGTGGACCTTTTTTCTGGTGGACCTTTCTTCTGGTGGACCTGCTGAGGTGGACCTTTTTTCTGGTGGACCTTTTTTCTGGTGGACCTTTTTTCTGGTGGACCTGCTGAGGTGGACCTTTTTTCTGGTGGACCTTTTTTTTCTGGTGGACCTGCTGAGGTGGACCTTTTTTCTGGTGGACCTTTTTTCTGGTGGACCTGCTGAGGTGGACCTTTTTTTCTGGTGGACCTTTTTTCTGGTGGACCTGCTGAGGTGGACCTGCTGAGGTGGACATTTTTTTGGTGGACCTTTTTTCTGGTGGACCTGCTGAGGTGGACCTTTTTTCTGGTGGACCTTTTTTCTGGTGGACCTGCTGAGGTGGACCTTTTTTCTGGTGGACCTTTTCTCTGGTGGACCTTTTTTCTGGTGGACCTGCTGAGGTGGACCTTTTTTCTGGTGGACCTTTTTTCTGGTGGACCTGCTGAGGTGGACCTTTTTTCTGGTGGACCTTTTTTCTGGTGGACCTGCTGAGGTGGACCTTTTTTCTGGTGGACCTTTTTTTCTGGTGGACCTGCTGAGGTGGACCTTTTTTCTGGTGGACCTTTTTTCTGGTGGACCTGCTGAGGTGGACCTTTTTTCTGGTGGACCTTTTTTCTGGAGGACCTGCTGAGGTGGACCTTTTTTCTGGTGGACCTTTTTTCTGGTGGACCTGCTGAGGTGGACCTTTTTTCTGGTGGACCTGCTGAGGTGGACCTGCTGAGGTGGACCTTTTTTCTGGTGGACCTTTTTTCTGGTGGACCTGCTGAGGTGGACCTTTTTTCTGGTGGACCTTTTTTCTGGTGGACCTGCTGAGGTGGACCTTTTTTCTGGTGGACCTTTTGTCTGGTGGACCTGCTGAGGTGGACCTTTTTTCTGGTGGACCTTTTTTCTGGTGGACCTCCTGAGGTGGACCTTTTTTCTGGTGGACCTTTTTTCTGGTGGACCTGCTGAGGTGGACCTTTTTTCTGGTGGACCTTTTCTCTGGTGGACCTGCTGAGGTGGACCTTTTTTCTGGTGGACCTTTTTTCTGGTGGACCTGCTGAGGTGGACCTTTTTTCTGCTGGACCTTTTTTCTGGTGGACCTGCTGAGGTGGACGTTTTTTCTGGTGGACCTTTTTTCTGGTGGACCTGCTGAGGTGGAACTTTTTTCTGGTGGACCTTTTTTCTGGTGGACCTGCTGAGGTGGACCTTTTTTCTGGTGGACCTTTTTTCTGGTGGACCTTTTCTCTGGTGGACCTTTTTTCTGGTGGACCTTTTTTCTGGTGGACCTGCTGAGGTGGACCTTTTTTCTGGTGGACATTTTTTTCTGGTGGACCTGCTGAGGTGGACCTTTTTTCTGGTGGACCTTTTCTCTGGTGGACCTTTTTTCTGGTGGACCTTTTTTCTGGTGGACCTGCTGAGGTGGACCTTTTTTCTGGTGGACCTTTTTTCTGGTGGACCTGCTGAGGTGGACCTTTTTTCTGGTGGACCTTTTTTTCTGGTGGACCTGCTGAGGTGGACCTTTTTTCTGGTGGACCTTTTCTCTGGTGGACCTTTTTTCTGGTGGACCTTTTTTCTGGTGAACCTGCTGAGGTGGACCTTTTTTCTGGTGGACCTTTTCTCTGGTGGACCTGCTGAGGTGGACCTGCTGAGGTGGACCTTTATTCTGGTGGACCTGCTGAGGTGGACCTGCTGAGGTGGACCTTTTTTCTGGTGGACCTTTTTTCTGGTGGAGCTGCTGAGGTGGACCTTTTTTCTGGTGGACCTTTTTTCTGGTGGACCTGCTGAGGTGGACCTTTTTTCTGGTGGACCTGCTGAGGTGGACCTTTTTTCTGGTGGACCTTTTTTCTGGTGGACCTGCTGAGGTGGACCTTTTTTCTGGTGGACCTTTTTCTGGTGGACCTGCTGAGGTGGACCTTTTTTCTGGTGGACCTTTTTTTCTGGTGGACCTGCTGAGGTGGACCTCTTTTCTGGTGGACCTTTTTTCTGGTGGACCTGCTGAGGTGGACCTTTTTTCTAATGGACCTTTTTTCTGGTGGACCTGCTGAGGTGGACCTTTTTTCTGGTGGACCTTTTTTCTGGTGGACCTGCTGAGGTGGACCTTTTTTCTGGTGGACCTTTTTTCTGGTGGACCTGCTGAGGTGGACCTTTTTTCTGGTGAACCTTTTTTCTGGTGGACCTGCTGAGGTGGACCTTTTTTCTGGTGGACCTTTTTTCTGGTGGACCTGCTGAGGTGGACCTTTTTTCTGGTGGACCTTTTTTCTGGTGGACCTGCTGAGGTGGACCTTTTTTCTGGTGGACCTTTTTTCTGGTGGACCTGCTGAGGTGGACATTTTTTCTGGTGGACCTTTTTTCTGGTGGACCTGCTGAGGTGGACATTTTTTCTGGTGGACCTTTTTTCTGGTGGACCTGCTGAGGTGGAACTTTCTTCTGGTGGACCTTTTTTCTGGTGGACCTGCTGAGGTTGACCTTTATTCTGGTGAACCTGCTGAGGTGGACCTTTTTTCTGGTGGACATTTTCTCTGGTGGACCTGCTGAGGTGGACCTTTTTTCTGGTGGACCTTTTTTCTGGTGGACCTGCTGAGGTGGACCTTTTTTCTGGTGGACCTTTTTTCTGGTGGTCCTTTTTTCTGGTGGACCTGCTGAGGTGGACCTTTTTTCTGGTGGACCTTTTTTCTGGTGGACCTGCTGAGGTGGACCTTTTTTTCTGGTGGACCTTTTTTCTGGTGGACCTGCTGAGGTGGACCTTTTTTCTGGTGGACCTTTTTTCTGGTGGACCTGCTGAGGTGGACCTTTTTTCTGGTGGACCTGCTGAGGTGGACCTGCTGAGGTGGACCTTTTTTCTGGTGGACCTGCTGAGGTGTACCTTTTTTTCTGGTGGACCTGCTGAGGTGGACCTTTTTTCTGGTGGACCTTTTTTCTGGTGGACCTGCTGAGGTGGACCTTTTTTCTGGTGGACCTTTTCTCTGGTGGACCTGCTGAGGTGGACCTTTTTTCTGGTGGACCTTTTTTCTGGTGGACCTGCTGAGGTGGACCTTTTTTCTGGTGGACCTTTTTTCTGGTGGACCTTTTTTCTGGTGGACCTGCTGAGGTGGACCTTTTTTCTGGTGGACCTTTTTTCTGGTGGACCTGCTGAGGTGGACCTTTTTTCTGGTGGACCTTTTTTCTGGTGGACCTGCTGAGGTGGACCTTTTTTCTGGTGGACCTTTTTTCTGGTGGACCTGCTGAGGTGGACCTTTTTTCTGGTGGACATTTTTTCTGGTGGACCTGCTGAGGTGGACCTTTTTTCTGGTGGACCTTTTCTCTGGTGGACCTTTTTTCTGGTGGACCATTTTTCTGGTGGACCTGCTGAGGTGGACCTTTTTTCTGGTGGACCTTTCTTCTGGTGGACCTGCTGAGGTGGACCTTTTTTCTGGTGGACCTTTTTTCTGGTGGACCTGCTGAGGTGGACCTTTTTTCTGGTGGACCTTTTTTCTGGTGGACCTGCTGAGGTGGACCTTTTTTCTGGTGGACCTTTTTTCTGGTGGACCAGCTGAGGTGGACCTTTTTTCTGGTGTACCTTTTTTTCTGCTGGACCTGCTGAGGTGGACCTTTTTTTTCTGGTGGACCTGCTGAGGTGGACCTGCTGAGGTGGACCTTTTTTCTGGTGGAACTTTTTTCTGGTGGACCTGCTGAGGTGGACCTTTTTTCTGGTGGACCTTTTTTCTGGTGGACCTGCTGAGGTGGACCTTTTTTCTGGTGGACCTGCTGAGGTGGACCTTTTTTCTGGTGGACCTTTTTTCTGGTGGACCTGCTGAGGTGGACCTTATTTCTGGTGGACCTTTTCTCTGGTGGACCTGCTGAGGTGGACCTTTTTTCTGGTGGACCTTTTTTCTGGTGGACCTGCTGAGGTGGACCTTTTTTCTGGTGGACCTTTTTTCTGGTGGACCTGCTGAGGTGGACCTTTTTTCTGGTGGACCTTTTTTCTGGTGGACCTGCTGAGGTGGACCTTTTTTCTGGTGGACCTTTTTTCTGGTGGACCTGCTGAGGTGGACCTTTTTTCTGGTGGACCTTTTTTCTGGTGGACCTGCTGAGGTGGACCTTTTTTCTGGTGGACCTTTTTTCTGGTGGACCTGCTGAGGTGGACCTTTTTTCTGGTGGACCTTTTTTCTGGTGGACCTGCTGAGGTGGACCTTTTTTCTGTTGGACATTTTTTCTGGTGGACCTGCTGAGGTGGACCTTTTTTCTGGTGGACCTTTTCTCTGGTGGACCTTTTTTCTGGTGGACCTTTTTTCTGGTGGACCTGCTGAGGTGGACCTTTTTTCTGGTGGACCTTTCTTCTGGTGGACCTGCTGAGGTGGACCTTTTTTCTGGTGGACCTTTTTTCTGGTGGACCTGCTGAGGTGGACCTTTTTTCTGGTGGACCTTTTTTCTGGTGGACCAGCTGAGGTGGACCTTTTTTCTGGTGTACCTTTTTTTCTGGTGGACCTGCTGAGGTGGACCTTTTTTTTCTGGTGGACCTGCTGAGGTGGACCTGCTGAGGTGGACCTTTTTTCTGGTGGACCTTTTTTCTGGTGGACCTGCTGAGGTGGACCTTTTTTCTGGTGGACCTTTTTTCTGGTGGACCTGCTGAGGTGGACCTTTTTTCTGGTGGACCTGCTGAGGTGGACCTTTTTTCTGGTGGACCTTTTTTCTGGTGGACCTGCTGAGGTGGACCTTATTTCTGGTGGACCTTTTCTCTGGTGGACCTGCTGAGGTGGACCTTTTTTCTGGTGGACCTTTTTTCTGGTGGACCTGCTGAGGTGGACCTTTTTTCTGGTGGACCTTTTTTCTGGTGGACCTGCTGAGGTGGACCTTTTTTCTGGTGGACATTTTTTCTGGTGGACCTGCTGAGGTGGAGCTTTTTTCTGCTGGACCTTTTTTCTGGTGGACCTGCTGAGGTTGACCTTTTTTCTGGTGGACCTTTTTTCTGGTGGACCTGCTGAGGTGGACCTTTTTTCTGGTGAACCTGCTGAGGTGGACCTTTTTTCTGGTGGACATTTTCTCTGGTGGACCTGCTGAGGTGGACCTTTTTTCTGGTGGACCTTTTTTCTGGTGGACCTGCTGAGGTGGACCTTTTTTCTGGTGGACCTTTTTTCTGGTGGACCTGCTGAGGTGGACCTTTTTTCTGGTGGACCTTTTTTCTGGTGGACCTGCTGAGGTGGACCTTTTTTTCTGGTGGACCTTTTTTCTGGTGGAACGCTGAGGTGGACCTGCTGAGGTGGACATTTTTTTGGTGGACCTTTTTTCTGGTGGACCTGCTGAGGTGGACCTTTTTTCTGGTGGACCTTTTTTCTGGTGGACCTGCTGAGGTGGACCTTTTTTCTGGTGGACCTTTTCTCTGGTGGACCTTTTTTCTGGTGGACCTGCTGAGGTGGACTTTTTTTCTGGTGGACCTTTTCTCTGGTGGACCTTTTTTCTGGTGGACCTGCTGAGGTGGACCTTTTTTCTGGTGGACCTTTTTTCTGGTGGACCTGCTGAGGTGGACCTTTTTTCTGGTGGACCTTTTTTTCTGGTGGACCTGCTGAGGTGGACCTTTTTTCTGGTGGACCTTTTTTCTGGTGGACCTGCTGAGGTGGACCTTTTTTCTGGTGGATCTTTTTTCTGGAGGACCTGCTGAGGTGGACCTTTTTTCTGGTGGACCTTTTTTCTGGTGGACCTGCTGAGGTGGACCTTTTTTCTGCTGGACCTTTTCTCTGGTGGACCTGCTGAGGTGGACCTTTTTTCTGGTGGACCTTTTTTCTGGTGGACCTGCTGAGGTGGACCTTTTTTCTGGTGGACCTTTTTTCTGGTGGACCTGCTGAGGTGGACCTTTTTTCTGGTGGACATTTTTTCTGGTGGACCTGCTGAGGTGGAGCTTTTTTCTGCTGGACCTTTTTTTTGGTGGACCTGCTGAGGTGGACCTTTTTTCTGGTGGACCTTTTTTCTGGTGGACCTGCTGAGGTGGACCTTTTTTCTGGTGAACCTGCTGAGGTGGACCTTTTTTCTGGTGGACATTTTCTCTGGTGGACCTGCTGAGGTGGACCTTTTTTCTGGTGGACCTTTTTTCTGGTGGACCTGCTGAGGTGGACCTTTTTTCTGGTGGACCTTTTTTCTGGTGGACCTGCTGAGGTGGACCTTTTTTCTGGTGGACCTTTTTTCTGGTGGACCTGCTGAGGTGGACCTTTTTTTCTGGTGGACCTTTTTTCTGGTGGAACGCTGAGGTGGACCTGCTGAGGTGGACATTTTTTTGGTGGACCTTTTTTCTGGTGGACCTGCTGAGGTGGACCTTTTTTCTGGTGGACCTTTTTTCTGGTGGACCTGCTGAGGTGGACCTTTTTTCTGGTGGACCTTTTCTCTGGTGGACCTTTTTTCTGGTGGACCTGCTGAGGTGGACCTTTTTTCTGGTGGACCTTTTCTCTGGTGGACCTTTTTTCTGGTGGACCTGCTGAGGTGGACCTTTTTTCTGGTGGACCTTTTTTCTGGTGGACCTGCTGAGGTGGACCTTTTTTCTGGTGGACCTTTCTTCTGGTGGACCTGCTGAGGTGGACCTTTTTTCTGGTGGACCTTTTTTCTGGTGGACCTGCTGAGGTGGACCTTTTTTCTGGTGGACCTTTTTTCTGGTGGACCAGCTGAGGTGGACCTTTTTTCTGGTGTACCTTTTTTTCTGGTGGACCTGCTGAGGTGGACCTTTTTTTTCTGGTGGACCTGCTGAGGTGGACCTGCTGAGGTGGACCTTTTTTCTGGTGGACCTTTTTTCTGGTGGACCTGCTGAGGTGGACCTTTTTTCTGGTGGACCTTTTTTCTGGTGGACCTGCTGAGGTGGACCTTTTTTCTGGTGGACCTGCTGAGGTGGACCTTTTTTCTGGTGGACCTTTTTTCTGGTGGACCTGCTGAGGTGGACCTTATTTCTGGTGGACCTTTTCTCTGGTGGACCTGCTGAGGTGGACCTTTTTTCTGGTGGACCTTTTTTCTGGTGGACCTGCTGAGGTGGACCTTTTTTCTGGTGGACCTTTTTTCTGGTGGACCTGCTGAGGTGGACCTTTTTTCTGGTGGACATTTTTTCTGGTGGACCTGCTGAGGTGGAGCTTTTTTCTGCTGGACCTTTTTTCTGGTGGACCTGCTGAGGTTGACCTTTTTTCTGGTGGACCTTTTTTCTGGTGGACCTGCTGAGGTGGACCTTTTTTCTGGTGAACCTGCTGAGGTGGACCTTTTTTCTGGTGGACATTTTCTCTGGTGGACCTGCTGAGGTGGACCTTTTTTCTGGTGGACCTTTTTTCTGGTGGACCTGCTGAGGTGGACCTTTTTTCTGGTGGACCTTTTTTCTGGTGGACCTGCTGAGGTGGACCTTTTTTCTGGTGGACCTTTTTTCTGGTGGACCTGCTGAGGTGGACCTTTTTTTCTGGTGGACCTTTTTTCTGGTGGAACGCTGAGGTGGACCTGCTGAGGTGGACATTTTTTTGGTGGACCTTTTTTCTGGTGGACCTGCTGAGGTGGACCTTTTTTCTGGTGGACCTTTTTTCTGGTGGACCTGCTGAGGTGGACCTTTTTTCTGGTGGACCTTTTCTCTGGTGGACCTTTTTTCTGGTGGACCTGCTGAGGTGGACTTTTTTTCTGGTGGACCTTTTCTCTGGTGGACCTTTTTTCTGGTGGACCTGCTGAGGTGGACCTTTTTTCTGGTGGACCTTTTTTCTGGTGGACCTGCTGAGGTGGACCTTTTTTCTGGTGGACCTTTTTTTCTGGTGGACCTGCTGAGGTGGACCTTTTTTCTGGTGGACCTTTTTTCTGGTGGACCTGCTGAGGTGGACCTTTTTTCTGGTGGATCTTTTTTCTGGAGGACCTGCTGAGGTGGACCTTTTTTCTGGTGGACCTTTTTTCTGGTGGACCTGCTGAGGTGGACCTTTTTTCTGCTGGACCTTTTCTCTGGTGGACCTGCTGAGGTGGACCTTTTTTCTGGTGGACCTTTTTTCTGGTGGACCTGCTGAGGTGGACCTTTTTTCTGGTGGACCTTTTTTCTGGTGGACCTGCTGAGGTGGACCTTTTTTCTGGTGGACATTTTTTCTGGTGGACCTGCTGAGGTGGAGCTTTTTTCTGCTGGACCTTTTTTTTGGTGGACCTGCTGAGGTGGACCTTTTTTCTGGTGGACCTTTTTTCTGGTGGACCTGCTGAGGTGGACCTTTTTTCTGGTGAACCTGCTGAGGTGGACCTTTTTTCTGGTGGACATTTTCTCTGGTGGACCTGCTGAGGTGGACCTTTTTTCTGGTGGACCTTTTTTCTGGTGGACCTGCTGAGGTGGACCTTTTTTCTGGTGGACCTTTTTTCTGGTGGACCTGCTGAGGTGGACCTTTTTTCTGGTGGACCTTTTTTCTGGTGGACCTGCTGAGGTGGACCTTTTTTTCTGGTGGACCTTTTTTCTGGTGGAACGCTGAGGTGGACCTGCTGAGGTGGACATTTTTTTGGTGGACCTTTTTTCTGGTGGACCTGCTGAGGTGGACCTTTTTTCTGGTGGACCTTTTTTCTGGTGGACCTGCTGAGGTGGACCTTTTTTCTGGTGGACCTTTTCTCTGGTGGACCTTTTTTCTGGTGGACCTGCTGAGGTGGACCTTTTTTCTGGTGGACCTTTTCTCTGGTGGACCTTTTTTCTGGTGGACCTGCTGAGGTGGACCTTTTTTCTGGTGGACCTTTTTTCTGGTGGACCTGCTGAGGTGGACCTTTTTTCTGGTGGACCTTTTTTTCTGGTGGACCTGCTGAGGTGGACCTTTTTTCTGGTGGACCTTTTTTCTGGTGGACCTGCTGAGGTGGACCTTTTTTCTGGTGGATCTTTTTTCTGGAGGACCTGCTGAGGTGGACCTTTTTTCTGGTGGACCTTTTTTCTGGTGGACCTGCTGAGGTGGACCTTTTTTCTGCTGGACCTTTTTTCTGGTGGACCTGCTGAGGTGGACGTTTTTTCTGGTGGACCTTTTTTCTGGTGGACCTGCTGAGGTGGACCTTTTTTCTGGTGGACCTGCTGAGGTGGACATTTTTTCTGCTGGACCTTTTTTCTGGTGGACCTGCTGAGGTGGACCTTTTTTCTGGTGGACCTTTTTTCTGGTGGACCTGCTGAGGTGGACCTTTTTTCTGGTGGACCTTTTTTCTGGTGGACCTGCTGAGGTGGACCTTTTTCCTGGTGGACCTTTTTTCTGGTGGACCTGCTGAGGTGGACCTTTTTTCTGGTGGATCTTTTCTCTGGTGGACCTTTTTTTCTGGTGGACCTTTTTTCTGGTGGACCTGCTGAGGTGGACCTTTTTTCTGGTGGACCTTTTTTCTGGTGGACCTGCTGAGGTGGACCTTTTTTCTGGTGGACCTGCTGAGGTGGACCTGCTGAGGTGGACCTTTTTTCTGGTGGACCTGCTGAGGTGCACCTTTTTTTCTGGTGGAGCTGCTGAGGTGGACCTTTTTTCTTGTGGACCTTTTTACTGGTGGACCTGCTGAGGTGGAACTTTTTTCTGGTGGACCTTTTTTCTGGTGGACCTGCTGAGGTGGACCTTTTTTCTGGGGGACCTTTTTTCTGGTGGACCTGCTGAGGTGGACCTTTTTTCTGGCGGACCTTTTTTCTAACGGACCTGCTGAGGTGGACCTTTTTTCTGGTGGACCTTTTTTCTGGTGGACCTGCTGAGGTGGACCTTTTTTCTGGTGGACCTTTTTTCTGGAGGACCTGCTGAGGTGGACCTTTTTTCTGGTGGACCTTTTTTCTGGTGGACCTGCTGAGGTGGACCTTTTTTTCTGGTGGACCTGCTGAGGTGGACCTGCTGAGGTGGACCTTTTTTCTGGTGGACCTTTTTTCTGGTGGACCTGCTGAGGTGGACCTTTTTTCTGGTGGACCTTTTTTTCTGGTGGACCTGCTGAGGTGGACCTTTTTTCTGGTGGACCTCCTGAGGTGGACCTTTTTCCTGGTGGACATTTTGTCTGGTGGACCTGCTGAGGTGGACCTTTTTTCTGGTGGACCTTTTTTCTGGTGGACCTCCTGAGGTGGACCTTTTTTCTGGTGGACCTTTTTTCTGGTGGACCTGCTGAGGTGGACCTTTTTCTGGTGGACCTTTTTTCTGGTGGACCTGCTGAGGTGGACCTTTTTTCTGGTGGACCTTTTTTCTGGTGGACCTGCTGAGGTGGACCTTTTTTCTGGTGGACCTTTTTTCTGGTGGACCTGCTGAGGTGGACCTTTTTTCTGGTGGACCTTTTTTCTGGTGGACCTGCTGAGGTGGACCTTTTTTCTGGTGGACCTTTTTTCTGGTGGACCTGCTGAGGTGGACCTTTTTTCTGGTGGACCTGCTGAGGTGGACCTTTTTTCTTGTGGACCTTTTTTCTGGTGGACCTGCTGAGGTGGACCTTTTTTCTGGTGGACCTCCTGAGGTGGACCTTTTTCCTGGTGGACATTTTGTCTGGTGGACCTGCTGAGGTGGACCTTTTTTCTGGTGGACCTTTTTTCTGGTGGACCTCCTGAGGTGGACCTTTTTTCTGGGGGACCTTTTTTCTGGTGGACCTGCTGAGGTGGACCTTTTTTCTGGCGGACCTTTTTTCTAACGGACCTGCTGAGGTGGACCTTTTTTCTGGTGGACCTTTTTTCTGGTGGACCTGCTGAGGTGGACCTTTTTTCTGGTGGACCTTTTTTCTGGAGGACCTGCTGAGGTGGACCTTTTTTCTGGTGGACCTTTTTTCTGGTGGACCTGCTGAGGTGGACCTTTTTTTCTGGTGGACCTGCTGAGGTGGACCTGCTGAGGTGGACCTTTTTTTCTGGTGGACCTTTTTTCTGGTGGACCTGCTGAGGTGGACCTTTTTTCTGGTGGACCTTTTTTTCTGGTGGACCTGCTGAGGTGGACCTTTTTTCTGGTGGACCTCCTGAGGTGGACCTTTTTCCTGGTGGACATTTTGTCTGGTGGACCTGCTGAGGTGGACCTTTTTTCTGGTGGACCTTTTTTCTGGTGGACCTCCTGAGGTGGACCTTTTTTCTGGTGGACCTTTTTTCTGGTGGACCTGCTGAGGTGGACCTTTTTCTGGTGGACCTTTTTTCTGGTGGACCTGCTGAGGTGGACCTTTTTTCTGGTGGAACTTTTTTCTGGTGGACCTGCTGAGGTGGACCTTTTTTCTGGTGGACCTTTTCTCTGGTGGACCTGCTGAGGTGGACCTTTTTTCTGGTGGACCTTTTTTCTGGTGGACCTGCTGAGGTGGACCTTTTTTCTGGTGGACCTTTTTTCTGGTGGACCTGCTGAGGTGGACCTTTTTTCTGGTGGACCTTTTTTCTGGTGGACCTGCTGAGGTGGACCTTTTTTCTGGTGGACCTGCTGAGGTGGACCTTTTTTCTTGTGGACCTTTTTTCTGGTGGACCTGCTGAGGTGGACTTTTTTTCTGGTGTACCTTTTCTCTGGTGGACCTTTTTTCTGGTGGACCTTTTTTCTGGTGGACCTGCTGAGGTGGACCTTTTTTCTGGTGGACCTGCTGAGGTGGACCTGCTGAGGTGGACCTTTTTTCTGGTGGACCTTTTTTCTGGTGGACCTGCTGAGGTGGACCTTTTTTTCTGGTGGACCTTTTTTCTGGTAAACCTGCTGAGGTGGACCTTTTTTCTGGTGGACCTTTTTTCTGGTGGACCAGCTGAGGTGGACCTTTTTTCTGGTGGACCTTTTTTCTGGTGGACCTGCTGAGGTGGACCTTTTTTTTCTGGTGGACCTGCTGAGGTGGACCTGCTGAGGTGGAACTTTTTTCTGGTGGAACTTTTTTCTGGTGGACCTGCTCAGGTGGACCTTTTTTCTGGTGGACCTGCTGAGGTGGACCTTTTTTCTGGTGGACCTTTTTTCTGGTGGACCTGCTGAGGTGGACCTTATTTCTGGTGGACCTTTTTTCTGGTGGACCTGCTGAGGTGGACCTTTTTTCTGGTGGACCTTTTTTCTGGTGGACCTTTTTTCTGGTGGACCTGCTGAGGTGGACCTTTTTTCTGGTGGACCTTTTTTCCGGTGGACCTGCTGAGGTGGACCTTTTTTCTGGTGGACATTTTTTCTGGTGGACCTGCTGAGGTGGACCTTTTTTCTGCTGGACCTTTTTTCTGGTGGACCTGCTGAGGTTGACCTTTTTTCTGGTGGACCTTTTTTCTGGTGGACCTGCTGAGGTGGACCTTTTTTCTGGTGGACCTTTTTTCTGGTGGACCTGCTGAGGTGGACCTTTTTTCTGGTGGACCTTTTTTCTGGTGGACCTGCTGAGGTGGACCTTTTTTCTGGTGGACCTTTTTTCTGGTGGACCTGCTGAGGTGGACCTTTTTTCTGGTGGATCTTTTTTCTGGTGGACCTGCTGAGGTGGAAGTTTCTTTAGGTGGACCTTTTTTCTGGTGGACCTGCTGAGGTTGACCTTTATTCTGGTGAACCTGCTGAGGTGGACCTTTTTTCTGGTGGACATTTTCTCTGGTGGACCTGCTGAGGTGGACCTTTTTTCTGGTGGACCTTTTTTCTGGTGGACCTGCTGAGGTGGACCTTTTTTCTGGTGGACCTTTTTTTTCTGGTGGACCTGCTGAGGTGGACCTTTTTTCTGGTGGACCTTTTTTCTGGTGGACCTGCTGAGGTGGACCTTTTTTTCTGGTGGACCTTTTTTCTGGTGGACCTGCTGAGGTGGACCTGCTGAGGTGGACATTTTTTTGGTGGACCTTTTTTCTGGTGGACCTGCTGAGGTGGACCTTTTTTCTGGTGGACCTTTTTTCTGGTGGACCTGCTGAGGTGGACCTTTTTTCTGGTGGACCTTTTCTCTGGTGGACCTTTTTTCTGGTGGACCTGCTGAGGTGGACCTTTTTTCTGGTGGACCTTTTTTCTGGTGGACCTGCTGAGGTGGACCTTTTTTCTGGTGGACCTTTTTTCTGGTGGACCTGCTGAGGTGGACCGTTTTTCTGGTGGACCTTTTTTTCTGGTGGACCTGCTGAGGTGGACCTTTTTTCTGGTGGACCTTTTTTCTGGTGGACCTGCTGAGGTGGACCTTTTTTCTGGTGGACCTTTTTTCTGGAGGACCTGCTGAGGTGGACCTTTTTTCTGGTGGACCTTTTCTCTGGTGGACCTGCTGAGGTGGACCTTTTTTCTGGTGGACCTGCTGAGGTGGACCTGCTGAGGTGGACCTTTTTTCTAGTGGACCTTTTTTCTGGTGGACCTGCTGAGGTGGAACTTTTTTCTGGTGGACCTTTTTTCTGGTGGACCTGCTGAGGTGGACCTTTTTTCTGGTGGACCTTTTGTCTGGTGGACCTGCTGAGGTGGACCTTTTTTCTGGTGGACCTTTTTTCTGGTGGACCTCCTGAGGTGGACCTTTTTTCTGGTGGACCTTTTTTCTGGTGGACCTGCTGAGGTGGACCTTTTTTCTGGTGGACCTTTTCTCTGGTGGACCTGCTGAGGTGGACCTTTTTTCTGGTGGACCTTTTTTCTGGTGGACCTGCTGAGGTGGACCTTTTTTCTGCTGGACCTTTTTTCTGGTGGACCTGCTGAGGTGGACGTTTTTTCTGGTGGACCTTTTTTCTGGTGGACCTGCTGAGGTGGAACTTTTTTCTGGTGGACCTTTTTTCTGGTGGACCTGCTGAGGTGGACCTTTTTTCTGGTGGACCTTTTTTCTGGTGGACCTTTTCTCTGGTGGACCTTTTTTCTGGTGGACCTTTTTTCTGGTGGACCTGCTGAGGTGGAACTTTTTTCTGGTGGACATTTTTTTCTGGTGGACCTGCTGAGGTGGACCTTTTTTCTGGTGGACCTTTTCTCTGGTGGACCTTTTTTCTGGTGGACCTTTTTTCTGGTGGACCTGCTGAGGTGGACCTTTTTTCTGGTGGACCTTTTTTCTGGTGGACCTGCTGAGGTGGACCTTTTTTCTGGTGGACCTTTTTTCTGGTGGACCTGCTGAGGTGGACCTTTTTTCTGGTGGACCTTTTTTCTGGTGGACCTTTTTTCTGGTGAACCTGCTGAGGTGGACCTTTTTTCTGGTGGACCTTTTCTCTGGTGGACCTGCTGAGGTGGACCTGCTGAGGTGGACCTTTTTTCTGGTGGACCTGCTGAGGTGGACCTGCTGAGGTGGACCTGCTGAGGTGGACCTTTTTTCTGGTGGACCTTTTTTCTGGTGGAGCTGCTGAGGTGGACCTTTTTTCTGGTGGACCTTTTTTCTGGTGGACCTGCTGAGGTGGACCTTTTTTCTGGTGGACCTTTTTTCTGGTGGACCTGCTGAGGTGGACCTTTTTTCTGGTGGACCTTTTTCTGGTGGACCTGCTGAGGTGGACCTTTTTTCTGGTGGACCTTTTTTTCTGGTGGACCTGCTGAGGTGGACCTCTTTTCTGGTGGAACTTTTTTCTGGTGGACCTGCTGAGGTGGACCTTTTTTCTAATGGACCTTTTTTCTGGTGGACCTGCTGAGGTGGACCTTTTTTCTGGTGGACCTTTTTTCTGGTGGACCTGCTGAGGTGGACCTTTTTTCTGGTGGACCTTTTTTCTGGTGGACCTGCTGAGGTGGACCTTTTTTTCTGGTGGACCTTTTTTCTGGTGGACCTGCTGAGGTGGACCTTTTTTCTGGTGGATCTTTTTTCTGGTGGACCTGCTGAGGTGGACCTTTTTTCTGGTGGACCTTTTTTCTGGTGGACCTGCTGAGGTGGACCTTTTTTTCTGGTGGACCTTTTTTCTGGTGGACCTGCTGAGGTGGACCTTTTTTCTGGTGGATCTTTTTTCTGGAGGACCTGCTGAGGTGGACCTTTTTTCTGGTGGACCTTTTTTCTGGTGGACCTGCTGAGGTGGACCTTTTTTCTGCTGGACCTTTTTTCTGGTGGACCTGCTGAGGTGGACGTTTTTTCTGGTGGACCTTTTTTCTGGTGGACCTGCTGAGGTGGACCTTTTTTCTAGTGGACCTGCTGAGGTGGACCTTTTTTCTGCTGGACCTTTTTTCTGGTGGACCTGCTGAGGTGGACCTTTTTTCTGGTGGACCTTTTTTCTGGTGGACCTGCTGAGGTGGACCTTTTTTCTGGTGGACCTTTTTTCTGGTGGACCTGCTGAGGTGGACCTTTTTTCTGGTGGACCTTTTTTCTGGTGGACCTGCTGAGGTGGACCTTTTTTCTGGTGGATCTTTTCTCTGGTGGACCTTTTTTTCTGGTGGACCTTTTTTCTGGTGGACCTGCTGAGGTGGACCTTTTTTCTGGTGGACCTTTTTTCTGGTGGACCTGCTGAGGTGGACCTTTTTTCTGGTGGACCTGCTGAGGTGGACCTGCTGAGGTGGACCTTTTTTCTGGTGGACCTGCTGAGGTGCACCTTTTTTTCTGGTGGAGCTGCTGAGGTGGACCTTTTTTCTGGTGGACCTTTTTACTGGTGGACCTGCTGAGGTGGACCTTTTTTCTGGTGGACCTTTTTTCTGGTGGACCTGCTGAGGTGGACCTTTTTTCTGGGGGACCTTTTTTCTGGTGGACCTGCTGAGGTGGACCTTTTTTCTGGCGGACCTTTTTTCTAACGGACCTGCTGAGGTGGACCTTTTTTCTGGTGGACCTTTTTTCTGGTGGACCTGCTGAGGTGGACCTTTTTTCTGGTGGACCTTTTTTCTGGAGGACCTGCTGAGGTGGACCTTTTTTCTGGTGGACCTTTTTTCTGGTGGACCTGCTGAGGTGGACCTTTTTTTCTGGTGGACCTGCTGAGGTGGACCTGCTGAGGTGGACCTTTTTTCTGGTGGACCTTTTTTCTGGTGGACCTGCTGAGGTGGACCTTTTTTCTGGTGTACCTTTTTTTCTGGTGGACCTGCTGAGGTGGACCTTTTTTCTGGTGGACCTCCTGAGGTGGACCTTTTTCCTGGTGGACATTTTGTCTGGTGGACCTGCTGAGGTGGACCTTTTTTCTGGTGGACCTTTTTTCTGGTGGACCTCCTGAGGTGGACCTTTTTTCTGGTGGACCTTTTTTCTGGTGGACCTGCTGAGGTGGACCTTTTTCTGGTGGACCTTTTTTCTGGTGGACCTGCTGAGGTGGACCTTTTTTCTGGTGGAACTTTTTTCTGGTGGACCTGCTGAGGTGGACCTTTTTTCTGGTGGACCTTTTCTCTGGTGGACCTGCTGAGGTGGACCTTTTTTCTGGTGGACCTTTTTTCTGGTGGACCTGCTGAGGTGGACCTTTTTTCTGGTGGACCTTTTTTCTGGTGGACCTGCTGAGGTGGACCTTTTTTCTGGTGGACCTTTTTTCTGGTGGACCTGCTGAGGTGGACCTTTTTTCTGGTGGACCTGCTGAGGTGGACCTTTTTTCTTGTGGACCTTTTTTCTGGTGGACCTGCTGAGGTGTACCTTTTTTCTGGTGGACCTCCTGAGGTGGACCTTTTTCCTGGTGGACATTTTGTCTGGTGGACCTGCTGAGGTGGACCTTTTTTCTGGTGGACCTTTTTTCTGGTGGACCTCCTGAGGTGGACCTTTTTTCTGGGGGACCTTTTTTCTGGTGGACCTGCTGAGGTGGACCTTTTTTCTGGCGGACCTTTTTTCTAACGGACCTGCTGAGGTGGACCTTTTTTCTGGTGGACCTTTTTTCTGGTGGACCTGCTGAGGTGGACCTTTTTTCTGGTGGACCTTTTTTCTGGAGGACCTGCTGAGGTGGACCTTTTTTCTGGTGGACCTTTTTTCTGGTGGACCTGCTGAGGTGGACCTTTTTTTCTGGTGGACCTGCTGAGGTGGACCTGCTGAGGTGGACCTTTTTTCTGGTGGACCTTTTTTCTGGTGGACCTGCTGAGGTGGACCTTTTTTCTGGTGGACCTTTTTTTCTGGTGGACCTGCTGAGGTGGACCTTTTTTCTGGTGGACCTCCTGAGGTGGACCTTTTTCCTGGTGGACATTTTGTCTGGTGGACCTGCTGAGGTGGACCTTTTTTCTGGTGGACCTTTTTTCTGGTGGACCTCCTGAGGTGGACCTTTTTTCTGGTGGACCTTTTTTCTGGTGGACCTGCTGAGGTGGACCTTTTTCTGGTGGACCTTTTTTCTGGTGGACCTGCTGAGGTGGACCTTTTTTCTGGTGGAACTTTTTTCTGGTGGACCTGCTGAGGTGGACCTTTTTTCTGGTGGACCTTTTCTCTGGTGGACCTGCTGAGGTGGACCTTTTTTCTGGTGGACCTTTTTTCTGGTGGACCTGCTGAGGTGGACCTTTTTTCTGGTGGACCTTTTTTCTGGTGGACCTGCTGAGGTGGACCTTTTTTCTGGTGGACCTTTTTTCTGGTGGACCTGCTGAGGTGGACCTTTTTTCTGGTGGACCTGCTGAGGTGGACCTTTTTTCTTGTGGACCTTTTTTCTGGTGGACCTGCTGAGGTGGACCTTTTTTCTGGTGTACCTTTTCTCTGGTGGACCTTTTTTCTGGTGGACCTTTTTTCTGGTGGACCTGCTGAGGTGGACCTTTTTTCTGGTGGACCTGCTGAGGTGGACCTGCTGAGGTGGACCTTTTTTCTGGTGGACCTTTTTTCTGGTGGACCTGCTGAGGTGGACCTTTTTTCTGGTGGACCTTTTTTCTGGTGGACCTGCTGAGGTGGACCTTTTTTCTGGTGGACCTTTTTTCTGGTGGACCAGCTGAGGTGGACCTTTTTTCTGGTGGACCTTTTTTCTGGTGGACCTGCTGAGGTGGACCTTTTTTTTCTGGTGGACCTGCTGAGGTGGACCTGCTGAGGTGGACCTTTTTTCTGGTGGAACTTTTTTTCTGGTGGACCTGCTCAGGTGGACCTTTTTTCTGGTGGACCTTTTTTCTGGTGGACCTGCTGAGGTGGACCTTTTTTCTGGTGGACCTTTTTTCTGGTGGACCTGCTGAGGTGGACCTTATTTCTGGTGGACCTTTTCTCTGGTGGACCTGCTGAGGTGGACCTTTTTTCTGGTGGACCTTTTTTCTGGTGGACCTTTTTTCTGGTGGACCTGCTGAGGTGGACCTTTTTTCTGGTGGACCTTTTTTCCGGTGGACCTGCTGAGGTGGACCTTTTTTCTGGTGGACATTTTTTCTGGTGGACCTGCTGAGGTGGACCTTTTTTCTGCTGGACCTTTTTTCTGGTGGACCTTTTTTCTGGTGGACCTGCTGAGGTGGACCTTTTTTCTGGTGGACCTTTTTTCTGGTGGACCTGCTGAGGTGGACCTTTTTTCTGGTGGACCTTTTTTCTGGTGGACCTGCTGAGGTGGATCTTTTTTCTGGTGGACCTTTTTTCTGGTGGACCTGCTGAGGTGGACCTTTTTTCTGGTGGATCTTTTTTCTGGTGGACCTGCTGAGGTGGAAGTTTCTTTAGGTGGACCTTTTTTCTGGTGGACCTGCTGAGGTTGACCTTTATTCTGGTGAACCTGCTGAGGTGGACCTTTTTTCTGGTGGACATTTTCTCTGGTGGACCTGCTGAGGTGGACCTTTTTTCTGGTGGACCTTTTTTCTGGTGGACCTGCTGAGGTGGACCTTTTTTCTGGTGGACCTTTTTTTTCTGGTGGACCTGCTGAGGTGGACCTTTTTTCTGGTGGACCTTTTTTCTGGTGGACCTGCTGAGGTGGACCTTTTTTTCTGGTGGACCTTTTTTCTGGTGGACCTGCTGAGGTGGACCTGCTGAGGTGGACATTTTTTTGGTGGACCTTTTTTCTGGTGGACCTGCTGAGGTGGACCTTTTTTCTGGTGGACCTTTTTTCTGGTGGACCTGCTGAGGTGGACCTTTTTTCTGGTGGACCTTTTCTCTGGTGGACCTTTTTTCTGGTGGACCTGCTGAGGTGGACCTTTTTTCTGGTGGACCTTTTTTCTGGTGGACCTGCTGAGGTGGACCTTTTTTCTGGTGGACCTTTTTTCTGGTGGACCTGCTGAGGTGGACCGTTTTTCTGGTGGACCTTTTTTTCTGGTGGACCTGCTGAGGTGGACCTTTTTTCTGGTGGACCTTTTTTCTGGTGGACCTGCTGAGGTGGACCTTTTTTCTGGTGGACCTTTTTTCTGGAGGACCTGCTGAGGTGGACCTTTTTTCTGGTGGACCTTTTTTCTGGTGGACCTGCTGAGGTGGACCTTTTTTCTGGTGGACCTGCTGAGGTGGACCTGCTGAGGTGGACCTTTTTTCTAGTGGACCTTTTTTCTGGTGGACCTTTTTTCTGGTGGACCTTTTCTCTGGTGGACCTTTTTTCTGGTGGACCTTTTTTCTGGTGGACCTGCTGAGGTGGACCTTTTTTCTGGTGGACATTTTTTTCTGGTGGACCTGCTGAGGTGGACCTTTTTTCTGGTGGACCTTTTCTCTGGTGGACCTTTTTTCTGGTGGACCTGCTGAGGTGGACCTTTTTTCTGGTGGACCTTTTTTCTGGTGGACCTGCTGAGGTGGACCTTTTTTCTGGTGGACCTTTTTTCTGGTGGACCTTTTTTCTGGTGAACCTGCTGAGGTGGACCTTTTTTCTGGTGGACCTTTTCTCTGGTGGACCTGCTGAGGTGGACCTGCTGAGGTGGACCTTTTTTCTGGTGGACCTGCTGAGGTGGACCTGCTGAGGTGGACCTTTTTTCTGGTGGACCTTTTTTCTGGTGGAGCTGCTGAGGTGGACCTTTTTTTCTGGTGGACCTTTTTTCTGGTGGACCTGCTGAGGTGGACCTTTTTTCTGGTGGACCTTTTTTCTGGTGGACCTGCTGAGGTGGACCTTTTTTCTGGTGGACCTTTTTCTGGTGGACCTGCTGAGGTGGACCTTTTTTCTGGTGGACCTTTTTTTCTGGTGGACCTGCTGAGGTGGACCTCTTTTCTGGTGGAACTTTTTTCTGGTGGACCTGCTGAGGTGGACCTTTTTTCTAATGGACCTTTTTTCTGGTGGACCTGCTGAGGTGGACCTTTTTTCTGGTGGACCTTTTTTCTGGTGGACCTGCTGAGGTGGACATTTTTTCTGGTGGACCTTTTTTCTGGTGGACCTGCTGAGGTGGACCTTTTTTCTGGTGGACCTGCTGAGGTGGACCTTTTTTCTGGTGAACCTTTTTTCTGGTGGACCTGCTGAGGTGGACCTTTTTTCTGGTGGACCTTTTCTCTGGTGGACCTGCTGAGGTGGACCTTTTTTCTGGTGGACCTTTTTTCTGGTGGACCTGCTGAGGTGGACCTTTTTTCTGGTGGACCTTTTCTCTGGTGGACCTGCTGAGGTGGACCTTTTTTCTGGTGGACCTTTTTTCTGGTGGACCTGCTGAGGTGGACCTTTTTTCTGGTGGACCTTTTTTCTGGTGGACCTGCTGAGGTGGACCTTTTTTCTGGTGGACCTTTTTTCTGGTGGACCTGCTGAGGTGGACCTTTTTTCTGGTGGACCTTTTTTCTGGTGGACCTGCTGAGGTGGACCTTTTTTCTGGTGGACCTTTTTTCTGGTGGACATGCTGAGGTGGACCTTTTTTCTGGTGGACCTTTTTTTCTGGTGGACCTGCTGAGGTGGACCTTTTTTTCTGGTGGACCTTTTTTCTGGTGGACCTTTTTTCTAGTGGACCTGCTGAGGTGGACCTTTTTTCTGGTGGACCTTTTTTCTGGTGGACCTGCTGAGGTGGACCTTTTTTCTGGTGGACCTTTTTTCTGGTGGACCTGCTGAGGTGGACCTTTTTTCTGGTGGACCTTTTTTCTGGTGGACCTGCTGAGGTGGACCTTTTTTCTGGTGGACCTTTTTTCTGGTGGACCTGCTGAGGTGGACCTTTTTTCTGGTGGACCTTTTTTCTGGTGGACCTGCTGAGGTGGACCTTTTTTCTGGTGGACCTTTTTTCTGGTGGACCTGCTGAGGTGGACCTTTTTTCTGGTGGACCTTTTCTCTGGTGGACCTTTTTTTCTGGTGGACCTTTTTTCTGGTGGACCTGCTGAGGTGGACCTTTTTTCTGGTGGACCTTTTTTCTGGTGGACCTGCTGAGGTGGACCTTTTTTCTGGTGGACCTTTTTTCTGGTGGACCTGCTGAGGTGGACCTTTTTTCTGGTGGACCTTTTTTCTGGTGGACCAGCTGAGGTGGACCTTTTTTCTGGTGTACCTTTTTTCTGGTGGACCTGCTGAGGTGGACCTTTTTTTTCTGGTGGACCTGCTGAGGTGGACCTGCTGAGGTGGACCTTTTTTCTGGTGGACCTGCTGAGGTGGACCTTATTTCTGGTGGACCTTTTCTCTGGTGGACCTGCTGAGGTGGACCTTTTTTCTGGTGGACCTTTTTTCTGGTGGACCTTTTTTCTGGTGGACCTGCTGAGGTGGACCTTTTTTCTGGTGGACCTTTTTTTCTGGTGGACCTGCTGAGGTGGACCTTTTTTTCTGGTGGTCCTTTTTTCTGGTGGACCTGCTGAG
Organism: Chlamydotis macqueenii; assembly: GCF_036417535.1. NCBI lineage: Eukaryota > Metazoa > Chordata > Aves > Otidiformes > Otididae > Chlamydotis > Chlamydotis macqueenii. Next base: position 12,617,356 of record NC_141592.1, read on the forward strand.
CTGGACCTTTTTTCTGGTGGACCTTTTTTCTGGTGGACCTGCTGAGGTGGACCTTTTTTCTGGTGGACCTTTTTTTCTGGTGGACCTGCTGAGGTGGACCTTTTTTTCTGGTGGTCCTTTTTTCTGGTGGACCTGCTGAGGTGGACCTTTTTTCTGGTGGACCTGCTGAGGTGGACCTTTTTTCTGGTGGAGTTTTTTTCTGGTGGACCTGCTGAGGTGGACCTTTTTTCTGGTGGACCTGCTGAGGTGGACCTTTTTTCTGGTGGACCTGCTGAGGTGGACCTGCTGAGGTGGACCTTTTTTCTGGTGGACCTGCTGAGGTGCACCTTTTTTTCTGGTGGAGCTGCTGAGGTGGACCTTTTTTCTGGTGGACCTTTTTACTGGTGGACCTGCTGAGGTGGACCTTTTTTCTGGTGGACCTTTTTTCTGGTGGACCTGCTGAGGTGGACCTTTTTTCTGGTGGACCTTTTTTCTGGTGGACCTGCTGAGGTGGACCTTTTTTCTGGTGGACCTTTTTTCTAATGGACCTGCTGAGGTGGACCTTTTTTTCTGGTGGACCTTTTTTCTGGTGGACCTGCTGAGGTGGACCTTTTTTCTGTTGGACCTTTTTTCTGGTGGACCTGCTGAGGTGGACCTTTTTTCTGGTGGACCTGCTGAGGTGGACCTTTTTTCTGGTGGACCTTTTTTCTGGTGGACCTGCTCAGGTGGACCTGCTGAGCTGGACCTTTTTTCTGGTGGACCTTTTTTCTGGTGGACCTGCTGAGGTGGACCTTTTTTCTGGTGGACCTTTTTTCTGGTGGACCTGCTGAGGTGGACCTTTTTTCTGGTGGACCTTTTCTCTGGTGGACCTTTTTTCTGGTGGACCTTTTTTCTGGTGGACCTGCTGAGGTGGACCTTTTTTCTGGTGGACCTTTTTTCTGGTGGACCTGCTGAGGTGGACCTTTTTTCTGGTGGACCTTTTTTCTGGTGGACCTGCTGAGGTGGACCTTTTTTTCTGGTGGACATTTTTTCTGGTGGACCTGCTGAGGTGGACCTTTTTTCTGGTGGACCTTTTTTCTGGTGGACCTGCTGAGGTGGACCTTTTTTCTGGTGGACCTTTCTTCTGGTGGACCTGCTGAGGTGGACCTTTTTTCTGGTGGACCTTTTTTCTGGTGGACCTGCTGAGGTGGACCTTTTTTTCTGGTGGACCTTTTTTCTGGTGGACCTGCTGAGGTGGACCTTTTTTCTGGTGGACCTTTTTTCTGGTGGACCTGCTGAGGTGGACCTTTTTTCTGGTGGACCTGCTGAGGTGGACCTTTTTTCTGGTGGACCTGCTGAGGTGCACCTTTTTTTCTGGTGGAGCTGCTGAGGTGGACCTTTTTTCTGGTGGACCTTTTTACTGGTGGACCTGCTGAGGTGGACCTTTTTTCTGGTGGACCTTTTTTCTGGAGGACCTGCTGAGGTGGACCTTTTTTCTGGTGGACCTTTTTTCTGGTGGACCTGCTGAGGTGGACCTTTTTTTCTGGTGGACCTGCTGAGGTGGACCTTTTTTCTGGTGGACCTTTTTTCTGGTGGACCTGCTGAGGTGGACCTTTTTTCTGGTGGACCTTTTTTCTTGTGGACCTGCTGAGGTGGACCTTTTTTCTGGTGGACCTTTTTTCTGGAGGACCTGCTGAGGTGGACCTTTTTTCTGGATGACCTTTTTTCTGGTGGACCTCCTGAGGTGGACCTTTTTTCTGGTGGACCTTTTCTCTGGTGGACCTTTTTTCTGGTGGACCTTTTTTCTGGTGGACCTGCTGAGGTGGACCTTTTTTCTGGTGGACCTTTTTTCTGGTGGACCTGCTGAGGTGGACCTTTTTTCTGGTGGACCTTTTTTCTTGTGGACCTGCTGAGGTGGACCTTTTTTCTGGTGGACCTTTTTTCTGGAGGACCTGCTGAGGTGGACCTTTTTTCTGGATGACCTTTTTTCTGGTGGACCTCCTGAGGTGGACCTTTTTTCTGGTGGACCTTTTTTCTGGTGGACCTGCTGAGGTGGACCTTTTTTCTGGTGGACCTTTTTAGTGGTGGACCTGCTGAGGTGGACCTTTTTTCTGGTGGACCTTTATTCTGGTGGACCTGCTGAGGTGGACCTTTTTTCTGGTGGACCTTTTTCCTGGTGGACCTGCTTAGGTCGACCTTTTTTCTGGTGGACCTTTTTTCTGGTGGACCTGCTGAGGTGGACCTTTTTTCTAGTGGACCTTTTTTCTGGTGGACCTGCTGAGGTGGACCTTTTTTCTGGTGGACCTTTTTTCTGGTGGACCTGCTGAGGTGGACCTTTTTTCTGGTGGACCTTTTTTCTGGTGGATTTTTTTTCTGGTAGACCTGCTGAGGTGGACCTTTTTTCTGGTGGACCTGCTGAGGTGGACGTTTTTTTCTGGTGGACTTGCTGAGGTGGACCTTTTTTCTGGTGGACCTTTTTTCTGGTGGACCTTTTTTCTGGTGGACCTGCTGAGCTGGACCTGCTGAGGTGGAACTTTTTTCTGGTGGACCTTTTTTCTGGTGGACCTGCTGAGGTGGACCTTTTTTCTGGTGGACCTTTCTTCTGGTGGACCTGCTGAGGTGGACCTTTTTTCTGGTGGACATTTTTCTGGTGGACCTGCTGAGGTGGACCTTTTTTCTGGTGGACCTTTTTTCTGGTGGACCTGCTGAGGTGGACCTTTTTTTCTGGTGGACCTTTTTTCTGGTGGACCTGCTGAGGTGGACCTTTTTTCTGGTGGACCTGCTGAGGTGGACCTTTTTTCTGGTGGACCTTTTTTCTGGTGGACCTGCTGAGGTGGACCTTTTTTCTGGTGGACCTGCTGAGGTGGACCTTTTTTCTGGTGGACCTGCTGAGGTGCACCTTTTTTTCTGGTGGAGCTGCTGAGGTGGACCTTTTTTCTGGTGGACCTTTTTACTGGTGGACCTGCTGAGGTGGACCTTTTTTCTGGTGGACCTTTTTTCTGGTGGACCTGCTGAGGTGGACCTTTTTTCTGGTGGACCTTTTTTCTGGTGGACCTGCTGAGGTGGACCTTTTTTCTGGTGGACCTTTTTTCTAATGGACCTGCTGAGGTGGACCTTTTTTTCTGGTGGACCTTTTTTCTGGTGGACCTGCTGAGGTGGACCTTTTTTCTGGTGGACCTTTTTTCTGGAGGACCTGCTGAGGTGGACCTTTTTTCTGGTGGACCTTTTTTCTGGTGGACCTGCTGAGGTGGACCTTTTTTTCTGGTGGACCTGCTGAGGTGGACCTTTTTTCTGGTGGACCTTTTTTCTGGTGGACCTGCTGAGGTGGACCTTTTTTCTGGTGGACCTTTTTTCTTGTGGACCTGCTGAGGTGGACCTTTTTTCTGGTGGACCTTTTTTCTGGAGGACCTGCTGAGGTGGACCTTTTTTCTGGATGACCTTTTTTCTGGTGGACCTCCTGAGGTGGACCTTTTTTCTGGTGGACCTTTTTTCTGGTGGACCTGCTGAGGTGGACCTTTTTTCTGGTGGACCTTTTTAGTGGTGGACCTGCTGAGGTGGACCTTTTTTCTGGTGGACCTTTATTCTGGTGGACCTGCTGAGGTGGACCTTTTTTCTGGTGGACCTTTTTCCTGGTGGACCTGCTTAGGTCGACCTTTTTTCTGGTGGACCTTTTTTCTGGTGGACCTGCTGAGGTGGACCTTTTTTTCTGGTGGACCTTTTTTCTGGTGGACCTGCTGAGGTGGACCTTTTTTCTGGTGGACCTGCTGAGGTGGACCTTTTTTCTGGTGGACCTTTTTTCTGGTGGACCTGCTGAGGTGGACCTTTTTTCTGGTGGACCTGCTGAGGTGGACCTTTTTTCTGGTGGACCTGCTGAGGTGCACCTTTTTTTCTGGTGGAGCTGCTGAGGTGGACCTTTTTTCTGGTGGACCTTTTTACTGGTGGACCTGCTGAGGTGGACCTTTTTTCTGGTGGACCTTTTTTCTGGTGGACCTGCTGAGGTGGACCTTTTTTCTGGTGGACCTTTTTTCTGGTGGACCTGCTGAGGTGGACCTTTTTTCTGGTGGACCTTTTTTCTAATGGACCTGCTGAGGTGGACCTTTTTTTCTGGTGGACCTTTTTTCTGGTGGACCTGCTGAGGTGGACCTTTTTTCTGGTGGACCTTTTTTCTGGAGGACCTGCTGAGGTGGACCTTTTTTCTGGTGGACCTTTTTTCTGGTGGACCTGCTGAGGTGGACCTTTTTTTCTGGTGGACCTGCTGAGGTGGACCTTTTTTCTGGTGGACCTTTTTTCTGGTGGACCTGCTGAGGTGGACCTTTTTTCTGGTGGACCTTTTTTCTTGTGGACCTGCTGAGGTGGACCTTTTTTCTGGTGGACCTTTTTTCTGGAGGACCTGCTGAGGTGGACCTTTTTTCTGGATGACCTTTTTTCTGGTGGACCTCCTGAGGTGGACCTTTTTTCTGGTGGACCTTTTTTCTGGTGGACCTGCTGAGGTGGACCTTTTTTCTGGTGGACCTTTTTAGTGGTGGACCTGCTGAGGTGGACCTTTTTTCTGGTGGACCTTTATTCTGGTGGACCTGCTGAGGTGGACCTTTTTTCTGGTGGACCTTTTTCCTGGTGGACCTGCTTAGGTCGACCTTTTTTCTGGTGGACCTTTTTTCTGGTGGACCTGCTGAGGTGGACCTTTTTTCTAGTGGACCTTTTTTCTGGTGGACCTGCTGAGGTGGACCTTTTTTCTGGTGGACCTTTTTTCTGGTGGACCTGCTGAGGTGGACCTTTTTTCTGGTGGACCTTTTTTCTGGTGGATTTTTTTTCTGGTAGACCTGCTGAGGTGGACCTTTTTTCTGGTGGACCTGCTGAGGTGGACCTTTTTTTCTGGTGGACTTGCTGAGGTGGACCTTTTTTCTGGTGGACCTTTTTTCTGGTGGACCTTTTTTCTGGTGGACCTGCTGAGCTGGACCTGCTGAGGTGGAACTTTTTTCTGGTGGACCTTTTTTCTGGTGGACCTGCTGAGGTGGACCTTTTTTCTGGTGGACCTTTCTTCTGGTGGACCTGCTGAGGTGGACCTTTTTTCTGGTGGACCTTTTTTCTGGTGGACCTGCTGAGGTGGACCTTTTTTCTGGTGGACCTTTTTTCTGGTGGACCTGCTGAGGTGGACCTTTTTTTCTGGTGGACCTTTTTTCTGGTGGACCTGCTGAGGTGGACCTTTTTTCTGGTGGACCTGCTGAGGTGGACCTTTTTTCTGGTGGACCTTTTTTCTGGTGGACCTGCTGAGGTGGACCTTTTTTCTGGTGGACCTGCTGAGGTGGACCTTTTTTCTGGTGGACCTGCTGAGGTGCACCTTTTTTTCTGGTGGAGCTGCTGAGGTGGACCTTTTTTCTGGTGGACCTTTTTACTGGTGGACCTGCTGAGGTGGACCTTTTTTCTGGTGGACCTTTTTTCTGGTGGACCTGCTGAGGTGGACCTTTTTTCTGGTGGACCTTTTTTCTGGTGGACCTGCTGAGGTGGACCTTTTTTCTGGTGGACCTTTTTTCTAATGGACCTGCTGAGGTGGACCTTTTTTTCTGGTGGACCTTTTTTCTGGTGGACCTGCTGAGGTGGACCTTTTTTCTGGTGGACCTTTTTTCTGGAGGACCTGCTGAGGTGGACCTTTTTTCTGGTGGACCTTTTTTCTGGTGGACCTGCTGAGGTGGACCTTTTTTTCTGGTGGACCTGCTGAGGTGGACCTTTTTTCTGGTGGACCTTTTTTCTGGTGGACCTGCTGAGGTGGACCTTTTTTCTGGTGGACCTTTTTTCTTGTGGACCTGCTGAGGTGGACCTTTTTTCTGGTGGACCTTTTTTCTGGAGGACCTGCTGAGGTGGACCTTTTTTCTGGATGACCTTTTTTCTGGTGGACCTCCTGAGGTGGACCTTTTTTATGGTGGACCTTTTTTCTGGTGGACCTGCTGAGGTGGACCTTTTTTCTGGTGGACCTTTTTAGTGGTGGACCTGCTGAGGTGGACCTTTTTTCTGGTGGACCTTTATTCTGGTGGACCTGCTGAGGTGGACCTTTTTTCTGGTGGACCTTTTTCCTGGTGGACCTGCTTAGGTCGACCTTTTTTCTGGTGGACCTTTTTTCTGGTGGACCTGCTGAGGTGGACCTTTTTTCTAGTGGACCTTTTTTTCTGGTGGACCTGCTGAGGTGGACCTTTTTTCTGGTGGACCTTTTTTCTGGTGGACCTGCTGAGGTGGACCTTTTTTCTGGTGGACCTTTTTTCTGGTGGATTTTTTTTCTGGTAGACCTGCTGAGGTGGACCTTTTTTCTGGTGGACCTGCTGAGGTGGACCTTTTTTTCTGGTGGACTTGCTGAGGTGGACCTTTTTTCTGGTGGACCTTTTTTCTGGTGGACCTTTTTTCTGGTGGACCTGCTGAGCTGGACCTGCTGAGGTGGAACTTTTTTCTGGTGGACCTTTTTTCTGGTGGACCTGCTGAGGTGGACCTTTTTTCTGGTGGACCTTTTTTTCTGGTGGACCTGCTGAGGTGGACCTTTTTTCTGGTGGACCTTTTTCCTGGTGGACCTGCTGAGGTGGACCTGCTGAGGTGGATCTTTTTCTGGTGGACCTTTTTTCTGGTGGACCTGCAGAGGTGGACCTTTTTTCTGGTGGACCTTTTTTCTTGTGGACCTGCTGAGGTGGACCTTTTTTCTGGTGGACCTTTTTTCTGGTGGACCTGCTGAGGTGGACCTTTTTTCTGGTGGACCTTTTTTCTGGTGGACCTGCTGAGGTGGACCTTTTTTCTGGTGGACCTTTTTTCTGGTGGACCTGCTGAGGTGGACCTTTTTTCTGATGGATCTTTTTTCTGGTGGACCTTTTTTCTGGTGGACCTTTTTTCTGGTGGACCTTTTTTCTGGTGGACCTGCTGAGGTGGACCTTTTTTCTGGTGGACCTTTTTTCTGGTGGACCTGCTGAGGTGGACCTTTTTTCTGGTGGACCTTTTTACTGGTGGACCTGCTGAGGTGGACCTTTTTTCTGGTGGACCTTTTTTCTGGTGGACCTGCTGAGGTGGACCTTTTTTCTGGTGGACCTTTTTTCTGGTGGACCTGCTGAGGTGGACCTTTTTTCTGGTGGACCTTTTTTCTAATGGACCTGCTGAGGTGGACCTTTTTTTCTGGTGGACCTTTTTTCTGGTGGACCTGCTGAGGTGGACCTTTTTTCTGTTGGACCTTTTTTCTGGTGGACCTGCTGAGGTGGACCTTTTTTCTGGTGGACCTGCTGAGGTGGACCTTTTTTCTGGTGGACCTTTTTTCTGGTGGACCTGCTGAGGTGGACCTGCTGAGCTGGACCTTTTTTCTGGTGGACCTTTTTTCTGGTGGACCTGCTGAGGTGGACCTTTTTTCTGGTGGACCTTTTTTCTGGTGGACCTGCTGAGGTGGACCTTTTTTCTGGTGGACCTTTTCTCTGGTGGACCTTTTTTCTGGTGGACCTTTTTTCTGGTGGACCTGCTGAGGTGGACCTTTTTTCTGGTGGACCTTTTTTCTGGTGGACCTGCTGAGGTGGACCTTTTTTCTGGTGGACCTTTTTTCTGGTGGACCTGCTGAGGTGGACCTTTTTTTCTGGTGGACATTTTTTCTGGTGGACCTGCTGAGGTGGACCTTTTTTCTGGTGGACCTTTTTTCTGGTGGACCTGCTGAGGTGGACCTTTTTTCTGGTGGACCTTTCTTCTGGTGGACCTGCTGAGGTGGACCTTTTTTCTGGTGGACCTTTTTTCTGGTGGACCTGCTGAGGTGGACCTTTTTTTCTGGTGGACCTTTTTTCTGGTGGACCTGCTGAGGTGGACCTTTTTTCTGGTGGACCTTTTTTCTGGTGGACCTGCTGAGGTGGACCTTTTTTCTGGTGGACCTGCTGAGGTGGACCTTTTTTCTGGTGGACCTGCTGAGGTGCACCTTTTTTTCTGGTGGAGCTGCTGAGGTGGACCTTTTTTCTGGTGGACCTTTTTACTGGTGGACCTGCTGAGGTGGACCTTTTTTCTGGTGGACCTTTTTTCTGGAGGACCTGCTGAGGTGGACCTTTTTTCTGGTGGACCTTTTTTCTGGTGGACCTGCTGAGGTGGACCTTTTTTTCTGGTGGACCTGCTGAGGTGGACCTTTTTTCTGGTGGACCTTTTTTCTGGTGGACCTGCTGAGGTGGACCTTTTTTCTGGTGGACCTTTTTTCTTGTGGACCTGCTGAGGTGGACCTTTTTTCTGGTGGACCTTTTTTCTGGAGGACCTGCTGAGGTGGACCTTTTTTCTGGATGACCTTTTTTCTGGTGGACCTCCTGAGGTGGACCTTTTTTCTGGTGGACCTTTTTTCTGGTGGACCTGCTGAGGTGGACCTTTTTTCTGGTGGACCTTTTTAGTGGTGGACCTGCTGAGGTGGACCTTTTTTCTGGTGGACCTTTATTCTGGTGGACCTGCTGAGGTGGACCTTTTTTCTGGTGGACCTTTTTCCTGGTGGACCTGCTTAGGTCGACCTTTTTTCTGGTGGACCTTTTTTCTGGTGGACCTGCTGAGGTGGACCTTTTTTCTAGTGGACCTTTTTTCTGGTGGACCTGCTGAGGTGGACCTTTTTTCTGGTGGACCTTTTTTCTGGTGGACCTGCTGAGGTGGACCTTTTTTCTGGTGGACCTTTTTTCTGGTGGATTTTTTTTCTGGTAGACCTGCTGAGGTGGACCTTTTTTCTGGTGGACCTGCTGAGGTGGACCTTTTTTTCTGGTGGACTTGCTGAGGTGGACCTTTTTTCTGGTGGACCTTTTTTCTGGTGGACCTTTTTTCTGGTGGACCTGCTGAGCTGGACCTGCTGAGGTGGAACTTTTTTCTGGTGGACCTTTTTTCTGGTGGACCTGCTGAGGTGGACCTTTTTTCTGGTGGACCTTTCTTCTGGTGGACCTGCTGAGGTGGACCTTTTTTCTGGTGGACATTTTTCTGGTGGACCTGCTGAGGTGGACCTTTTTTCTGGTGGACCTTTTTTCTGGTGGACCTGCTGAGGTGGACCTTTTTTTCTGGTGGACCTTTTTTCTGGTGGACCTGCTGAGGTGGACCTTTTTTCTGGTGGACCTTTTTTCTGGTGGACCTGCTGAGGTGGACCTTTTTTCTGGTGGACCTGCTGAGGTGCACCTTTTTTTCTGGTGGAGCTGCTGAGGTGGACCTTTTTTCTGGTGGACCTTTTTACTGGTGGACCTGCTGAGGTGGACCTTTTTTCTGGTGGACCTTTTTTCTGGTGGACCTGCTGAGGTGGACCTTTTTTCTGGTGGACCTTTTTTCTGGTGGACCTGCTGAGGTGGACCTTTTTTCTGGTGGACCTTTTTTCTAATGGACCTGCTGAGGTGGACCTTTTTTTCTGGTGGACCTTTTTTCTGGTGGACCTGCTGAGGTGGACCTTTTTTCTGGTGGACCTTTTTTCTGGAGGACCTGCTGAGGTGGACCTTTTTTCTGGTGGACCTTTTTTCTGGTGGACCTGCTGAGGTGGACCTTTTTTTCTGGTGGACCTGCTGAGGTGGACCTTTTTTCTGGTGGACCTTTTTTCTGGTGGACCTGCTGAGGTGGACCTTTTTTCTGGTGGACCTTTTTTCTTGTGGACCTGCTGAGGTGGACCTTTTTTCTGGTGGACCTTTTTTCTGGAGGACCTGCTGAGGTGGACCTTTTTTCTGGATGACCTTTTTTCTGGTGGACCTCCTGAGGTGGACCTTTTTTCTGGTGGACCTTTTTTCTGGTGGACCTGCTGAGGTGGACCTTTTTTCTGGTGGACCTTTTTAGTGGTGGACCTGCTGAGGTGGACCTTTTTTCTGGTGGACCTTTATTCTGGTGGACCTGCTGAGGTGGACCTTTTTTCTGGTGGACCTTTTTCCTGGTGGACCTGCTTAGGTCGACCTTTTTTCTGGTGGACCTTTTTTCTGGTGGACCTGCTGAGGTGGACCTTTTTTCTAGTGGACCTTTTTTCTGGTGGACCTGCTGAGGTGGACCTTTTTTCTGGTGGACCTTTTTTCTGGTGGACCTGCTGAGGTGGACCTTTTTTCTGGTGGACCTTTTTTCTGGTGGATTTTTTTTCTGGTAGACCTGCTGAGGTGGACCTTTTTTCTGGTGGACCTGCTGAGGTGGACCTTTTTTTCTGGTGGACTTGCTGAGGTGGACCTTTTTTCTGGTGGACCTTTTTTCTGGTGGACCTTTTTTCTGGTGGACCTGCTGAGCTGGACCTGCTGAGGTGGAACTTTTTTCTGGTGGACCTTTTTTCTGGTGGACCTGCTGAGGTGGACCTTTTTTTCTGGTGGACCTTTCTTCTGGTGGACCTGCTGAGGTGGACCTTTTTTCTGGTGGACCTTTTTTCTGGTGGACCTGCTGAGGTGGACCTTTTTTCTGGTGGACCTTTTTTCTGGTGGACCTGCTGAGGTGGACCTTTTTTTCTGGTGGACCTTTTTTCTGGTGGACCTGCTGAGGTGGACCTTTTTTCTGGTGGACCTGCTGAGGTGGACCTTTTTTCTGGTGGACCTTTTTTCTGGTGGACCTGCTGAGGTGGACCTTTTTTCTGGTGGACCTGCTGAGGTGGACCTTTTTTCTGGTGGACCTGCTGAGGTGCACCTTTTTTTCTGGTGGAGCTGCTGAGGTGGACCTTTTTTCTGGTGGACCTTTTTACTGGTGGACCTGCTGAGGTGGACCTTTTTTCTGGTGGACCTTTTTTCTGGTGGACCTGCTGAGGTGGACCTTTTTTCTGGTGGACCTTTTTTCTGGTGGACCTGCTGAGGTGGACCTTTTTTCTGGTGGACCTTTTTTCTAATGGACCTGCTGAGGTGGACCTTTTTTTCTGGTGGACCTTTTTTCTGGTGGACCTGCTGAGGTGGACCTTTTTTCTGGTGGACCTTTTTTCTGGAGGACCTGCTGAGGTGGACCTTTTTTCTGGTGGACCTTTTTTCTGGTGGACCTGCTGAGGTGGACCTTTTTTTCTGGTGGACCTGCTGAGGTGGACCTTTTTTCTGGTGGACCTTTTTTCTGGTGGACCTGCTGAGGTGGACCTTTTTTCTGGTGGACCTTTTTTCTTGTGGACCTGCTGAGGTGGACCTTTTTTCTGGTGGACCTTTTTTCTGGAGGACCTGCTGAGGTGGACCTTTTTTCTGGATGACCTTTTTTCTGGTGGACCTCCTGAGGTGGACCTTTTTTATGGTGGACCTTTTTTCTGGTGGACCTGCTGAGGTGGACCTTTTTTCTGGTGGACCTTTTTAGTGGTGGACCTGCTGAGGTGGACCTTTTTTCTGGTGGACCTTTATTCTGGTGGACCTGCTGAGGTGGACCTTTTTTCTGGTGGACCTTTTTCCTGGTGGACCTGCTTAGGTCGACCTTTTTTCTGGTGGACCTTTTTTCTGGTGGACCTGCTGAGGTGGACCTTTTTTCTAGTGGACCTTTTTTCTGGTGGACCTGCTGAGGTGGACCTTTTTTCTGGTGGACCTTTTTTCTGGTGGACCTGCTGAGGTGGACCTTTTTTCTGGTGGACCTTTTTTCTGGTGGATTTTTTTTCTGGTAGACCTGCTGAGGTGGACCTTTTTTCTGGTGGACCTGCTGAGGTGGACCTTTTTTTCTGGTGGACTTGCTGAGGTGGACCTTTTTTCTGGTGGACCTTTTTTCTGGTGGACCTTTTTTCTGGTGGACCTGCTGAGCTGGACCTGCTGAGGTGGAACTTTTTTCTGGTGGACCTTTTTTCTGGTGGACCTGCTGAGGTGGACCTTTTTTCTGGTGGACCTTTTTTTCTGGTGGACCTGCTGAGGTGGACCTTTTTTCTGGTGGACCTTTTTCCTGGTGGACCTGCTGAGGTGGACCTGCTGAGGTGGACCTTTTTCTGGTGGACCTTTTTTCTGGTGGACCTGCAGAGGTGGACCTTTTTTCTGGTGGACCTTTTTTCTTGTGGACCTGCTGAGGTGGACCTTTTTTCTGGTGGACCTTTTTTCTGGTGGACCTGCTGAGGTGGACCTTTTTTCTGGTGGACCTTTTTTCTGGTGGACCTGCTGAGGTGGACCTTTTTTCTGGTGGACCTTTTTTCTGGTGGACCTGCTGAGGTGGACCTTTTTTCTGATGGATCTTTTTTCTGGTGGACCTTTTTTCTGGTGGACCTTTTTTCTGGTGGACCTTTTTTCTGGTGGACCTGCTGAGGTGGACCTTTTTTCTGGTGGACCTTTTTTCTGGTGGACCTGCTGAGGTGGACCTTTTTTCTGGTGGACCTTTTTTCTGGTGGACCTGCTGAGGTGGACCTTTTTTCTGGTGGACCTTTTTTCTGGTGGACCTGCTGAGGTGGACCTTTTTTCTGGTGGACCTTTTTTCTGGTGGACCTGCTGAAGTGGATCTTTTTTCTGGTGGACCTTTTTTCTGGTGGACCTGCTGAGGTGGACCTTTTTTCTGGTGGACCTTTTTTCTGGTGGACCTGCTGAGTTGGACCTTTTTTCTGGTGGACCTTTTTTCTGGTGGACCTGCTGAGGTGGACCTTTGTTCTGGTGGACCTTTTTTCTGGAGGACCTGCTGAGGTGGACCTTTTTTCTGGTGGACCTTTTTTCTGGAGGACCTGCTGAGGTGGACCTTTTTTCTGGATGACCTTTTTTCTGGTGGACCTCCTGAGGTGGACCTTTTTTCTGGTGGACCTTTTTTCTGGTGGACCTGCTGAGGTGGACCTTTTTTCTGGTGGACCTTTTTAGTGGTGGACCTGCTGAGGTGGACCTTTTTTCTGGTGGACCTTTATTCTGGTGGACCTGCTGAGGTGGACCTTTTTTCTGGTGGACCTTTTTCCTGGTGGACCTGCTTAGGTCGACCTTTTTTCTGGTGGACCTTTTTTCTGGTGGATTTTTTTTCTGGTAGACCTGCTGAGGTGGACCTTTTTTCTGGTGGACCTGCTGAGGTGGACCTTTTTTTCTGGTGGACTTGCTGAGGTGGACCTTTTTTCTGGTGGACCTTTTTTCTGGTGGACCTTTTTTCTGGTGGACCTGCTGAGCTGGACCTGCTGAGGTGGAACTTTTTTCTGGTGGACCTTTTTTCTGGTGGACCTGCTGAGGTGGACCTTTTTTTCTGGTGGACCTTTCTTCTGGTGGACCTGCTGAGGTGGACCTTTTTTCTGGTGGACCTTTTTTCTGGTGGACCTGCTGAGGTGGACCTTTTTTCTGGTGGACCTTTTTTCTGGTGGACCTGCTGAGGTGGACCTTTTTTTCTGGTGGACCTTTTTTCTGGTGGACCTGCTGAGGTGGACCTTTTTTCTGGTGGACCTGCTGAGGTGGACCTTTTTTCTGGTGGACCTTTTTTCTGGTGGACCTGCTGAGGTGGACCTTTTTTCTGGTGGACCTGCTGAGGTGGACCTTTTTTCTGGTGGACCTGCTGAGGTGCACCTTTTTTTCTGGTGGAGCTGCTGAGGTGGACCTTTTTTCTGGTGGACCTTTTTACTGGTGGACCTGCTGAGGTGGACCTTTTTTCTGGTGGACCTTTTTTCTGGTGGACCTGCTGAGGTGGACCTTTTTTCTGGTGGACCTTTTTTCTGGTGGACCTGCTGAGGTGGACCTTTTTTCTGGTGGACCTTTTTTCTAATGGACCTGCTGAGGTGGACCTTTTTTTCTGGTGGACCTTTTTTCTGGTGGACCTGCTGAGGTGGACCTTTTTTCTGGTGGACCTTTTTTCTGGAGGACCTGCTGAGGTGGACCTTTTTTCTGGTGGACCTTTTTTCTGGTGGACCTGCTGAGGTGGACCTTTTTTTCTGGTGGACCTGCTGAGGTGGACCTTTTTTCTGGTGGACCTTTTTTCTGGTGGACCTGCTGAGGTGGACCTTTTTTCTGGTGGACCTTTTTTCTTGTGGACCTGCTGAGGTGGACCTTTTTTCTGGTGGACCTTTTTTCTGGAGGACCTGCTGAGGTGGACCTTTTTTCTGGATGACCTTTTTTCTGGTGGACCTCCTGAGGTGGACCTTTTTTATGGTGGACCTTTTTTCTGGTGGACCTGCTGAGGTGGACCTTTTTTCTGGTGGACCTTTTTAGTGGTGGACCTGCTGAGGTGGACCTTTTTTCTGGTGGACCTTTATTCTGGTGGACCTGCTGAGGTGGACCTTTTTTCTGGTGGACCTTTTTCCTGGTGGACCTGCTTAGGTCGACCTTTTTTCTGGTGGACCTTTTTTCTGGTGGACCTGCTGAGGTGGACCTTTTTTCTAGTGGACCTTTTTTCTGGTGGACCTGCTGAGGTGGACCTTTTTTCTGGTGGACCTTTTTTCTGGTGGACCTGCTGAGGTGGACCTTTTTTCTGGTGGACCTTTTTTCTGGTGGATTTTTTTTCTGGTAGACCTGCTGAGGTGGACCTTTTTTCTGGTGGACCTGCTGAGGTGGACCTTTTTTTCTGGTGGACTTGCTGAGGTGGACCTTTTTTCTGGTGGACCTTTTTTCTGGTGGACCTTTTTTCTGGTGGACCTGCTGAGCTGGACCTGCTGAGGTGGAACTTTTTTCTGGTGGACCTTTTTTCTGGTGGACCTGCTGAGGTGGACCTTTTTTCTGGTGGACCTTTTTTTCTGGTGGACCTGCTGAGGTGGACCTTTTTTCTGGTGGACCTTTTTCCTGGTGGACCTGCTGAGGTGGACCTGCTGAGGTGGACCTTTTTCTGGTGGACCTTTTTTCTGGTGGACCTGCAGAGGTGGACCTTTTTTCTGGTGGACCTTTTTTCTTGTGGACCTGCTGAGGTGGACCTTTTTTCTGGTGGACCTTTTTTCTGGTGGACCTGCTGAGGTGGACCTTTTTTCTGGTGGACCTTTTTTCTGGTGGACCTGCTGAGGTGGACCTTTTTTCTGGTGGACCTTTTTTCTGGTGGACCTGCTGAGGTGGACCTTTTTTCTGATGGATCTTTTTTCTGGTGGACCTTTTTTCTGGTGGACCTTTTTTCTGGTGGACCTTTTTTCTGGTGGACCTGCTGAGGTGGACCTTTTTTCTGGTGGACCTTTTTTCTGGTGGACCTGCTGAGGTGGACCTTTTTTCTGGTGGACCTTTTTTCTGGTGGACCTGCTGAGGTGGACCTTTTTTCTGGTGGACCTTTTTTCTGGTGGACCTGCTGAGGTGGACCTTTTTTCTGGTGGACCTTTTTTCTGGTGGACCTGCTGAAGTGGATCTTTTTTCTGGTGGACCTTTTTTCTGGTGGACCTGCTGAGGTGGACCTTTTTTCTGGTGGACCTTTTTTCTGGTGGACCTGCTGAGTTGGACCTTTTTTCTGGTGGACCTTTTTTCTGGTGGACCTGCTGAGGTGGACCTTTGTTCTGGTGGACCTTTTTTCTGGAGGACCTGCTGAGGTGGACCTTTTTTCTGGATGACCTTTTTTCTGGTGGACCTCCTGAGGTGGACCTTTTTTATGGTGGACCTTTTTTCTGGTGGACCTGCTGAGGTGGACCTTTTTTCTGGTGGACCTTTTTAGTGGTGGACCTGCTGAGGTGGACCTTTTTTCTGGTGGACCTTTATTCTGGTGGACCTGCTGAGGTGGACCTTTTTTCTGGTGGACCTTTTTCCTGGTGGACCTGCTTAGGTCGACCTTTTTTCTGGTGGACCTTTTTTCTGGTGGACCTGCTGAGGTGGACCTTTTTTCTAGTGGACCTTTTTTCTGGTGGACCTGCTGAGGTGGACCTTTTTTCTGGTGGACCTTTTTTCTGGTGGACCTGCTGAGGTGGACCTTTTTTCTGGTGGACCTTTTTTCTGGTGGATTTTTTTTCTGGTAGACCTGCTGAGGTGGACCTTTTTTCTGGTGGACCTGCTGAGGTGGACCTTTTTTTCTGGTGGACTTGCTGAGGTGGACCTTTTTTCTGGTGGACCTTTTTTCTGGTGGACCTTTTTTCTGGTGGACCTGCTGAGCTGGACCTGCTGAGGTGGAACTTTTTTCTGGTGGACCTTTTTTCTGGTGGACCTGCTGAGGTGGACCTTTTTTCTGGTGGACCTTTTTTTCTGGTGGACCTGCTGAGGTGGACCTTTTTTCTGGTGGACCTTTTTCCTGGTGGACCTGCTGAGGTGGACCTGCTGAGGTGGACCTTTTTCTGGTGGACCTTTTTTCTGGTGGACCTGCAGAGGTGGACCTTTTTTCTGGTGGACCTTTTTTCTTGTGGACCTGCTGAGGTGGACCTTTTTTCTGGTGGACCTTTTTTCTGGTGGACCTGCTGAGGTGGACCTTTTTTCTGGTGGACCTTTTTTCTGGTGGACCTGCTGAGGTGGACCTTTTTTCTGGTGGACCTTTTTTCTGGTGGACCTGCTGAGGTGGACCTTTTTTCTGATGGATCTTTTTTCTGGTGGACCTTTTTTCTGGTGGACCTTTTTTCTGGTGGACCTTTTTTCTGGTGGACCTGCTGAGGTGGACCTTTTTTCTGGTGGACCTTTTTTCTGGTGGACCTGCTGAGGTGGACCTTTTTTCTGGTGGACCTTTTTTCTGGTGGACCTGCTGAGGTGGACCTTTTTTCTGGTGGACCTTTTTTCTGGTGGACCTGCTGAGGTGGACCTTTTTTCTGGTGGACCTTTTTTCTGGTGGACCTGCTGAAGTGGATCTTTTTTCTGGTGGACCTTTTTTCTGGTGGACCTGCTGAGGTGGACCTTTTTTCTGGTGGACCTTTTTTCTGGTGGACCTGCTGAGTTGGACCTTTTTTCTGGTGGACCTTTTTTCTGGTGGACCTGCTGAGGTGGACCTTTGTTCTGGTGGACCTTTTTTCTTGTGGACCTGCTGAGGTCGACCTTTTTTTCTGGTGGACCTCTGAGGTGGACCTTTTTTCTGGTGGACCTTTTTTCTGGTCGACCTGCTTAGGTGGACCTTTTTTCTGGTGACATTTTTTCTGGTGGACCTGCTGAGGTGGACCTTTTTTCTGGTGGACCTTTTTTCTGGTGGACGTGCTGAGGTGGACCTTTTTTCTGGTGGACCTTTTTCCTGGTGTACCTGCTTAGGTCGACCTTTTTTTCTGGTGGACCTTTTTTCTGGTGGACCTGCTGAGGTGGACCTTTTTTCTAGTGGACCTTTTTTCTGGTGGACCTGCTGAGGTGGACCTTTTTTCTGGTGGACCTTTTTTCTGGTGGACCTTTTTTCTGGTGGACCTGCTGAGGTGGACCTTTTTTCTGGTGGACCTGTTGAGGTGGACCTTTTTTCTGGTGGACCTTTTTTCTGGTGGACCTGCTGAGGTGGACCTTTTTTCTGGTGGACATTTTTTCTGGTGGACCTGCTGAGGTGGACCTTTTTTTCTGGTGGACCTTTTTTCTGGTGGACCTGCTGAGGTGGACCTTTTTTCTGGTGGACCTTTTTTCTGGTGGACCTGCTGAGGTGGACCTTTTTTTCTGGTGGACCTGCTGAGGTGGACCTTTTTTCTGGTGGACCTTTTTTTCTGGTGGACCTGCTGAGTTGGACCTTTTTTCTGGTGGACGTTTTTTCTGGTGGACCTGCTGAGGTGGACCTTTTTTCTGGTGGACCTTTTTTCTGGTGGACCTGCTGAGGTGGACCTTTTTTCTGGTGGACCTTTTTTCTGGTGGACCTGCTGAGGTGGACCTTTTTTCTGGTGGACCTTTTTTCTGGTGGACCTGCTGAGGTGGACCTTTTTTCTGGTGGACCTGCTGAGGTGGACCTTTTTTCTGGTGGACTTTTTTCTGGTGGACCTGCTGAGTTGGACCTTTTTTTCTGGTGGACATTTTTTCTGGTGGACCTGCTGAGGTGGACCTTTTTTCTGGTGGACCTTTTTTCTGGTGGACCTGCTGAGGTGGACCTTTTTTCTGGTGGACCTTTTTTCTGGTGGACCTGCTGAGGTGGACCTGCTGAGGTGGACCTTTTTTTCTGGTGGACCTTTTTTCTGGTGGACCTGCTGAGGTGGACCTTTTTTCTGGTGGACCTGCTGAGGTGGACCTTTTTTCTGGTGGACCTTTTTTCTGGTGGACCTGCTGAGGTGGACCTTTTTTTCTGGTGGACCTTTTTTCTGGTGGACCTGCTGAGGTGGACCTGCTGAGGTGGACATTTTTTTGGTGGACCTTTTTTCTGGTGGACCTGCTGAGGTGGACCTTTTTTCTGGTGGACCTTTTTTCTGGTGGACCTGCTGAGGTGGACCTTTTTTCTGGTGGACCTTTTCTCTGGTGGACCTTTTTTCTGGTGGACCTGTTGAGGTGGACCTTTTTTCTGGTGGACCTTTTTTCTGGTGGACCTTTTTTCTGGTGGACCTGCTGAGGTGGACCTTTTTTCTGGTGGACCTTTTTTCTGGTGGACCTGCTGAGGTGGACCTTTTTTCTGGTGGATCTTTTTTTCTGGTGGACCTGCTGAGGTGGACCTTTTTTCTGGTGGACCTTTTTTCTGGTGGACCTGCTGAGGTGGACGTTTTTTCTGGTGGATCTTTTTTCTGGTAGACCTGCTGAGGTGGACCTTTTTTCTGGTGGACCTTTTTTCTGGTGGACCTGCTGAGGTGGACCTTTTTTCTGGTGGACCTGCTGAGGTGGACCTGCTGAGGTGGACCTTTTTTCTGGTGGATCTTTTTTCTGGTGGACCTGCTGAGGTGGAACTTTTTTCTGGTGGACCTTTTTTCTGGTGGACCTGCTGAGGTGGACCTTTTTTCTGGTGGACCTTTTGTCTGGTGGACCTGCTGAGGTGGACCTTTTTTCTGGTGGACCTTTTTTCTGGTGGACCTCCTGAGGTGGACCTTTTTTCTGGTGGACCTTTTTTCTGGTGGACCTGCTGAGGTGGACCTTTTTTTCTGGTGGACCTTTTCTCTGGTGGACCTGCTGAGGTGGACCTTTTTTCTGGTGGACCTTTTTTCTGGTGGACCTGCTGAGGTGGACCTTTTTTCTGGTGGACCTTTTTTCTGGTGGACCTGCTGAGGTGGACGTTTTTTCTGGTGGACCTTTTTTCTGGTGGACCTGCTGAGGTGGACCTTTTTTCTGGTGGACCTGCTGAGGTGGACCTTTTTTCTGCTGGACCTTTTTTCTGGTGGACCTGCTGAGGTGGACCTTTTCTCTGGTGGACCTTTTTTCTGGTGGACCTGCTGAGGTGGCCCTTTTTTCTGGTGGACCTTTTTTCTGGTGGACCTGCTGAGGTGGACCTTTTTTCTGGTGGACATTTTTTCTGGTGGACCTGCTGAGGTGGACCTTTTTTCTGGTGGACCTTTTTTCTGGTGGACCTGCTGAGGTGGACCTTTTTTCTGGTGGACCTTTTTTTCTGGTGGACCTGCTGAGGTGGACCTTTTTTTCTGGTGGACCTTTTTTCTGGTGGACCTTTTTTCTAGTGGACCTGCTGAGGTGGACCTTTTTTCTGGTGGGCCTTTTTTCTGGTGGACCTGCTGAGGTGGACCTTTTTTCTGGTGGACCTTTTTTCTGGTGGACCTGCTGAGGTGGACCTTTTTTCTGGTGGACCTTTTTTCTGGTGGACCTGCTGAGGTGGACCTTTTTTTCTGGTGGACCTTTTTTCTGGTGGACCTGCTGAGGTGGACCTTTTTTCTGGTGGACCTTTTCTCTGGTGGACCTTTTTTTCTGGTGGACCTTTTTTCTGGTGGACCTGCTGAGGTGGACCTTTTTTCTGGTGGACCTGCTGAGGTGGACCTTTTTTCTGGTGGACCTTTTTTCTGGTGGACCTGCTGAGGTGGACCTTTTTTCTGGTGGACCTGCTGAGGTGGACCTGCTGAGGTGGACCTTTTTTCTGGTGGACCTGCTGAGGTGCACCTTTTTTCTGGTGGACCTTTTCTCTGGTGGACCTTTTTTCTGGTGGACCTGCTGAGGTGGATCTTTTTTCTGGTGGATCTTTTTTCTGGAGGACCTGCTGAGGTGGACCTTTTTTCTGGTGGACCTTTTTTCTGGTGGACCTGCTGAGGTGGACCTTTTTTCTGGTGGACCTGCTGAGGTGGACCTGCTGAGGTGGACCTTTTTTCTGGTGGACCTTTTTTCTGGTGGACCTGCTGAGGTGGAACTTTTTTCTGGTGGACCTTTTTTCTGGTGGACCTGCTGAGGTGGACCTTTTTTCTGGTGGACCTTTTTTCTGGTGGACCTGCTGAGGTGGACCTTTTTTCTGGTGGACCTTTTTTCTGGTGGACCTGCTGAGGTGGACCTTTTTTCTGGTGGACCTTTTTTCTGGTGGACCTGCTGAGGTGGACCTTTTTTCTGGTGGACCTTTTTTCTGGTGGACCTGCTGAGGTGGACCTTTTTTCTGGTGGACCTTTTTTCTGGTGGACCTGCTGAGGTGGACGTTTTTTCTGGTGGACCTTTTTTCTGGTGGACCTGCTGAGGTGGACCTTTTTTCTGGTGGACCTGCTGAGGTGGACCTTTTTTCTGCTGGACCTTTTTTCTGGTGGACCTGCTGAGGTGGACCTTTTTTCTGGTGGACCTTTTTTCTGGTGGACCTGCTGAGGTGGACCTTTTTTCTGGTGGACCTTTTTTCTGGTGGACCTGCTGAGGTGGACCTTTTTTCTGGTGGATCTTTTTTCTGGTGGACCTGCTGAGGTGGAACTTTCTTTAGGTGGACCTTTTTTCTGGTGGACCTGCTGAGGTTGACCTTTATTCTAGTGAACCTGCTGAGGTGGACCTTTTTTCTGGTGGACATTTTCTCTGGTGGACCTGCTGAGGTGGACCTTTTTTCTGGTGGACCTTTTTTCTGGTGGACCTGCTGAGGTGGACCTTTTTTCTGGTGGACCTTTTTTCTGGTGGACCTGCTGAGGTGGACCTTTTTTTCTGGTGGACATTTTTTTCTGGTGGACCTGCTGAGGTGGACCTTTTTTTCTGGTAGACCTTTTTTCTGGTGGACCTGCTGAGGTGGACCTGCTGAGGTGGACATTTTTTTGGTGGACATTTTTTCTGGTGGACCTGCTGAGGTGGACCTTTTTTCTGGTGGACCTTTTTTCTGGTGGACCTGCTGAGGTGGACCTTTTTTCTGGTGGACCTTTTCTCTGGTGGACCTTTTTTCTGGTGGACCTGCTGAGGTGGACCTTTTTTCTGGTGGACCTTTTTTCTGGTGGACCTTTTTTCTGGTGGACCTGCTGAGGTGGACCTTTTTTCTGGTGGACCTTTTTTCTGGTGGACCTGCTGAGGTGGACCTTTTTTCTGGTGGACCTTTTTTTCTGGTGGACCTGCTGAGGTGGACCTTTTTTCTGGTGGACCTTTTTTCTGGTGGACCTGCTGAGGTGGATCTTTTTTCTGGTGGATCTTTTTTCTGGTAGACCTGCTGAGGTGGACGTTTTTTCTGGTGGACCTTTTTTCTGGTGGACCTGCTGAGGTGGACCTTTTTTCTGGTGGACCTGCTGAGGTGGACCTGCTGAGGTGGACCTTTTTTCTGGTGGACCTTTTTTCTGCTGGACCTGCTGAGGTGGAACTTTTTTCTGGTGGACCTTTTTTCTGGTGGACCTGCTGAGGTGGACCTTTTTTCTGGTGGAACTTTTGTCTGGTGGACCTGCTGAGGTGGACCTTTTTTCTGGTGGACCTTTTTTCTGGTGGACCTCCTGAGGTGTACCTTTTTTCTGGTGGACCTTTTTTCTGGTGGACCTGCTGAGGTGGACCTTTTTTCTGGTGGACCTTTTCTCTGGTGGACCTGCTGAGGTGGACCTTTTTTCTGGTGGACATTTTTTCTGGTGGACCTGCTGAGGTGGACCTTTTTTCTGGTGGACCTTTTTTCTGGTGGACCTGCTGAGGTGGACGTTTTTTCTGGTGGACCTTTTTTCTGGTGGACCTGCTGAGGTGGACCTTTTTTCTGGTGGACCTGCTGAGGTGGACCTTTTTTCTGCTGGACCTTTTTTCTGGTGGACCTGCTGAGGTGGACCTTTTTTCTGGTGGACCTTTTTTCTGGTGGACCTGCTGAGGTGGACCTTTTTTCTGGTGGACCTTTTTTCTGGTGGACCTGCTGAGGTGGACCTTTTTTCTGGTGGACCTTTTTTCTGGTGGACCTGCTGAGGTGGACCTTTTTTCTGGTGGACCTTTTTTCTGGTGGACCTGCTGAGGTGGACCTTTTTTCTGGTGGACCTTTTTTTCTGGTGGACCTGCTGAGGTGGACCTTTTTTTCTGGTGGACCTTTTTTCTGGTGGACCTTTTTTCTAGTGGACCTGCTGAGGTGGACCTTTTTTCTGGTGGACCTTTTTTCTGGTGGACCTGCTGAGGTGGACCTTTTTTCTGGTGGACCTTTTTTCTGGTGGACCTGCTGAGGTGGACCTTTTTTCTGGTGGACCTTTTTTCTGGTGGACCTGCTGAGGTGGACCTTTTTTCTGGTGGACCTTTTTTCTGGTGGACCTGCTGAGGTGGACCTTTTTTCTGGTGGACCTTTTCTCTGGTGGACATTTTTTTCTGGTGGACCTTTTTTCTGGTGGACCTGCTGAGGTGGACCTTTTTTCTGGTGGACCTGCTGAGGTGGACCTTTTTTCTGGTGGACCTTTTTTCTGGTGGACCTGCTGAGGTGGACCTTTTTTCTGGTGGACCTGCTGAGGTGGACCTGCTGAGGTGGACCTTTTTTCTGGTGGACCTGCTGAGGTGCACCTTTTTTCTGGTGGACCTTTTCTCTGGTGGACCTTTTTTCTGGTGGACCTGCTGAGGTGGACCTTTTTTCTGGTGGACCTTTTTTCTGGTGGACCTTTTTTCTGGTGGACCTGCTGAGGTGGACCTTTTTTCTGGTGGACCTTTTTTCTGGTGGACCTGCTGAGGTGGACCTTTTTTCTGGTGGACCTTTTTTTCTGGTGGACCTGCTGAGGTGGACCTTTTTTCTGGTGGACCTTTTTTCTGGTGGACCTGCTGAGGTGGATCTTTTTTCTGGTGGATCTTTTTTCTGGAGGACCTGCTGAGGTGGACCTTTTTTCTGGTGGACCTTTTTTCTGGTGGACCTGCTGAGGTGGACCTTTTTTCTGGTGGACCTGCTGAGGTGGACCTGCTGAGGTGGACCTTTTTTCTGGTGGACCTTTTTTCTGGTGGACCTGCTGAGGTGGAACTTTTTTCTGGTGGACCTTTTTTCTGGTGGACCTGCTGAGGTGGACCTTTTTTCTGGTGGACCTTTTGTCTGGTGGACCTGCTGAGGTGGACCTTTTTTCTGGTGGACCTTTTTTCTGGTGGACCTCCTGAGGTGGACCTTTTTTCTGGTGGACCTTTTTTCTGGTGGACCTGCTGAGGTGGACCTTTTTTCTGGTGGACCTTTTCTCTGGTGGACCTGCTGAGGTGGACCTTTTTTCTGGTGGACCTTTTTTCTGGTGGACCTGCTGAGGTGGACCTTTTTTCTGGTGGACCTTTTTTCTGGTGGACCTGCTGAGGTGGACGTTTTTTCTGGTGGACCTTTTTTCTGGTGGACCTGCTGAGGTGGACCTTTTTTCTGGTGGACCTGCTGAGGTGGACCTTTTTTCTGCTGGACCTTTTTTCTGGTGGACCTGCTGAGGTGGACCTTTTTTCTGGTGGACCTTTTTTCTGGTGGACCTGCTGAGGTGGACCTTTTTTCTGGTGGACCTTTTTTCTGGTGGACCTGCTGAGGTGGACCTTTTTTCTGGTGGACCTTTTTTCTGGTGGACCTGCTGAGGTGGACCTTTTTTCTGGTGGACCTTTTTTCTGGTGGACCTGCTGAGGTGGACCTTTTTTCTGGTGGACCTTTTTTTCTGGTGGACCTGCTGAGGTGGACCTTTTTTTCTGGTGGACCTTTTTTCTGGTGTACCTTTTTTCTAGTGGACCTGCTGAGGTGGACCTTTTTTCTGGTGGACCTTTTTTCTGGTGGACCTGCTGAGGTGGACCTTTTTTCTGGTGGACCTTTTTTCTGGTGGACCTGCTGAGGTGGACCTTTTTTCTGGTGGACCTTTTTTCTGGTGGACCTGCTGAGGTGGACCTTTTTTCTGGTGGACCTTTTTTCTGGTGGACCTGCTGAGGTGGACCTTTTTTCTGGTGGACCTTTTCTCTGGTGGACCTTTTTTTCTGGTGGACCTTTTTTCTGGTGGACCTGCTGAGGTGGACCTTTTTTCTGGTGGACCTGCTGAGGTGGACCTTTTTTCTGGTGGACCTTTTTTCTGGTGGACCTGCTGAGGTGGACCTTTTTTCTGGTGGACCTGCTGAGGTGGACCTGCTGAGGTGGACCTTTTTTCTGGTGGACCTGCTGAGGTGCACCTTTTTTTCTGGTGGAGCTGCTGAGGTGGACCTTTTTTTCTGGTGGACCTTTTTACTGGTGGACCTGCCTAGGTGGACCTTTTTTCTGGTGGACCTTTTTTCTGGTGGACCTGCTGAGGTGGACCTTTTTTCTGGTGGACCTTTTTTCTGGTGGACCTGCTGAGGTGGACCTTTTTTCTGGTGGACCTTTTTTCTAACGGACCTGCTGAGGTGGACCTTTTTTCTGGTGGACCTTTTTTCTGGTGGACCTGCTGAGGTGGACCTTTTTTCTGGTGGACCTTTTTTCTGGAGGACCTGCTGAGGTGGACCTTTTTTCTGGTGGACCTTTTTTCTGGTGGACCTGCTGAGGTGGACCTTTTTTCTGGTGGACCTTTTTTCTGGTGCACCTGCTGAGGTGGACCTTTTTTCTGGTGACCTGCTGAGGTGGACCTTTTTTCTGGTGGACCTTTTTTCTGGTGGACCTGCTGAGGTGGACCTTTTTTCTGGTGGACCTTTTTTCTGGTGGACCTGCTGAGGTGGACCTTTTTTCTGGTGGACCTGCTGAGGTGGACCTTTTTTCTGGTGGACCTTTTTTCTGGTGGACCTGCTGAGGTGGACCTTTTTTCTGGTGGACCTTTTCTCTGGTGGACCTTTTTTCTGGTGGACCTTTTTTCTGGTGGACCTGCTGAGGTGGACCTTTTTTCTGGTGGACCTGCTGAGGTGGACCTGCTGAGGTGGACCTTTTTTCTGGTGGACCTTTTTTCTGGTGGACCTCCTGAGGTGGACCTTTTTTCTGGTGGACCTTTTTTCTGGTGGACCTCCTGAGGTGGACCTTTTTTCTGGTGGACCTTTTTTCTGGTGGACCTGCTGAGGTGGACCTTTTTTTTCTGGTGGACCTGCTGAGGTGGACCTGCTGAGGTGGACCTTTTTTCTGGTGGAACTTTTTTCTGGTGGACCTGCTCAGGTGGACCTTTTTTCTGGTGGACCTTTTTTCTGGTGGACCTGCTGAGGTGGACCTTTTTTCTGGTGGACCTTTTTTCTGGTGGACCTGCTGAGGTGGACCTTATTTCTGGTGCACCTTTTCTCTGGTGGACCTGCTGAGGTGGACCTTTTTTCTGGTGGACCTTTTTTCTGGTGGACCTTTTTTCTGGTGGACCTGCTGAGGTGGACCTTTTTTCTGGTGGACCTTTTTTCTGGTGGACCTGCTGAGGTGGACCTTTTTTCTGGTGGACATTTTTTCTGGTGGACCTGCTGAGGTGGACCTTTTTTCTGCTGGACCTTTTTTTCTGGTGGACCTGCTGAGGTTGACCTTTTTTCTGGTGGACCTTTTTTCTGGTGGACCTGCTGAGGTGGACCTTTTTTCTGGTGGACCTTTTTTCTGGTGGACCTGCTGAGGTGGACCTTTTTTCTGGTGGACCTTTTTTCTGGTGGACCTGCTGAGGTGGACCTTTTTTCTGGTGGACCTTTTTTCTGGTGGACCTGCTGAGGTGGACCTTTTTTCTGGTGGATCTTTTTTCTGGTGGACCTGCTGAGGTGGAACTTTTTTTAGGTGGACCTTTTTTCTGGTGGACCTGCTGAGGTTGACCTTTATTCTGGTGAACCTGCTGAGGTGGACCTTTTTTCTGGTGGACATTTTCTCTGGTGGACCTGCTGAGGTGGACCTTTTTTCTGGTGGACCTTTTTTCTGGTGGACCTGCTGAGGTGGACCTTTTTTCTGGTGGACCTTTCTTTCTGGTGGACCTGCTGAGGTGGACCTTTTTTCTGGTGGACCTTTTTTCTGGTGGACATGCTGAGGTGGACCTTTTTTTCTGGTGGACCTTTTTTCTGGTGGACCTGCTGAGGTGGACCTGCTGAGGTGGACATTTTTTTGGTGGACCTTTTTTCTGGTGGACCTGCTGAGGTGGACCTTTTTTCTGGTGGACCTTTTTTCTGGTGGACCTGCTGAGGTGGACCTTTTTTATGGTGGACCTTTTCTCTGGTGGACCTTTTTTCTGGTGGACCTGCTGAGGTGGACCTTTTTTCTGGTGGACCTTTTTTCTGGTGGACCTGCTGAGGTGGACCTTTTTTCTGGTGGACCTTTTTTCTGGTGGACCTGCTGAGGTGGACCTTTTTTCTGGTGGACCTTTTTTTTCTGGTGGACCTGCTGAGGTGGACCTTTTTTCTGGTGGACCTTTTTTCTGGTGGACCTGCTGAGGTGGACCTTTTTTCTGGTGGACCTTTTTTCTGGAGGACCTGCTGAGGTGGACCTTTTTTCTGGTGGACCTTTTTTCTGGTGGACCTGCTGAGGTGGACCTGCTGAGGTGGACCTTTTTTCTGGTGGACCTTTTTTCTGGTGGACCTGCTGAGGTGGAACTTTTTTCTGGTGGACCTTTTTTCTGGTGGACCTGCTGAGGTGGACCTTTTTTCTGGTGGACCTTTTGTCTGGTGGACCTGCTGAGGTGGACCTTTTTTCTGGTGGACCTTTTTTCTGGTGGACCTGCTGAGGTGGACTTTTTCTGGTGGACATTTTTTCTGGTGGACCTGCTGAGGTGGACTGTTTTTCTGGTGGACCTTTTCTCTGGTGGATTTTTTTTTCTGGTGGACCTTTTTTCTGGTGGACCTGCTGAGGTGGACCTTTTCTCTGGTGGACCTTTTTTCTGGTGGACCTGCTGAGGTGGACCTTTTTTCTGGTGGACCTTTTTTCTGGTGGACCTGCTGAGGTGGACCTTTTTTCTGGTGGACCTTTTCTCTGGTGGACCTTTTTTCTGGTGGACCTTTTCTCTGGTGGACCTGCTGAGGTGGACCTGCTGAGGTGGACCTTTTTTCTGGTGGACCTGCTGAGGTGGACCTGCTGAGGTGGACCTTTTTTCTGGTGGACCTTTTTTCTGGTGGACCTTTTTTCTGGAGGACCTGCTGAGGTGGACCTTTTTTCTGGTGGACCTTTTTTCTGGTGGACCTGCTGAGGTGGACCTTTTTTCTGGTGGACCTTTTTTCTGGTGGACCTGCTGAGGTGGACCTTTTTTCTGGTGGACCTTTTTTCTGGAGGACCTGCTGAGGTGGACCTTTTTTCTGGTGGACCTTTTTTCTGGTGGACCTCCTGAGGTGGACCTTTTTTCTGGTGGACCTTTTTTCTGGTGGACCTGCTGAGGTGGACCTTTTTTCTGCTGGACCTTTTTTCTGGTGGACCTGCTGAGGTGGACCTTTTTTCTGGTGGACCTTTTTTCTGGTGGACCTGCTGAGGTGGACGTTTTTTCTGGTGGATCTTTTTTCAGGTGGACCTGCTGAGGTGGACTTTTTTTCTGGTGGACCTTTTTTCTGGTGGACCTGCTGAGGTGGACCTTTTTTCTGGTGGACCTTTTTTCTGGTGGACCTGCTGAGGTGGACCTTTTTTCTGGTGGACCTGCTGAGGTGGCCCTTTTTTCTGGTGGACCTTTTTTCTGGTGGACTTGCTGAGGTGGACCTGCTGAGGTGGACCTTTTTTCTGGTGGACCTTTTTTCTGGTGGACCTGCTGAGGTGGACCTTTTTTCTGGTGGACCTTTTTTCTGGTGGACCTGCTGAGGTGGACCTTTTTTCTGGTGGACCTTTTCTCTGGTGGACCTTTTTTCTGGTGGACCTGCTGAGGTGGACCTGCTTAGGTGGACCTTTTTTCTGGTGGACCTTTTTTCTGGTGGACCTGCTGAGGTGGACCTTTTTTCTGGTGGACCTTTTTTCTGGTGGACCTGCTGAGGTGGACCTTTTTTCTGGTGGACCTTTTTTCTGGTGGACCTGCTGAGGTGGACCTTTTTTTCTGGTGGACCTTTTTTCTGGTGGACCTGCTGAGGTGGACCTTTTTTCTGGTGGACCTTTTTTCTGGTGGACCTGCTGAGGTGGACCTTTTTTCTGGTGGACCTTTTTTCTGGTGGACCTGCTGAAATGAACCTTTTTTCTGGTGGACCTTTTCTCTGGTGGACCTGCTGAGGTGGACCTTTTTTCTGGTGGACCTTTTTTCTGGTGGACCTGCTGAGGTGGACCTTTTTTTCTGGTGGACCTTTTTTCTGGTGGACCTGCTGAGGTGGACCTTTTTTCTGGTGGACCTGCTGAGGTGGACCTTTTTTCTGGTGGACCTTTTTCTGGTGGACCTGCTGAGGTGGACCTTTTTTCTGGTGGACCTGCTGAGGTGGACCTGCTGAGGTGGACCTTTTTTCTGGTGGACCTTTTTTCTGGTGGACCTGCTGAGGTGGACCTGCTGAGGTGGACATTTTTTTGGTGGACCTTTTTTCTGGTGGACCTGCTGAGGTGGACCTTTTTTCTGGTGGACCTTTTTTCTGGTGGACCTGCTGAGGTGGACCTTTTTTCTGGTGGACCTTTTCTCTGGTGGACCTTTTTTCTGGTGGACCTGCTGAGGTGGACCTTTTTTCTGGTGGACCTTTTTTCTGGTGGACCTGCTGAGGTGGACCTTTTTTCTGGTGGACCTTTTTTCTGGTGGACCTGCTGAGGTGGACCTTTTTTCTGGTGGACCTTTTTTTTCTGGTGGACCTGCTGAGGTGGACCTTTTTTCTGGTGGACCTTTTTTCTGGTGGACCTGCTGAGGTGGACCTTTTTTCTGGTGGACCTTTTTTCTGGAGGACCTGCTGAGGTGGACCTTTTTTCTGGTGGACCTTTTTTCTGGTGGACCTGCTGAGGTGGACCTGCTGAGGTGGACCTTTTTTCTGGTGGACCTTTTTTTCTGGTGGACCTGCTGAGGTGGAACTTTTTTCTGGTGGACCTTTTTTCTGGTGGACCTGCTGAGGTGGACCTTTTTTCTGGTGGACCTTTTGTCTGGTGGACCTGCTGAGGTGGACCTTTTTTCTGGTGGACCTTTTTTCTGGTGGACCTTTTCTCTGGTGGACCTTTTTTCTGGTGGACATTTTTTCTGGTGGACCTGCTGAGGTGGACTGTTTTTCTGGTGGACCTTTTCTCTGGTGGATTTATTTTTCTGGTGGACCTTTTTTCTGGTGGACCTGCTGAGGTGGACCTTTTCTCTGGTGGACCTTTTTTCTGGTGGACCTGCTGAGGTGGACCTTTTTTCTGGTGGACCTTTTTTCTGGTGGACCTGCTGAGGTGGACCTTTTTTCTGGTGGACCTTTTTTTCTGGTGGACCTGCTGAGGTGGACCTTTTTTCTGGTGGACCTTTTCTCTGGTGGACCTTTTTTCTGGTGGACCTTTTTTCTGGTGGACCTGCTGAGGTGGACCTTTTTTCTGGTGGACCTTTTTTTTCTGGTGGACCTGCTGAGGTGGACCTTTTTTCTGGTGGACCTTTTTTCTGGTGGACCTGCTGAGGTGGACCTTTTTTCTGGTGGACCTTTTTTCTGGAGGACCTGCTGAGGTGGACCTTTTTTCTGGTGGACCTTTTTTCTGGTGGACCTGCTGAGGTGGACCTGCTGAGGTGGACCTTTTTTCTGGTGGACCTTTTTTTCTGGTGGACCTGCTGAGGTGGAACTTTTTTCTGGTGGACCTTTTTTCTGGTGGACCTGCTGAGGTGGACCTTTTTTCTGGTGGACCTTTTGTCTGGTGGACCTGCTGAGGTGGACCTTTTTTCTGGTGGACCTTTTTTCTGGTGGACCTTTTCTCTGGTGGACCTTTTTTCTGGTGGACATTTTTTCTGGTGGACCTGCTGAGGTGGACTGTTTTTCTGGTGGACCTTTTCTCTGGTGGATTTATTTTTCTGGTGGACCTTTTTTCTGGTGGACCTGCTGAGGTGGACCTTTTCTCTGGTGGACCTTTTTTCTGGTGGACCTGCTGAGGTGGACCTTTTTTCTGGTGGACCTTTTTTCTGGTGGACCTGCTGAGGTGGACCTTTTTTCTGGTAGACCTTTTCTCTGGTGGACCTTTTTTCTGGTGGACCTTTTCTCTGGTGGACCTGCTGAGGTGGACCTGCTGAGGTGGACCTTTTTTCTGGTGGACCTTTTTTCTGGTGGACCTTTTTTCTGGAGGACCTGCTGAGGTGGACCTTTTTTCTGGTGGACCTTTTTTCTGGTGGACCTGCTGAGGTGGACCTTTTTTCTGGTGGACCTTTTTTCTGGTGGACCTGCTGAGGTGGACCTTTTTTCTGTTGGACCTTTTTTCTGGAGGACCTGCTGAGGTGGACCTTTTTTCTGGTGGACCTTTTTTCTGGTGGACCTCCTGAGGTGGACCTTTTTTCTGGTGGACCTTTTTTCTGGTGGACCTGCTGAGGTGGACCTTTTTTCTGCTGGACCTTTTTTCTGGTGGACCTGCTGAGGTGGACCTTTTTTCTGGTGGACCTTTTTTCTGGTGGACCTGCTGAGGTGGACGTTTTTTCTGGTGGACCTTTTTTCTGGTGGACCTGCTGAGGTGGACCTTTTTTCTGGTGGACCTTTTTTCTGGTGGACCTGCTGAGGTGGACCTTTTTTCTGGTGGACCTTTTTTCTGGTGGACCTGCTGAGGTGGACCTTTTTTCTGGTGGACCTGCTGAGGTGGCCCTTTTTTCTGGTGGACCTTTTTTCTGGTGGACCTGCTGAGGTGGACCTGCTGAGGTGGACCTTTTTTCTGGTGGACCTTTTTTCTGGTGGACCTCCTGAGGTGGACCTTTTTTCTGGTGGACCTTTTTTCTGGTGGACCTGCTGAGGTGGACCTTTTTCCTGGTGGACCTTTTCTCTGGTGGACCTTTTTTCTGGTGGACCTGCTGAGGTGGACCTGCTTAGGTGGACCTTTTTTCTGGTGGACCTTTTTTCTGGTGGACCTGCTGAGGTGGACCTTTTTTCTGGTGGACCTTTTTTCTGGTGGACCTGCTGAGGTGGACCTTTTTTCTGGTGGACCTTTTCTCTGGTGGACCTTTTTTCTGGTGGACCTTTTTTCTGGTGGACCTGCTGAGGTGGACCTTTTTTCTGGTGGACCTTTTTTCTGGTGGACCTGCTGAGGTGGACCTTTTTTCTGGTGGACCTTTTTTCTGGTGGACCTGCTGAGGTGGACCTTTTTTTCTGGTGGACCTTTTTTCTGGTGGACCTGCTGAGGTGGACCTTTTTTCTGGTGGACCTTTTTTCTGGTGGACCTGCTGAGGTGGACCTTTTTTCTGGTGGACCTTTTTTCTGGTGGACCTGCTGAGGTGGACCTTTTTTCTGGTGGACCTTTTCTCTGGTGGACCTGCTGAGGTGGACCTTTTTTCTGGTGGACCTTTTTTCTGGTGGACCTGCTGAGGTGGACCTTTTTTTCTGGTGGACCTTTTTTCTGGTGGACCTGCTGAGGTGGACCTTTTTTCTGGTGGACCTGCTGAGGTGGACCTTTTCTCTGGTGGACCTTTTTCTGGTGGACCTGCTGAGGTGGACCTTTTTTCTGGTGGACCTGCTGAGGTGGACCTTTTTTCTGGTGGACCTTTTTTCTGGTGGACCTGCTGAGGTGGACGTTTTTTCTGGTGGACCTTTTTTTCTGGTGGAGCTGCTGTGGTGGACCTTTTTTCTGGTGGACCTTTTTACTGGTGGACCTGCTGAGGTGGACCTTTTTTCTGGTGGACCTTTTTTCTGGTGGACCTGCTGAGGTGGACCTTTTTTCTGGTGGACCTTTTTTCTGGTGGACCTGCTGAGGTGGACCTTTTTTCTGGTGGACCTTTTTTCTAATGGACCTGCTGAGGTGGACCTTTTTTTCTGGTGGACCTTTTTTCTGGTGGACCTGCTGAGGTGGACCTTTTTTCTGGTGGACCTTTTTTCTGGAGGACCTGCTGAGGTGGACCTTTTTTCTGGTGGACCTTTTTTCTGGTGGACCTGCTGAGGTGGACCTTTTTTTCTGGTGGACCTGCTGAGGTGGACCTGCTGAGGTGGACCTTTTTTCTGGTGGACCTTTTTTCTGGTGGACCTGCTGAGGTGGACCTTTTTTCTGGTGGACCTTTTTTCTTGTGGACCTGCTGAGGTGGACCTTTTTTCTGGTGGACCTTTTTTCTGGAGGACCTGCTGAGGTGGACCTTTTTTCTGGATGACCTTTTTTCTGGTGGACCTCCTGAGGTGGACCTTTTTTCTGGTGGACCTTTTTTCTGGTGGACCTGCTGAGGTGGACCTTTTTTCTGGTGGACCTTTTTTCTGGTGGACCTGCTGAGGTGGACCTTTTTTCTGGTGGACCTTTTTTCTGGTGGACCTGGTGAGGTGGACCTTTTTTCTGGTGGACCTTTTTTCTGGTGGACCTGCTGAGGTGGACCTTTTGTCTGGTGGACCTTTTGTCTGGTGGACCTGCTGAGGTGGACCTTTTTTCTGGTGGACCTGCTGAGGTGGACCTTTTTTCTGGTGGACCTTTTTTCTGGTGGACCTGCTGAGGTGGACCTTTTTTCTGGTGGACCTTTTTTCTGGTGGACCTGCTGAGGTGGACCTTTTTTCTGGTGGACCTTTTTTCTGGTCGACCTGCTGAGGTGGACCTTTTTTCTGGTGGACCTTTTGTCTGGTGGACCTGCTGAGGTGGACCTTTTGTCTGGTGGACCTTTTTTCTGGTGGACCTGGTGAGGTGGACCTTTTTTCTGGTGGACCTTTTTTCTGGTGGACCTGCTGAGGTGGACCTTTTGTCTGGTGGACCTTTTGTCTGGTGGACCTGCTGAGGTGGACCTTTTTTCTGGTGGACCTGCTGAGGTGGACCTTTTTTCTGGTGGACCTTTTTTCTGGTGGACCTGCTGAGGTGGACCTTTTTTCTGGTGGACCTTTTTTCTGGTGGACCTGGTGAGGTGGACCTTTTTTCTGGTGGACCTTTTTTCTGGTGGACCTGCTGAGGTGGACCTTTTGTCTGGTGGACCTTTTGTCTGGTGGACCTGCTGAGGTGGACCTTTTTTCTGGTGGACCTGCTGAGGTGGACCTTTTTTCTGGTGGACCTTTTTTCTGGTGGACCTGCTGAGGTGGACCTTTTTTCTGGTGGACCTTTTTTCTGGTGGACCTGCTGAGGTGGACCTTTTTTCTGGTGGACCTTTTTTCTGGTCGACCTGCTGAGGTGGACCTTTTTTCTGGTGGACCTTTTCTCTGGTGGACCTTTTTTCTGGTGGACCTTTTTTCTGGTGGACCTGCTGAGGTGGACCTTTTTTCTGGTGGACATTTTTTCTGGTGGACCTGCTGAGGTGGACCTTTTTTCTGGTGGACCTTTTCTCTGGTGGACCTTTTTTCTGGTGGACCTTTTTTCTGGTGGACCTGCTGAGGTGGACCTTTTTTCTGGTGGACCTTTTTTCTGGTGGACCTGCTGAGGTGGACCTTTTTTCTGGTGGACCTGCTGAGGTGGACCTTTTTTCTGGTGGACCTTTTTTCTGGTGGACCTGCTGAGGTGGACCTTTTTTCTGGTGGACCTTTTTTCTGGTGGACCTCCTGAGGTGGACCTTTTTTCTGGT
Organism: Chlamydotis macqueenii; assembly: GCF_036417535.1. Lineage (NCBI taxonomy): Eukaryota > Metazoa > Chordata > Aves > Otidiformes > Otididae > Chlamydotis > Chlamydotis macqueenii. Next base: position 12,650,636 of record NC_141592.1, read on the forward strand.
GGACCTTGTTTCTGGTGGACCTTTTTTCTGGTGGACCTGCTGAGGTGGACCTTTTTTCTGGTGGACCTTTTTTCTGGTGGACCTGCTGAGGTGGACCTTTTTTCTGGTGGACCTTTTTTCTGGTGGACCTGCTGAGGTGGACCTTTTTTCTGGTGGACCTTTTTTCTGGTGGACCTGCTGAGGTGGACCTTTTTTCTGGTGGACCTTTTTTCTGGTGGACCTGCTGAGGTGGACCTTTTTTTCTGGTGGACCTTTTTTCTGGTGGACCTGCTGAGGTGGACCTTTTTTCTGGTGGACCTTTTTTCTGGTGGACCTGCTGAGGTGGACCTTTTTTCTGGTGGACCTTTTTTCTGGTGGACCTGCTGAGGTGGACCTTTTTTCTGGTGGACCTTTTTTCTGGTGGACCTGCTGAGGTGGACCTTTTTTCTGGTGGACCTTTTTTCTGGTGGACCTGCTGAGGTGGACCTTTTTTTCTGGTGGACCTTTTTTCTGGTGGACCTGCTGAGGTGGACCTTTTTTCTGGTGGACCTTTTTTCTGGTGGACCTGCTGAGGTGGACCTTTTTTCTGGTGGACCTGCTGAGGTGGACCTGCTGAGGTGGACCTTTTTTTCTGGTGGACCTGCTGAGGTGCACCTTTTTTTCTGGTGGAGCTGCTGAGGTGGACCTTTTTTCTGGTGGACCTTTTTTCTGGTGGACCTGCTGAGGTGGACCTTTTTTCTGGTGGACCTTTTTTCTGGTGGACCTGCTGAGGTGGACCTTTTTTCTGGTGGACCTTTTTTCTGGTGGACCTGCTGAGGTGGACCTTTTTTCTGGTGGACCTTTTTTCTAACGGACCTGCTGAGGTGGACCTTTTTTTCTGGTGGACCTTTTTTCTGGTGGACCTGCTGAGGTGGACCTTTTTTCTGGTGGACCTTTTTTCTGGAGGACCTGCTGAGGTGGACCTTTTTTCTGGTGGACCTTTTTTCTGGTGGACCTGCTGAGGTGGACCTTTTTTTCTGGTGGACCTGCTGAGGTGGACCTGCTGAGGTGGACCTTTTTTCTGGTGGACCTTTTTTCTGGTGGACCTGCTGAGGTGGACCTTTTTTCTGGTGGACCTTTTTTCTGGTGGACCTGCTGAGGTGGACCTTTTTTCTGGTGGACCTCCTGAGGTGGACCTTTTTCCTGGTGGACATTTTGTCTGGTGGACCTGCTGAGGTGGACCTTTTTTCTGGTGGACCTTTTTTCTGGTGGAACTGCTGAGGTGGACCTTTTTTCTGGTGGACCTTTTTTCTGGTGGACCTGCTGAGGTGGACCTTTTTTCTGGTGGACCTTTTCTCTGGTGGACCTTTTTTCTGGTGGACCTTTTTTCTGGTGGACCTGCTGAGGTGGACCTTTTTTCTGGTGGACCTTTTTTCTGGTGGACCTGCTGAGGTGGACCTTTTTTCTGGTGGACCTTTTTTCTGGTGGACCTGCTGAGGTGGACCTTTTTTTCTGGTGGACCTTTTTTCTGGTGGACCTGCTGAGGTGGACCTTTTTTCTGGTGACCTTTTTTCTGGTGGACCTGCTGAGGTGGACCTTTTTTCTGGTGGACCTTTTTTCTGGTGGACCTGCTGAGGTGGACCTTTTTTCTGGTGGACCTTTTTTCTGGTGGACCTGCTGAGGTGGACCTTTTTTTCTGGTGGACCTGCTGAGGTGGACCTGCTGAGGTGGACCTTTTTTTCTGGTGGACCTGCTGAGGTGGACCTTTTTTCTGGTGGACCTTTTTTCTTGTGGACCTGCTGAGGTGGACCTTTTTTCTGGTGGACCTTTTTTCTGGAGGACCTGCTGAGGTGGACCTTTTTTCTGGATGACCTTTTTTCTGGTGGACCTCCTGAGGTGGACCTTTTTTCTGGTGGACCTTTTTTCTGGTGGACCTGCTGAGGTGGACCATTTTTCTGGTGGACCTTTTTTCTGGTGGACCTGCTGAGGTGGACCTTTTTTCTGGTGGACCTTTTTTTCTGGTGGACCTGCTGAGGTGGACCTTTTTTCTGGTGGACCTTTTTTCTGGTGGACCTGCTGAGGTGGACCTTTTGTCTGGTGGACCTTTTGTCTGGTGGACCTGCTGAGGTGGACATTTTTTCTGGTGGACCTGCTGAGGTGGACCTTTTTTCTGGTGGACCTTTTTTCTGGTGGACCTGCTGAGGTGGACCTTTTTTCTGGTGGACCTTTTTTCTGGTGGACCTGCTGAGGTGGACCTTTTTTCTGGTGGACCTTTTTTCTGGTCGACCTGCTGAGGTGGACCTTTTTTCTGGTGGACCTTTTCTCTGGTGGACCTTTTTTCTGGTGGACCTTTTTTCTGGTGGACCTGCTGAGGTGGACCTTTTTTCTGGTGGACATTTTTTCTGGTGGACCTGCTGAGGTGGAACTTTTTTCTGGTGGACCTTTTCTCTGGTGGACCTTTTTTCTGGTGGACCTTTTTTCTGGTGGACCTGCTGAGGTGGACCTTTTTTCTGGTGGACCTTTTTTCTGGTGGACCTGCTGAGGTGGACCTTTTTTCTGGTGGACCTGCTGAGGTGGACCTTTTTTCTGGTGGACCTTTTGTCTGGTGGACCTGCTGAGGTGGACCTTTTTTCTGGTGGACTTTTTTCTGGTGGAACTGCTGAGGTGGACCTTTTTTCTGGTGGACCTTTTTTCTGGTGGACCTGCTGAGGTGGACCTTTTTTCTGGTGGACCTTTTCTCTGGTGGACCTTTTTTCTGGTGGACCTTTTTTCTGGTGGACCTGCTGAGGTGGACCTTTTTTCTGGTGGACCTTTTTTCTGGTGGACCTGCTGAGGTGGACCTTTTTTCTGGTGGACCTTTTTTCTGGTGGACCTGCTGAGGTGGACCTTTTTTTCTGGTGGACCTTTTTTCTGGTGGACCTGCTGAGGTGGACCTTTTTTCTGGTGGACCTTTTTTCTGGTGGACCTGCTGAGGTGGACCTTTTTTCTGGTGGACCTTTTTTCTGGTGGACCTGCTGAGGTGGACCTTTTTTCTGGTGGACCTTTTTTCTGGTGGACCTGCTGAGGTGGACCTTTTTTTCTGGTGGACCTGCTGAGGTGGACCTGCTGAGGTGGACCTTTTTTTCTGGTGGACCTGCTGAGGTGCACCTGTTTTTCTGGTGGAGCTGCTGAGGTGGACCTTTTTTCTGGTGGACCTTTTTACTGGTGGACCTGCTGAGGTGGACCTTTTTTCTGGTGGACCTTTTTTCTGGTGGACCTGCTGAGGTGGACCTTTTTTCTGGTGGACCTTTTTTCTGGTGGACCTGCTGAGGTGGACCTTTTTTCTGGTGGACCTTTTTTCTAACGGACCTGCTGAGGTGGACCTTTTTTTTCTGGTGGACCTTTTTTCTGGTGGACCTGCTGAGGTGGACCTTTTTTCTGGTGGACCTTTTTTCTGGAGGACCTGCTGAGGTGGACCTTTTTTCTGGTGGACCTTTTTTCTGGTGGACCTGCTGAGGTGGACCTTTTTTTCTGGTGGACCTGCTGAGGTGGACCTGCTGAGGTGGACCTTTTTTCTGGTGGACCTTTTTTCTGGTGGACCTGCTGAGGTGGACCTTTTTTTCTGGTGGACCTTTTTTCTGGTGGACCTGCTGAGGTGGACCTTTTTTCTGGTGGACCTGCTGAGGTGGACCTTTTTTCTGGTGGACCTTTTTTCTGGTGGACCTGCTGAGGTGGACCTTTTTTCTGGTGGACCTTTTTTCTGGTGGACCTGCTGAGGTGGACCTTTTTTCTGGTGGACCTTTTCTCTGGTGGACCTTTTTTCTGGTGGACCTTTTTTCTGGTGGACCTGCTGAGGTGGACCTTTTTTCTGGTGGACCTTTTGTCTGGTGGACCTGCTGAGGTGGACCTTTTTTCTGGTGGACCTTTTTTCTGGTGGACCTGCTGAGGTGGACATTTTTTTCTGGTGGACCTTTTTTCTGGTGGACCTGCTGAGGTGGACCTTTTTTCTGGTGGACCTTTTTTCTGGTGGACCTGCTGAGGTGGACCTTTTTTCTGGTGGACCTTTTTTCTGGTGGACCTGCTGAGGTGGACCTTTTTTCTGGTGGACCTTTTTTCTGGTGGACCTGCTGAGGTGGACCTTTTTTCTGGATGACCTTTTTTCTGGTGGACCTGCTGAGGTGGACCTTTTTTCTGGTGGACCTTTTTTCTGGTGGACCTGCTGAGGTGGACCTTTTTTCTGGTGGACCTTTTTTCTGGTGGACCTGCTGAGGTGGACCTTTTTTCTGGTGGACCTTTTTTCTGGTGGACCTGCTGAGGTGGACCTTTTTTCTGGTGGACCTTTTTTCTGGTGGACCTGCTGAGGTGGACCTTTTTTCTGGTGGACCTTTTTTCTAACGGACCTGCTGAGGTGGACCTTTTTTTCTGGTGGACCTTTTTTCTGGTGGACCTGCTGAGGTGGACCTTTTTTCTGGTGGACCTTTTTTCTGGAGGACCTGCTGAGGTGGACCTTTTTTCTGGTGGACCTTTTTTCTGGTGGACCTGCTGAGGTGGACCTTTTTTTCTGGTGGACCTGCTGAGGTGGACCTGCTGAGGTGGACCTTTTTTCTGGTGGACCTTTTTTCTGGTGGACCTGCTGAGGTGGACCTTTTTTCTGGTGGACCTTTTTTCTGGTGGACCTGCTGAGGTGGACCTTTTTTCTGGTGGACCTCCTGAGGTGGACCTTTTTCCTGGTGGACATTTTGTCTGGTGGACCTGCTGAGGTGGACCTTTTTTCTGGTGGACCTTTTTTCTGGTGGACCTGCTGAGGTGGACCTTTTTTCTGGTGGACCTTTTTTCTGGTGGACCTGCTGAGGTGGACCTTTTTTCTGGTGGACCTTTTCTCTGGTGGACCTTTTTTCTGGTGGACCTTTTTTCTGGTGGACCTGCTGAGGTGGACCTTTTTTCTGGTGGACCTTTTTTCTGGTGGACCTGCTGAGGTGGACCTTTTTTCTGGTGGACCTTTTTTCTGGTGGACCTGCTGAGGTGGACCTTTTTTTCTGGTGGACCTTTTTTCTGGTGGACCTGCTGAGGTGGACCTTTTTTCTGGTGGACCTTTTTTCTGGTGGACCTGCTGAGGTGGACCTTTTTTCTGGTGGACCTTTTTTCTGGTGGACCTGCTGAGGTGGACCTTTTTTTCTGGTGGACCTGCTGAGGTGGACCTGCTGAGGTGGACCTTTTTTTCTGGTGGACCTGCTGAGGTGGACCTTTTTTCTGGTGGACCTTTTTTCTTGTGGACCTGCTGAGGTGGACCTTTTTTCTGGTGGACCTTTTTTCTGGAGGACCTGCTGAGGTGGACCTTTTTTCTGGATGACCTTTTTTCTGGTGGACCTCCTGAGGTGGACCTTTTTTCTGGTGGACCTTTTTTCTGGTGGACCTGCTGAGGTGGACCTTTTTTCTGGTGGACCTTTTTTCTGGTGGACCTGCTGAGGTGGACCTTTTTTCTGGTGGACCTTTTTTCTGGTGGACCTGCTGAGGTGGACCTTTTTTCTGGTGGACCTTTTTTCTGGTGGACCTGCTGAGGTGGACCTTTTGTCTGGTGGACCTTTTGTCTGGTGGACCTGCTGAGGTGGACCTTTTTTCTGGTGGACCTGCTGAGGTGGACCTTTTTTCTGGTGGACCTTTTTTCTGGTGGACCTGCTGAGGTGGACCTTTTTTCTGGTGGACCTTTTTTCTGGTGGACCTGCTGAGGTGGACCTTTTTTCTGGTGGACCTTTTTTCTGGTCGACCTGCTGAGGTGGACCTTTTTTCTGGTGGACCTTTTCTCTGGTGGACCTTTTTTCTGGTGGACCTTTTTTCTGGTGGACCTGCTGAGGTGGACCTTTTTTCTGGTGGACATTTTTTCTGGTGGACCTGCTGAGGTGGACCTTTTTTCTGGTGGACCTTTTCTCTGGTGGACCTTTTTTCTGGTGGACCTTTTTTCTGGTGGACCTGCTGAGGTGGACCTTTTTTCTGGTGGACCTTTTTTCTGGTGGACCTGCTGAGGTGGACCTTTTTTCTGGTGGACCTTTTGTCTGGTGGACCTGCTGAGGTGGACCTTTTTTCTGGTGGACCTTTTTTCTGGTGGACCTCCTGAGGTGGACCTTTTTTCTGGTGGACCTTGTTTCTGGTGGACCTTTTTTCTGGTGGACCTGCTGAGGTGGACCTTTTTTCTGGTGGACCTTTTTTCTGGTGGACCTGCTGAGGTGGACCTTTTTTCTGGTGGACCTTTTTTCTGGTGGACCTGCTGAGGTGGACCTTTTTTCTGGTGGACCTTTTTTCTGGTGGACCTGCTGAGGTGGACCTTTTTTCTGGTGGACCTTTTTTCTGGTGGACCTGCTGAGGTGGACCTTTTTTCTGGTGGACCTTTTTTCTGGTGGACCTGCTGAGGTGGACCTTTTTTCTGGTGGACCTTTTTTCTGGTGGACCTGCTGAGGTGGACCTTTTTTTCTGGTGGACCTTTTTTCTGGTGGACCTGCTGAGGTGGACCTTTTTTCTGGTGGACCTTTTTTCTGGTGGACCTGCTGAGGTGGACCTTTTTTCTGGTGGACCTTTTTTCTGGTGGACCTGCTGAGGTGGACCTTTTTTCTGGTGGACCTTTTTTCTAACGGACCTGCTGAGGTGGACCTTTTTTTCTGGTGGACCTTTTTTCTGGTGGACCTGCTGAGGTGGACCTTTTTTCTGGTGGACCTTTTTTCTGGAGGACCTGCTGAGGTGGACCTTTTTTCTGGTGGACCTTTTTTCTGGTGGACCTGCTGAGGTGGACCTTTTTTTCTGGTGGACCTGCTGAGGTGGACCTGCTGAGGTGGACCTTTTTTCTGGTGGACCTTTTTTCTGGTGGACCTGCTGAGGTGGACCTTTTTTCTGGTGGACCTCCTGAGGTGGACCTTTTTCCTGGTGGACATTTTGTCTGGTGGACCTGCTGAGGTGGACCTTTTTTCTGGTGGACCTTTTCTCTGGTGGACCTTTTTTCTGGTGGACCTTTTTTCTGGTGGACCTGCTGAGGTGGACCTTTTTTCTGGTGGACCTTTTTTCTGGTGGACCTGCTGAGGTGGACCTTTTTTCTGGTGGACCTTTTTTCTGGTGGACCTGCTGAGGTGGACCTTTTTTTCTGGTGGACCTTTTTTCTGGTGGACCTGCTGAGGTGGACCTTTTTTCTGGTGGACCTTTTTTCTGGTGGACCTGCTGAGGTGGACCTTTTTTCTGGTGGACCTTTTTTCTGGTGGACCTGCTGAGGTGGACCTTTTTTCTGGTGGACCTTTTTTCTGGTGGACCTGCTGAGGTGGACCTTTTTTTCTGGTGGACCTGCTGAGGTGGACCTGCTGAGGTGGACCTTTTTTTCTGGTGGACCTGCTGAGGTGCACCTTTTTTTCTGGTGGAGCTGCTGAGGTGGACCTTTTTTCTGGTGGACCTTTTTACTGGTGGACCTGCTGAGGTGGACCTTTTTTCTGGTGGACCTTTTTTCTGGTGGACCTGCTGAGGTGGACCTTTTTTCTGGTGGACCTTTTTTCTGGTGGACCTGCTGAGGTGGACCTTTTTTCTGGTGGACCTTTTTTCTAACGGACCTGCTGAGGTGGACCTTTTTTTTCTGGTGGACCTTTTTTCTGGTGGACCTGCTGAGGTGGACCTTTTTTCTGGTGGACCTTTTTTCTGGAGGACCTGCTGAGGTGGACCTTTTTTCTGGTGGACCTTTTTTCTGGTGGACCTGCTGAGGTGGACCTTTTTTTCTGGTGGACCTGCTGAGGTGGACCTGCTGAGGTGGACCTTTTTTCTGGTGGACCTTTTTTCTGGTGGACCTGCTGAGGTGGACATTTTTTTCTGGTGGACCTTTTTTCTGGTGGACCTGCTGAGGTGGACCTTTTTTCTGGTGGACCTGCTGAGGTGGACCTTTTTTCTGGTGGACCTTTTTTCTGGTGGACCTGCTGAGGTGGACCTTTTTTCTGGTGGACCTTTTTTCTGGTGGACCTGCTGAGGTGGACCTTTTTTCTGGTGGACCTTTTCTCTGGTGGACCTTTTTTCTGGTGGACCTTTTTTCTGGTGGACCTGCTGAGGTGGACCTTTTTTCTGGTGGACCTTTTTTCTGGTGGACCTGCTGAGGTGGACCTTTTTTCTGGTGGACCTTTTTTCTGGTGGACCTGCTGAGGTGGACATTTTTTTCTGGTGGACCTTTTTTCTGGTGGACCTGCTGAGGTGGACCTTTTTTCTGGTGGACCTTTTTTCTGGTGGACCTGCTGAGGTGGACCTTTTTTCTGGTGGACCTTTTTTCTGGTGGACCTGCTGAGGTGGACCTTTTTTCTGGTGGACCTTTTTTCTGGTGGACCTGCTGAGGTGGACCTTTTTTCTGGATGACCTTTTTTCTGGTGGACCTGCTGAGGTGGACCTTTTTTCTGGTGGACCTTTTTTCTGGTGGACGTGCTGAGGTGGACCTTTTTTCTGGTGGACCTTTTTCCTGGTGTACCTGCTTAGGTCGACCTTTTTTTCTGGTGGACCTTTTTTCTGGTGGACCTGCTGAGGTGGACCTTTTTTCTAGTGGACCTTTTTTCTGGTGGACCTGCTGAGGTGGACCTTTTTTCTGGTGGACCTTTTTTCTGGTGGACCTTTTTTCTGGTGGACCTGCTGAGGTGGACCTTTTTTCTGGTGGACCTGTTGAGGTGGACCTTTTTTCTGGTGGACCTTTTTTCTGGTGGACCTGCTGAGGTGGACCTTTTTTCTGGTGGACATTTTTTCTGGTGGACCTGCTGAGGTGGACCTTTTTTTCTGGTGGACCTTTTTTCTGGTGGACCTGCTGAGGTGGACCTTTTTTCTGGTGGACCTTTTTTCTGGTGGACCTGCTGAGGTGGACCTTTTTTCTGGTGGACCTGCTGAGGTGGACCTTTTTTCTGGTGGACCTTTTTTTCTGGTGGACCTGCTGAGTTGGACCTTTTTTCTGGTGGACGTTTTTTCTGGTGGACCTGCTGAGGTGGACCTTTTTTCTGGTGGACCTTTTTTCTGGTGGACCTGCTGAGGTGGACCTTTTTTCTGGTGGACCTTTTTTCTGGTGGACCTGCTGAGGTGGACCTTTTTTCTGGTGGACCTTTTTTCTGGTGGACCTGCTGAGGTGGACCTTTTTTCTGGTGGACCTGCTGAGGTGGACCTTTTTTCTGGTGGACTTTTTTCTGGTGGACCTGCTGAGGTGGACCTTTTTTTCTGGTGGACATTTTTTCTGGTGGACCTGCTGAGGTGGACCTTTTTTCTGGTGGACCTTTTTTCTGGTGGACCTGCTGAGGTGGACCTTTTTTCTGGTGGACCTTTTTTCTGGTGGACCTGCTGAGGTGGACCTGCTGAGGTGGACCTTTTTTTCTGGTGGACCTTTTTTCTGGTGGACCTGCTGAGGTGGACCTTTTTTCTGGTGGACCTTTTTTCTGGTGGACCTGCTGAGGTGGAACTTTTTTCTGGTGGACCTTTTTTCTGGTGGACCTGCTGAGGTGGACCTTTTTTCTGATGGATCTTTTTTCTGGTGGACCTGCTGAGGTGGACCTTTTTTCTGGTGGACCTGCTGAGGTGGACCTGCTGAGGTGGACCTTTTTTCTGGTGGACCTTTTTTCTGGTGGACCTGCTGAGGTGGACCTTTTTTCTGATGGACCTTTTTTCTGGTGGACCTGCTGAGGTGGACCTTTTTTCTGGTGGACCTTTTTCCTGGTGGACCTGCTGAGGTCGACCTTTTTTCTGGTGGACTTTTTTTCTGGTGGACCTGCTGAGGTGGACCTTTTTTTCTGGTGGACCTTTTTTCTGGTGGACCTGCTGAGGTGGACCTTTTTTTTTTCTGGTGGACCTCTGAGGTGGACCTTTTTTCTGGTGGACGTTTTTTCTGGTGGACCTGCTGAGGTGGACCTTTTTTCTGGTAAACCTTTTTTCTGGTGGACCTGCTGAGGTGGACCTTTTTTCTGGTGGACCTTTTTTCTGGTGGACCTGCTGACGTGGACCTTTTTTCTGGTGGACCTTTTTTCTGGTGGACCTGCTGAGGTGGACCTTTTTTTCTGGTGGACCTGCTGAGGTGGACCTTTTTTCTGGTGGACCTGCTGAGGTGGACCTTTTTTTCTGGTGGACCTGCTGAGGTGGACCTTTTTTCTGATGGACCTTTTTTCTGGTGGACCTGCTGAGGTGGACCTTTTTTCTGGTGGACCTTTTTTCTGGTGGACCTGCTGAGGTGGACCTTTTTTCTGGTGGACCTTTTTTCTGGTGGACCTGCTGAGGTGGACCTTTTTTCTGGTGGACCTTTTTTCTGGTGGACCTGCTGAGGTGGACCTTTTTTCTGGTGGACCTTTTTTCTGGTGGACCTGCTGAGGTGGACCTTTTTTCTGGTGGACCTTTTTTCTGGTGGACCTGCTGAGGTGGACCTTTTTTCTGGTGGACCTTTTTTCTGGTGGACCTGCTGAGGTGGACCTTTTTTCTGGTGGACCTTTTTTCTGGTGGACCTGCTGAGGTGGACCTTTTTTTCTGGTGGACCTTTTTTTCTGGTGGACCTGCTGAGGTGGACCTTTTTTCTGGTGGACCTTTTTTCTAGTGGACCTGCTGAGGTGGACCTTTTTTCTGGTGGACCTTTTTTCTGGTGGACCTGCTGAGGTGGACCTTTTTTCTGGTGGACCTTTTTTCTGGTGGACCTGCTGAGGTGGACCTTTTTTTCTGGTGGACCTGCTGAGGTGGACCTTTTTTCTGGTGGACCTTTTTTTCTGGTGGACCTGCTGAGTTGGACCTTTTTTCTGGTGGACGTTTTTTCTGGTGGACCTGCTGAGGTGGACCTTTTTTCTGGTGGACCTTTTTTCTGGTGGACCTGCTGAGGTGGACCTTTTTTCTGGTGGACCATTTTTCTGGTGGACCTGCTGAGGTGGACCTTTTTTCTGGTGGACCTTTTTTCTGGTGGACCTGCTGAGGTGGACCTTTTTTCTGGTGGACCTGCTGAGGTGGACCTTTTTTCTGGTGGACCTTTTTTCTGGTGGACCTGCTGAGGTGGACCTTTTTTTCTGGTGGACATTTTTTCTGGTGGACCTGCTGAGGTGGACCTTTTTTCTGGTGGACCTTTTTTCTGGTGGACCTGCTGAGGTGGACCTTTTTTCTGGTGGACCTTTTTTCTGGTGGACCTGCTGAGGTGGACCTTTTTTCTGGTGGACCTTTTTTCTGGTGGACCTGCTGAGGTGGACCTTTTTTTCTGGTGGACCTGCTGAGGTGGACCTTTTTTCTGGTGGACCTTTTTTTCTGGTGGACCTGCTGAGTTGGACCTTTTTTCTGGTGGACGTTTTTTCTGGTGGACCTGCTGAGGTGGACCTTTTTTCTGGTGGACCTTTTTTCTGGTGGACCTGCTGAGGTGGACCTTTTTTCTGGTGGACCTTTTTTCTGGTGGACCTGCTGAGGTGGACCTTTTTTCTGGTGGACCTTTTTTCTGGTGGACCTGCTGAGGTGGACCTTTTTTCTGGTGGACCTGCTGAGGTGGACCTTTTTTCTGGTGGACCTTTTTTCTGGTGGACCTGCTGAGGTGGACCTTTTTTCTGGTGGACATTTTTTCTGGTGGACCTGCTGAGGTGGACCTTTTTTCTGGTGGACCTTTTTTCTGGTGGACCTGCTGAGGTGGACCTTTTTTCTGGTGGACCTTTTTTCTGGTGGACCTGCTGAGGTGGACCTGCTGAGGTGGACCTTTTTTCTGGTGGACCTTTTTTCTGGTGGACCTGCTGAGGTGGACCTTTTTTCTGGTGGACCTTTTTTCTGGTGGACCTGCTGAGGTGGACCTTTTTTCTGGTAAACCTTTTTTCTGGTGGACCTGCTGAGGTGGACCTTTTTTCTGATGGATCTTTTTTCTGGTGGACCTGCTGAGGTGGACCTTTTTTCTGGTGGACCTTTTTTCTGGTGGACCTGCTGAGGTGGACCTTTTTTCTGGTGGACCTTTTTTCTGGTGGACCTGCTGAGGTGGACCTTTTTTCTGGTGGACCTTTTTTCTGGTGGACCTGCTGAGGTGGACCTTTTTTTCTGGTGGACCTGCTGAGGTGGACCTTTTTTCTGGTGGACCTTTTTTCTGGTGGACCTGCTGAGGTGGACCTTTTTTCTGGTGGACCTTTTTTCTGGTGGACCTGCTGAGGTGGACCTTTTTTCTGGTGGACCTTTTTTCTGGTGGACCTGCTGAGGTGGACCTTTTTTTCTGGTGGACCTGCTGAGGTGGACCTTTTTTCTGATGGACCTTTTTTCTGGTGGACCTGCTGAGGTGGACCTTTTTTCTGGTGGACCTTTTTTCTGGTGGACCTGCTGAGGTGGACCTTTTTTCTGGTGGACCTTTTTTCTGGTGGACCTGCTGAGGTGGACCTTTTTTCTGGTGGACCTTTTTTCTGGTGGACCTGCTGAGGTGGACCTTTTTTCTGGTGGACCTTTTTTCTGGTGGACCTGCTGAGGTGGACCTTTTTTCTGGTGGACCTTTTTTCTGGTGGACCTGCTGAGGTGGACCTTTTTTCTGGTGGACCTTTTTTCTGGTGGACCTGCTGAGGTGGACCTTTTTTTCTGGTGGACCTTTTTTCTGGTGGACCTGCTGAGGTGGACCTTTTTTCTGGTGGACCTTTTTTCTGGTGGACCTGCTGAGGTGGACCTTTTTTCTGGTGGACCTTTTTTCTGGTGGACCTGCTGAGGTGGACCTTTTTTCTGGTGGACATTTTTTCTGGTGGACCTGCTGACGTGGACCTTTTTTCTGGTGGACCTTTTTTCTGGTGGACCTGCTGACGTGGACCTTTTTTCTGGTGGACCTTTTTTCTGGTGGACCTGCTGAGGTGGACCTTTTTTTCTGGTGGACCTGCTGAGGTGGACCTTTTTTCTGGTGGACCTTTTTTCTGGTGGACCTGCTGAGGTGGACCTTTTTTCTGGTGGACCTTTTTTCTGGTGGACCTGCTGAGGTGGACCTTTTTTGTGGTGGACCTTTTTTCTGGTGGACCTGCTGAGGTGGACCTTTTTTTCTGGTGGACCTGCTGAGGTGGACCTTTTTTCTGATGGACCTTTTTTCTGGTGGACCTGCTGAGGTGGACCTTTTTTCTGGTGGACCTTTTTTCTGGTGGACCTGCTGAGGTGGACCTTTTTTCTGGTGGACCTTTTTTCTGGTGGACCTGCTGAGGTGGACCTTTTTTCTGGTGGACCTTTTTTCTGGTGGACCTGCTGAGGTGGACCTTTTTTCTGGTGGACCTTTTTTCTGGTGGACCTGCTGAGGTGGACCTTTTTTCTGGTGGACCTTTTTTCTGGTGGACCTGCTGAGGTGGACCTTTTTTCTGGTGGACCTTTTTTCTGGTGGACCTGCTGAGGTGGACCTTTTTTCTGGTGGACCTTTTTTCTGGTGGACCTGCTGAGGTGGACCTTTTTTTCTGGTGGACCTTTTTTCTGGTGGACCTGCTGAGGTGGACCTTTTTTCTGGTGGACCTTTTTTCTAGTGGACCTGCTGAGGTGGACCTTTTTTCTGGTGGACCTTTTTTCTGGTGGACCTGCTGAGGTGGACCTTTTTTCTGGTGGACCTTTTTTCTGGTGGACCTGCTGAGGTGGACCTTTTTTTCTGGTGGACCTGCTGAGGTGGACCTTTTTTCTGGTGGACCTTTTTTTCTGGTGGACCTGCTGAGTTGGACCTTTTTTCTGGTGGACGTTTTTCTGGTGGACCTGCTGAGGTGGACCTTTTTTCTGGTGGACCTTTTTTCTGGTGGACCTGCTGAGGTGGACCTTTTTTCTGGTGGACCTTTTTTCTGGTGGACCTGCTGAGGTGGACCTTTTTTCTGGTGGACCATTTTTCTGGTGGACCTGCTGAGGTGGACCTTTTTTCTGGTGGACCTTTTTTCTGGTGGACCTGCTGAGGTGGACCTTTTTTCTGGTGGACCTGCTGAGGTGGACCTTTTTTCTGGTGGACCTTTTTTCTGGTGGACCTGCTGAGGTGGACCTTTTTTTCTGGTGGACATTTTTTCTGCTGGACCTGCTGAGGTGGACCTTTTTTCTGGTGGACCTTTTTTCTGGTGGACCTGCTGAGGTGGACCTTTTTTCTGGTGGACCTTTTTTCTGGTGGACCTGCTGAGGTGGACCTTTTTTCTGGTGGACCTTTTTTCTGGTGGACCTGCTGAGGTGGACCTTTTTTTCTGGTGGACCTGCTGAGGTGGACCTTTTTTCTGGTGGACCTTTTTTTCTGGTGGACCTGCTGAGTTGGACCTTTTTTCTGGTGGACGTTTTTTCTGGTGGACCTGCTGAGGTGGACCTTTTTTCTGGTGGACCTTTTTTCTGGTGGACCTGCTGAGGTGGACCTTTTTTCTGGTGGACCTTTTTTCTGGTGGACCTGCTGAGGTGGACCTTTTTTCTGGTGGACCTTTTTTCTGGTGGACCTGCTGAGGTGGACCTTTTTTCTGGTGGACCTGCTGAGGTGGACCTTTTTTCTGGTGGACCTTTTTTCTGGTGGACCTGCTGAGGTGGACCTTTTTTCTGGTGGACATTTTTTCTGGTGGACCTGCTGAGGTGGACCTTTTTTCTGGTGGACCTTTTTTCTGGTGGACCTGCTGAGGTGGACCTTTTTTCTGGTGGACCTTTTTTCTGGTGGACCTGCTGAGGTGGACCTGCTGAGGTGGACCTTTTTTCTGGTGGACCTTTTTTCTGGTGGACCTGCTGAGGTGGACCTTTTTTCTGGTGGACCTTTTTTCTGGTGGACCTGCTGAGGTGGACCTTTTTTCTGGTAAACCTTTTTTCTGGTGGACCTGCTGAGGTGGACCTTTTTTCTGATGGATCTTTTTTCTGGTGGACCTGCTGAGGTGGACCTTTTTTCTGGTGGACCTTTTTTCTGGTGGACCTGCTGAGGTGGACCTTTTTTCTGGTGGACCTTTTTTCTGGTGGACCTGCTGAGGTGGACCTTTTTTCTGGTGGACCTTTTTTCTGGTGGACCTGCTGAGGTGGACCTTTTTTCTGGTGGACCTTTTTCCTGGTGGACCTGCTGAGGTCGACTTTTTTCTGGTGGACTTTTTTTCTGGTGGACCTGCTGAGGTGGACCTTTTTTCTGGTGGACCTTTTTTTCTGGTGGACCTGCTGAGGTGGACCTTTTTTCTGGTGGACCTTTTTTCTGGTGGACCTGCTGAGGTGGACCTTTTTTCTGGTGGACCTTTTTTCTGGTGGACCTGCTGAGGTGGACCTTTTTTCTGGTGGACCTTTTTTCTGGTGGACCTGCTGAGGTGGACCTTTTTTTCTGGTGGACCTGCTGAGGTGGACCTTTTTTCTGGTGGACCTTTTTTCTGGTGGACCTGCTGAGGTGGACCTTTTTTCTGGTGGACCTTTTTTCTGGTGGACCTGCTGAGGTGGACCTTTTTTCTGGTGGACCTTTTTTCTGGTGGACCTGCTGAGGTGGACCTTTTTTTCTGGTGGACCTGCTGAGGTGGACCTTTTTTCTGATGGACCTTTTTTCTGGTGGACCTGCTGAGGTGGACCTTTTTTCTGGTGGACCTTTTTTCTGGTGGACCTGCTGAGGTGGACCTTTTTTCTGGTGGACCTTTTTTCTGGTGGACCTGCTGAGGTGGACCTTTTTTCTGGTGGACCTTTTTTCTGGTGGACCTGCTGAGGTGGACCTTTTTTCTGGTGGACCTTTTTTCTGGTGGACCTGCTGAGGTGGACCTTTTTTCTGGTGGACCTTTTTTCTGGTGGACCTGCTGAGGTGGACCTTTTTTCTGGTGGACCTTTTTTCTGGTGGACCTGCTGAGGTGGACCTTTTTTCTGGTGGACCTTTTTTCTGGTGGACCTGCTGAGGTGGACCTTTTTTTCTGGTGGACCTTTTTTCTGGTGGACCTGCTGAGGTGGACCTTTTTTCTGGTGGACCTTTTTTCTAGTGGACCTGCTGAGGTGGACCTTTTTTCTGGTGGACCTTTTTTCTGGTGGACCTGCTGAGGTGGACCTTTTTTCTGGTGGACCTTTTTTCTGGTGGACCTGCTGAGGTGGACCTTTTTTCTGGTGGACCTTTTTTCTGGTGGACCTGCTGAGGTGGACCTTTTTTTCTGGTGGACCTTTTTTCTGGTGGACCTGCTGAGGTGGACCTTTTTTCTGGTGGACCTTTTTTCTGGTGGACCTGCTGAGGTGGACCTTTTTTCTGGTGGACCTTTTTTCTGGTGGACCTGCTGAGGTGGACCTTTTTTCTGGTGGACCTTTTTTCTGGTGGACCTGCTGAGGTGGACCTTTTTTCTGGTGGACCTTTTTTCTGGTGGACCTGCTGACGTGGACCTTTTTTCTGGTGGACCTTTTTTCTGGTGGACCTGCTGAGGTGGACCTTTTTTTCTGGTGGACCTGCTGAGGTGGACCTTTTTTCTGGTGGACCTTTTTTCTGGTGGACCTGCTGAGGTGGACCTTTTTTCTGGTGGACCTTTTTTCTGGTGGACCTGCTGAGGTGGACCTTTTTTCTGGTGGACCTTTTTTCTGGTGGACCTGCTGAGGTGGACCTTTTTTTCTGGTGGACCTGCTGAGGTGGACCTTTTTTCTGATGGACCTTTTTTCTGGTGGACCTGCTGAGGTGGACCTTTTTTCTGGTGGACCTTTTTTCTGGTGGACCTGCTGAGGTGGACCTTTTTTCTGGTGGACCTTTTTTCTGGTGGACCTGCTGAGGTGGACCTTTTTTCTGGTGGACCTTTTTTCTGGTGGACCTGCTGAGGTGGACCTTTTTTCTGGTGGACCTTTTTTCTGGTGGACCTGCTGAGGTGGACCTTTTTTCTGGTGGACCTGCTGAGGTGGACCTTTTTTCTGGTGGACCTTTTTTCTGGTGGACCTGCTGAGGTGGAACTTTTTTCTGGTGGACCTGCTGAGGTGGACATTTTTCTGGTGGAGCTGCTGAGATAAACCTTTTTTCTGGTGGACCTATTTTCTGGTGGACTTGCTGAGGTGGACCTTTTTTCTGGTGGACATTTTTCTGTTGGACCTGCTCAGGTGGACATTTTTTCTGGTGGACCTTTTTTCTGGTGGACCTGCTGAGGTGGAACTTTCTTCTGGTGGACCTTTTTTCTGGTGGACATTTTCTCTGGTGGACCTGCTGAGGTGGACCTTTTTTCTGGTGGACCTTTTTTCTGGTGGACCTGCTGAGGTGGACCTTTTTTCTGGTGGACCTTTTTTCTGGTGGTCCTTTTTTCTGGTGGACCTGCTGAGGTGGACCTTTTTTATGGTGGACCTTTTTTCTGGTGGACCTGCTGAGGTGGACCTTTTTTTCTGGTGGACCTTTTTTCTGGTGGACCTGC
This sequence comes from Chlamydotis macqueenii, assembly GCF_036417535.1. Lineage (NCBI taxonomy): Eukaryota > Metazoa > Chordata > Aves > Otidiformes > Otididae > Chlamydotis > Chlamydotis macqueenii. The sequence goes on from NC_141592.1 coordinate 12,667,816, forward strand.
TGAGGTGGACCTTTTTTCTGGTGGACCTGCTGAGGTGGACCTTTTTTCTGGTGGACCTTTTTTCTGGTGGACCTGCTGAGGTGGACCTTTTTTCTGGTGGACCTGCTGAGGTGGACCTGCTGAGGTGGACCTTTTTTCTGGTGGACCTTTTTTCTGGTGGACCTTTTTTCTGGTGGACCTGCTGAGGTGGACCTTTTTTCTGGTGGACCTTTTTTCTGGTGGACCTGCTGAGGTGGACCTTTTTTCTGGTGGACCTTTTCTCTGGTGGACCTGCTGAGGTGGACCTTTTTTCTGGTGGACCTTTTTTCTGGTGGATCTGCTGAGGTGGACCTTTTTTCTGGTGGACCTTTTTTCTGGTCGACCTGCTGAGGTGGACCTTTTTTCTGGTGGACCTTTTCTCTGGTGGACCTTTTTTCTGGTGGACCTTTTTTCTGGTGGACCTGCTGAGGTGGACCTTTTTTCTGGTGGACATTTTTTCTGGTGGACCTGCTGAGGTGGACCTTTTTTCTGGTGGACCTTTTCTCTGGTGGACCTGCTGAGGTGGACCTTTTTTCTGGTGGACCTTTTTTTCTGGTGGACCTGCTGAGGTGGACCTTTTTTCTGGTGGACCTGCTGAGGTGGACCTGCTGAGGTGGACCTTTTTTTCTGGTGGACCTGCTGAGGTGCACCTTTTTTTCTGGTGGAGCTGCTGAGGTGGACCTTTTTTCTGGTGGACCTTTTTACTGGTGGACCTGCTGAGGTGGACCTTTTTTCTGGTGGACCTTTTTTCTAACGGACCTGCTGAGGTGGACCTTTTTTTTCTGGTGGACCTTTTTTCTGGTGGACCTGCTGAGGTGGACCTTTTTTCTGGTGGACCTTTTTTCTGGAGGACCTGCTGAGGTGGACCTTTTTTCTGGTGGACCTTTTTTCTGGTGGACCTGCTGAGGTGGACCTTTTTTTCTGGTGGACCTGCTGAGGTGGACCTGCTGAGGTGGACCTTTTTTCTGGTGGACCTTTTTTCTGGTGGACCTGCTGAGGTGGACCTTTTTTCTGGTGGACCTTTTTTCTGGTGGACCTGCTGAGGTGGACCTTTTTTCTGGTGGACCTCCTGAGGTGGACCTTTTTCCTGGTGGACATTTTGTCTGGTGGACCTGCTGAGGTGGACCTTTTTTCTGGTGGACCTTTTTTCTGGTGGAACTGCTGAGGTGGACCTTTTTTCTGGTGGACCTTTTTTCTGGTGGACCTGCTGAGGTGGACCTTTTTTCTGGTGGACCTTTTCTCTGGTGGACCTTTTTTCTGGTGGACCTTTTTTCTGGTGGACCTGCTGAGGTGGACCTTTTTTCTGGTGGACCTTTTTTCTGGTGGACCTGCTGAGGTGGACCTTTTTTCTGGTGGACCTTTTTTCTGGTGGACCTGCTGAGGTGGACCTTTTTTTCTGGTGGACCTTTTTTCTGGTGGACCTGCTGAGGTGGACCTTTTTTCTGGTGGACCTTTTTTCTGGTGGACCTGCTGAGGTGGACCTTTTTTCTGGTGGACCTTTTTTCTGGTGGACCTGCTGAGGTGGACCTTTTTTCTGGTGGACCTTTTTTCTGGTGGACCTGCTGAGGTGGACCTTTTTTTCTGGTGGACCTGCTGAGGTGGACCTGCTGAGGTGGACCTTTTTTTCTGGTGGACCTGCTGAGGTGCACCTTTTTTTCTGGTGGAGCTGCTGAGGTGGACCTTTTTTCTGGTGGACCTTTTTACTGGTGGACCTGCTGAGGTGGACCTTTTTTCTGGTGGACCTTTTTTCTGGTGGACCTGCTGAGGTGGACCTTTTTTCTGGTGGACCTTTTTTCTGGTGGACCTGCTGAGGTGGACCTTTTTTCTGGTGGACCTTTTTTCTAACGGACCTGCTGAGGTGGACCTTTTTTTCTGGTGGACCTTTTTTCTGGTGGACCTGCTGAGGTGGACCTTTTTTCTGGTGGACCTTTTTTCTGGAGGACCTGCTGAGGTGGACCTTTTTTCTGGTGGACCTTTTTTCTGGTGGACCTGCTGAGGTGGACCTTTTTTTCTGGTGGACCTGCTGAGGTGGACCTGCTGAGGTGGACCTTTTTTCTGGTGGACCTTTTTTCTGGTGGACCTGCTGAGGTGGACCTTTTTTCTGGTGGACCTTTTTTCTGGTGGACCTGCTGAGGTGGACCTTTTTTCTGGTGGACCTCCTGAGGTGGACCTTTTTCCTGGTGGACATTTTGTCTGGTGGACCTGCTGAGGTGGACCTTTTTTCTGGTGGACCTTTTTTCTGGTGGACCTGCTGAGGTGGACCTTTTTTTCTGGTGGACCTTTTTTCTGGTGGACCTGCTGAGGTGGACCTTTTTTCTGGTGGACCTTTTCTCTGGTGGACCTTTTTTCTGGTGGACCTTTTTTCTGGTGGACCTGCTGAGGTGGACCTTTTTTCTGGTGGACCTTTTTTCTGGTGGACCTGCTGAGGTGGACCTTTTTTCTGGTGGACCTTTTTTCTGGTGGACCTGCTGAGGTGGACATTTTTTTCTGGTGGACCTTTTTTCTGGTGGACCTGCTGAGGTGGACCTTTTTTCTGGTGGACCTTTTTTCTGGTGGACCTGCTGAGGTGGACCTTTTTTCTGGTGGACCTTTTTTCTGGTGGACCTGCTGAGGTGGACCTTTTTTCTGGTGGACCTTTTTTCTGGTGGACCTGCTGAGGTGGACCTTTTTTCTGGATGACCTTTTTTCTGGTGGACCTGCTGAGGTGGACCTTTTTTCTGGTGGACCTTTTTTCTGGTGGACCTGCTGAGGTGGACCTTTTTTCTGGTGGACCTTTTTTCTGGTGGACCTGCTGAGGTGGACCTTTTTTCTGGTGGACCTTTTTTCTGGTGGACCTGCTGAGGTGGACCTTTTTTCTGGTGGACCTTTTTTCTGGTGGACCTGCTGAGGTGGACCTTTTTTCTGGTGGACCTTTTTTCTGGTGGACCTGCTGAGGTGGACCTTTTTTTCTGGTGGACCTTTTTTCTGGTGGACCTGCTGAGGTGGACCTTTTTTCTGGTGGACCTTTTTTCTAGTGGACCTGCTGAGGTGGACCTTTTTTCTGGTGGACCTTTTTTCTGGTGGACCTGCTGAGGTGGACCTTTTTTCTGGTGGACCTTTTTTCTGGTGGACCTGCTGAGGTGGACCTTTTTTCTGGTGGACCTTTTTTCTGGTGGACCTGCTGAGGTGGACCTTTTTTTCTGGTGGACCTTTTTTCTGGTGGACCTGCTGAGGTGGACCTTTTTTCTGGTGGACCTTTTTTCTGGTGGACCTGCTGAGGTGGACCTTTTTTCTGGTGGACCTTTTTTCTGGTGGACCTGCTGAGGTGGACCTTTTTTCTGGTGGACCTTTTTTCTGGTGGACCTGCTGAGGTGGACCTTTTTTCTGGTGGACCTTTTTTCTGGTGGACCTGCTGACGTGGACCTTTTTTCTGGTGGACCTTTTTTCTGGTGGACCTGCTGAGGTGGACCTTTTTTTCTGGTGGACCTGCTGAGGTGGACCTTTTTTCTGGTGGACCTTTTTTCTGGTGGACCTGCTGAGGTGGACCTTTTTTCTGGTGGACCTTTTTTCTGGTGGACCTGCTGAGGTGGACCTTTTTTCTGGTGGACCTTTTTTCTGGTGGACCTGCTGAGGTGGACCTTTTTTTCTGGTGGACCTGCTGAGGTGGACCTTTTTTCTGATGGACCTTTTTTCTGGTGGACCTGCTGAGGTGGACCTTTTTTCTGGTGGACCTTTTTTCTGGTGGACCTGCTGAGGTGGACCTTTTTTCTGGTGGACCTTTTTTCTGGTGGACCTGCTGAGGTGGACCTTTTTTCTGGTGGACCTTTTTTCTGGTGGACCTGCTGAGGTGGACCTTTTTTCTGGTGGACCTTTTTTCTGGTGGACCTGCTGAGGTGGACCTTTTTTCTGGTGGACCTGCTGAGGTGGACCTTTTTTCTGGTGGACCTTTTTTCTGGTGGACCTGCTGAGGTGGAACTTTTTTCTGGTGGACCTGCTGAGGTGGACATTTTTCTGGTGGAGCTGCTGAGATAAACCTTTTTTCTGGTGGACCTATTTTCTGGTGGACTTGCTGAGGTGGACCTTTTTTCTGGTGGACATTTTTCTGTTGGACCTGCTCAGGTGGACATTTTTTCTGGTGGACCTTTTTTCTGGTGGACCTGCTGAGGTGGAACTTTCTTCTGGTGGACCTTTTTTCTGGTGGACATTTTCTCTGGTGGACCTGCTGAGGTGGACCTTTTTTCTGGTGGACCTTTTTTCTGGTGGACCTGCTGAGGTGGACCTTTTTTCTGGTGGACCTTTTTTCTGGTGGTCCTTTTTTCTGGTGGACCTGCTGAGGTGGACCTTTTTTATGGTGGACCTTTTTTCTGGTGGACCTGCTGAGGTGGACCTTTTTTTCTGGTGGACCTTTTTTCTGGTGGACCTGCTGAGGTGGACCTTTTTTCTGGTGGACCTGCTGAGGTGGACCTTTTTTCTGGTGGACCTTTTTTCTGGTGGACCTGCTGAGGTGGACCTTTTTTCTGGTGGACCTGCTGAGGTGGACCTGCTGAGGTGGACCTTTTTTCTGGTGGACCTTTTTTCTGGTGGACCTTTTTTCTGGTGGACCTGCTGAGGTGGACCTTTTTTCTGGTGGACCTTTTTTCTGGTGGACCTGCTGAGGTGGACCTTTTTTCTGGTGGACCTTTTCTCTGGTGGACCTGCTGAGGTGGACCTTTTTTCTGGTGGACCTTTTTTCTGGTGGATCTGCTGAGGTGGACCTTTTTTCTGGTGGACCTTTTTTCTGGTCGACCTGCTGAGGTGGACCTTTTTTCTGGTGGACCTTTTCTCTGGTGGACCTTTTTTCTGGTGGACCTTTTTTCTGGTGGACCTGCTGAGGTGGACCTTTTTTCTGGTGGACATTTTTTCTGGTGGACCTGCTGAGGTGGACCTTTTTTCTGGTGGACCTTTTCTCTGGTGGACCTGCTGAGGTGGACCTTTTTTCTGGTGGACCTTTTTTTCTGGTGGACCTGCTGAGGTGGACCTTTTTTCTGGTGGACCTGCTGAGGTGGACCTGCTGAGGTGGACCTTTTTTTCTGGTGGACCTGCTGAGGTGCACCTTTTTTTCTGGTGGAGCTGCTGAGGTGGACCTTTTTTCTGGTGGACCTTTTTACTGGTGGACCTGCTGAGGTGGACCTTTTTTCTGGTGGACCTTTTTTCTAACGGACCTGCTGAGGTGGACCTTTTTTTTCTGGTGGACCTTTTTTCTGGTGGACCTGCTGAGGTGGACCTTTTTTCTGGTGGACCTTTTTTCTGGAGGACCTGCTGAGGTGGACCTTTTTTCTGGTGGACCTTTTTTCTGGTGGACCTGCTGAGGTGGACCTTTTTTTCTGGTGGACCTGCTGAGGTGGACCTGCTGAGGTGGACCTTTTTTCTGGTGGACCTTTTTTCTGGTGGACCTGCTGAGGTGGACCTTTTTTCTGGTGGACCTTTTTTCTGGTGGACCTGCTGAGGTGGACCTTTTTTCTGGTGGACCTCCTGAGGTGGACCTTTTTCCTGGTGGACATTTTGTCTGGTGGACCTGCTGAGGTGGACCTTTTTTCTGGTGGACCTTTTTTCTGGTGGAACTGCTGAGGTGGACCTTTTTTCTGGTGGACCTTTTTTCTGGTGGACCTGCTGAGGTGGACCTTTTTTCTGGTGGACCTTTTCTCTGGTGGACCTTTTTTCTGGTGGACCTTTTTTCTGGTGGACCTGCTGAGGTGGACCTTTTTTCTGGTGGACCTTTTTTCTGGTGGACCTGCTGAGGTGGACCTTTTTTCTGGTGGACCTTTTTTCTGGTGGACCTGCTGAGGTGGACCTTTTTTTCTGGTGGACCTTTTTTCTGGTGGACCTGCTGAGGTGGACCTTTTTTCTGGTGGACCTTTTTTCTGGTGGACCTGCTGAGGTGGACCTTTTTTCTGGTGGACCTTTTTTCTGGTGGACCTGCTGAGGTGGACCTTTTTTCTGGTGGACCTTTTTTCTGGTGGACCTGCTGAGGTGGACCTTTTTTTCTGGTGGACCTGCTGAGGTGGACCTGCTGAGGTGGACCTTTTTTTCTGGTGGACCTGCTGAGGTGCACCTTTTTTTCTGGTGGAGCTGCTGAGGTGGACCTTTTTTCTGGTGGACCTTTTTACTGGTGGACCTGCTGAGGTGGACCTTTTTTCTGGTGGACCTTTTTTCTGGTGGACCTGCTGAGGTGGACCTTTTTTCTGGTGGACCTTTTTTCTGGTGGACCTGCTGAGGTGGACCTTTTTTCTGGTGGACCTTTTTTCTAACGGACCTGCTGAGGTGGACCTTTTTTTCTGGTGGACCTTTTTTCTGGTGGACCTGCTGAGGTGGACCTTTTTTCTGGTGGACCTTTTTTCTGGAGGACCTGCTGAGGTGGACCTTTTTTCTGGTGGACCTTTTTTCTGGTGGACCTGCTGAGGTGGACCTTTTTTTCTGGTGGACCTGCTGAGGTGGACCTGCTGAGGTGGACCTTTTTTCTGGTGGACCTTTTTTCTGGTGGACCTGCTGAGGTGGACCTTTTTTCTGGTGGACCTTTTTTCTGGTGGACCTGCTGAGGTGGACCTTTTTTCTGGTGGACCTCCTGAGGTGGACCTTTTTCCTGGTGGACATTTTGTCTGGTGGACCTGCTGAGGTGGACCTTTTTTCTGGTGGACCTTTTTTCTGGTGGACCTGCTGAGGTGGACCTTTTTTTCTGGTGGACCTTTTTTCTGGTGGACCTGCTGAGGTGGACCTTTTTTCTGGTGGACCTTTTCTCTGGTGGACCTTTTTTCTGGTGGACCTTTTTTCTGGTGGACCTGCTGAGGTGGACCTTTTTTCTGGTGGACCTTTTTTCTGGTGGACCTGCTGAGGTGGACCTTTTTTCTGGTGGACCTTTTTTCTGGTGGACCTGCTGAGGTGGACATTTTTTTCTGGTGGACCTTTTTTCTGGTGGACCTGCTGAGGTGGACCTTTTTTCTGGTGGACCTTTTTTCTGGTGGACCTGCTGAGGTGGACCTTTTTTCTGGTGGACCTTTTTTCTGGTGGACCTGCTGAGGTGGACCTTTTTTCTGGTGGACCTTTTTTCTGGTGGACCTGCTGAGGTGGACCTTTTTTCTGGATGACCTTTTTTCTGGTGGACCTGCTGAGGTGGACCTTTTTTCTGGTGGACCTTTTTTCTGGTGGACGTGCTGAGGTGGACCTTTTTTCTGGTGGACCTTTTTCCTGGTGTACCTGCTTAGGTCGACCTTTTTTTCTGGTGGACCTTTTTTCTGGTGGACCTGCTGAGGTGGACCTTTTTTCTAGTGGACCTTTTTTCTGGTGGACCTGCTGAGGTGGACCTTTTTTCTGGTGGACCTTTTTTCTGGTGGACCTTTTTTCTGGTGGACCTGCTGAGGTGGACCTTTTTTCTGGTGGACCTGTTGAGGTGGACCTTTTTTCTGGTGGACCTTTTTTCTGGTGGACCTGCTGAGGTGGACCTTTTTTCTGGTGGACATTTTTTCTGGTGGACCTGCTGAGGTGGACCTTTTTTTCTGGTGGACCTTTTTTCTGGTGGACCTGCTGAGGTGGACCTTTTTTCTGGTGGACCTTTTTTCTGGTGGACCTGCTGAGGTGGACCTTTTTTTCTGGTGGACCTGCTGAGGTGGACCTTTTTTCTGGTGGACCTTTTTTTCTGGTGGACCTGCTGAGTTGGACCTTTTTTCTGGTGGACGTTTTTTCTGGTGGACCTGCTGAGGTGGACCTTTTTTCTGGTGGACCTTTTTTCTGGTGGACCTGCTGAGGTGGACCTTTTTTCTGGTGGACCTTTTTTCTGGTGGACCTGCTGAGGTGGACCTTTTTTCTGGTGGACCTTTTTTCTGGTGGACCTGCTGAGGTGGACCTTTTTTCTGGTGGACCTGCTGAGGTGGACCTTTTTTCTGGTGGACTTTTTTCTGGTGGACCTGCTGAGGTGGACCTTTTTTTCTGGTGGACATTTTTTCTGGTGGACCTGCTGAGGTGGACCTTTTTTCTGGTGGACCTTTTTTCTGGTGGACCTGCTGAGGTGGACCTTTTTTCTGGTGGACCTTTTTTCTGGTGGACCTGCTGAGGTGGACCTGCTGAGGTGGACCTTTTTTTCTGGTGGACCTTTTTTCTGGTGGACCTGCTGAGGTGGACCTTTTTTCTGGTGGACCTTTTTTCTGGTGGACCTGCTGAGGTGGAACTTTTTTCTGGTGGACCTTTTTTCTGGTGGACCTGCTGAGGTGGACCTTTTTTCTGATGGATCTTTTTTCTGGTGGACCTGCTGAGGTGGACCTTTTTTCTGGTGGACCTGCTGAGGTGGACCTGCTGAGGTGGACCTTTTTTCTGGTGGACCTTTTTTCTGGTGGACCTGCTGAGGTGGACCTTTTTTCTGATGGACCTTTTTTCTGGTGGACCTGCTGAGGTGGACCTTTTTTCTGGTGGACCTTTTTCCTGGTGGACCTGCTGAGGTCGACCTTTTTTCTGGTGGACTTTTTTTCTGGTGGACCTGCTGAGGTGGACCTTTTTTTCTGGTGGACCTTTTTTCTGGTGGACCTGCTGAGGTGGACCTTTTTTTTTTCTGGTGGACCTCTGAGGTGGACCTTTTTTCTGGTGGACGTTTTTTCTGGTGGACCTGCTGAGGTGGACCTTTTTTCTGGTAAACCTTTTTTCTGGTGGACCTGCTGAGGTGGACCTTTTTTCTGGTGGACCTTTTTTCTGGTGGACCTGCTGACGTGGACCTTTTTTCTGGTGGACCTTTTTTCTGGTGGACCTGCTGAGGTGGACCTTTTTTTCTGGTGGACCTGCTGAGGTGGACCTTTTTTCTGGTGGACCTTTTTTCTGGTGGACCTGCTGAGGTGGACCTTTTTTTCTGGTGGACCTTTTTTCTGGTGGACCTGCTGAGGTGGACCTTTTTTGTGGTGGACCTTTTTTCTGGTGGACCTGCTGAGGTGGACCTTTTTTTCTGGTGGACCTGCTGAGGTGGACCTTTTTTCTGATGGACCTTTTTTCTGGTGGACCTGCTGAGGTGGACCTTTTTTCTGGTGGACCTTTTTTCTGGTGGACCTGCTGAGGTGGACCTTTTTTCTGGTGGACCTTTTTTCTGGTGGACCTGCTGAGGTGGACCTTTTTTCTGGTGGACCTTTTTTCTGGTGGACCTGCTGAGGTGGACCTTTTTTCTGGTGGACCTTTTTTCTGGTGGACCTGCTGAGGTGGACCTTTTTTCTGGTGGACCTTTTTTCTGGTGGACCTGCTGAGGTGGACCTTTTTTCTGGTGGACCTTTTTTCTGGTGGACCTGCTGAGGTGGACCTTTTTTCTGGTGGACCTTTTTTCTGGTGGACCTGCTGAGGTGGACCTTTTTTTTCTGGTGGACCTTTTTTCTGGTGGACCTGCTGAGGTGGACCTTTTTTCTGGTGGACCTTTTTTCTAGTGGACCTGCTGAGGTGGACCTTTTTTCTGGTGGACCTTTTTTCTGGTGGACCTGCTGAGGTGGACCTTTTTTCTGGTGGACCTTTTTTCTGGTGGACCTGCTGAGGTGGACCTTTTCTTCTGGTGGACCTGCTGAGGTGGACCTTTTTTCTGGTGGACCTTTTTTTCTGGTGGACCTGCTGAGTTGGACCTTTTTTCTGGTGGACGTTTTTTCTGGTGGACCTGCTGAGGTGGACCTTTTTTCTGGTGGACCTTTTTTCTGGTGGACCTGCTGAGGTGGACCTTTTTTCTGGTGGACCTTTTTTCTGGTGGACCTGCTGAGGTGGACCTTTTTTCTGGTGGACCTTTTTTCTGGTGGACCTGCTGAGGTGGACCTTTTTTCTGGTGGACCTGCTGAGGTGGACCTTTTTTCTGGTGGACCTTTTTTCTGGTGGACCTGCTGAGGTGGACCTTTTTTTCTGGTGGACATTTTTTCTGGTGGACCTGCTGAGGTGGACCTTTTTTTCTGGTGGACCTTTTTTCTGGTGGACCTGCTGAGGTGGACCTTTTTTCTGGTGGACCTTTTTTCTGGTGGACCTGCTGAGGTGGACCTTTTTTCTGGTGGACCTTTTTTCTGGTGGACCTGCTGAGGTGGACCTTTTTTTCTGGTGGACCTGCTGAGGTGGACCTTTTTTCTGGTGGACCTTTTTTTCTGGTGGACCTGCTGAGTTGGACCTTTTTTCTGGTGGACGTTTTTTCTGGTGGACCTGCTGAGGTGGACCTTTTTTCTGGTGGACCTTTTTTCTGGTGGACCTGCTGAGGTGGACCTTTTTTCTGGTGGACCTTTTTTCTGGTGGACCTGCTGAGGTGGACCTTTTTTCTGGTGGACCTTTTTTCTGGTGGACCTGCTGAGGTGGACATTTTTTCTGGTGGACCTGCTGAGGTGGACCTTTTTTCTGGTGGACCTTTTTTCTGGTGGACCTGCTGAGGTGGACCTTTTTTTCTGGTGGACATTTTTTCTGGTGGACCTGCTGAGGTGGACCTTTTTTCTGGTGGACCTTTTTTCTGGTGGACCTGCTGAGGTGGACCTTTTTTCTGGTGGACCTTTTTTCTGGTGGACCTGCTGAGGTGGACCTGCTGAGGTGGACCTTTTTTCTGGTGGACCTTTTTTCTGGTGGACCTGCTGAGGTGGACCTTTTTTCTGGTGGACCTTTTTTCTGGTGGACCTGCTGAGGTGGACCTTTTTTCTGGTAAACCTTTTTTCTGGTGGACCTGCTGAGGTGGACCTTTTTTCTGATGGATCTTTTTTCTGGTGGACCTGCTGAGGTGGACCTTTTTTCTGGTGGACCTTTTTTCTGGTGGACCTGCTGAGGTGGACCTTTTTTCTGGTGGACCTTTTTTCTGGTGGACCTGCTGAGGTGGACCTTTTTTCTGGTGGACCTTTTTTCTGGTGGACCTGCTGAGGTGGACCTTTTTTCTGGTGGACCTTTTTCCTGGTGGACCTGCTGAGGTCGACTTTTTTCTGGTGGACTTTTTTTCTGGTGGACCTGCTGAGGTGGACCTTTTTTCTGGTGGACCTTTTTTTCTGGTGGACCTGCTGAGGTGGACCTTTTTTCTGGTGGACCTTTTTTCTGGTGGACCTGCTGAGGTGGACCTTTTTTCTGGTGGACCTTTTTTCTGGTGGACCTGCTGACGTGGACCTTTTTTCTGGTGGACCTTTTTTCTGGTGGACCTGCTGAGGTGGACCTTTTTTTCTGGTGGACCTGCTGAGGTGGACCTTTTTTCTGGTGGACCTTTTTTCTGGTGGACCTGCTGAGGTGGACCTTTTTTCTGGTGGACCTTTTTTCTGGTGGACCTGCTGAGGTGGACCTTTTTTCTGGTGGACCTTTTTTCTGGTGGACCTGCTGAGGTGGACCTTTTTTTCTGGTGGACCTGCTGAGGTGGACCTTTTTTCTGATGGACCTTTTTTCTGGTGGACCTGCTGAGGTGGACCTTTTTTTCTGGTGGACCTTTTTTCTGGTGGACCTGCTGAGGTGGACCTTTTTTCTGGTGGACCTTTTTTCTGGTGGACCTGCTGAGGTGGACCTTTTTTCTGGTGGACCTTTTTTCTGGTGGACCTGCTGAGGTGGACCTTTTTTCTGGTGGACCTTTTTTCTGGTGGACCTGCTGAGGTGGACCTTTTTTCTGGTGGACCTTTTTTCTGGTGGACCTGCTGAGGTGGACCTTTTTTTCTGGTGGACCTTTTTTCTGGTGGACCTGCTGAGGTGGACCTTTTTTCTGGTGGACCTTTTTTCTAGTGGACCTGCTGAGGTGGACCTTTTTTCTGGTGGACCTTTTTTCTGGTGGACCTGCTGAGGTGGACCTTTTTTCTGGTGGACCTTTTTTCTGGTGGACCTGCTGAGGTGGACCTTTTTTCTGGTGGACCTTTTTTCTGGTGGACCTGCTGAGGTGGACCTTTTTTTCTGGTGGACCTTTTTTCTGGTGGACCTGCTGAGGTGGCCCTTTTTTCTGGTGGACCTTTTTTCTGGTGGACCTGCTGAGGTGGACCTTTTTTCTGGTGGACCTTTTTTCTGGTGGACCTGCTGAGGTGGACCTTTTTTCTGGTGGACCTTTTTTCTGGTGGACCTGCTGAGGTGGACCTTTTTTCTGGTGGACCTTTTTTCTGGTGGACCTGCTGACGTGGACCTTTTTTCTGGTGGACCTTTTTTCTGGTGGACCTGCTGAGGTGGACATTTTTTCTGGTGGACCTGCTGAGGTGGACCTTTTTTCTGGTGGACCTTTTTTCTGGTGGACCTGCTGAGGTGGACCTTTTTTCTGGTGGACCTTTTTTCTGGTGGACCTGCTGAGGTGGACCTTTTTTCTGGTGGACCTTTTTTCTGGTGGACCTGCTGAGGTGGACCTTTTTTTCTGGTGGACCTGCTGAGGTGGACCTTTTTTCTGATGGACCTTTTTTCTGGTGGACCTGCTGAGGTGGACCTTTTTTCTGGTGGACCTTTTTTCTGGTGGACCTGCTGAGGTGGACCTTTTTTCTGGTGGACCTTTTTTCTGGTGGACCTGCTGAGGTGGACCTTTTTTCTGGTGGACCTTTTTTCTGGTGGACCTGCTGAGGTGGACCTTTTTTCTGGTGGACCTTTTTTCTGGTGGACCTGCTGAGGTGGACCTTTTTTCTGGTGGACCTGCTGAGGTGGACCTTTTTTCTGGTGGACCTTTTTTCTGGTGGACCTGCTGAGGTGGACCTTTTTTCTGGTGGACCTGCTGAGGTGGACATTTTTCTGGTGGAGCTGCTGAGATAAACCTTTTTTCTGGTGGACCTATTTTCTGGTGGACCTGCTGAGGTGGACCTTTTTTCTGGTGGACCTTTTTTCTGTTGGACCTGCTCAGGTGGACATTTTTTCTGGTGGACCTTTTTTCTGGTGGACCTGCTGAGGTGGAACTTTCTTCTGGTGGACCTTTTTTCTGGTGGACATTTTCTCTGGTGGACCTGCTGAGGTGGACCTTTTTTCTGGTGGACCTTTTTTCTGGTGGACCTGCTGAGGTGGACCTTTTTTCTGGTGGACCTTTTTTCTGGTGGTCCTTTTTTCTGGTGGACCTGCTGAGGTGGACCTTTTTTATGGTGGACCTTTTTTCTGGTGGACCTGCTGAGGTGGACCTTTTTTTCTGGTGGACCTTTTTTCTGGTGGACCTGCTGAGGTGGACCTTTTTTCTGGTGGACCTGCTGAGGTGGACCTTTTTTCTGGTGGACCTTTTTTCTGGTGGACCTGCTGAGGTGGACCTTTTTTCTGGTGGACCTGCTGAGGTGGACCTGCTGAGGTGGACCTTTTTTCTGGTGGACCTTTTTTCTGGTGGACCTTTTTTCTGGTGGACCTGCTGAGGTGGACCTTTTTTCTGGTGGACCTTTTTTCTGGTGGACCTGCTGAGGTGGTCCTTTTTTCTGGTGGACCTTTTCTCTGGTGGACCTGCTGAGGTGGACCTTTTTTCTGGTGGACCTTTTTTCTGGTGGACCTGCTGAGGTGGACCTTTTTTCTGGTGGACCTTTTTTCTGGTGGACCTGCTGAGGTGGACCTTTTTTCTGGTGGACCTTTTTTCTGGTGGACCTGCTGAGGTGGACCTTTTTTCTGGTGGACCTTTTTTCTGGTGGACCTGCTGAGGTGGACCTTTTTTCTGGTGGACCTTTTTTCTGGTGGACCTTTTCTCTGGCTGACCTTTTTTCTGGTGGACCTTTTTTCTGGTGGACCTGCTGAGGTGGACCTTTTTTCTGTTGGACATTTTTTCTGGTGGACCTGCTGAGGTGGACCTTTTTTCTGGTGGACCTTTTCTCTGGTGGACCTTTTTTCTGGTGGACCTTTTTTCTGGTGGACCTGCTGAGGTGGACCTTTTTTCTGGTGGACCTTTCTTCTGGTGGACCTGCTGAGGTGGACCTTTTTTCTGGTGGACCTTTTTTCTGGTGGACCTGCTGAGGTGGACCTTTTTTCTGGTGGACCTTTTTTCTGGTGGACCTGCTGAGGTGGACCTTTTTTCTGGTGGACATTTTTTCTGGTGGACCTGCTGAGGTGGAGCTTTTTTCTGGTGGACCTTTTTTCTGGTGGACCTGCTGAGGTGGACCTTTTTTCTGGTGGACCTTTTGTCTGGTGGACCTGCTGAGGTGGACCTTTTTTCTGGTGGACCTTTTTTCTGGTGGACCTGCTGAGGTGGACCTTTTTTCTGGTGGATCTTTTTTCTGGTGGACCTGCTGAGGTGGAACTTTCTTTAGGTGGACCTTTTTTCTGGTGGACCTGCTGAGGTTGACCTTTATTCTGGTGAACCTGCTGAGGTGGACCTTTTTTCTGGTGGACATTTTCTCTGGTGGACCTGCTGAGGTGGACCTTTTTTCTGGTGGACCTTTTTTCTGGTGGACCTGCTGAGGTGGACCTTTTTTCTGGTGGACCTTTTTTCTGGTGGACCTGCTGAGGTGGACCTTTTTTCTGGTGGACATTTTTTCTGGTGGACCTGCTGAGGTGGACCTTTTTTTCTGGTGGACCTTTTTTCTGGTGGACCTGCTGAGATGGACCTGCTGAGGTGGACATTTTTTTGGTGGACCTTTTTTCTGGTGGACCTGCTGAGGTGGACCTTTTTTCTGGTGGACCTTTTTTCTGGTGGACCTGCTGAGGTGGACCTTTTTTCTGGTGGACCTTTTCTCTGGTGGACCTTTTTTCTGGTGGACCTGCTGAGGTGGACCTTTTTTCTGGTGGACCTTTTTTCTGGTGGACCTTTTTTCTGGTGGACCTGCTGAGGTGGACCTTTTTTCTGGTGGACCTTTTTTCTGGTGGACCTGCTGAGGTGGACCTTTTTTCTGGTGGACCTTTTTTTCTGGTGGACCTGCTGAGGTGGACCTTTTTTCTGGTGGACCTTTTTTCTGGTGGACCTGCTGAGGTGGATCTTTTTTCTGGTGGATCTTTTTTCTGGAGGACCTGCTGAGGTGGACCTTTTTTCTGGTGGACCTTTTTTCTGGTGGACCTGCTGAGGTGGACCTTTTTTCTGGTGGACCTGCTGAGGTGGACCTGCTGAGGTGGACCTTTTTTCTGGTGGACCTTTTTTCTGGTGGACCTGCTGAGGTGGAACTTTTTTCTGGTGGACCTTTTTTCTGGTGGACCTGCTGAGGTGGACCTTTTTTCTGGTGGACCTTTTGTCTGGTGGACCTGCTGAGGTGGACCTTTTTTCTGGTGGACTTTTTTTCTGGTGGACCTCCTGAGGTGGACCTTTTTTCTGGTGGACCTTTTTTCTGGTGGACCTGCTGAGGTGGACCTTTTTTCTGGTGGACCTTTTCTCTGGTGGACCTGCTGAGGTGGACCTTTTTTCTGGTGGACCTTTTTTCTGGTGGACCTGCTGAGGTGGACCTTTTTTCTGGTGGACCTTTTTTCTGGTGGACCTGCTGAGGTGGACGTTTTTTCTGGTGGACCTTTTTTCTGGTGGACCTGCTGAGGTGGACCTTTTTTCTGGTGGACCTGCTGAGGTGGACCTTTTTTCTGCTGGACCTTTTTTCTGGTGGACCTGCTGAGGTGGACCTTTTTTCTGGTGGACCTTTTTTCTGGTGGACCTGCTGAGGTGGACCTTTTTTCTGGTGGACCTTTTTTCTGGTGGACCTGCTGAGGTGGACCTTTTTTCTGGTGGACCTTTTTTCTGGTGGACCTGCTGAGGTGGACCTTTTTTCTGGTGGACCTTTTTTCTGGTGGACCTGCTGAGGTGGACCTTTTTTCTGGTGGACCTTTTTTTCTGGTGGACCTGCTGAGGTGGACCTTTTTTTTCTGGTGGACCTTTTTTCTGGTGGACCTTTTTTCTAGTGGACCTGCTGAGGTGGACCTTTTTTCTGGTGGACCTTTTTTCTGGTGGACCTGCTGAGGTGGACCTTTTTTCTGGTGGACCTTTTTTCTGGTGGACCTGCTGAGGTGGACCTTTTTTCTGGTGGACCTTTTTTCTGGTGGACCTCCTGAGGTGGACCTTTTTTCTGGTGGACCTTTTTTCTGGTGGACCTGCTGAGGTGGACCTTTTTTCTGGTGGACCTTTTCTCTGGTGGACCTTTTTTTCTGGTGGACCTTTTTTCTGGTGGACCTTTTTTCTGGTGGACCTGCTGAGGTGGACCTTTTTTCTGGTGGACCTGCTGAGGTGGACCTGCTGAGGTGGACCTTTTTTCTGGTGGACCTGCTGAGGTGCACCTTTTTTTCTGGTGGAGCTGCTGAGGTGGACCTTTTTTTCTGGTGGACCTTTTTACTGGTGGACCTGCCTAGGTGGACCTTTTTTCTGGTGGACCTTTTTTCTGGTGGACCTGCTGAGGTGGACCTTTTTTCTGGGGGACCTTTTTTCTGGTGGACCTGCTGAGGTGGACCTTTTTTCTGGTGGACCTTTTTTCTAACGGACCTGCTGAGGTGGACCTTTTTTCTGGTGGACCTTTTTTCTGGTGGACCTGCTGAGGTGGACCTTTTTTCTGGTGGACCTTTTTTCTGGAGGACCTGCTGAGGTGGACCTTTTTTCTGGTGGACCTTTTTTCTGGTGGACCTGCTGAGGTGGACCTTTTTTTCTGGTGGACCTGCTGAGGTGGACCTGCTGAGGTGGACCTTTTTTCTGGTGGACCTTTTTTCTGGTGGACCTGCTGAGGTGGACCTTTTTTCTGGTGGACCATTTTTCTGGTGCACCTGCTGAGGTGGACCTTTTTTCTGGTGGACCTGCTGAGGTGGACCTTTTTCCTGGTGGACCTTTTTTCTGGTGGACCTGCTGAGGTGGACCTTTTTTCTGGTGGACCTTTTTTCTGGTGGACCTGCTGAGGTGGACCTTTTTTCTGGTGGACCTGCTGAGGTGGACCTTTTTTCTGGTGGACCTTTTTTCTGGTGGACCTGCTGAGGTGGACCTTTTTTCTGGTGGACCTTTTCTCTGGTGGACCTTTTTTCTGGTGGACCTTTTTTCTGGTGGACCTGCTGAGGTGGACCTTTTTTCTGGTGGACCTGCTGAGGTGGACCTGCTGAGGTGGACCTTTTTTCTGGTGGACCTTTTTTCTGGTGGACCTCCTGAGGTGGACCTTTTTTCTGGTGGACCTTTTTTCTGGTGGACCTCCTGAGGTGGACCTTTTTTCTGGTGGACCTTTTTTCTGGTGGACCAGCTGAGGTGGACCTTTTTTCTGGTGGACCTTTTTTCTGGTGGACCTGCTGAGGTGGACCTTTTTTTTCTGGTGGACCTGCTGAGGTGGACCTGCTGAGGTGGACCTTTTTTCTGGTGGAACTTTTTTCTGGTGGACCTGCTCAGGTGGACCTTTTTTCTGGTGGACCTTTTTTCTGGTGGACCTGCTGAGGTGGACCTTTTTTCTGGTGGACCTTTTTTCTGGTGGACCTGCTGAGGTGGACCTTTTTTCTGGTGGACATTTTTTCTGGTGGACCTGCTGAGGTGGACCTTTTTTCTGCTGGACCTTTTTTCTGGTGGACCTGCTGAGGTTGACCTTTTTTCTGGTGGACCTTTTTTCTGGTGGACCTGCTGAGGTGGACCTTTTTTCTGGTGGACCTTTTTTCTGGTGGACCTCCTGAGGTGGACCTTTTTTCTGGTGGACATTTTTTCTGGTGGACCTGCTGAGGTGGACCTTTTTTCTGGTGGACCTTTTTTCTGGTGGACCTGCTGAGGTGGACCTTTTTTCTGGTGGATCTTTTTTCTGGTGGACCTGCTGAGGTGGAACTTTTTTTAGGTGGACCTTTTTTCTGGTGGACCTGCTGAGGTTGACCTTTATTCTGGTGAACCTGCTGAGGTGGACCTTTTTTCTGGTGGACATTTTCTCTGGTGGACCTGCTGAGGTGGACCTTTTTTCTGGTGGACCTTTTTTCTGGTGGACCTGCTGAGGTGGACCTTTTTTCTGGTGGACCTTTTCTTTCTGGTGGACCTGCTGAGGTGGACCTTTTTTCTGGTGGACCTTTTTTCTGGTGGACATGCTGAGGTGGACCTTTTTTTCTGGTGGACCTTTTTTCTGGTGGACCTGCTGAGGTGGACCTGCTGAGGTGGACATTTTTTTGGTGGACCTTTTTTCTGGTGGACCTGCTGAGGTGGACCTTTTTTCTGGTGGACCTTTTTTCTGGTGGACCTGCTGAGGTGGACCTTTTTTCTGGTGGACCTTTTCTCTGGTGGACCTTTTTTCTGGTGGACCTGCTGAGGTGGACCTTTTTTCTGGTGGACCTTTTTTCTGGTGGACCTGCTGAGGTGGACCTTTTTTCTGGTGGACCTTTTTTCTGGTGGACCTGCTGAGGTGGACCTTTTTTCTGGTGGACCTTTTTTTTCTGGTGGACCTGCTGAGGTGGACCTTTTTTCTGGTGGACCTTTTTTCTGGTGGACCTGCTGAGGTGGACCTTTTTTCTGGTGGACCTTTTTTCTGGAGGACCTGCTGAGGTGGACCTTTTTTCTGGTGGACCTTTTTTCTGGTGGACCTGCTGAGGTGGACCTGCTGAGGTGGACCTTTTTTCTGGTGGACCTTTTTTCTGGTGGACCTGCTGAGGTGGAACTTTTTTCTGGTGGACCTTTTTTCTGGTGGACCTGCTGAGGTGGACCTTTTTTCTGGTGGACCTTTTGTCTGGTGGACCTGCTGAGGTGGACCTTTTTTCTGGTGGACCTTTTTTCTGGTGGACCTGCTGAGGTGGACCTTTTTTCTGGTGGACCTTTTTTCTGGTGGACCTGCTGAGGTGGACCTTTTTTCTGGTGGACCTTTTCTCTGGTGGACCTGCTGAGGTGGACCTTTTTTCTGGTGGACCTTTTTTCTGGTGGACCTGCTGAGGTGGACGTTTTTTCTGGTGGACCTTTTTTCTGGTGGACCTGCTGAGGTGGACCTTTTTTCTGGTGGACCTGCTGAGGTGGACCTTTTTTCTGGTGGACCTTTTTTCTGGTGGACCTGCTGAGGTGGACCTTTTTTCTGGTGGACCTTTTTTCTGGTGGACCTTTTCTCTGGTGGAACTTTTTTCTGGTGGACCTTTTTTCTGGTGGACCTGCTGAGGTGGACCTTTTTTCTGGTGGACATTTTTTCTGGTGGACCTGCTGAGGTGGACCTTTTTTCTGGTGGACCTTTTCTCTGGTGGATTTTTTTTCTGGTGGACCTTTTTTCTGGTGGACCTGCTGAGGTGGACCTTTTCTCTGGTGGACCTTTTTTCTGGTGGACCTGCTGAGGTGGACCTTTTTTCTGGTGGACCTTTTTTCTGGTGGACCTGCTGAGGTGGACCTTTTTTTCTGGCGGACCTTTTCTCTGGTGGACCTTTTTTCTGGTGGACCTTTTTTCTGGTGAACCTGCTGAGGTGGACCTTTTTTCTGGTGGACCTTTTCTCTGGTGGACCTGCTGAGGTGGACCTGCTGAGGTGGACCTTTTTTCTGGTGGACCTTTTTTCTGGTGGACCTGCTGAGGTGGACCTTTTTTCTGGTGGACCTTTTTTCTGGTGGACCTTTTTTCTGGAGGACCTGCTGAGGTGGACCTTTTTTCTGGTGGACCTTTTTTCTGGTGGACCTGCTGAGGTGGACCTTTTTTCTGGTGGACCTTTTTTCTGGTGGACCTGCTGAGGTGGACCTTTTTTCTGGTGGACCTTTTTTCTGGAGGACCTGCTGAGGTGGACCTTTTTTCTGGTGGACCTTTTTTCTGGTGGACCTCCTGAGGTGGACCTTTTTTCTGGTGGACCTTTTTTCTGGTGGACCTGCTGAGGTGGACCTTTTTTCTGGTGGACCTTTTTTCTGGTGGACCTGCTGAGGTGGACCTTTTTTCTGGTGGACATTTTTTCTGGTGGACCTGCTGAGGTGGACGTTTTTTCTGGTGGATCTTTTTTCAGGTGGACCTGCTGAGGTGGACCTTTTTTCTGGTGGACCTTTTTTCTGGTGGACCTGCTGAGGTGGACCTTTTTTCTGGTGGACCTTTTTTCTGGTGGACCTGCTGAGGTGGACCTTTTTTCTGGTGGACATGCTGAGGTGGCCCTTTTTTCTGGTGGACCTTTTTTCTGGTGGACCTGCTGAGGTGGACCTGCTGAGGTGGACCTTTTTTCTGGTGGACCTTTTTTCTGGTGGACCTGCTGAGGTGGACCTTTTTTCTGGTGGACCTTTTTTCTGGTGGACCTGCTGAGGTGGACCTTTTTTCTGGTGGACCTTTTCTCTGGTGGACCTTTTTTCTGGTGGACCTGCTGAGGTGGACCTGCTTAGGTGGACCTTTTTTCTGGTGGACCTTTTTTCTGGTGGACCTGCTGAGGTGGACCTTTTTTCTGGTGGACCTTTTTTCTGGTGGACCTGCTGAGGTGGACCTTTTTTCTGGTGGAACTTTTCTCTGGTGGACCTTTTTTCTGGTGGACCTTTTTTCTGGTGGACCTGCTGAGGTGGACCTTTTTTCTGGTGGACCTTTTTTCTGGTGGACCTGCTGAGGTGGACCTTTTTTCTGGTGGACCTTTTTTCTGGTGGACCTGCTGAGGTGGACCTTTTTTTCTGGTGGACCTTTTTTCTGGTGGACCTGCTGAGGTGGACCTTTTTTCTGGTGGACCTTTTTTCTGGTGGACCTGCTGAGGTGGACCTTTTTTCTGGTGGACCTTTTTTCTGGTGGACCTGCTGAGGTGGACCTTTTTTCTGGTGGACCTTTTCTCTGGTGGACCTGCTGAGGTGGACCTTTTTTCTGGTGGACCTTTTTTCTGGTGGACCTGCTGAGGTGGACCTTTTTTTCTGGTGGAGCTTTTTTCTGGTGGACCTGCTGAGGTGGACCTTTTTTCTGGTGGACCTGCTGAGGTGGACCTTTTTTCTGGTGGACCTTTTTCTGGTGGACCTGCTGAGGTGGACCTTTTTTCTGGTGGACCTGCTGAGGTGGACCTGCTGAGGTGGACCTTTTTTCTGGTGGACCTGCTGAGGTGCACCTTTTTTTCTGGTGGAGCTGCTGAGGTGGACCTTTTTTCTGGTGGACCTTTTTACTGGTGGACCTGCTGAGGTGGACCTTTTTTCTGGTGGACCTTTTTTCTGGTGGACCTGCTGAGGTGGACCTTTTTTCTGGTGGACCTTTTTTCTGGTGGACCTGCTGAGGTGGACCTTTTTTCTGGTGGACCTTTTTTCTAATGGACCTGCTGAGGTGGACCTTTTTTTCTGGTGGACCTTTTTTTCTGGTGGACCTGCTGAGGTGGACCTTTTTTCTGGTGGACCTTTTTTCTGGAGGACCTGCTGAGGTGGACCTTTTTTCTGGTGGACCTTTTTTCTGGTGGACCTGCTGAGGTGGACCTTTTTTTCTGGTGGACCTGCTGAGGTGGACCTGCTGAGGTGGACCTTTTTTCTGGTGGACCTTTTTTCTGGTGGACCTGCTGAGGTGGACCTTTTTTGTGGTGGACCTTTTTTCTTGTGGACCTGCTGAGGTGGACCTTTTTTCTGGTGGACCTTTTTTCTGGAGGACCTGCTGAGGTGGACCTTTTTTCTGGATGACCTTTTTTCTGGTGGACCTCCTGAGGTGGACCTTTTTTCTGGTGGACCTTTTTTCTGGTGGACCTGCTGAGGTGGACCTTTTTTTCTGGTGGACCTTTTTTCTGGTGGACCTGCTGAGGTGGACCTTTTTTCTGGTGGACCTTTTTTCTGGTGGACCTGCTGAGGTGGACCTTTTTTCTGGTGGACCTTTTTTCTGGTGGACCTGCTGAGGTGGACCTTTTGTCTGGTGGACCTTTTGTCTGGTGGACCTGCTGAGGTGGACCTTTTTTCTGGTGGACCTGCTGAGGTGGACCTTTTTTCTGGTGGACCTTTTTTCTGGTGGACCTGCTGAGGTGGACCTTTTTTCTGGTGGACCTTTTTTCTGGTGGACCTGCTGAGGTGGACCTTTTTTCTGGTGGACCTTTTTTCTGGTCGACCTGCTGAGGTGGACCTTTTTTCTGGTGGACCTTTTCTCTGGTGGACCTTTTTTCTGGTGGACCTTTTTTCTGGTGGACCTGCTGAGGTGGACCTTTTTTCTGGTGGACATTTTTTCTGGTGGACCTGCTGAGGTGGACCTTTTTTCTGGTGGACCTTTTCTCTGGTGGACCTTTTTTCTGGTGGACCTTTTTTCTGGTGGTCCTTTTTTCTGGTGGACCTGCTGAGGTGGACCTTTTTTTCTGGTATACCTTTTTTCTGGTGGACCTGCAGAGGTGGACCTGCTGAGGTGGACATTTTTTCTGGTGGACCTTTTTTCTGGTGGACCTGCTGAGGTGGACCTTTTTTCTGGTGGACCTTTTTTCTGGTGGACCTGCTGAGGTGGACCTTTTTTCTGGTGGACCTTTTTTCTGGTGGACCTGCTGAGGTGGACCTTTTTTCTGGTGGACCTTTTTTTCTGGTGGACCTGCTGAGGTAGACCTTTTTTCTGGTGGACCTTTTTTCTGGTGGACCTGCTGAGGTGGACCTTTTTTCTGGTGGACCTTTTTTCTGGTGGACCTGCTGAGGTGGACCTTTTTTCTGGTGGACCTTTTGTCTGGTGGACCTGCTGAGGTGGACCTTTTTTCTGGTGGACCTTTTTTCTGGTGGACCTCCTGAGGTGGACCTTTTTTCTGGTGGACCTTTTTTCTGGTGGACCTTTTTTCTGGTGGACCTGCTGAGGTGGACCTTTTTTCTGGTGGACCTTTTTTCTGGTGGACCTGCTGAGGTGGACCTTTTTTCTGGTGGACCTTTTTTCTGGTGGACCTGCTGAGGTGGACCTTTTTTCTGGTGGACCTTTTTTCTGGTGGACCTGCTGAGGTGGACCTTTTTTCTGGTGGACCTTTTTTCTGGTGGACCTGCTGAGGTGGACCTTTTTTTCTGGTGGACCTTTTTTCTGGTGGACCTGCTGAGGTGGACCTTTTTTCTGGTGGACCTTTTTTCTGGTGGACCTGCTGAGGTGGACCTTTTTTCTGGTGGACCTTTTTTCTGGTGGACCTGCTGAGGTGGACCTTTTTTCTGGTGGACCTTTTTTCTGGTGGACCTGCTGAGGTGGACCTTTTTTCTGGTGGACCTTTTTTCTGGTGGACCTGCTGAGGTGGACCTTTTTTTCTGGTGGACCTTTTTTCTGGTGGACCTGCTGAGGTGGACCTTTTTTCTGGTGGACCTTTTTTCTGGTGGACCTGCTGAGGTGGACCTTTTTTCTGGTGGACCTGCTGAGGTGGACCTGCTGAGGTGGACCTTTTTTTCTGGTGGACCTGCTGAGGTGCACCTTTTTTTCTGGTGGAGCTGCTGAGGTGGACCTTTTTTCTGGTGGACCTTTTTACTGGTGGACCTGCTGAGGTGGACCTTTTTTCTGGTGGACCTTTTTTCTGGTGGACCTGCTGAGGTGGACCTTTTTTCTGGTGGACCTTTTTTCTGGTCGACCTGCTGAGGTGGACTTTTTTTCTGGTGGACCTTTTTTCTAACGGACCTGCTGAGGTGGACCTTTTTTTCTGGTGGACCTTTTTTCTGGTGGACCTGCTGAGGTGGACCTTTTTTCTGGTGGACCTTTTTTTCTGGAGGACCTGCTGAGGTGGACCTTTTTTCTGGTGGACCTTTTTTCTGGTGGACCTGCTGAGGTGGACCTTTTTTTCTGGTGGACCTGCTGAGGTGGACCTGCTGAGGTGGACCTTTTTTCTGGTGGACCTTTTTTCTGGTGGACCTGCTGAGGTGGACCTTTTTTCTGGTGGACCTCCTGAGGTGGACCTTTTTCCTGGTGGACATTTTGTCTGGTGGACCTGCTGAGGTGGACCTTTTTTCTGGTGGACCTTTTTTCTGGTGGACCTTTTTTCTGGTGGACCTTTTTTCTGGTGGACCTGCTGAGGTGGACCTTTTTTCTGGTGGACCTTTTTTCTGGTGGACCTGCTGAGGTGGACCTTTTTTCTGGTGGACCTTTTCTCTGGTGGACCTTTTTTCTGGTGGACCTTTTTTCTGGTGGACCTGCTGAGGTGGACCTTTTTTCTGGTGGACCTTTTTTCTGGTGGACCTGCTGAGGTGGACCTTTTTTCTGGTGGACCTTTTTTCTGGTGGACCTGCTGAGGTGGACCTTTTTTTCTGGTGGACCTTTTTTCTGGTGGACCTGCTGAGGTGGACCTTTTTTCTGGTGGACCTTTTTTCTGGTGGACCTGCTGAGGTGGACCTTTTTTCTGGTGGACCTTTTTTCTGGTGGACCTGCTGAGGTGGACCTTTTTTCTGGTGGACCTTTTCTCTGGTGGACCTGCTGAGGTGGACCTTTTTTCTGGTGGACCTTTTTTCTGGTGGACCTGCTGAGGTGGACCTTTTTTTCTGGTGGACCTTTTTTCTGCTGGACCTGCTGAGGTGGACCTTTTTTCTGGTGGACCTGCTGAGGTGGACCTTTTTTCTGGTGGACCTTTTTCTGGTGGACCTGCTGAGGTGGACCTTTTTTCTGGTGGACCTGCTGAGGTGGACCTGCTGAGGTGGACCTTTTTTCTGGTGGACCTGCTGAGGTGCACCTTTTTTTCTGGTGGAGCTGCTGAGGTGGACCTTTTTTCTGGTGGACCTTTTTTCTGGTGGACCTGCTGAGGTGGACCTTTTTTCTGGTGGACCTTTTTTCTGGTGGACCTGCTGAGGTGGACCTTTTTTCTGGTGGACCTTTTTTCTGGTGGACCTGCTGAGGTGGACCTTTTTTCTGGTGGACCTTTTTTCTAATGGACCTGCTGAGGTGGACCTTTTTTTCTGGTGGACCTTTTTTTCTGGTGGACCTGCTGAGGTGGACCTTTTTTCTGGTGGACCTTTTTTCTGGAGGACCTGCTGAGGTGGACCTTTTTTCTGGTGGACCTTTTTTCTGGTGGACCTGCTGAGGTGGACCTTTTTTTCTGGTGGACCTGCTGAGGTGGACCTGCTGAGGTGGACCTTTTTTCTGGTGGACCTTTTTTCTGGTGGACCTGCTGAGGTGGACCTTTTTTCTGGTGGACCTTTTTTCTTGTGGACCTGCTGAGGTGGACCTTTTTTCTGGTGGACCTTTTTTCTGGAGGACCTGCTGAGGTGGACCTTTTTTCTGGATGACCGTTTTTCTGGTGGACCTCCTGAGGTGGACCTTTTTTCTGGTGGACCTTTTTTCTGGTGGACCTGCTGAGGTGGACCTTTTTTCTGGTGGACCTTTTTTCTGGTGGACCTGCTGAGGTGGACCTTTTTTCTGGTGGACCTTTTTTCTGGTGGACCTGCTGAGGTGGACCTTTTTTCTGGTGGACCTTTTTTCTGGTGGACCTGCTGAGGTGGACCTTTTGTCTGGTGGACCTTTTGTCTGGTGGACCTGCTGAGGTGGACCTTTTTTCTGGTGGACCTGCTGAGGTGGACCTTTTTTCTGGTGGACCTTTTTTCTGGTGGACCTGCTGAGGTGGACCTTTTTTCTGGTGGACCTTTTTTCTGGTGGACCTGCTGAGGTGGACCTTTTTTCTGGTGGACCTTTTTTCTGGTGGACCTGCTGAGGTGGACCTTTTTTCTGGTGGACCTTTTCTCTGGTGGACCTTTTTTCTGGTGGACCTTTTTTTTGGTGGTCCTTTTTTCTGGTGGACCTGCTGAGGTGGACCTTTTTTTCTGGTATACCTTTTTTCTGGTGGACCTGCAGAGGTGGACCTGCTGAGGTGGACATTTTTTCTGGTGGACCTTTTTTCTGGTGGACCTGCTGAGGTGGACCTTTTTTCTGGTGGACCTTTTTTCTGGTGGACCTGCTGAGGTGGACCTTTTTTCTGGTGGACCTTTTTTCTGGTGGACCTGCTGAGGTGGACCTTTTTTCTGGTGGACCTTTTTTTCTGGTGGACCTGCTGAGGTAGACCTTTTTTCTGGTGGACCTTTTTTCTGGTGGACCTGCTGAGGTGGACCTTTTTTCTGGTGGACCTTTTTTCTGGTGGACCTGCTGAGGTGGACCTTTTTTCTGGTGGACCTTTTGTCTGGTGGACCTGCTGAGGTGGACCTTTTTTCTGGTGGACCTTTTTTCTGGTGGACCTCCTGAGGTGGACCTTTTTTCTGGTGGACCTTTTTTCTGGTGGACCTGCTGAGGTGGACCTTTTTTCTGGTGGACCTTTTTTCTGGTGGACCTGCTGAGGTGGACCTTTTTTCTGGTGGACCTTTTTTCTGGTGGACCTGCTGAGGTGGACCTTTTTTCTGGTGGACCTTTTTTCTGGTGGACCTGCTGAGGTGGACCTTTTTTCTGGTGGACCTTTTTTCTGGTGGACCTGCTGAGGTGGACCTTTTTTTCTGGTGGACCTTTTTTCTGGTGGACCTGCTGAGGTGGACCTTTTTTCTGGTGGACCTTTTTTCTGGTGGACCTGCTGAGGTGGACCTTTTTTCTGGTGGACCTTTTTTCTGGTGGAACGCTGAGGTGGACCTTTTTTCTGGTGGACCTTTTTTCTGGTGGACCTGCTGAGGTGGACCTTTTTTCTGGTGGACCTTTTTTCTGGTGGACCTGCTGAGGTGGACCTTTTTTTCTGGTGGACCTTTTTTCTGGTGGACCTGCTGAGGTGGACCTTTTTTCTGGTGGACCTTTTTTCTGGTGGACCTGCTGAGGTGGACCTTTTTTCTGGTGGACCTGCTGAGGTGGACCTGCTGAGGTGGACCTTTTTTTCTGGTGGACCTGCTGAGGTGCACCTTTTTTTCTGGTGGAGCTGCTGAGGTGGACCTTTTTTCTGGTGGACCTTTTTACTGGTGGACCTGCTGAGGTGGACCTTTTTTCTGGTGGACCTTTTTTCTGGTGGACCTGCTGAGGTGGACCTTTTTTCTGGTGGACCTTTTTTCTGGTGGACCTGCTGAGGTGGACCTTTTTTCTGGTGGACCTTTTTTCTAACGGACCTGCTGAGGTGGACCTTTTTTTCTGGTGGACCTTTTTTCTGGTGGACCTGCTGAGGTGGACCTTTTTTCTGGTGGACCTTTTTTCTGGAGGACCTGCTGAGGTGGACCTTTTTTCTGGTGGACCTTTTTTCTGGTGGACCTGCTGAGGTGGACCTTTTTTTCTGGTGGACCTGCTGAGGTGGACCTGCTGAGGTGGACCTTTTTTCTGGTGGACCTTTTTTCTGGTGGACCTGCTGAGATGGACCTTTTTTCTGGTGGACCTTTTTTCTGGTGGACCTGCTGAGGTGGACCTTTTTTCTGGTGGACCTCCTGAGGTGGACCTTTTTCCTGGTGGACATTTTGTCTGGTGGACCTGCTGAGGTGGACCTTTTTTCTGGTGGACCTTTTTTCTGGTGGAACTGCTGAGGTGGACCTTTTTTCTGGTGGACCTTTTTTCTGGTGGACCTGCTGAGGTGGACCTTTTTTCTGGTGGACCTTTTCTCTGGTGGACCTTTTTTCTGGTGGACCTGCTGAGGTGGACCTTTTTTCTGGTGGACCTTTTTTCTGGTGGACCTGCTGAGGTGGACCTTTTTTCTGGTGGACCTTTTTTCTGGTGGACCTGCTGAGGTGGACCTTTTTTTCTGGTGGACCGTTTTTCTGGTGGACCTGCTGAGGTGGACCTTTTTTCTGGTGGACCTTTTTTCTGGTGGACCTGCTGAGGTGGACCTTTTTTCTGGTGGACCTTTTTTCTGGTGGACCTGCTGAGGTGGACCTTTTTTCTGGTGGACCTTTTCTCTGGTGGACCTGCTGAGGTGGACCTTTTTTTCTGGTGGACCTGCTGAGGTGGACCTGCTGAGGTGGACCTTTTTTTCTGGTGGACCTGCTGAGGTGCACCTTTTTTTCTGGTGGAGCTGCTGAGGTGGACCTTTTTTCTGGTGGACCTTTTTACTGGTGGACCTGCTGAGGTGGACCTTTTTTCTGGTGGACCTTTTTTCTGGTGGACCTGCTGAGGTGGACCTTTTTTCTGGTGGACCTTTTTTCTAACGGACCTGCTGAGGTGGACCTTTTTTTCTGGTGGACCTTTTTTCTGGTGGACCTGCTGAGGTGGACCTTTTTTCTGGTGGACCTTTTTTCTGGAGGACCTGCTGAGGTGGACCTTTTTTCTGGTGGACCTTTTTTCTGGTGGACCTGCTGAGGTGGACCTTTTTTTCTGGTGGACCTGCTGAGGTGGACCTGCTGAGGTGGACCTTTTTTCTGGTGGACCTTTTTTCTGGTGGACCTGCTGAGGTGGACCTTTTTTCTGGTGGACCTTTTTTTCTGGTGGACCTGCTGAGGTGGACCTTTTTTCTGGTGGACCTCCTGAGGTGGACCTTTTTCCTGGTGGACATTTTGTCTGGTGGACCTGCTGAGGTGGACCTTTTTTCTGGTGGACCTTTTTTCTGGTGGACCTGCTGAGGTGGACCTTTTTTCTGGTGGACCTTTTTTCTGGTGGACCTGCTGAGGTGGACCTTTTTTTCTGGTGGACCTTTTTTCTGGTGGACCTGCTGAGGTGGACCTTTTTTCTGGTGGACCTTTTTTCTGGTGGACCTGCTGAGGTGGACCTTTTTTCTGGTGGACCTTTTTTCTGGTGGACCTGCTGAGGTGGACCTTTTTTCTGGTGGACCTTTTTTCTGGTGGACCTGCTGAGGTGGACCTTTTTTCTGGATGACCTTTTTTCTGGTGGACCTGCTGAGGTGGACCTTTTTTTCTGGTGCACCTTTTTTCTGGTGGACCTGCTGAGGTGGAACTTTTTTCTGGTGGACCTTTTTTCTAATGGACCTGCTGAGGTGGACCTTTTTTCTGGTGGACCTGCTGAGGTGGACCTGCTGAGGTGGACCTTTTTTCTGGTGGACCTGCTGAGGTGCACCTTTTTTTCTGGTGGAGCTGCTGAGGTGGACCTTTTTTCTGGTGGACCTTTTTACTGGTGGACCTGCTGAGGTGGACCTTTTTTCTGGTGGACCTTTTTTCTGGTGGACCTGCTGAGGTGGACCTTTTTTCTGGTGGACCTTTTTTCTGGTGGACCTGCTGAGGTGGACCTTTTTTCTGGTGGACCTTTTTTCTAATGGACCTGCTGAGGTGGACCTTTTTTTCTAGTGGACCTTTTTTTCTGGTGGACCTGCTGAGGTGGACCTTTTTTCTGGTGGACCTTTTTTCTGGAGGACCTGCTGAGGTGGACCTTTTTTCTGGTGGACCTTTTTTCTGGTGGACCTGCTGAGGTGGGCCTTTTTTTCTGGTGGACCTGCTGAGGTGGACCTGCTGAGGTGGACCTTTTTTCTGGTGGACCTTTTTTCTGGTGGACCTGCTGAGGTGGACCTTTTTTCTGGTGGACCTTTTTTTCTGGAGGACCTGCTGAGGTGGACCTTTTTTCTGGATGACCTTTTTTTCTGGTGGACCTCCTGAGGTGGACCTTTTTTCTGGTGGACCTTTTTTCTGGTGGACCTGCTGAGGTGGACCTTTTTTCTGGTGGACCTTTTTTCTGGTGGACCTGCTGAGGTGGACCTTTTTTCTGGTGGACCTTTTGTCTGGTGGACCTGCTGAGGTGGACCTTTTTTCTGGTGGACCTGCTGAGGTGGACCTTTTTTCTGGTGGACCTTTTTTCTGGTGGACCTGCTGAGGTGGACCTGCTGAGGTGGACATTTTTTCTGGTGGACCTTTTTTCTGGTGGACCTGCTGAGGTGGACCTTTTTTTCTGGTGGACATTTCTTCTGGTGGACCTGCTGAGGTGGACCTTTTTTCTGGTGGACCTTTTTTCTGGTGGACCTGCTGAGGTGGACCTTTTTTCTGGTGGACCTTTTTTTCTGGTGGACCTGCTGAGGTGGACCTTTTTTCTGGTGGACCTTTTTTCTGGTGGACCTGCTGAGGTGGACCTTTTTTCTGGTGGACCTTTTCTCTGGTGGACCTGCTGAGGTGGACCTTTTTTCTGGTGGACCTGCTGAGGTGGACCTTTTTTCTGGTGGACCTTTTGTCTGGTGGACCTGCTGAGGTGGACCTTTTTTCTGGTGGACCTTTTTTTCTGGTGGACCTCCTGAGGTGGACCTTTTTTCTGGTGGACCTTTTTTCTGGTGGACCTTTTTTCTGGTGGACCTGCTGAGGTGGACCTTTTTTCTGGTGGACCTTTTTTCTGGTGCACCTGCTGAGGTGGACCTTTTTTCTGGTGGACCTTTTTTCTGGTGGACCTGCTGAGGTGGACCTTTTTTCTGGTGGACCTTTTCTCTGGTGGACCTTTTTTCTGGTGGACCTTTTTTCTGGTGGACCTGCTGAGGTGGACCTTTTTTCTGGTGGACCTTTTTTCTGGTGGACCTGCTGAGGTGGACCTTTTTTCTGGTGGACCTTTTTTCTGGTGGACCTGCTGAGGTGGACCTTTTTTTCTGGTGGACCTTTTTTCTGGTGGACCTGCTGAGGTGGACCTTTTTTCTGGTGGACCTTTTTTCTGGTGGACCTGCTGAGGTGGACCTTTTTTCTGGTGGACCTTTTTTCTGGTGGACCTGCTGAGGTGGACCTTTTTTCTGGTGGACCTTTTTTCTGGTGGACCTGCTGAGGTGGACCTTTTTTCTGGTGGACCTTTTTTCTGGTGGACCTGCTGAGGTGGACCTTTTTTTCTGGTGGACCTTTTTTCTGGTGGACCTGCTGAGGTGGAACTTTTTTCTGGTGGACCTTTTTTCTGGTGGACCTGCTGAGGTGGACCTTTTTTCTGGTGGACCTGCTGAGGTGGACCTGCTGAGGTGGACCTTTTTTCTGGTGGACCTGCTGAGGTGGACCTTTTTTTCTGGTGTAGCTGCTGAGGTGGACCTTTTTTCTGGTGGACCTTTTTACTGGTGGACCTGCTGAGGTGGACCTTTTTTCTGGTGGACCTTTTTTCTGGTGGACCTGCTGAGGTGGACCTTTTTTCTGGTGGACCTTTTTTCTGGAGGACCTGCTGAGGTGGACCTTTTTTCTGGTGGACCTTTTTTCTGGTGGACCTGCTGAGGTGGACCTTTTTTTCTGGTGGACCTGCTGAGGTGGACCTGCTGAGGTGGACCTTTTTTCTGGTGGACCTTTTTTCTAGTGGACCTGCTGAGGTGGACCTTTTTTCTGGTGGACCTTTTTTTCTGGAGGACCTGCTGAGGTGGACCTTTTTTCTGGATGACCTTTTTTCTGGTGGACCTCCTGAGGTGGACCTTTTTTCTGGTGGACCTGCTGAGGTGGACCTTTTTTCTGGTGGACCTTTTTTTCTGGTGGACCTGCTGAGGTGGACCTTTTTTCTGGTGGACCTTTTTTCTAATGGACCTGCTGAGGTGGACCTTTTTTTCTGGTGGACCTTTTTTCTGGTGGACCTGCTGAGGTGGACCTTTTTTCTGGTGGACCTTTTTTCTGGAGGACCTGCTGAGGTGGACCTTTTTTCTGGTGGACCTTTTTTCTGGTGGACCTGCTGAGGTGGACCTTTTTTTCTGGTGGACCTGCTGAGGTGGACCTGCTGAGGTGGACCTTTTTTTCTGGTGGACCTGCTGAGGTGCACCTTTTTTTCTGGTGGACCTTTTTTCTGGTGGACCTGCTGAGGTAGACCTTTTTTCTGGTGGACCTTTTTTCTGGTGGACCTGCTGAGGTGGACCTTTTTTCTGGTGGACCTTTTTTCTGGTGGACCTGCTGAGGTGGACCTTTTTTCTGGTGGACCTGCTGAGGTGGACCTTTTTTCTGGTGGACCTTTTTTCTGGTGGACCTGCTGAGGTGGACCTTTTTTCTGGTGGACCTTTTTTCTGGTGGACCTCCTGAGGTGGACCTTTTTTCTGGTGGACCTTTTTTCTGGTGGACCTGCTGAGGTGGACCTTTTTTCTGGTGGACCTTTTTTCTGGAGGACCTGCTGAGGTGGACCTTTTTTCTGGTGGACCTTTTTTCTGGTGGACCTGCTGAGGTGGACCTTTTTTCTGGTGGACCTTTTTTCTGGTGGACCTGCTGAGGTGGACCTTTTTTCTGGTGGACCTTTTTTCTGGTGGACCTGCTGAGGTGGACCTTTTTTCTGGTGGACCTTTTTTCTGGTGGACCTGCTGAGGTGGACCTTTTTTCTGGTGTACCTTTTTTCTGGTGGACCTGCTGAGGTGGACCTTTTTTCTGGTGGACCTTTTCTCTGGTGGACCTTTTTTTCTGGTGGACCTTTTTTCTGGTGGACCTGCTGAGGTGGACCTTTTTTCTGGTGGACCTTTTTTCTGGTGGACTTGCTGAGGTGGACCTTTTTTCTGGTGGACCTTTTTTCTGGTGGACCTGCTGAGGTGGACCTTTTTTTCTGGTGGACCTTTTTTCTGGTGGACCTGCTGAGCTGGACCTTTTTTCTGGTGGACCTTTTTTCTGGTGGACCTGCTGAGGTGGACCTTTTTTCTGGTGGACATTTTTTCTGGTGGACCTGCTGAGGTGGACCTTTTTTCTGGTGGAACTTTTTTCTGGTGGACCTGCTGAGGTGGACCTTTTTTCTGGATGACCTTTTTTCTGGTGGACCTGCTGAGGTGGACCTTTTTTTCTGGTGCACCTTTTTTCTGGTGGACCTGCTGAGGTGGAACTTTTTTCTGGTGGACCTTTTTTCTAATGGACCTGCTGAGGTGGACCTTTTTTCTGGTGGACCTGCTGAGGTGGACCTGCTGAGGTGGACCTTTTTTCTGGTGGACCTGCTGAGGTGGACCTTTTTTCTGGTGGACCTTTTGTCTGGTGGACCTGCTGAGGTGGACCTTTTTTCTGGTGGACCTTTTTTTCTGGTGGACCTCCTGAGGTGGACCTTTTTTCTGGTGGACCTTTTTTCTGGTGGACCTTTTTTCTGGTGGACCTGCTGAGGTGGACCTTTTTTCTGGTGGACCTTTTTTCTGGTGCACCTGCTGAGGTGGACCTTTTTTCTGGTGGACCTTTTTTCTGGTGGACCTGCTGAGGTGGACCTTTTTTCTGGTGGACCTTTTCTCTGGTGGACCTTTTTTCTGGTGGACCTTTTTTCTGGTGGACCTGCTGAGGTGGACCTTTTTTCTGGTGGACCTTTTTTCTGGTGGACCTGCTGAGGTGGACCTTTTTTCTGGTGGACCTTTTTTCTGGTGGACCTGCTGAGGTGGACCTTTTTTTCTGGTGGACCTTTTTTCTGGTGGACCTGCTGAGGTGGACCTTTTTTCTGGTGGACCTTTTTTCTGGTGGACCTGCTGAGGTGGACCTTTTTTCTGGTGGACCTTTTTTCTGGTGGACCTGCTGAGGTGGACCTTTTTTCTGGTGGACCTTTTTTCTGGTGGACCTGCTGAGGTGGACCTTTTTTCTGGTGGACCTTTTTTCTGGTGGACCTGCTGAGGTGGACCTTTTTTTCTGGTGGACCTTTTTTCTGGTGGACCTGCTGAGGTGGAACTTTTTTCTGGTGGACCTTTTTTCTGGTGGACCTGCTGAGGTGGACCTTTTTTCTGGTGGACCTGCTGAGGTGGACCTGCTGAGGTGGACCTTTTTTCTGGTGGACCTGCTGAGGTGGACCTTTTTTTCTGGTGTAGCTGCTGAGGTGGACCTTTTTTCTGGTGGACCTTTTTACTGGTGGACCTGCTGAGGTGGACCTTTTTTCTGGTGGACCTTTTTTCTGGTGGACCTGCTGAGGTGGACCTTTTTTCTGGTGGACCTTTTTTCTGGAGGACCTGCTGAGGTGGACCTTTTTTCTGGTGGACCTTTTTTCTGGTGGACCTGCTGAGGTGGACCTTTTTTTCTGGTGGACCTGCTGAGGTGGACCTGCTGAGGTGGACCTTTTTTTTGGTGGACCTTTTTTCTAGTGGACCTGCTGAGGTGGACCTTTTTTCTGGTGGACCTTTTTTTCTGGAGGACCTGCTGAGGTGGACCTTTTTTCTGGATGACCTTTTTTCTGGTGGACCTCCTGAGGTGGACCTTTTTTCTGGTGGACCTGCTGAGGTGGACCTTTTTTCTGGTGGACCTTTTTTTCTGGTGGACCTGCTGAGGTGGACCTTTTTTCTGGTGGACCTTTTTTCTAATGGACCTGCTGAGGTGGACCTTTTTTTCTGGTGGACCTTTTTTCTGGTGGACCTGCTGAGGTGGACCTTTTTTCTGGTGGACCTTTTTTCTGGAGGACCTGCTGAGGTGGACCTTTTTTCTGGTGGACCTTTTTTCTGGTGGACCTGCTGAGGTGGACCTTTTTTTCTGGTGGACCTGCTGAGGTGGACCTGCTGAGGTGGACCTTTTTTTCTGGTGGACCTGCTGAGGTGCACCTTTTTTTCTGGTGGACCTTTTTTCTGGTGGACCTGCTGAGGTAGACCTTTTTTCTGGTGGACCTTTTTTCTGGTGGACCTGCTGAGGTGGACCTTTTTTCTGGTGGACCTTTTTTCTGGTGGACCTGCTGAGGTGGACCTTTTTTCTGGTGGACCTGCTGAGGTGGACCTTTTTTCTGGTGGACCTTTTGTCTGGTGGACCTGCTGAGGTGGACCTTTTTTCTGGTGGACCTTTTTTCTGGTGGACCTCCTGAGGTGGACCTTTTTTCTGGTGGACCTTTTTTCTGGTGGACCTGCTGAGGTGGACCTTTTTTCTGGTGGACCTTTTTTCTGGAGGACCTGCTGAGGTGGACCTTTTTTCTGGTGGACCTTTTTTCTGGTGGACCTGCTGAGGTGGACCTTTTTTCTGGTGGACCTTTTTTCTGGTGGACCTGCTGAGGTGGACCTTTTTTCTGGTGGACCTTTTTTCTGGTGGACCTGCTGAGGTGGACCTTTTTTCTGGTGGACCTTTTTTCTGGTGGACCTGCTGAGGTGGACCTTTTTTCTGGTGTACCTTTTTTCTGGTGGACCTGCTGAGGTGGACCTTTTTTCTGGTGGACCTTTTCTCTGGTGGACCTTTTTTTCTGGTGGACCTTTTTTCTGGTGGACCTGCTGAGGTGGACCTTTTTTCTGGTGGACCTTTTTTCTGGTGGACTTGCTGAGGTGGACCTTTTTTCTGGTGGACCTTTTTTCTGGTGGACCTGCTGAGGTGGACCTTTTTTTCTGGTGGACCTTTTTTCTGGTGGACCTGCTGAGCTGGACCTTTTTTCTGGTGGACCTTTTTTCTGGTGGACCTGCTGAGGTGGACCTTTTTTCTGGTGGACATTTTTTCTGGTGGACCTGCTGAGGTGGACCTTTTTTCTGGTGGACCTTTTTTCTGGTGGACCTGCTGAGGTGGACCTTTTTTCTGGATGACCTTTTTTCTGGTGGACCTGCTGAAGTGGACCTTTTTTTCTGGTGCACCTTTTTTCTGGTGGACCTGCTGAGGTGGAACTTTTTTCTGGTGGACCTTTTTTCTAATGGACCTGCTGAGGTGGACCTTTTTTCTGGTGGACCTGCTGAGGTGGACCTGCTGAGGTGGACCTTTTTTCTGGTGGACCTGCTGAGGTGCACCTTTTTTTCTGGTGGAGCTGCTGAGGTGGACCTTTTTTCTGGTGGACCTTTTTACTGGTGGACCTGCTGAGGTGGACCTTTTTTCTGGTGGACCTTTTTTCTGGTGGACCTGCTGAGGTGGACCTTTTTTCTGGTGGACCTTTTTTCTGGTGGACCTGCTGAGGTGGACCTTTTTTCTGGTGGACCTTTTTTCTAATGGACCTGCTGAGGTGGACCTTTTTTTCTAGTGGACCTTTTTTTCTGGTGGACCTGCTGAGGTGGACCTTTTTTCTGGTGGACCTTTTTTCTGGAGGACCTGCTGAGGTGGACCTTTTTTCTGGTGGACCTTTTTTCTGGTGGACCTGCTGAGGTGGACCTTTTTTTCTGGTGGACCTGCTGAGGTGGACCTGCTGAGGTGGACCTTTTTTCTGGTGGACCTTTTTTCTGGTGGACCTGCTGAGGTGGACCTTTTTTCTGGTGGACCTTTTTTTCTGGAGGACCTGCTGAGGTGGACCTTTTTTCTGGATGACCTTTTTTCTGGTGGACCTCCTGAGGTGGACCTTTTTTCTGGTGGACCTTTTTTCTGGTGGACCTGCTGAGGTGGACCTTTTTTCTGGTGGACCTTTTTTCTGGTGGACCTGCTGAGGTGGACCTTTTTTCTGGTGGACCTTTTTTCTGGTGGACCTGCTGAGGTGGACCTTTTTTCTGGTGGACCTTTTTTCTGGTGGACCTGCTGAGGTGGAACTTTTTTCTGGTGGACCTTTTGTCTGGTGGACCTGCTGAGGTGGACCTTTTTTCTGGTGGACCTGATGAGGTGGACCTTTTTTCTGGTGGACCTTTTTTCTGGTGGACCTGCTGAGGTGGACCTGCTGAGGTGGACATTTTTTCTGGTGGACCTTTTTTCTGGTGGACCTGCTGAGGTGGACCTTTTTTTCTGGTGGACATTTTTTCTGGTGGACCTGCTGAGGTGGACCTTTTTTCTGGTGGACCTTTTTTCTGGTGGACCTGCTGAGGTGGACCTTTTTTCTGGTGGACCTTTTTTTCTGGTGGACCTGCTGAGGTGGACCTTTTTTCTGGTGGACCTTTTTTCTGGTGGACCTGCTGAGGTGGACCTTTTTTCTGGTGGACCTTTTCTCTGGTGGACCTGCTGAGGTGGACCTTTTTTCTGGTGGACCTGCTGAGGTGGACCTTTTTTCTGGTGGACCTTTTGTCTGGTGGACCTGCTGAGGTGGACCTTTTTTCTGGTGGACCTTTTTTTCTGGTGGACCTCCTGAGGTGGACCTTTTTTCTGGTGGACCTTTTTTCTGGTGGACCTTTTTTCTGGTGGACCTGCTGAGGTGGACCTTTTTTCTGGTGGACCTTTTTTCTGGTGGACCTGCTGAGGTGGACCTTTTTTCTGGTGGACCTTTTTTCTGGTGGACCTGCTGAGGTGGACCTTTTTTCTGGTGGACCTTTTGTCTGGTGGACCTGCTGAGGTGGACCTTTTTTCTGGTGGACCTTTTTTTCTGGTGGACCTCCTGAGGTGGACCTTTTTTCTGGTGGACCTTTTTTCTGGTGGACCTTTTTTCTGGTGGACCTGCTGAGGTGGACCTTTTTTCTGGTGGACCTTTTTTCTGGTGGACCTGCTGAGGTGGACCTTTTTTCTGGTGGACCTTTTCTCTGGTGGACCTTTTTTCTGGTGGACCTTTTTTTCTGGTGGACCTGCTGAGGTGGACCTTTTTTCTGGTGGACCTTTTTTCTGGTGGACCTGCTGAGGTGGACCTTTTTTCTGGTGGACCTTTTTTCTGGTGGACCTGCTGAGGTGGACCTTTTTTTCTGGTGGACCTTTTTTCTGGTGGACCTGCTGAGGTGGACCTTTTTTCTGGTGGACCTTTTTTCTGGTGGACCTGCTGAGGTGGACCTTTTTTCTGGTGGACCTTTTTTCTGGTGGACCTGCTGAGGTGGACCTTTTTTCTGGTGGACCTTTTTTCTGGTGGACCTGCTGAGGTGGACCTTTTTTCTGGTGGACCTTTTTTCTGGTGGACCTGCTGAGGTGGACCTTTTTTTCTGGTGGACCTTTTTTCTGGTGGACCTGCTGAGGTGGAACTTTTTTCTGGTGGACCTTTTTTCTGGTGGACCTGCTGAGGTGGACCTTTTTTCTGGTGGACCTGCTGAGGTGGACCTGCTGAGGTGGACCTTTTTTCTGGTGGACCTGCTGAGGTGCACCTTTTTTTCTGGTGGAGCTGCTGAGGTGGACCTTTTTTCTGGTGGACCTTTTTACTGGTGGACCTGCTGAGGTGGACCTTTTTTCTGGTGGACCTTTTTTCTGGTGGACCTGCTGAGGTGGACCTTTTTTCTGGTGGACTTTTTCTGGAGGACCTGCTGAGGTGGACCTTTTTTCTGGTGGACCTTTTTTCTGGTGGACCTGCTGAGGTGGACCTTTTTTTCTGGTGGACCTGCTGAGGTGGACCTGCTGAGGTGGACCTTTTTTCTGGTGGACCTTTTTTCTAGTGGACCTGCTGAGGTGGACCTTTTTTCTGGTGGACCTTTTTTTCTGGAGGACCTGCTGAGGTGGACCTTTTTTCTGGATGACCTTTTTTCTGGTGGACCTCCTGAGGTGGACCTTTTTTCTGGTGGACCTGCTGAGGTGGACCTTTTTTCTGGTGGACCTTTTTTCTGGTGGACCTCCTGAGGTGGACCTTTTTTCTGGTGGACCTTTTTTCTGGTGGACCTGCTGAGGTGGACCTTTTTTCTGGTGGACCTTTTTTCTGGTGGACCTGCTGAGGTGGACCTTTTTTCTGGTGGACCTTTTGTCTGGTGGACCTGCTGAGGTGGACCTTTTTTCTGGTGGACCTGCTGAGGTGGACCTTTTTTCTGGTGGACCTTTTTTCTGGTGGACCTGCTGAGGTGGACCTTTTTTCTGGTGGACCTTTTTTCTAATGGACCTGCTGAGGTGGACCTTTTTTTCTGGTGGACCTTTTTTCTGGTGGACCTGCTGAGGTGGACCTTTTTTCTGGTGGACCTTTTTTCTGGAGGACCTGCTGAGGTGGACCTTTTTTCTGGTGGACCTTTTTTTCTGGTGGACCTGCTGAGGTGGACCTTTTTTCTGGTGGACCTGCTGAGGTGGACCTGCTGAGGTGGACCTTTTTTTCTGGTGGACCTGCTGAGGTGCACCTTTTTTTCTGGTGGACCTTTTTTCTGGTGGACCTGCTGAGGTAGACCTTTTTTCTGGTGGACCTTTTTTCTGGTGGACCTGCTGAGGTGGACCTTTTTTCTGGTGGACCTTTTTTCTGGTGGACCTGCTGAGGTGGACCTTTTTTCTGGTGGACCTGCTGAGGTGGACCTTTTTTCTGGTGGACCTTTTGTCTGGTGGACCTGCTGAGGTGGACCTTTTTTCTGGTGGACCTTTTTTCTGGTGGACCTCCTGAGGTGGACCTTTTTTCTGGTGGACCTTTTTTCTGGTGGACCTGCTGAGGTGGACCTTTTTTCTGGTGGACCTTTTTTCTGGAGGACCTGCTGAGGTGGACCTTTTTTCTGGTGGACCTTTTTTCTGGTGGACCTGCTGAGGTGGACCTTTTTTCTGGTGGACCTTTTTTCTGGTGGACCTGCTGAGGTGGACCTTTTTTCTGGTGGACCTTTTTTCTGGTGGACCTGCTGAGGTGGACCTTTTTTTCTGGTGGACCTTTTTTCTGGTGGACCTGCTGAGGTGGACCTTTTTTCTGGTGGACCTTTTTTCTGGTGGACCTGCTGAGGTGGACCTTTTTTCTGGTGGACCTTTTTTTCTGGTGGACCTGCTGAGGTGGACCTTTTTTCTGGTGGACCTTTTTTCTGGTGGACCTGCTGAGGTGGACCTTTTTTTCTGGTGGACCTTTTTTCTGGTGGACCTGCTGAGGTGGACCTTTTTTCTGGTGGACCTGCTGAGGTGGACATTTTTTCTGGTGGACCTTTTTTCTGGTGGACCTGCTGAGGTGGACCTTTTTTCTGGTGGACCTGCTGAGGTGGACCTGCTGAGGTGGACCTTTTTTTCTGGTGGACCTGCTGAGGTGCACCTTTTTTTCTGGTGGAGCTGCTGAGGTGGACCTTTTTTCTGGTGGACCTTTTTACTGGTGGACCTGCTGAGGTGGACCTTTTTTCTGGTGGACCTTTTTTCTGGTGGACCTGCTGAGGTGGACCTTTTTTCTGGTGGACCTTTTTTCTGGTGGACCTGCTGAGGTGGACCTTTTTTCTAGTGGACCTTTTTTCTAACGGACCTGCTGAGGTGGACCTTTTTTTCTGGTGGACCTTTTTTCTGGTGGACCTGCTGAGGTGGACCTTTTTTCTG
The DNA here is from genome assembly GCF_036417535.1 of Chlamydotis macqueenii. NCBI lineage: Eukaryota > Metazoa > Chordata > Aves > Otidiformes > Otididae > Chlamydotis > Chlamydotis macqueenii. The sequence continues at coordinate 12,707,084 of NC_141592.1, forward strand.
GTGGACCTTTTTTCTGGAGGACCTGCTGAGGTGGACCTTTTTTCTGGTGGACCTTTTTTCTGGTGGACCTGCTGAGGTGGACCTTTTTTTCTGGTGGACCTGCTGAGGTGGACCTGCTGAGGTGGACCTTTTTTCTGGTGGACCTTTTTTCTGGTGGACTTGCTGAGGTGGACCTTTTTTCTGGTGGACCTTTTTTCTGGTGGACCTGCTGAGGTGGACCTTTTTTCTGGTGGACCTCCTGAGGTGGACCTTTTTCCTGGTGGACATTTTGTCTGGTGGACCTGCTGAGGTGGACCTTTTTTCTGGTGGACCTTTTTTCTGGTGGACCTGCTGAGGTGGACCTTTTTTCTGGTGGACCTTTTTTCTGGTGGACCTGCTGAGGTGGACCTTTTTTCTGGTGGACCTTTTCTCTGGTGGACCTTTTTTCTGGTGGACCTTTTTTCTGGTGGACCTGCTGAGGTGGACCTTTTTTCTGGTGGACCTTTTTTCTGGTGGACCTGCTGAGGTGGACCTTTTTTCTGGTGGACCTTTTTTCTGGTGGACCTGCTGAGGTGGACCTTTTTTTCTGGTGGACCGTTTTTCTGGTGGACCTGCTGAGGTGGACCTTTTTTCTGGTGGACCTTTTTTCTGGTGGACCTGCTGAGGTGGACCTTTTTTCTGGTGGACCTTTTTTCTGGTGGACCTGCTGAGGTGGACCTGCTGAGGTGGACATTTTTTCTGGTGGACCTTTTTTCTGGTGGACCTGCTGAGGTGGACCTTTTTTTCTGGTGGACATTTTTTCTGGTGGACCTGCTGAGGTGGACCTTTTTTCTGGTGGACCTTTTTTCTGGTGGACCTGCTGAGGTGGACCTTTTTTCTGGTGGACCTTTTTTTCTGGTGGACCTGCTGAGGTGGACCTTTTTTCTGGTGGACATTTTTTCTGGTGGACCTGCTGAGGTGGACCTTTTTTCTGGTGGACCTTTTTTCTAACGGACCTGCTGAGGTGGACCTTTTTTTCTGGTGGACCTTTTTTCTGGTGGACCTGCTGAAGTGGACCTTTTTTCTGGTGGACCTTTTTTCTGGAGGACCTGCTGAGGTGGACCTTTTTTCTGGTGGACCTTTTTTCTGGTGGACCTGCTGAGGTGGACCTTTTTTTCTGGTGGACCTGCTGAGGTGGACCTGCTGAGGTGGACCTTTTTTCTGGTGGACCTTTTTTCTGGTGGACCTGCTGAGCTGGACCTTTTTTCTGGTGGACCTTTTTTCTGGTGGACCTGCTGAGGTGGACCTTTTTTCTGGTGGACCTCCTGAGGTGGACCTTTTTCCTGGTGGACATTTTGTCTGGTGGACCTGCTGAGGTGGACCTTTTTTCTGGTGGACCTTTTTTCTGGTGGACCTGCTGAGGTGGACCTTTTTTCTGGTGTACCTTTTTTCTGGTGGACCTGCTGAGGTGGACCTTTTTTCTGGTGGACCTTTTCTCTGGTGGACCTTTTTTCTGGTGGACCTGCTGAGGTGGACCTTTTTTCTGGTGGACCTTTTTTCTGGTGGACCTGCTGAGGTGGACCTTTTTTCTGGTGGACCTTTTTTCTGGTGGACCTGCTGAGGTGGACCTTTTTTTCTGGTGGACCTTTTTTCTGGTGGACCTGCTGAGGTGGACCTTTTTTCTGGTGGACCTTTTTTCTGGTGGACCTGCTGAGGTGGACCTTTTTTCTGGTGGACCTTTTTTCTGGTGGACCTGCTGAGGTGGACCTTTTTTTCTGGTGGACCTTTTTTCTGGTGGACCTGCTGAGGTGGACCTTTTTTCTGGTGGACCTTTTTTCTGGTGGACCTTTTTTCTGGTGGACCTGCTGAGGTGGACCTTTTTTCTGGTGGACCTTTTTTCTGGTGGACCTGCTGAGGTGGACCTTTTTTCTGGTGGACCTTTTTTCTGGTGGACCTGCTGAGGTGGACCTTTTTTCTGGTGGACCTTTTTTCTGGTGGACCTGCTGAGGTGGACCTTTTTTCTGGTGGACCTTTTTTCTGGTGGACCTGCTGAGGTGGACCTTTTTTTCTGGTGGACCTTTTTTTCTGGTGGACCTGCTGAGGTGGACCTTTTTTCTGGTGGACCTTTTTTCTGGTGGACCTTTTTTCTGGTGGACCTGCTGAGGTGGACCTTTTTTCTGGTGGACCTTTTTTCTGGTGGACCTGCTGAGGTGGACCTTTTTTCTGGTGGACCTTTTTTCTGGTGGACCTGCTGAGGTGGACCTTTTTTCTGGTGGACCTTTTCTCTGGTGGACCTTTTTTCTGGTGGACCTTTTTTTCTGGTGGACCTGCTGAGGTGGACCTTTTTTCTGGTGGACCTTTTTTCTGGTGGACCTGCTGAGGTGGACCTTTTTTCTGGTGGACCTTTTTTCTGGTGGACCTGCTGAGGTGGACCTTTTTTTCTGGTGGACCTTTTTTCTGGTGGACCTGCTGAGGTGGACCTTTTTTCTGGTGGACCTTTTTTCTGGTGGACCTGCTGAGGTGGACCTTTTTTCTGGTGGACCTTTTTTCTGGTGGACCTGCTGAGGTGGACCTTTTTTCTGGTGGACCTTTTTTCTGGTGGACCTGCTGAGGTGGACCTTTTTTCTGGTGGACCTTTTTTCTGGTGGACCTGCTGAGGTGGACCTTTTTTTCTGGTGGACCTTTTTTCTGGTGGACCTGCTGAGGTGGAACTTTTTTCTGGTGGACCTTTTTTCTGGTGGACCTGCTGAGGTGGACCTTTTTTCTGGTGGACCTGCTGAGGTGGACCTGCTGAGGTGGACCTTTTTTCTGGTGGACCTGCTGAGGTGCACCTTTTTTTCTGGTGGAGCTGCTGAGGTGGACCTTTTTTCTGGTGGACCTTTTTACTGGTGGACCTGCTGAGGTGGACCTTTTTTCTGGTGGACCTTTTTTCTGGTGGACCTGCTGAGGTGGACCTTTTTTCTGGTGGACCTTTTTTCTGGAGGACCTGCTGAGGTGGACCTTTTTTCTGGTGGACCTTTTTTCTGGTGGACCTGCTGAGGTGGACCTTTTTTTCTGGTGGACCTGCTGAGGTGGACCTGCTGAGGTGGACCTTTTTTCTGGTGGACCTTTTTTCTAGTGGACCTGCTGAGGTGGACCTTTTTTCTGGTGGACCTTTTTTTCTGGAGGACCTGCTGAGGTGGACCTTTTTTCTGGATGACCTTTTTTCTGGTGGACCTCCTGAGGTGGACCTTTTTTCTGGTGGACCTGCTGAGGTGGACCTTTTTTCTGGTGGACCTTTTTTCTGGTGGACCTCCTGAGGTGGACCTTTTTTCTGGTGGACCTTTTTTCTGGTGGACCTGCTGAGGTGGACCTTTTTTCTGGTGGACCTTTTTTCTGGTGGACCTGCTGAGGTGGACCTTTTTTCTGGTGGACCTTTTGTCTGGTGGACCTGCTGAGGTGGACCTGTTTTCTGGTGGACCTGCTGAGGTGGACCTTTTTTCTGGTGGACCTTTTTTCTGGTGGACCTGCTGAGGTGGACCTTTTTTCTGGTGGACCTTTTTTCTAATGGACCTGCTGAGGTGGACCTTTTTTTCTGGTGGACCTTTTTTCTGGTGGACCTGCTGAGGTGGACCTTTTTTCTGGTGGACCTTTTTTCTGGAGGACCTGCTGAGGTGGACCTTTTTTCTGGTGGACCTTTTTTCTGGTGGACCTGCTGAGGTGGACCTTTTTTTCTGGTGGACCTGCTGAGGTGGACCTGCTGAGGTGGACCTTTTTTTCTGGTGGACCTGCTGAGGTGCACCTTTTTTTCTGGTGGACCTTTTTTCTGGTGGACCTGCTGAGGTAGACCTTTTTTCTGGTGGACCTTTTTTCTGGTGGACCTGCTGAGGTGGACCTTTTTTCTGGTGGACCTTTTTTCTGGTGGACCTGCTGAGGTGGACCTTTTTTCTGGTGGACCTGCTGAGGTGGACCTTTTTTCTGGTGGACCTTTTGTCTGGTGGACCTGCTGAGGTGGACCTTTTTTCTGGTGGACCTTTTTTCTGGTGGACCTCCTGAGGTGGACCTTTTTTCTGGTGGACCTTTTTTCTGGTGGACCTGCTGAGGTGGACCTTTTTTCTGGTGGACCTTTTTTCTGGAGGACCTGCTGAGGTGGACCTTTTTTCTGGTGGACCTTTTTTCTGGTGGACCTGCTGAGGTGGACCTTTTTTCTGGTGGACCTTTTTTCTGGTGGACCTGCTGAGGTGGACCTTTTTTCTGGTGGACCTTTTTTCTGGTGGACCTGCTGAGGTGGACCTTTTTTTCTGGTGGACCTTTTTTCTGGTGGACCTGCTGAGGTGGACCTTTTTTCTGGTGGACCTTTTTTCTGGTGGACCTGCTGAGGTGGACCTTTTTTCTGGTGGACCTTTTTTTCTGGTGGACCTGCTGAGGTGGACCTTTTTTCTGGTGGACCTTTTTTCTGGTGGACCTGCTGAGGTGGACCTTTTTTTCTGGTGGACCTTTTTTCTGGTGGACCTGCTGAGGTGGACCTTTTTTCTGGTGGACCTGCTGAGGTGGACATTTTTTCTGGTGGACCTTTTTTCTGGTGGACCTGCTGAGGTGGACCTTTTTTCTGGTGGACCTGCTGAGGTGGACCTGCTGAGGTGGACCTTTTTTTCTGGTGGACCTGCTGAGGTGCACCTTTTTTTCTGGTGGAGCTGCTGAGGTGGACCTTTTTTCTGGTGGACCTTTTTACTGGTGGACCTGCTGAGGTGGACCTTTTTTCTGGTGGACCTTTTTTCTGGTGGACCTGCTGAGGTGGACCTTTTTTCTGGTGGACCTTTTTTCTGGTGGACCTGCTGAGGTGGACCTTTTTTCTGGTGGACCTTTTTTCTAACGGACCTGCTGAGGTGGACCTTTTTTTCTGGTGGACCTTTTTTCTGGTGGACCTGCTGAGGTGGACCTTTTTTCTGGTGGACCTTTTTTCTGGAGGACCTGCTGAGGTGGACCTTTTTTCTGGTGGACCTTTTTTCTGGTGGACCTGCTGAGGTGGACCTTTTTTTCTGGTGGACCTGCTGAGGTGGACCTGCTGAGGTGGACCTTTTTTCTGGTGGACCTTTTTTCTGGTGGACCTGCTGAGGTGGACCTTTTTTCTGGTGGACCTTTTTTCTGGTGGACCTGCTGAGGTGGACCTTTTTTCTGGTGGACCTCCTGAGGTGGACCTTTTTCCTGGTGGACATTTTGTCTGGTGGACCTGCTGAGGTGGACCTTTTTTCTGGTGGACCTTTTTTCTGGTGGACCTGCTGAGGTGGACCTTTTTTCTGGTGGACCTTTTTTCTGGTGGACCTGCTGAGGTGGACCTTTTTTCTGGTGGACCTTTTCTCTGGTGGACCTTTTTTCTGGTGGACCTTTTTTCTGGTGGACCTGCTGAGGTGGACCTTTTTTCTGGTGGACCTTTTTTCTGGTGGACCTGCTGAGGTGGACCTTTTTTCTGGTGGACCTTTTTTCTGGTGGACCTGCTGAGGTGGACCTTTTTTTCTGGTGGACCGTTTTTCTGGTGGACCTGCTGAGGTGGACCTTTTTTCTGGTGGACCTTTTTTCTGGTGGACCTGCTGAGGTGGACCTTTTTTCTGGTGGACCTTTTTTCTGGTGGACCTGCTGAGGTGGACCTTTTTTCTGGTGGACCTTTTTTCTGGTGGACCTGCTGAGGTGGACCTTTTTTCTGGTGGACCTTTTTTCTGGTGGACCTGCTGAGGTGGACCTTTTTTTCTGGTGGACCTTTTTTCTGGTGGACCTGCTGAGGTGGACCTTTTTTCTGGTGGACCTGCTGAGGTGGACCTTTTTTCTGGTGGACCTTTTCTCTGGTGGACCTGCTGAGGTTGACCTTTTTTCTGGTGGACCTTTTTTCTGGTGGACCTGCTGAGGTGGACCTTTTTTCTGGTGGACCTTTTTTCTGGTGGACCTGCTGAGGTGGACTTTTTTTCTGGTGGACCTTTTTTCTGGTGGACCTGCTGAGGTGGACCTTTTTTCTGGTGGACCTTTTTTCTGGTGGACCTGCTGAGGTGGACCTTTTTTTCTGGTGGATCTTTTTTCTGGTGGACCTGCTGAGGTGGAACTTTCTTTAGGTGGACCTTTTTTCTGGTGGACCTGCTGAGGTTGACCTTTATTCTGGTGAACCTGCTGAGGTGGACCTTTTTTCTGGTGGACATTTTCTCTGGTGGACCTGCTGAGGTGGACCTTTTTTCTGGTGGACGTTTTTTCTGGTGGACCTGCTGAGGTGGACCTTTTTTCTGGTGGACCTTTTTTCTGGTGGACCTGCTGAGGTGGACCTTTTTTTCTGGTGGACCTTTTTTCTGGTGGACCTGCTGAGGTGGACCTGCTGAGGTGGACATTTTTTCTGGTGGACCTTTTTTCTGGTGGACCTGCTGAGGTGGACCTTTTTTCTGGTGGACCTTTTTTCTGGTGGACCTGCTGAGGTGGACGTTTTTTTCTGGTGGACCTTTTTTCTGGTGGACCTGCTGAGGTGGACCTTTTTTCTGGTGGACCTTTTTTCTGGTGGACCTGCTGAGGTGGACCTTTTTTCTGGTGGACCTTTTTTCTGGTGGACCTGCTGAGGTGGACCTTTTTTCTGGTGGACCTTTTTTCTGGTGGACCTGCTGAGGTGGACCTTTTTTCTGGTGGACCTTTTGTCTGGTGGACCTGCTGAGGTGGACCTTTTTTCTGGTGGACCTTTTTTCTGGTGGACCTGCTGAGGTGGACCTTTTTTCTGGTGGACCTTTTTTCTGGTGGACCTGCTGAGGTGGACCTTTTTTCTGGTGGACCTTTTTTCTGGTCGACCTGCTGAGGTGGACCTTTTTTCTGGTGGACCTTTTCTCTGGTGGACCTTTTTTCTGGTGGACCTTTTTTCTGGTGGACCTGCTGAGGTGGACCTTTTTTCTGGTGGACCTTTTTTCTGGTGGACCTGCTGAGGTGGACCTTTTTTCTGGTGGACCTTTTCTCTGGTGGACCTTTTTTCTGGTGGACCTTTTTTCTGGTGGTCCTTTTTTCTGGTGGACCTGCTGAGGTGGACCTTTTTTTATGGTGGACCTTTTTTCTGGTGGACCTGCTGAGGTGGACCTGCTGAGGTGGACATTTTTTCTGGTGGACCTTTTTTCTGGTGGACCTGCTGAGGTGGACCTTTTTTTCTGGTGGACATTTTTTCTGGTGGACCTGCTGAGGTGGACCTTTTTTCTGGTGGACCTTTTTTCTGGTGGACCTGCTGAGGTGGACCTTTTTTCTGGTGGACCTTTTTTTCTGGTGGACCTGCTGAGGTGGACCTTTTTTCTGGTGGACCTTTTTTCTGGTGGACCTGCTGAGGTGGACCTTTTTTCTGGTGGACCTTTTCTCTGGTGGACCTGCTGAGGTGGACCTTTTTTTCTGGTGGACCTGCTGAGGTGGACCTTTTTTCTGGTGGACCTTTTGTCTGGTGGACCTGCTGAGGTGGACCTTTTTTCTGGTGGACCTTTTTTTCTGGTGGACCTCCTGAGGTGGACCTTTTTTCTGGTGGACCTTTTTTCTGGTGGACCTGCTGAGGTGGACCTTTTTTCTGGTGGACCTTTTTTCTGGTGGACCTGCTGAGGTGGAGCTTTTTTCTGGTGGACCTTTTTTCTGGTGGACCTGCTGAGGTGGACCTTTTTTCTGGTGGACCTTTTTTCTGGTGGACCTGCTGAGGTGGACCTTTTTTCTGGTGGACCTTTTTTCTGGTGGACCTGCTGAGGTGGACCTTTTTTCTGGTGGACCTTTTTTCTGGTGGACCTGCTGAGGTGGACCTTTTTTCTGGTGGACCTTTTTTCTGGTGGACCTGCTGAGGTGGACCTTTTTTCTGGTGGACCTGCTGAGGTGGACCTGCTGAGGTGGACCTTTTTTTCTGGTGGACCTGCTGAGGTGCACCTTTTTTTCTGGTGGAGCTGCTGAGGTGGACCTTTTTTCTGGTGGACCTTTTTACTGGTGGACCTGCTGAGGTGGACCTTTTTTCTGGTGGACCTTTTTACTGGTGGACCTGCTGAGGTGGACCTTTTTTCTGGTGGACCTTTTTTCTGGTGGACCTGCTGAGGTGGACCTTTTTTCTGGTGGACCTTTTTTCTGGTGGACCTGCTGAGGTGGACCTTTTTTCTGGTGGACCTTTTTTCTAACGGACCTGCTGAGGTGGACCTTTTTTTCTGGTGGACCTTTTTTCTGGTGGACCTGCTGAAGTGGACCTTTTTTCTGGTGGACCTTTTTTCTGGAGGACCTGCTGAGGTGGACCTTTTTTCTGGTGGACCTTTTTTCTGGTGGACCTGCTGAGGTGGACCTTTTTTTCTGGTGGACCTGCTGAGGTGGACCTGCTGAGGTGGACCTTTTTTCTGGTGGACCTTTTTTCTGGTGGACCTGCTGAGGTGGACCTTTTTTCTGGTGGACCTTTTTTCTGGTGGACCTGCTGAGGTGGACCTTTTTTCTGGTGGACCTCCTGAGGTGGACCTTTTTCCTGGTGGACATTTTGTCTGGTGGACCTGCTGAGGTGGACCTTTTTTCTGGTGGACCTTTTTTCTGGTGGACCTGCTGAGGTGGACCTTTTTTCTGGTGTACCTTTTTTCTGGTGGACCTGCTGAGGTGGACCTTTTTTCTGGTGGACCTTTTCTCTGGTGGACCTTTTTTCTGGTGGACCTGCTGAGGTGGACCTTTTTTCTGGTGGACCTTTTTTCTGGTGGACCTGCTGAGGTGGACCTTTTTTCTGGTGGACCTTTTTTCTGGTGGACCTGCTGAGGTGGACCTTTTTTTCTGGTGGACCTTTTTTCTGGTGGACCTGCTGAGGTGGACCTTTTTTCTGGTGGACCTTTTTTCTGGTGGACCTGCTGAGGTGGACCTTTTTTCTGGTGGACCTTTTTTCTGGTGGACCTGCTGAGGTGGACCTTTTTTTCTGGTGGACCTTTTTTCTGGTGGACCTGCTGAGGTGGACCTTTTTTCTGGTGGACCTTTTTTCTGGTGGACCTGCTGAGGTGGACCTTTTTTTCTGGTGGACCTTTTTTCTGGTGGACCTGCTGAGGTGGAACTTTTTTCTGGTGGACCTTTTTTCTGGTGGACCTGCTGAGGTGGACCTTTTTTCTGGTGGACCTGCTGAGGTGGACCTGCTGAGGTGGACTTTTTTTCTGGTGGACCTGCTGAGGTGCACCTTTTTTTCTGGTGGAGCTGCTGAGGTGGACCTTTTTTCTGGTGGACCTTTTTACTGGTGGACCTGCTGAGGTGGACCTTTTTTCTGGTGGACCTTTTTTTCTGGTGGACCTGCTGAGGTGGACCTTTTTTCTGGTGGACCTTTTTTCTGGTGGACCTGCTGAGGTGGAACTTTTTTCTGGTGGACCTTTTTTCTAATGGACCTGCTGAGGTGGACCTTTTTTTCTAGTGGACCTTTTTTTCTGGTGGACCTGCTGAGGTGGACCTTTTTTCTGGTGGACCTTTTTTCTGGAGGACCTGCTGAGGTGGACCTTTTTTCTGGTGGACCTTTTTTCTGGTGGACCTGCTGAGGTGGACCTTTTTTTCTGGTGGACCTGCTGAGGTGGCCCTGCTGAGGTGGACCTTTTTTCTGGTGGACCTTTTTTCTAACGGACCTGCTGAGGTGGACCTTTTTTCTGGTGGACCTTTTTTTCTGGAGGACCTGCTGAGGTGGACCTTTTTTCTGGATGACCTTTTTTCTGGTGGACCTCCTGAGGTGGACCTTTTTTCTGGTGGACCTTTTTTCTGGTGGACCTGCTGAGGTGGACCTTTTTTCTGGTGGACCTTTTTTCTGGTGGACCTGCTGAGGTGGACCTTTTTTCTGGTGGACCTTTTTTCTGGTGGACCTGCTGAGGTGGACCTTTTTTCTGGTGGACCTTTTTTCTGGTGGACCTGCTGAGGTGGACCTTTTTTCTGGTGGACCTTTTGTCTGGTGGACCTGCTGAGGTGGACCTTTTTTCTGGTGGACCTTTTTTCTGGTGGACCTGCTGAGGTGGACCTGCTGAGGTGGACATTTTTTCTGGTGGACCTTTTTTCTGGTGGACCTGCTGAGGTGGACCTTTTTTTCTGGTGGACATTTTTTCTGGTGGACCTGCTGAGGTGGACCTTTTTTCTGGTGGACCTTTTTTCTGGTGGACCTGCTGAGGTGGACCTTTTTTCTGGTGGACCTTTTTTTCTGGTGGACCTGCTGAGGTGGACCTTTTTTCTGGTGGACCTTTTTTCTGGTGGACCTGCTGAGGTGGACCTTTTTTCTGGTGGACCTTTTCTCTGGTGGACCTGCTGAGGTGGACCTTTTTTCTGGTGGACCTGCTGAGGTGGACCTTTTTTCTGGTGGACCTTTTGTCTGGTGGACCTGCTGAGGTGGACCTTTTTTCTGGTGGACCTTTTTTTCTGGTGGACCTCCTGAGGTGGACCTTTTTTCTGGTGGACCTTTTTTCTGGTGGACCTGCTGAGGTGGACCTTTTTTCTGGTGGACCTTTTTTCTGGTGGACCTGCTGAGGTGGACCTTTTTTCTGGTGGACCTTTTTTCTGGTGGACCTGCTGAGGTGGACCTTTTTTCTGGTGGACCTTTTTTCTGGTGGACCTGCTGAGGTGGACCTTTTTTCTGGTGGACCTTTTTTCTGGTGGACCTGCTGAGGTGGACCTTTTTTCTGGTGGACCTTTTTTCTGGTGGACCTGCTGAGGTGGACCTTTTTTCTGGTGGACCTTTTTTCTGGTGGACCTGCTGAGGTGGACCTTTTTTCTGGTGGACCTGCTGAGGTGGACCTGCTGAGGTGGACCTTTTTTTCTGGTGGACCTGCTGAGGTGCACCTTTTTTTCTGGTGGAGCTGCTGAGGTGGACCTTTTTTCTGGTGGACCTTTTTACTGGTGGACCTGCTGAGGTGGACCTTTTTTCTGGTGGACCTTTTTTCTGGTGGACCTGCTGAGGTGGACCTTTTTTCTGGTGGACCTTTTTTCTGGTGGACCTGCTGAGGTGGACCTTTTTTCTGGTGGACCTTTTTTCTAACGGACCTGCTGAGGTGGACCTTTTTTTCTGGTGGACCTTTTTTCTGGTGGACCTGCTGAGGTGGACCTTTTTTCTGGTGGACCTTTTTTCTGGAGGACCTGCTGAGGTGGACCTTTTTTCTGGTGGACCTTTTTTCTGGTGGACCTGCTGAGGTGGACCTTTTTTTCTGGTGGACCTGCTGAGGTGGACCTTTTTTCTGGTGGACCTGCTGAGGTGGACCTTTTTTCTGGTGGACCTTTTTTCTGGTGGACCTGCTGAGGTGGACCTTTTTTCTGGTGGACCTCCTGAGGTGGACCTTTTTCCTGGTGGACATTTTGTCTGGTGGACCTGCTGAGGTGGACCTTTTTTCTGGTGGACCTTTTTTCTGGTGGACCTGCTGAGGTGGACCTTTTTTCTGGTGGACCTTTTTTCTGGTGGACCTGCTGAGGTGGACCTTTCTTCTGGTGGACCTTTTCTCTGGTGGACCTTTTTTCTGGTGGACCTTTTTTCTGGAGGACCTGCTGAGGTGGACCTTTTTTTCTGGTGGACCTGCTGAGGTGGACCTTTCTTCTGGTGGACCTTTTCTCTGGTGGACCTTTTTTCTGGTGGACCTTTTTTCTGGTGGACCTGCTGAGGTGGACCTTTTTTTCTGGTGGACCTGCTGAGGTGGACCTTTTTTCTGGTGGACCTTTTTTCTGGTGGACCTGCTGAGGTGGACCTTTTTTCTGGTGGACCTCCTGAGGTGGACCTTTTTCCTGGTGGACATTTTGTCTGGTGGACCTGCTGAGGTGGACCTTTTTTCTGGTGGACCTTTTTTCTGGTGGACCTGCTGAGGTGGACCTTTTTTCTGGTGGACCTTTTTTCTGGTGGACCTGCTGAGGTGGACCTTTCTTCTGGTGGACCTTTTCTCTGGTGGACCTTTTTTCTGGTGGACCTTTTTTCTGGAGGACCTGCTGAGGTGGACCTTTTTTCTGGTGGACCTTTTTTCTGGTGGACCTGCTGAGGTGGACCTTTTTTCTGGTGGACCTTTTTTCTGGTGGACCTGCTGAGGTGGACCTTTTTTTCTGGTGGACCTTTTTTCTGGTGGACCTGCTGAGGTGGACCTTTTTTCTGGTGGACCTTTTTTCTGGTGGACCTGCTGAGGTGGACCTTTTTTCTGGTGGACCTTTTTTCTGGTGGACCTGCTGAGGTGGACCTTTTTTCTGGTGGACCTTTTTTCTGGTGGACCTGCTGAGGTGGACCTTTTTTTCTGGTGGACCTGCTGAGGTGGACCTGCTGAGGTGGACCTTTTTTCTGGTGGACCTTTTTTCTGGTGGACCTGCTGAGGTGGACCTTTTTTCTGGTGGACCTTTTTTTCTGGAGGACCTGCTGAGGTGGACCTTTTTTCTGGATGACCTTTTTTCTGGTGGACCTCCTGAGGTGGACCTTTTTTCTGGTGGACCTTTTTTCTGGTGGACCTGCTGAGGTGGACCTTTTTTCTGGTGGACCTTTTTTCTGGTGGACCTGCTGAGGTGGACCTTTTTTCTGGTGGACCTTTTTTCTGGTGGACCTGCTGAGGTGGACCTTTTTTCTGGTGGACCTTTTTTCTGGTGGACCTGCTGAGGTGGACCTTTTTTCTGGTGGACCTTTTGTCTGGTGGACCTGCTGAGGTGGACCTTTTTTCTGGTGGACCTGCTGAGGTGGACCTTTTTTCTGGTGGACCTTTTTTCTGGTGGACCTGCTGAGGTGGACCTTTTTTCTGGTGGACCTTTTTTCTAATGGACCTGCTGAGGTGGACCTTTTTTTCTGGTGGACCTTTTTTCTGGTGGACCTGCTGAGGTGGACCTTTTTTCTGGTGGACCTTTTTTCTGGAGGACCTGCTGAGGTGGACCTTTTTTCTGGTGGACCTGCTGAGGTGGACCTTTTTTTCTGGTGGACCTGTTGAGGTGGACCTGCTGAGGTGGACCTTTTTTCTGTTGGACCTTTTTTCTGGTGGACCTGCTGAGGTGGACCTTTTTTCTGGTGGACCTTTTTTCTGGTGGACCTGCTGAGGTGGACCTTTTTTCTGGTGGACCTTTTTTCTGGAGGACCTGCTGAGGTGGACCTTTTTTCTGGATGACCTTTTTTCTGGTGGACCTCCTGAGGTGGACCTTTTTTCTGGTGGACCTTTTTTCTGGTGGACCTGCTGAGGTGGACCTTTTTTCTGGTGGACCTTTTTTCTGGTGGACCTGCTGAGGTGGACCTTTTTTCTGGTGGACCTTTTTTCTGGTGGACCTGCTGAGTTGGACCTTTTTTCTGGTGGACCTTTTGTCTGCTGGACCTGCTGAGGTGGACCTTTTTTCTGGTGGACCTTTTTTCTGGTGGACCTGCTGAGGTGGACCTTTTTTCTGGTGGACCTGCTGAGGTGGACCTTTTTTCTGGTGGACCTTTTTTCTGGTGGACCTGCTGAGGTGGAACTTTTTTCTGGTGGACCTTTTTTCTGGTGGACCTGCTGAGGTGGACCTTTTTTCTGGAGGACCTTTTGTCTGGTGGACCTGCTGAGGTGGACCTTTTTTCTGGTGGACCTTTTTTCTGGTGGACCTGCTGAGGTGGACCTTTTTTCTGGTGGACCTGCTGAGGTGGACCTTTTTTCTGGTGGACCTTTTTTCTGGTGGACCTGCTGAGGTGGAACTTTTTTTCTGGTGGACCTGCTGAGGTGGACCTTTTTTCTGGTGGACCTTTTTTCTGGTGGACCTGCTGAGGTGGACCTTTTTTCTGGTGGACCTTTTTTCTGGTCGACCTGCTGAGGTGGACCTTTTTTCTGGTGGACCTTTTCTCTGGTGGACCTTTTTTCTCGTGGACCTTTTTTCTGGTGGACCTGCTGAGGTGGACCTTTTTTCTGGTGGACATTTTTTCTGGTGGACCTGCTGAGGTGGACCTTTTTTCTGGTGGACCTTTTCTCTGGTGGACCTTTTTTCTGGTGGACCTTTTTTCTGGTGGTCCTTTTTTCTGGTGGACCTGCTGAGGTGGACCTTTTTTTCTGGTGGACCTTTTTTCTGGTGGACCTGCTGAGGTGGACCTTTTTTCTGGTGGACCTTTTTTCTGGTGGACCTGCTGAGGTGGACCTTTTTTCTGGTGGACCTTTTTTCTGGTGGACCTGCTGAGGTGGAGCTTTTTTCTGGTGGACCTTTTTTCTGGTGGACCTGCTGAGGTGGACCTTTTTTCTGGTGGACCTTTTTTCTGGTGGACCTGCTGAGGTGGACCTTTTTTCTGGTGGACCTTTTGTCTGGTGGACCTGCTGAGGTGGACCTTTTTTCTGGTGGACCTGCTGAGGTGGACCTTTTTTCTGGTGGACCTTTTTTCTGGTGGACCTGCTGAGGTGGACCTTTTTTCTGGTGGACCTTTTTTCTGGTGGACCTGCTGAGGTGGACCTTTTTTCTGGTGGACCTGCTGAGGTGGACCTGCTGAGGTGGACCTTTTTTCTGGTGGACCTGCTGAGGTGCACCTTTTTTTCTGGTGGAGCTGCTGAGGTGGACCTTTTTTTCTGGTGGACCTTTTTACTGGTGGACCTGCTGAGGTGGACCTTTTTTCTGGTGGACCTTTTTTCTGGTGGACCTGCTGAGGTGGACCTTTTTTCTGGTGGACCTTTTTTCTGGTGGACCTGCTGAGGTGGACCTTTTTTCTGGTGGACCTTTTTTCTAATGGACCTGCTGAGGTGGTCCTTTTTTTCTAGTGGACCTTTTTTTCTGGTGGACCTGCTGAGGTGGACCTTTTTTCTGGTGGACCTTTTTCTGGTGGACCTGCTGAGGTGGACCTTTTTTCTGGTGGACCTTTTTTCTGGTGGACCTGCTGAGGTGGACCTTTTTTTCTGGTGTACCTGCTGAGGTGGACCTGCTGAGGTGGACCTTTTTTCTGGTGGACCTTTTTTCTGGTGGACCTGCTGAGGTGGACCTTTTTTCTGGTGGACCTTTTTTTCTGGAGGACCTGCTGAGGTGGACCTTTTTTCTGGATGACCTTTTTTCTGGTGGACCTCCTGAGGTTGACCTTTTTTCTGGTGGACCTTTTTTCTGGTGGACCTGCTGAGGTGGACCTTTTTTCTGGTGGACCTTTTTTCTGGTGGACCTGCTGAGGTGGACCTTTTTTCTGGTGGACCTTTTTTCTGGTGGACCTGCTGAGGTGGACCTTTTTTCTGGTGGACCTTTTGTCTGGTGGACCTGCTGAGGTGGACCTTTTTTCTGGTGGACCTGCTGAGGTGGACCTTTTTTCTGGTGGACCTTTTTTCTGGTGGACCTGCTGAGGTGGACCTTTTTTCTGGTGGACCTTTTTTCTAATGGACCTGCTGAGGTGGACCTTTTTTTCTGGTGGACCTTTTTTCTGGTGGACCTGCTGAGGTGGACCTTTTTTCTGGTGGACCTTTTTTCTGGAGGACCTGCTGAGGTGGACCTTTTTTCTGGTGGACCTGCTGAGGTGGACCTTTTTTTCTGGTGGACCTGCTGAGGTGGACCTGCTGAGGTGGACCTTTTTTCTGGTGGACCTTTTTTCTGGTGGACGTGCTGAGGTGGACCTTTTTTCTGGTGGAACTTTTTTCTGGTGGACCTGCTGAGGTGGACCTTTTTTCTGGTGGACCTTTTTTCTGGAGGACCTGCTGAGGTGGACCTTTTTTCTGGATGACCTTTTTTCTGGTGGACCTCCTGAGGTGGACCTTTTTTCTGGTGGACCTTTTTTCTGGTGGACCTGCTGAGGTGGACCTTTTTTCTGGTGGACCTTTTTTCTGGTGGACCTGCTGAGGTGGACCTTTTTTCTGGTGGACCTTTTTTCTGGTGGACCTGCTGAGGTGGACCTTTTTTCTGGTGGACCTTTTGTCTGGTGGACCTGCTGAGGTGGACCTTTTTTCTGGTGGACCTTTTTTCTGGTGGACCTGCTGAGGTGGACCTTTTTTCTGGTGGACCTTTTTTCTGGTGGACCTGCTGAGGTGGAACTTTTTTCTGGTGGACCTTTTTTCTGGTGGACCTGCTGAGGTGGACCTTTTTTCTGGTGGACCTTTTGTCTGGTGGACCTGCTGAGGTGGACCTTTTTTCTGGTGGACCTTTTTTCTGGTGGACCTGCTGAGGTGGACCTTTTTTCTGGTGGACCTGCTGAGGTGGACCTTTTTTCTGGTGGACCTTTTTTCTGGTGGACCTGCTGAGGTGGAACTTTTTTCTGGTGGACCTGCTGAGGTGGACCTTTTTTCTGGTGGACCTTTTTTCTGGTGGACCTGCTGAGGTGGACCTTTTTTCTGGTGGACCTTTTTTCTGGTCGACCTGCTGAGGTGGACCTTTTTTCTGGTGGACCTTTTCTCTGGTGGACCTTTTTTCTGGTGGACCTTTTTTCTGGTGGACCTGCTGAGGTGGACCTTTTTTCTGGTGGACATTTTTTCTGGTGGACCTGCTGAGGTGGACCTTTTTTCTGGTGGACCTTTTCTCTGGTGGACCTTTTTTCTGGTGGACCTTTTTTCTGGTGGTCCTTTTTTCTGGTGGACCTGCTGAGGTGGACCTTTTTTTCTGGTGGACCTTTTTTCTGGTGGACCTGCTGAGGTGGACCTTTTTTCTGGTGGACCTTTTTTCTGGTGGACCTGCTGAGGTGGACCTTTTTTCTGGTGGACCTTTTTTCTGGTGGACCTGCTGAGGTGGACCTTTTTTCTGGTGGACCTTTTTTCTGGTGGACCTGCTGACGTGGACCTTTTTTCTGGTGGACCTTTTTTCTGGTGGACCTGCTGAGGTGGACCTTTTTTCTGGTGGACCTTTTGTCTGGTGGACCTGCTGAGGTGGACCTTTTTTCTGGTGGACCTGCTGAGGTGGACCTTTTTTCTGGTGGACCTTTTTTCTGGTGGACCTGCTGAGGTGGACCTTTTTTTCTGGTGGACCTTTTCTCTGGTGGACCTGCTGAGGTTGACCTTTTTTCTGGTGGACCTTTTTTCTGGTGGACCTGCTGAGGTGGACCTTTTTTCTGGTGGACCTTTTTTCTGGTGGACCTGCTGAGGTGGACCTTTTTTCTGGTGGACCTTTTTTCTGGTGGACCTGCTGAGGTGGACCTTTTTTCTGGTGGACATTTTTTCTGGTGGACCTGCTGAGGTGGACCTTTTTTCTGGTGGACCTTTTCTCTGGTGGACCTTTTTTCTGGTGGACCTTTTTTCTGGTTGTCCTTTTTTCTGGTGGACCTGCTGAGGTGGACCTTTTTTTCTGGTGGACCTTTTTTCTGGTGGACCTGCTGAGGTGGACCTGCTGAGGTGGACATTTTTTCTGGTGGACCTTTTTTCTGGTGGACCTGCTGAGGTGGACCTTTTTTCTGGTGGACATTTTTTCTGGTGGACCTGCTGAGGTGGACCTTTTTTCTGGTGGACCTTTTTTCTGGTGGACCTGCTGAGGTGGACCTTTTTTCTGGTGGACCTTTTTTTTCTGGTGGACCTGCTGAGGTGGACCTTTTTTCTGGTGGACCTTTTTTCTGGTGGACCTGCTGAGGTGGACCTTTTTTCTGGTGGACCTTTTCTCTGGTGGACCTGCTGAGGTGGACCTTTTTTCTGGTGGACCTGCTGAGGTGGACCTTTTTTCTGGTGGACCTTTTGTCTGGTGGACCTGCTGAGGTGGACCTTTTTTCTGGTGGACCTATTTTCTGGTGGACCTCCTGAGGTGGACCTTTTTTCTGGTGGACCTTTTTTCTGGTGGACCTGCTGAGGTGGACCTTTTTTCTGGTGGACCTTTTTTCTGGTGGACCTGCTGAGGTGGACCTTTTTTCTGGTGGAACTTTTTTCTGGTGGACCTGATGAGGTGGACCTTTTTTCTGGTGGACCTTTTTTCTGGTGGACCTGCTGAGGTGGACCTTTTTTCTGGTGGACCTTTTTTCTGGTGGACCTGCTGAGGTGGACCTTTTTTCTGGTGGACCTTTTTTCTGGTGGACCTGCTGAGGTGGACCTTTTTTCTGGTGGACCTTTTTTCTGGTGGACCTGCTGAGGTGGACCTTTTTTCTGGTGGACCTTTTTTCTGGTGGACCTGCTGAGGTGGAACTTTTTTCTGGTGGACCTGCTGAGGTGGACCTGCTGAGGTGGACCTTTTTTTCTGGTGGACCTGCTGAGGTGCACCTTTTTTTCTGGTGGAGCTGCTGAGGTGGACCTTTTTTCTGGTGGACCTTTTTACTGGTGGACCTGCTGAGGTGGACCTTTTTTCTGGTGGACCTTTTTTCTGGTGGACCTGCTGAGGTGGACCTTTTTTCTGGTGGACCTTTTTTCTGGTGGACCTGCTGAGGTGGACCTTTTTTCTGGTGGACCTTTTTTCTAACGGACCTGCTGAGGTGGACCTTTTTTTCTGGTGGACCTTTTTTCTGGTGGACCTGCTGAGGTGGACCTTTTTTCTGGTGGACCTTTTTTCTGGAGGACCTGCTGAGGTGGACCTTTTTTCTGGTGGACCTTTTTTCTGGTGGACCTGCTGAGGTGGACCTTTTTTTCTGGTGGACCTGCTGAGGTGGACCTTTTTTCTGGTGGACCTTTTGTCTGGTGGACCTGCTGAGGTGGACCTTTTTTCTGGTGGACCTTTTTTCTGGTGGACCTGCTGAGGTGGACCTTTTTTCTGGTGGACCTTTTTTCTGGTGGACCTGCTGAGGTGGAACTTTTTTCTGGTGGACCTTTTTTCTGGTGGACCTGCTGAGTTGGACCTTTTTTCTGGTGGACCTTTTGTCTGGTGGACCTGCTGAGGTGGACCTTTTTTCTGGTGGACCTTTTTTCTGGTGGACCTGCTGAGGTGGACCTTTTTTCTGGTGGACCTGCTGAGGTGGACCTTTTTTCTGGTGGACCTTTTTTCTGGTGGACCTGCTGAGGTGGAACTTTTTTCTGGTGGACCTGCTGAGGTGGACCTTTTTTCTGGTGGACCTTTTTTCTGGTGGACCTGCTGAGGTGGACCTTTTTTCTGGTGGACCTTTTTTCTGGTCGACCTGCTGAGGTGGACCTTTTTTCTGGTGGACCTTTTCTCTGGTGGACCTTTTTTCTGGTGGACCTTTTTTCTGGTGGACCTGCTGAGGTGGACCTTTTTTCTGGTGGACATTTTTTCTGGTGGACCTGCTGAGGTGGACCTTTTTTCTGGTGGACCTTTTCTCTGGTGGACCTTTTTTCTGGTGGACCTTTTTTCTGGTGGTCCTTTTTTCTGGTGGACCTGCTGAGGTGGACCTTTTTTTCTGGTGGACCTTTTTTCTGGTGGACCTGCTGAGGTGGACCTTTTTTCTGGTGGACCTTTTTTCTGGTGGACCTGCTGAGGTGGACCTTTTTTCTGGTGGACCTTTTTTCTGGTGGACCTGCTGAGGTGGACCTTTTTTCTGGTGGACCTTTTTTCTGGTGGACCTGCTGAGGTGGACCTTTTTTCTGGTGGACCTTTTTTCTGGTGGACCTGCTGAGGTGGACCTTTTTTCTGGTGGACCTTTTGTCTGGTGGACCTGCTGAGGTGGACCTTTTTTCTGGTGGACCTGCTGAGGTGGACCTTTTTTCTGGTGGACCTTTTTTCTGGTGGACCTGCTGAGGTGGACCTTTTTTCTGGTGGACCTTTTCTCTGGTGGACCTGCTGAGGTTGACCTTTTTTCTGGTGGACCTTTTTTCTGGTGGACCTGCTGAGGTGGACCTTTTTTCTGGTGGACCTTTTTTCTGGTGGACCTGCTGAGGTGGACCTTTTTTCTGGTGGACCTTTTTTCTGGTGGACCTGCTGAGGTGGACCTTTTTTCTGGTGGACATTTTTTCTGGTGGACCTGCTGAGGTGGACCTTTTTTCTGGTGGACCTTTTCTCTGGTGGACCTTTTTTCTGGTGGACCTTTTTTCTGGTTGTCCTTTTTTCTGGTGGACCTGCTGAGGTGGACCTTTTTTTCTGGTGGACCTTTTTTCTGGTGGACCTGCTGAGGTGGACCTGCTGAGGTGGACATTTTTTCTGGTGGACCTTTTTTCTGGTGGACCTGCTGAGGTGGACCTTTTTTCTGGTGGACATTTTTTCTGGTGGACCTGCTGAGGTGGACCTTTTTTCTGGTGGACCTTTTTTCTGGTGGACCTGCTGAGGTGGACCTTTTTTCTGGTGGACCTTTTTTTTCTGGTGGACCTGCTGAGGTGGACCTTTTTTCTGGTGGACCTTTTTTCTGGTGGACCTGCTGAGGTGGACCTTTTTTTCTGGTGGACCTGCTGAGGTGGACCTTTTTTCTGGTGGACCTTTTGTCTGGTGGACCTGCTGAGGTGGACCTTTTTTCTGGTGGACCTTTTTTCTGGTGGACCTGCTGAGGTGGACCTTTTTTCTGGTGGACCTTTTTTCTGGTGGACCTGCTGAGGTGGAACTTTTTTCTGGTGGACCTTTTTTCTGGTGGACCTGCTGAGGTGGACCTTTTTTCTGGTGGACCTTTTGTCTGGTGGACCTGCTGAGGTGGACCTTTTTTCTGGTGGACCTTTTTTCTGGTGGACCTGCTGAGGTGGACCTTTTTTCTGGTGGACCTGCTGAGGTGGACCTTTTTTCTGGTGGACCTTTTTTCTGGTGGACCTGCTGAGGTGGAACTTTTTTCTGGTGGACCTGCTGAGGTGGACCTTTTTTCTGGTGGACCTTTTTTCTGGTCGACCTGCTGAGGTGGACCTTTTTTCTGGTGGACCTTTTTTCTGGTCGACCTGCTGAGGTGGACCTTTTTTCTGGTGGACCTGCTGAGGTGGACCTTTTTTTCTGGTGGACCTTTTTTCTGGTGGACCTGCTGAGGTGGACCTTTTTTCTGGTGGACCTTTTTTCTGGTGGACCTGCTGAGGTGGACCTTTTTTCTGGTGGACCTTTTTTCTGGTGGACCTGCTGAGGTGGACCTTTTTTCTGGTGGACCTTTTTTCTGGTGGACCTGCTGAGGTGGACCTTTTTTCTGGTGGACCTTTTTTCTGGTGGACCTGCTGAGGTGGACCTTTTTTCTGGTGGACCTTTTGTCTGGTGGACCTGCTGAGGTGGACCTTTTTTCTGGTGGACCTGCTGAGGTGGACCTTTTTTCTGGTGGACCTTTTTTCTGGTGGACCTGCTGAGGTGGACCTTTTTTCTGGTGGACCTTTTCTCTGGTGGACCTGCTGAGGTTGACCTTTTTTCTGGTGGACCTTTTTTCTGGTGGACCTGCTGAGGTGGACCTTTTTTCTGGTGGACCTTTTTTCTGGTGGACCTGCTGAGGTGGACCTTTTTTCTGGTGGACCTTTTTTCTGGTGGACCTGCTGAGGTGGACCTTTTTTCTGGTGGACATTTTTTCTGGTGGACCTGCTGAGGTGGACCTTTTTTCTGGTGGACCTTTTCTCTGGTGGACCTTTTTTCTGGTGGACCTTTTTTCTGGTTGTCCTTTTTTCTGGTGGACCTGCTGAGGTGGACCTTTTTTTCTGGTGGACCTTTTTTCTGGTGGACCTGCTGAGGTGGACCTGCTGAGGTGGACATTTTTTCTGGTGGACCTTTTTTCTGGTGGACCTGCTGAGGTGGACCTTTTTTCTGGTGGACATTTTTTCTGGTGGACCTGCTGAGGTGGACCTTTTTTCTGGTGGACCTTTTTTCTGGTGGACCTGCTGAGGTGGACCTTTTTTCTGGTGGACCTTTTTTTTCTGGTGGACCTGCTGAGGTGGACCTTTTTTCTGGTGGACCTTTTTTCTGGTGGACCTGCTGAGGTGGACCTTTTTTCTGGTGGACCTTTTCTCTGGTGGACCTGCTGAGGTGGACCTTTTTTCTGGTGGACCTGCTGAGGTGGACCTTTTTTCTGGTGGAACTTTTGTCTGGTGGACCTGCTGAGGTGGACCTTTTTTCTGGTGGACCTATTTTCTGGTGGACCTCCTGAGGTGGACCTTTTTTCTGGTGGACCTTTTTTCTGGTGGACCTGCTGAGGTGGACCTTTTTTCTGGTGGACCTTTTTTTCTGGTGGACCTGCTGAGGTGGACCTTTTTTCTGGTGGACCTTTTTTCTGGTGGACCTGATGAGGTGGACCTTTTTTCTGGTGGACCTTTTTTCTGGTGGACCTGCTGAGGTGGACCTTTTTTCTGGTGGACCTTTTTTCTGGTGGACCTGCTGAGGTGGACCTTTTTTCTGGTGGACCTGCTGAGGTGGACCTTTTTTCTGGTGGACCTTTTTTCTGGTGGACCTGCTGAGGTGGACCTTTTTTCTGGTGGACCTTTTTTCTGGTGGACCTGCTGAGGTGGAACTTTTTTCTGGTGGACCTGCTGAGGTGGACCTGCTGAGGTGGACCTTTTTTTCTGGTGGACCTGCTGAGGTGCACCTTTTTTTCTGGTGGAGCTGCTGAGGTGGACCTTTTTTCTGGTGGACCTTTTTACTGGTGGACCTGCTGAGGTGGACCTTTTTTCTGGTGGACCTTTTTTTCTGGTGGACCTGCTGAGGTGGACCTTTTTTCTGGTGGACCTTTTTTCTGGTGGACCTGCTGAGGTGGACCTTTTTTCTGGTGGACCTTTTTTCTAACGGACCTGCTGAGGTGGACCTTTTTTTCTGGTGGACCTTTTTTCTGGTGGACCTGCTGAGGTGGACCTTTTTTCTGGTGGACCTTTTTTCTGGAGGACCTGCTGAGGTGGACCTTTTTTCTGGTGGACCTTTTTTCTGGTGGACCTGCTGAGGTGGACCTTTTTTTCTGGTGGACCTGCTGAGGTGGACCTTTTTTCTGGTGGACCTTTTTTCTGGTGGACCTGCTGAGGTGGACCTTTTTTCTGGTGGACCTTTTTTCTGGTGGACCTCCTGAGGTGGACCTTTTTCCTGGTGGACATTTTGTCTGGTGGACCTGCTGAGGTGGATCTTTTTTCTGGTGGACCTTTTTTCTGGTGGACCTGCTGAGGTGGACCTTTTTTCTGGTGGACCTTTTCTCTGGTGGACCTTTTTTCTGGTGGACCTTTTTTCTGGTGGACCTGCTGAGGTGGACCTTTTTTCTGGTGGACCTTTTTTCTGGTGGACCTGCTGAGGTGGACCTTTTTTCTGGTGGACCTTTTTTCTGGTGGACCTGCTGAGGTGGACCTTTTTTTCTGGTGGACCTTTTTTCTGGTGGACCTGCTGAGGTGGACCTTTTTTCTGGTGGACCTTTTTTCTGGTGGACCTGCTGAGGTGGACCTTTTTTCTGGTGGACGTTTTTTCTGGTGGACCTGCTGAGGTGGACCTTTTTTCTGGTGGACCTTTTTTCTGGTGGACCTGCTGAGGTGGACCTTTTTTCTGGTGGACCTTTTTTCTGGTGGACCTGCTGAGGTGGACCTTTTTTCTGGTGGACCTTTTCTCTGGTGGACCTTTTTTCTGGTGGATATTTTTTCTGGTGGACCTGCTGAGGTGGACCTTTTTTCTGGTGGACCTTTTTTCTGGTGGACCTGCTGAGGTGGACCTTTTTTTCTGGTGGACCTTTTTTCTGGTGGACCTGCTGAGGTGGACCTTTTTTCTGGTGGACCTTTTTTCTGGTGGACCTGCTGAGGTGGACCTTTTTTCTGGTGGACCTTTTTTCTGGTGGACCTGCTGAGGTGGACCTTTTTTCTGGTGGACCTTTTTTCTGGTGGACCTGCTGAGGTGGACCTTTTTTCTGGTGGACCTTTTTTTCTGGTGGACCTGCTGAGGTGGACCTTTTTTTCTGGTGGACCTTTTTTCTGGTGGACCTGCTGAGGTGGACCTTTTTTCTGGTGGACCTGCTGAGGTGGACCTTTTTTCTGGTGGACCTTTTTTCTGGTGGACCTGCTGAGGTGGACCTTTTTTCTGGTGGACCTGCTGAGGTGGACCTGCTGAGGTGGACCTTTTTTCTGGTGGACCTGCTGAGGTGCACCTTTTTTTCTGGTGGAGCTGCTAAGGTGGACCTTTTTTCTGGTGGACCTTTTTACTGGTGGACCTGCTGAGGTGGACCTTTTTTCTGGTGGACCTTTTTTCTGGTGGACCTGCTGAGGTGGACCTTTTTTCTGGTGGACCTTTTTTCTGGTGGACCTGCTGAGGTGGACCTTTTTTCTGGTGGACCATTTTTCTAATGGACCTGCTGAGGTGGACCTTTTTTTCTGGTGGACCTTTTTTTCTGGTGGACCTGCTCAGGTGGACCTTTTTTCTGGTGGACCTTTTATCTGGAGGACCTGCTGAGGTGGACCTTTTTTCTGGTGGACCTTTTTTCTGGTGGACCTGCTGAGGTGGACCTTTTTTCTGGTGGACCTGCTGAGGTGGACCTGCTGAGGTGGACCTTTTTTCTGGTGGACCTTTTTTCTGGTGGACCTGCTGAGGTGGACCTTTTTTCTGGTGGACCTTTTTTCTGGTGGACCTGCTGAGGTGGACCTTTTTTCTGGTGGACCTTTTTTTCTGGAGGACCTGCTGAGGTGGACCTTTTTTCTGGTGGACCTTTTTTCTGGTGGACCTGCTGAGGTGGACCTTTTTTCTGGTGGACCTTTTTTCTGGTGGACCTCCTGAGGTGGACCTTTTTCCTGGTGGACATTTTGTCTGGTGGACCTGCTGAGGTGGATCTTCTTTCTGGTGGACCTTTTTTCTGGTGGACCTGCTGAGGTGGACCTTTTTTCTGGTGGACCTTTTCTCTGGTGGACCTTTTTTCTGGTGGACCTTTTTTCTGGTGGACCTGCTGAGGTGGACCTTTTTTCTGGTGGACCTTTTTTCTGGTGGACCTGCTGAGGTGGACCTTTTTTCTGGTGGACCTTTTTTCTGGTGGACCTGCTGAGGTGGACCTTTTTTTCTGGTGGACCTTTTTTCTGGTGGACCTGCTGAGGTGGACCTTTTTTCTGGTGGACCTTTTTTCTGGTGGACCTGCTGAGGTGGACCTTTTTTCTGGTGGACCTTTTTTCTGGTGGACCTGCTGAGGTGGACCTTTTTTCTGGTGGACCTTTTTTCTGGTGGACCTGCTGAGGTGGACCTTTTTTCTGGTGGACCTTTTTTCTGGTGGACCTGCTGAGGTGGACCTTTTTTCTGGTGGACCTTTTCTCTGGTGGACCTTTTTTCTGGTGGATATTTTTTCTGGTGGACCTGCTGAGGTGGACCTTTTTTCTGGTGGACCTTTTTTCTGGTGGACCTGCTGAGGTGGACCTTTTTTTCTGGTGGACCTTTTTTCTGGTGGACCTGCTGAGGTGGACCTTTTTTCTGGTGGACCTTTTTTCTGGTGGACCTGCTGAGGTGGACCTTTTTTCTGGTGGACCTTTTTTCTGGTGGACCTGCTGAGGTGGACCTTTTTTCTGGTGGACCTTTTTTCTGGTGGACCTGCTGAGGTGGACCTTTTTTCTGGTGGACCTTTTTTTCTGGTGGACCTGCTGAGGTGGACCTTTTTTTCTGGTGGACCTTTTTTCTGGTGGACCTGCTGAGGTGGACCTTTTTTCTGGTGGACCTGCTGAGGTGGACCTTTTTTCTGGTGGACCTTTTTTCTGGTGGACCTGCTGAGGTGGACCTTTTTTCTGGTGGACCTGCTGAGGTGGACCTGCTGAGGTGGACCTTTTTTCTGGTGGACCTGCTGAGGTGCACCTTTTTTTCTGGTGGAGCTGCTAAGGTGGACCTTTTTTCTGGTGGACCTTTTTACTGGTGGACCTGCTGAGGTGGACCTTTTTTCTGGTGGACCTTTTTTCTGGTGGACCTGCTGAGGTGGACCTTTTTTCTGGTGGTCCTTTTTTCTGGTCAACCTGCTGAGGTGGACCTTTTTTCTGGTGGACCTTTTTTCTAATGGACCTGCTGAGGTGGACCTTTTTTTCTGGTGGACCTTTTTTTCTGGTGGACCTGCTCAGGTGGACCTTTTTTCTGGTGGACCTTTTATCTGGAGGACCTGCTGAGGTGGACCTTTTTTCTGGTGGACCTTTTTTCTGGTGGACCTGCTGAGGTGGACCTTTTTTCTGGTGGACCTGCTGAGGTGGACCTGCTGAGGTGGACCTTTTTTCTGGTGGACCTTTTTTCTGGTGGACCTGCTGAGGTGGACCTTTTTTCTGGTGGACCTTTTTTCTGGTGGACCTGCTGAGGTGGACCTTTTTTCTGGTGGACCTTTTTTTCTGGAGGACCTGCTGAGGTGGACCTTTTTTCTGGATGACCTTTTTTCTGGTGGACCTCCTGAGGTGGACCTTTTTTCTGGTGGTCTTTTTTTCTGGTGGACCTGCTGAGGTGGACCTTTTTTCTGGTGGACCTTTTTTCTGGTGGACCTGCTGAGGTGGACCTTTTTTCTGGTGGACATTTTTTCTGGTGGACCTGCTGAGGTGGACCTTTTTTCTGGTGGACCTTTTTTCTGGTGGACCTGCTGAGGTGGACCTTTTTTCTGGTGGACCTTTTGTCTGGTGGACCTGCTGAGGTGGACCTTTTTTCTGGTGGACCTGCTGAGGTGGACCTTTTTTCTGGTGGACCTTTTTTCTGGTGGACCTGCTGAGGTGGACCTTTTTTCTGGTGGACCTTTTTTCTGGTGGACCTGCTGAGGTGGACCTTTTTTCTGGTGGAACTTTTTTCTGGTCGACCTGCTGAGGTGGACCTTTTTTCTGGTGGACCTTTTCTCTGGTGGACCTTTTTTCTGGTGGACCTGCTGAGGTGGACCTTTTTTCTGGTGGACATTTTTTCTGGTGGACCTGCTGAGGTGGACCTTTTTTCTGGTGGACCTTTTCTCTGGTGGACCTTTTTTCTGGTGGACCTTTTTTCTGGTGGTCCTTTTTTCTGGTGGACCTGCTGAGGTGGACCTTTTTTTCTGGTGGACCTTTTTTCTGGTGGACCTGCTGAGGTGGACCTGCTGAGGTGGACATTTTTTCTGGTGGACCTTTTTTCTGGTGGACCTGCTGAGGTGGACCTTTTTTCTGGTGGACCTTTTTTCTGGTGGACCTGCTGAGGTGGACCTTTTTTCTGGTGGACCTTTTTTCTGGTGGACCTGCTGAGGTGGACCTTTTTTCTGGTGGACCTTTTTTTTCTGGTGGACCTGCTGAGGTGGACCTTTTTTCTGGTGGACCTTTTTTCTGGTGGACCTGCTGAGGTGGACCTTTTTTCTGGTGGACCTTTTGTCTGGTGGACCTGCTGAGGTGGACCTTTTTTCTGGTGGACCTGCTGAGGTGGACCTTTTTTCTGGTGGACCTTTTGTCTGGTGGACCTGCTGAGGTGGACCTTTTTTCTGGTGGACCTTTTTTCTGGTGGACCTGCTGAGGTGGACCTTTTTTCTGGTGGACCTTTTTTCTGGTGGACCTGCTGAGGTGGACCTTTTTTTCTGGTGGACCTTTTTTCTGGTGGACCTGCTGAGGTGGACCTTTTTTCTGGTGGACCTTTTTTCTGGTGGACCTGCTGAGGTGGACCTTTTTTTCTGGTGGACCTGCTGAGGTGGACCTGCTGAGGTGGACATTTTTTCTGGTGGACCTTTTTTCTGGTGGATCTGCTGAGGTGGACCTTTTTTTCTGGTGGACCTTTTTTCTGGTGGACCTGCTGAGGTGGACCTTTTTTCTGGTGGACCTTTTTTCTGGTGGACCTGCTGAGGTGGACCTTTTTTCTGGTGGACCTTTTTTCTGGTGGACCTGCTGAGGTGGACCTTTTTTCTGGTGGACCTTTTGTCTGGTGGACCTGCTGAGGTGGACCTTTTTTCTGGTGGACCTATTTTCTGGTGGACCTCCTGAGGTGGACCTTTTTTCTGGTGGACCTTTTTTCTGGTGGACCTGCTGAGGTGGACCTTTTTTCTGGTGGACCTTTTTTCTGGTGGACCTGCTGAGGTGGACCTTTTTTCTGGTGGACCTTTTTCCTGGTGGACCTGATGAGGTGGACCTTTTTTCTGGTGGACCTTTTTTCTGGTGGACCTGCTGAGGTGGACCTTTTTTCTGGTGGACCTTTTTTCTGGTGGACCTGCTGAGGTGGACCTTTTTTCTGGTGGACCTTTTTTCTGGTGGACCTGCTGAGGTGGACCTTTTTTCTGGTGGACCTTTTTTCTGGTGGACCTGCTGAGGTGGACCTTTTTTCTGGTGGACCTTTTTTCTGGTGGACCTGCTGAGGTGGAACTTTTTTCTGGTGGACCTGCTGAGGTGGACCTGCTGAGGTGGACCTTTTTTTCTGGTGGACCTGCTGAGGTGCACCTTTTTTTTCTGGTGGAGCTGCTGAGGTGGACCTTTTTTCTGGTGGACCTTTTTACTGGTGGACCTGCTGAGGTGGACCTTTTTTCTGGTGGACCTTTTTTCTGGTGGACCTGCTGAGGTGGACCTTTTTTCTGGTGGACCTTTTTTCTGGTGGACCTGCTGAGGTGGACCTTTTTTCTGGTGGACCTTTTTTCTGGTGGACCTGCTGAGGTGGACCTTTTTTTCTGGTGGACCTTTTTTCTGGTGGACCTGCTGAGGTGGACCTTTTTTCTGGTGGACCTTTTTTCTGGAGGACCTGCTGAGGTGGACCTTTTTTCTGGTGGACCTTTTTTCTGGTGGACCTGCTGAGGTGGACCTTTTTTTCTGGTGGACCTGCTGAGGTGGACCTTTTTTCTGGTGGACCTTTTTTCTGGTGGACCTGCTGAGGTGGACCTTTTTTCTGGTGGACCTTTTTTCTGGTGGACCTCCTGAGGTGGACCTTTTTCCTGGTGGACATTTTGTCTGGTGGACCTGCTGAGGTGGATCTTTTTTCTGGTGGACCTTTTTTCTGGTGGACCTGCTGAGGTGGACCTTTTTTCTGGTGGACCTTTTCTCTGGTGGACCTTTTTTCTGGTGGACCTTTTTTCTGGTGGACCTGCTGAGGTGGACCTTTTTTCTGGTGGACCTTTTTTCTGGTGGACCTGCTGAGGTGGACCTTTTTTTCTGGTGGACCTTTTTTCTGGTGGACCTGCTGAGGTGGACCTTTTTTCTGGTGGACCTTTTTTCTGGTGGACCTGCTGAGGTGGACCTTTTTTCTGGTGGACCTTTTTTCTGGTGGACCTGCTGAGGTGGACCTTTTTTCTGGTGGACCTTTTTTCTGGTGGACCTGCTGAGGTGGACCTTTTTTCTGGTGGACCTTTTTTCTGGTGGACCTGCTGAGGTGGACCTTTTTTCTGGTGGACCTTTTCTCTGGTGGACCTTTTTTCTGGTGGACATTTTTTCTGGTGGACCTGCTGAGGTGGACCTTTTTTCTGGTGGACCTTTTTTCTGGTGGACCTGCTGAGGTGGACCTTTTTTTCTGGTGGACCTTTTTTCTGGTGGACCTGCTGAGGTGGACCTTTTTTCTGGTGGACCTTTTTTCTGGTGGACCTGCTGAGGTGGACCTTTTTTCTGGTGGACCTTTTTTCTGGTGGACCTGCTGAGGTGGACCTTTTTTCTGGTGGACCTTTTTTCTGGTGGACCTGCTGAGGTGGACCTTTTTTCTGGTGGACCTTTTTTTCTGGTGGACCTGCTGAGGTGGACCTTTTTTTCTGGTGGACCTTTTTTCTGGTGGACCTGCTGAGGTGGATCTTTTTTCTGGTGGACCTTTTTTCTGGTGGACCTGCTGAGGTGGACCTTTTTTCTGGTGGACCTGCTGAGGTGGACCTGCTGAGGTGGACCTTTTTTCTGGTGGACCTGCTGAGGTGCACCTTTTTTTCTGGTGGAGCTGCTAAGGTGGACCTTTTTTCTGGTGGACCTTTTTACTGGTGGACCTGCTGAGGTGGACCTTTTTTCTGGTGGACCTTTTTTCTGGAGGACCTGCTGAGGTGGACCTTTTTTCTGGTGGACCTTTTTTCTGGTGGACCTGCTGAGGTGGACCTTTTTTCTGGTGGACCTTTTTTCTAATGGACCTGCTGAGGTGGACCTTTTTTTCTGGTGGACCTTTTTTTCTGGTGGACCTGCTCAGGTGGACCTTTTTTCTGGTGGACCTTTTTTCTGGAGGACCTGCTGAGGTGGACCTTTTTTCTGGTGGACCTTTTTTCTGGTGGACCTGCTGAGGTGGACCTTTTTTCTGGTGGACCTGCTGAGGTGGACCTGCTGAGGTGGACCTTTTTTCTGGTGGACCTTTTTTCTGGTGGACCTGCTGAGGTGGACCTTTTTTCTGGTGGACCTTTTTTCTGGTGGACCTGCTGAGGTGGACCTTTTTTCTGGTGGACCTTTTTTTCTGGAGGACCTGCTGAGGTGGACCTTTTTTCTGGATGACCTTTTTTCTGGTGGACCTCCTGAGGTGGACCTTTTTTCTGGTGGTCTTTTTTTCTGGTGGACCTGCTGAGGTGGACCTTTTTTCTGGTGGACCTTTTTTCTGGTGGACCTGCTGAGGTGGACCTTTTTTCTGGTGGACATTTTTTCTGGTGGACCTGCTGAGGTGGACCTTTTTTCTGGTGGACCTTTTTTCTGGTGGACCTGCTGAGGTGGACCTTTTTTCTGGTGGACCTTTTGTCTGGTGGACCTGCTGAGGTGGACCTTTTTTCTGGTGGACCTGCTGAGGTGGACCTTTTTTCTGGTGGACCTTTTTTCTGGTGGACCTGCTGAGGTGGACCTTTTTTCTGGTGGACCTGCTGAGGTGGACCTTTTTTCTGGTGGACCTTTTTTCTGGTGGACCTGCTGAGGTGGACCTTTTTTCTGGTGGAACTTTTTTCTGGTCGACCTGCTGAGGTGGACCTTTTTTCTGGTGGACCTTTTCTCTGGTGGACCTTTTTTCTGGTGGACCTGCTGAGGTGGACCTTTTTTCTGGTGGACATTTTTTCTGGTGGACCTGCTGAGGTGGACCTTTTTTCTGGTGGACCTTTTCTCTGGTGGACCTTTTTTCTGGTGGACCTTTTTTCTGGTGGTCCTTTTTTCTGGTGGACCTGCTGAGGTGGACCTTTTTTTCTGGTGGACCTTTTTTCTGGTGGACCTGCTGAGGTGGACCTGCTGAGGTGGACATTTTTTCTGGTGGACCTTTTTTCTGGTGGACCTGCTGAGGTGGACCTTTTTTCTGGTGGACCTTTTTTCTGGTGGACCTGCTGAGGTGGACCTTTTTTCTGGTGGACCTTTTTTCTGGTGGACCTGCTGAGGTGGACCTTTTTTCTGGTGGACCTTTTTTTTCTGGTGGACCTGCTGAGGTGGACCTTTTTTCTGGTGGACCTTTTTTCTGGTGGACCTGCTGAGGTGGACCTTTTTTCTGGTGGACCTTTTGTCTGGTGGACCTGCTGAGGTGGACCTTTTTTCTGGTGGACCTGCTGAGGTGGACCTTTTTTCTGGTGGACCTTTTGTCTGGTGGACCTGCTGAGGTGGACCTTTTTTCTGGTGGACCTTTTTTCTGGTGGACCTGCTGAGGTGGACCTTTTTTCTGGTGGACCTTTTTTCTGGTGGACCTGCTGAGGTGGACCTTTTTTTCTGGTGGACCTTTTTTCTGGTGGACCTGCTGAGGTGGACCTTTTTTCTGGTGGACCTTTTTTCTGGTGGACCTGCTGAGGTGGACCTTTTTTTCTGGTGGACCTGCTGAGGTGGACCTGCTGAGGTGGACATTTTTTCTGGTGGACCTTTTTTCTGGTGGATCTGCTGAGGTGGACCTTTTTTTCTGGTGGACCTTTTTTCTGGTGGACCTGCTGAGGTGGACCTTTTTTCTGGTGGACCTTTTTTCTGGTGGACCTGCTGAGGTGGACCTTTTTTCTGGTGGACCTTTTTTCTGGTGGACCTGCTGAGGTGGACCTTTTTTCTGGTGGACCTTTTTTCTGGTGGACCTGCTGAGGTGGACCTTTTTTCTGATGGATCTTTTTTCTGGTGGACCTGCTGAGGTGGACCTTTTTTCTGGTGGACCTTTTTTCTGGTGGACCTGCTGAGGTGGACCTTTTTTCTGGTGGACCTTTTTTCTGGTGGACCTGCTGAGGTGGACCTTTTTTCTGGTGGACCTTTTTTCTGGTGGACCTGCTGAGGTGGACCTTTTTTCTGGTGGACCTGCTGAGGTGGACCTTTTTTCTGGTGGACCTTTTTTCTGGTGGACCTGCTGAGGTGGACCTTTTTTCTGGTGGACCTGCTGAGGTGGACCTGCTGAGGTGGACCTTTTTTCTGGTGGACCTGCTGAGGTGCACCTTTTTTTCTGGTGGAGCTGCTAAGGTGGACCTTTTTTCTGGTGGACCTTTTTACTGGTGGACCTGCTGAGGTGGACCTTTTTTCTGGTGGACCTTTTTTCTGGTGGACCTGCTGAGGTGGACCTTTTTTCTGGTGGACCTTTTTTCTGGTGGACCTGCTGAGGTGGACCTTTTTTCTGGTGGACCTTTTTTCTAATGGACCTGCTGAGGTGGACCTTTTTTTCTGGTGGACCTTTTTTTCTGGTGGACCTGCTGAGGTGGACCTTTTTTCTGGTGGACCTTTTTTCTGGAGGACCTGCTGAGGTGGACCTTTTTTCTGGTGGACCTTTTTTCTGGTGGACCTGCTGAGGTGGACCTTTTTTCTGGTGGACCTGCTGAGGTGGACCTGCTGAGGTGGACCTTTTTTCTGGTGGACCTTTTTTCTGGTGGACCTGCTGAGGTGGACCTTTTTTCTGGTGGACCTTTTTTCTGGTGGACCTGCTGAGGTGGACCTTTTTTCTGGTGGACCTTTTTTTCTGGAGGACCTGCTGAGGTGGACCTTTTTTCTGGATGACCTTTTTTCTGGTGGACCTCCTGAGGTGGACCTTTTTTCTGGTGGTCCTTTTTTCTGGTGGACCTGCTGAGGTGGACCTTTTTTCTGGTGGACCTTTTTTCTGGTGGACCTGCTGAGGTGGACCTTTTTTCTGGTGGACCTGCTGAGGTGGACCTTTTTTCTGGTGGACCTTTTTTCTGGTGGACCTGCTGAGGTGGACCTTTTTTCTGGTGGACCTTTTTTCTGGTCGACCTGCTGAGGTGGACCTTTTTTCTGGTGGACCTTTTCTCTGGTGGACCTTTTTTTCTGGTGGACCTGCTGAGGTGGACCTTTTTTCTGGTGGACATTTTTTCTGGTGGACCTGCTGAGGTGGACCTTTTTTCTGGTGGACCTTTTCTCTGGTGGACCTTTTTTCTGGTGGACCTTTTTTCTGGTGGTCCTTTTTTCTGGTGGACCTGCTGAGGTGGACCTTTTTTTCTGGTGGACCTTTTTTCTGGTGGACCTGCTGAGGTGGACGTGCTGAGGTGGACATTTTTTCTGGTGGACCTTTTTTCTGGTGGACCTGCTGAGGTGGACCTTTTTTCTGGTGGACCTTTTTTCTGGTGGACCTGCTGAGGTGGACCTTTTTTCTGGTGGACCTTTTTTCTGGTGGACCTGCTGAGGTGGACCTTTTTTCTGGTGGACCTTTTTTTCTGGTGGACCTGCTGAGGTGGACCTTTTTTCTGGTGGATCTTTTTTCTGGTGGACCTGCTGAGGTGGACCTTTTTTCTGGTGGACCTTTTGTCTGGTGGACCTGCTGAGGTGGACCTTTTTTCTGGTGGACCTGCTGAGGTGGACCTTTTTTCTGGTGGACCTTTTTTCTGGTGGACCTGCTGAGGTGGACCTTTTTTCTGGTGGACCTTTTTTCTGGTGGACCTGCTGAGGTGGACCTTTTTTCTGGTGGACCTTTTTTCTGGTGGACCTGCTGAGGTGGACCTTTTTTTCTGGTGGACCTTTTTTCTGGTGGACCAGCTGAGGTGGACCTTTTTTCTGGTGGACCTGCTGAGGTGGACCTTTTTTCTGGTGGACCTTTTTTCTGGTGGACCTGCTGAGGTGGACCTTTTTTCTGGTGGACCTGCTGAGGTGGACCTGCTGAGGTGGACATTTTTTCTGGTGGACCTTTTTTCTGGTGGATCTGCTGAGGTGGACCTTTTTTTCTGGTGGACCTTTTTTCTGGTGGACCTGCTGAGGTGGACCTTTTTTCTGGTGGACCTTTTTTCTGGTGGACCTGCTGAGGTGGACCTTTTTTCTGGTGGACCTTTTTTCTGGTGGACCTGCTGAGGTGGACCTTTTTTCTGATGGACCTTTTTTCTGGTGGACCTGCTGAGGTGGACCTTTTTTCTGATGGATCTTTTTTCTGGTGGACCTGCTGACGTGGACCTTTTTTCTGGTGGACCTTTTTTCTGGTGGACCTGCTGAGGTGGACCTTTTTTCTGGTGGACCTTTTTTCTGGTGGACCTGCTGAGGTGGAACTTTTTTCTGGTGGACCTTTTTTCTGGTGGACCTGCTGAGGTGGACCTTTTTTCTGGTGGACCTTTTTTCTGGTGGACCTGCTGAGGTGGACCTTTTTTCTGGTGGACCTTTTTTCTGGTGGACCTGCTGAAGTGGACATTTTTTCTGGTGGACCTGCTGAGGTGGACCTTTTTTCTGGTGGACCTTTTTTCTGGTGGACCTGCTGAGGTGGACCTTTTTTCTGGTGGACCTTTTTTCTGGTGGACCTGCTGAGGTGGACCTTTTTTCTGGTGGACCTTTTTTCTGGTGGACCTGCTGAGGTGGACCTTTTTTCTGGTGGACCTTTTTTCTGGTGGACCTGCTGAGGTGGACCTTTTTTCTGGTGGACCTTTTTTCTGGTGGACCTGCTGAGGTGGACCTTTTTTCTGGTGGACCTTTTTTCTTGTGGACCTGCTGAGGTGGACCTTTTTTCTGGTGGACCTTTTTTCTGGTGGACCTGCTGAGGTGGACCTTTTTTCTGGTGGACTTTTTTCTAATGGACCTGCTGAGGTGGACCTTTTTTCTGGTGGACCTGCTGAGGTGGACCTTTTTTCTGATGGACCTTTTTTCTGGTGGACCTGCTGAGGTGGACCTTTTTTCTGGTGGACCTTTTTTCTGGTGGACCTGCTGAGGTGGACCTTTTTTCTGGTGGACCTTTTTTCTGGTGGACCTGCTGAGGTGGACCTTTTTTCTGGTGGAACTTTTTTCTGGTGGACCTGCTGAGGTGGACCTTTTTTCTGGTGGACCTTTTTTCTGGTGGACCTGCTGAGGTTGACCTTTTTTTTGGTGGACCTGCTGAGGTGGACCTTTTTTCTGGTGGACATTTTTTCTGGTGGACCTGCTGAGGTGGACCTTTTTTCTGGTGGACCTTTTTTCTAGTGGACCTGCTGAGGTGGACCTTTTTTCTGGTGGACCTTTTTCCTGGTGGACCTGCTTAGGTCGACCTTTTTTCTGGTGGACCTTTTTTCTGGTGGACCTGCTGAGGTGGACCTTTTTTCTAGTGGACCTTTTTTCTGGTGGACCTGCTGAGGTGGACCTTTTTTCTGGTGGACCTTTTTTCTGGTGGACCTGCTGAGGTGGACCTTTTTTCTGGTGGACCTTTTTTCTGGTGGATTTTTTTTCTGGTAGACCTGCTGAGGTGGACCTTTTTTCTGGTGGACCTGCTGAGGTGGACCTTTTTTCTGGTGGACATTTTTTCTGGTGGACCTGCTGAGGTGGACCTTTTTTCTGGTGGACCTTTTCTCTGGTGGACCTTTTTTCTGGTGGACCTTTTTTCTGGTGGTCCTTTTTTCTGGTGGACCTGCTGAGGTGGACCTTTTTTTCTGGTGGACCTTTTTTCTGGTGGACCTGCTGAGGTGGACCTTTTTTCTGGTGGACCTTTTTTCTGGTGGACCTGCTGAGGTGGACCTTTTTTCTGGTGGACCTTTTTTCTGGTGGACCTGCTGAGGTGGACCTTTTTTCTGGTGGACCTTTTTTCTGGTGGACCTGCTGAGGTGGACCTTTTTTCTGGTGGACCTTTTTTCTGGTGGACCTGCTGAGGTGGACCTTTTTTCTGGTGGACCTTTTGTCTGGTGGACCTGCTGAGGTGGACCTTTTTTCTGGTGGACCTGCTGAGGTGGACCTTTTTTCTGGTGGACCTTTTTTCTGGTGGACCTGCTGAGGTGGACCTTTTTTCTGGTGGACCTTTTTTCTGGTGGACCTGCTGAGGTGGACCTTTTTTCTGGTGGACCTGCTGAGGTGGACCTGCTGAGGTGGACCTTTTTTCTGGTGGACCTGCTGAGGTGCACCTTTTTTTCTGGTGGAGCTGCTGAGGTGGACCTTTTTTCTGGTGGACCTTTTTACTGGTGGACCTGCTGAGGTGGACCTTTTTTCTGGTGGACCTTTTTTCTGGTGGACCTGCTGAGGTGGACCTTTTTTCTGGTGGACCTTTTTTCTGGTGGACCTGCTGAGGTGGACCTTTTTTCTGGTGGACCTTTTTTCTAATGGACCTGCTGAGGTGGTCCTTTTTTTCTAGTGGACCTTTTTTTCTGGTGGACCTGCTGAGGTGGACCTTTTTTCTGGTGGACCTTTTTTCTGGTGGACCTGCTGAGGTGGACCTTTTTTCTGGTGGACCTTTTTTCTGGTGGACCTGCTGAGGTGGACCTTTTTTTCTGGTGTACCTGCTGAGGTGGACCTGCTGAGGTGGACCTTTTTTCTGGTGGACCTTTTTTCTGGTGGACCTGCTGAGGTGGACCTTTTTTCTGGTGGACCTTTTTTTCTGGAGGACCTGCTGAGGTGGACCTTTTTTCTGGATGACCTTTTTTCTGGTGGACCTCCTGAGGTTGACCTTTTTTCTGGTGGACCTTTTTTCTGGTGGACCTGCTGAGGTGGACCTTTTTTCTGGTGGACCTTTTTTCTGGTGGACCTGCTGAGGTGGACCTTTTTTCTGGTGGACCTTTTTTCTGGTGGACCTGCTGAGGTGGACCTTTTTTCTGGTGGACCTTTTTTCTGGTGGACCTGCTGAGGTGGACCTTTTTTCTGGTGGACCTTTTGTCTGGTGGACCTGCTGAGGTGGACCTTTTTTCTGGTGGACCTGCTGAGGTGGACCTTTTTTCTGGTGGACCTTTTTTCTGGTGGACCTGCTGAGGTGGACCTTTTTTCTGGTGGACCTTTTTTCTAATGGACCTGCTGAGGTGGACCTTTTTTTCTGGTGGACCTTTTTTCTGGTGGACCTGCTGAGGTGGACCTTTTTTCAGGTGGACCTTTTTTCTGGAGGACCTGCTGAGGTGGACCTTTTTTCTGGTGGACCTGCTGAGGTGGACCTTTTTTTCTGGTGGACCTGCTGAGGTGGACCTGCTGAGGTGGACCTTTTTTCTGGTGGACCTTTTTTCTGGTGGACCTGCTGAGGTGGACCTTTTTTCTGGTGGACCTTTTTTCTGGTGGACCTGCTGAGGTGGACCTTTTTTCTGGTGGACCTTTTTTCTGGAGGACCTGCTGAGGTGGACCTTTTTTCTGGATGACCTTTTTTCTGGTGGACCTCCTGAGGTGGACCTTTTTTCTGGTGGACCTTTTTTCTGGTGGACCTGCTGAGGTGGACCTTTTTTCTGGTGGACCTTTTTTCTGGTGGACCTGCTGAGGTGGACCTTTTTTCTGGTGGACCTTTTTTCTGGTGGACCTGCTGAGGTGGACCTTTTTTCTGGTGGACCTTTTGTCTGGTGGACCTGCTGAGGTGGACCTTTTTTCTGGTGGACCTTTTTTCTGGTGGACCTGCTGAGGTGGACCTTTTTTCTGGTGGACCTTTTTTCTGGTGGACCTGCTGAGGTGGACCTTTTTTCTGGTGGACCTTTTTTCTGGTGGACCTGCTGAGGTGGACCTTTTTTCTGGTGGACCTTTTGTCTGGTGGACCTGCTGAGGTGGACCTTTTTTCTGGTGGACCTTTTTTCTGGTGGACCTGCTGAGGTGGACCTTTTTTCTGGTGGACCTGCTGAGGTGGACCTTTTTTCTGGTGGACCTTTTTTCTGGTGGACCTGCTGAGGTGGAACTTTTTTCTGGTGGACCTGCTGAGGTGGACCTTTTTTCTGGTGGACCTTTTTTCTGGTGGACCTGCTGAGGTGGACCTTTTTTCTGGTGGACCTTTTTTCTGGTCGACCTGCTGAGGTGGACCTTTTTTCTGGTGGACCTTTTCTCTGGTGGACCTTTTTTCTGGTGGACCTTTTTTCTGGTGGACCTGCTGAGGTGGACCTTTTTTCTGGTGGACATTTTTTCTGGTGGACCTGCTGAGGTGGACCTTTTTTCTGGTGGACCTTTTCTCTGGTGGACCTTTTTTCTGGTGGACCTTTTTTCTGGTGGTCCTTTTTTCTGGTGGACCTGCTGAGGTGGACCTTTTTTTCTGGTGGACCTTTTTTCTGGTGGACCTGCTGAGGTGGACCTTTTTTCTGGTGGACCTTTTTTCTGGTGGACCTGCTGAGGTGGACCTTTTTTCTGGTGGACCTTTTTTCTGGTGGACCTGCTGAGGTGGACCTTTTTTCTGGTGGACCTTTTTTCTGGTGGACCTGCTGAGGTGGACCTTTTTTCTGGTGGACCTTTTTTCTGGTGGACCTGCTGAGGTGGACCTTTTTTCTGGTGGACCTTTTGTCTGGTGGACCTGCTGAGGTGGACCTTTTTTCTGGTGGACCTGCTGAGGTGGACCTTTTTTCTGGTGGACCTTTTTTCTGGTGGACCTGCTGAGGTGGACCTTTTTTCTGGTGGACCTTTTCTCTGGTGGACCTGCTGAGGTTGACCTTTTTTCTGGTGGACCTTTTTTCTGGTGGACCTGCTGAGGTGGACCTTTTTTCTGGTGGACCTTTTTTCTGGTGGACCTGCTGAGGTGGACCTTTTTTCTGGTGGACCTTTTTTCTGGTGGACCTGCTGAGGTGGACCTTTTTTCTGGTGGACATTTTTTCTGGTGGACCTGCTGAGGTGGACCTTTTTTCTGGTGGACCTTTTCTCTGGTGGACCTTTTTTCTGGTGGACCTTTTTTCTGGTTGTCCTTTTTTCTGGTGGACCTGCTGAGGTGGACCTTTTTTTCTGGTGGACCTTTTTTCTGGTGGACCTGCTGAGGCGGACCTGCTGAGGTGGACATTTTTTCTGGTGGACCTTTTTTCTGGTGGACCTGCTGAGGTGGACCTTTTTTCTGGTGGACATTTTTTCTGGTGGACCTGCTGAGGTGGACCTTTTTTCTGGTGGACCTTTTTTCTGGTGGACCTGCTGAGGTGGACCTTTTTTCTGGTGGACCTTTTTTTTCTGGTGGACCTGCTGAGGTGGACCTTTTTTCTGGTGGACCTTTTTTCTGGTGGACCTGCTGAGGTGGACCTTTTTTCTGGTGGACCTTTTCTCTGGTGGACCTGCTGAGGTGGACCTTTTTTCTGGTGGACCTGCTGAGGTGGACCTTTTTTCTGGTGGACCTTTTGTCTGGTGGACCTGCTGAGGTGGACCTTTTTTCTGGTGGACCTATTTTCTGGTGGACCTCCTGAGGTGGACCTTTTTTCTGGTGGACCTTTTTTCTGGTGGACCTGCTGAGGTGGACCTTTTTTCTGGTGGACCTTTTTTCTGGTGGACCTGCTGAGGTGGACCTTTTTTCTGGTGGACCTTTTTTCTGGTGGACCTGATGAGGTGGACCTTTTTTCTGGTGGACCTTTTTTCTGGTGGACCTGCTGAGGTGGACCTTTTTTCTGGTGGACCTTTTTTCTGGTGGACCTGCTGAGGTGGACCTTTTTTCTGGTGGACCTTTTTTCTGGTGGACCTGCTGAGGTGGACCTTTTTTCTGGTGGACCTTTTTTCTGGTGGACCTGCTGAGGTGGACCTTTTTTCTGGTGGACCTTTTTTCTGGTGGACCTGCTGAGGTGGAACTTTTTTCTGGTGGACCTGCTGAGGTGGACCTGCTGAGGTGGACCTTTTTTTCTGGTGGACCTGCTGAGGTGCACCTTTTTTTCTGGTGGAGCTGCTGAGGTGGACCTTTTTTCTGGTGGACCTTTTTACTGGTGGACCTGCTGAGGTGGACCTTTTTTCTGGTGGACCTTTTTTCTGGTGGACCTGCTGAGGTGGACCTTTTTTCTGGTGGACCTTTTTTCTGGTGGACCTGCTGAGGTGGACCTTTTTTCTGGTGGACCTTTTTTCTAACGGACCTGCTGAGGTGGACTTTTTTTTCTGGTGGACCTTTTTTCTGGTGGACCTGCTGAGGTGGACCTTTTTTCTGGTGGACCTTTTTTCTGGAGGACCTGCTGAGGTGGACCTTTTTTCTGGTGGACCTTTTTTCTGGTGGACCTGCTGAGGTGGACCTTTTTTTCTGGTGGACCTGCTGAGGTGGACCTTTTTTCTGGTGGACCTTTTTTCTGGTGGACCTGCTGAGGTGGACCTTTTTTCTGGTGGACCTTTTTTCTGGTGGACCTCCTGAGGTGGACCTTTTTTTCTGGTGGACATTTTGTCTGGTGGACCTGCTGAGGTGGATCTTTTTTCTGGTGGACCTTTTTTCTGGTGGACCTGCTGAGGTGGACCTTTTTTCTGGTGGACCTTTTTTCTGGTGGACCTGCTGAGGTGGACCTTTTTTCTGGTGGACCTTTTTTCTGGTGGACCTGCTGAGGTGGACCTTTTTTTCTGGTGGACCTTTTTTCTGGTGGACCTGCTGAGGTGGACCTTTTTTCTGGTGGACCTTTTTTCTGGTGGACCTGCTGAGGTGGACCTTTTTTCTGGTGGACCTTTTTTCTGGTGGACCTGCTGAGGTGGACCTTTTTTCTGGTGGACCTGCTGAGGTGGACCTTTTTTTCTGGTGGACCTGCTGAGGTGGACCTTTTTTCTGGTGGACCTTTTTTCTGGTGGACCTGCTGAGGTGGACCTTTTTTCTGGTGGACCTTTTTTCTGGTGGACCTCCTGAGGTGGACCTTTTTCCTGGTGGACATTTTGTCTGGTGGACCTGCTGAGGTGGATCTTTTTTCTGGTGGACCTTTTTTCTGGTGGACCTGCTGAGGTGGACCTTTTTTCTGGTGGACCTTTTCTCTGGTGGACCTTTTTTCTGGTGGACCTTTTTTCTGGTGGACCTGCTGAGGTGGACCTTTTTTCTGGTGGACCTTTTTTCTGGTGGACCTGCTGAGGTGGACCTTTTTTCTGGTGGACCTTTTTTCTGGTGGACCTGCTGAGGTGGACCTTTTTTTCTGGTGGACCTTTTTTCTGGTGGACCTGCTGAGGTGGACCTTTTTTCTGGTGGACCTTTTTTCTGGTGGACCTGCTGAGGTGGACCTTTTTTCTGGTGGACCTTTTTTCTGGTGGACCTGCTGAGGTGGACCTTTTTTCTGGTGGACCTTTTTTCTGGTGGACCTGCTGAGGTGGACCTTTTTTCTGGTGGACCTTTTTTCTGGTGGACCTGCTGAGGTGGACCTTTTTTCTGGTGGACCTTTTCTCTGGTGGACCTTTTTTCTGGTGGACATTTTTTCTGGTGGACCTGCTGAGGTGGACCTTTTTTCTGGTGGACCTTTTTTCTGGTGGACCTGCTGAGGTGGACCTTTTTTTCTGGTGGACCTTTTTTCTGGTGGACCTGCTGAGGTGGACCTTTTTCCTGGTGGACCTTTTTTCTGGTGGACCTGCTGAGGTGGACCTTTTTTCTGGTGGACCTTTTTTCTGGTGGACCTGCTGAGGTGGACCTTTTTTCTGGTGGACCTTTTTTCTGGTGGACCTGCTGAGGTGGACCTTTTTTCTGGTGGACCTTTTTTCTGGTGGACCTGCTGAGGTGGACCTTTTTTCTGGTGGACCTTTTTTCTAATGGACCTGCTGAGGTGGACCTTTTTTTCTGGTGGACCTTTTTTTCTGGTGGACCTGCTCAGGTGGACCTTTTTTCTGGTGGACCTTTTTTCTGGAGGACCTGCTGAGGTGGACCTTTTTTCTGGTGGACCTTTTTTCTGGTGGACCTGCTGAGGTGGACCTTTTTTCTGGTGGACCTGCTGAGGTGGACCTGCTGAGGTGGACCTTTTTTCTGGTGGACCTTTTTTCTGGTGGACCTGCTGAGGTGGACCTTTTTTCTGGTGGACCTTTTTTCTGGTGGACCTGCTGAGGTGGACCTTTTTTCTGGTGGACCTTTTTTTCTGGAGGACCTGCTGAGGTGGACCTTTTTTCTGGATGACCTTTTTTCTGGTGGACCTCCTGAGGTGGACCTTTTTTCTGGTGGTCTTTTTTTCTGGTGGACCTGCTGAGGTGGACCTTTTTTCTGGTGGACCTTTTTTCTGGTGGACCTGCTGAGGTGGACCTTTTTTCTGGTGGACATTTTTTCTGGTGGACCTGCTGAGGTGGACCTTTTTTCTGGTGGACCTTTTTTCTGGTGGACCTGCTGAGGTGGACCTTTTTTCTGGTGGACCTTTTGTCTGGTGGACCTGCTGAGGTGGACCTTTTTTCTGGTGGACATTTTTTCTGGTGGACCTGCTGAGGTGGACCTTTTTTCTGGTGGACCTTTTCTCTGGTGGACCTTTTTTCTGGTGGACCTTTTTTCTGGTTGTCCTTTTTTCTGGTGGACCTGCTGAGGTGGACCTTTTTTTCTGGTGGACCTTTTTTCTGGTGGACCTGCTGAGGCGGACCTGCTGAGGTGGACATTTTTTCTGGTGGACCTTTTTTCTGGTGGACCTGCTGAGGTGGACCTTTTTTCTGGTGGACATTTTTTCTGGTGGACCTGCTGAGGTGGACCTTTTTTCTGGTGGACCTTTTTTCTGGTGGACCTGCTGAGGTGGACCTTTTTTCTGGTGGACCTTTTTTTTCTGGTGGACCTGCTGAGGTGGACCTTTTTTCTGGTGGACCTTTTTTCTGGTGGACCTGCTGAGGTGGACCTTTTTTCTGGTGGACCTTTTCTCTGGTGGACCTGCTGAGGTGGACCTTTTTTCTGGTGGACCTGCTGAGGTGGACCTTTTTTCTGGTGGACCTGCTGAGGTGGACCTTTTTTCTGGTGGACCTTTTTTCTGGTGGACCTGCTGAGGTGGACCTTTTTTCTGGTGGACCTTTTTTCTGGTGGACCTCCTGAGGTGGACCTTTTTCCTGGTGGACATTTTGTCTGGTGGACCTGCTGAGGTGGATCTTTTTTCTGGTGGACCTTTTTTCTGGTGGACCTGCTGAGGTGGACCTTTTTTCTGGTGGACCTTTTCTCTGGTGGACCTTTTTTTCTGGTGGACCTTTTTTCTGGTGGACCTGCTGAGGTGGACCTTTTTTCTGGTGGACCTTTTTTCTGGTGGACCTGCTGAGGTGGACCTTTTTTCTGGTGGACCTTTTTTCTGGTGGACCTGCTGAGGTGGACCTTTTTTTCTGGTGGACCTTTTTTCTGGTGGACCTGCTGAGGTGGACCTTTTTTCTGGTGGACCTTTTTTCTGGTGGACCTGCTGAGGTGGACCTTTTTTCTGGTGGACCTTTTTTCTGGTGGACCTGCTGAGGTGGACCTTTTTTCTGGTGGACCTTTTTTCTGGTGGACCTGCTGAGGTGGACCTTTTTTCTGGTGGACCTTTTTTCTGGTGGACCTGCTGAGGTGGACCTTTTTTCTGGTGGACCTTTTCTCTGGTGGACCTTTTTTCTGGTGGACATTTTTTCTGGTGGACCTGCTGAGGTGGACCTTTTTTCTGGTGGACCTTTTTTCTGGTGGACCTGCTGAGGTGGACCTTTTTTTCTGGTGGACCTTTTTTCTGGTGGACCTGCTGAGGTGGACCTTTTTTCTGGTGGACCTTTTTTCTGGTGGACCTGCTGAGGTGGACCTTTTTTCTGGTGGACCTTTTTTCTGGTGGACCTGCTGAGGTGGACCTTTTTTCTGGTGGACCTTTTTTCTGGTGGACCTGCTGAGGTGGACCTTTTTTCTGGTGGACCTTTTTTTCTGGTGGACCTGCTGAGGTGGACCTTTTTTTCTGGTGGACCTTTTTTCTGGTGGACCTGCTGAGGTGGACCTTTTTTCTGGTGGACCTGCTGAGGTGGACCTTTTTTCTGGTGGACCTTTTTTCTGGTGGACCTGCTGAGGTGGACCTTTTTTCTGGTGGACCTGCTGAGGTGGACCTGCTGAGGTGGACCTTTTTTCTGGTGGACCTGCTGAGGTGCACCTTTTTTTCTGGTGGAGCTGCTAAGGTGGACCTTTTTTCTGGTGGACCTTTTTACTGGTGGACCTGCTGAGGTGGACCTTTTTTCTGGTGGACCTTTTTTCTGGTGGACCTGCTGAGGTGGACCTTTTTTCTGGTGGACCTTTTTTCTGGTGGACCTGCTGAGGTGGACCTTTTTTCTGGTGGACCTTTTTTCTAATGGACCTGCTGAGGTGGACCTTTTTTTCTGGTGGACCTTTTTTTCTGGTGGACCTGCTCAGGTGGACCTTTTTTCTGGTGGACCTTTTTTCTGGAGGACCTGCTGAGGTGGACCTTTTTTCTGGTGGACCTTTTTTCTGGTGGACCTGCTGAGGTGGACCTTTTTTCTGGTGGACCTGCTGAGGTGGACCTGCTGAGGTGGACCTTTTTTCTGGTGGACCTTTTTTCTGGTGGACCTGCTGAGGTGGACCTTTTTTCTGGTGGACCTTTTTTCTGGTGGACCTGCTGAGGTGGACCTTTTTTCTGGTGGACCTTTTTTTCTGGAGGACCTGCTGAGGTGGACCTTTTTTCTGGATGACCTTTTTTCTGGTGGACCTCCTGAGGTGGACCTTTTTTCTGGTGGTCTTTTTTTCTGGTGGACCTGCTGAGGTGGACCTTTTTTCTGGTGGACCTTTTTTCTGGTGGACCTGCTGAGGTGGACCTTTTTTCTGGTGGACATTTTTTCTGGTGGACCTGCTGAGGTGGACCTTTTTTCTGGTGGACCTTTTTTCTGGTGGACCTGCTGAGGTGGACCTTTTTTCTGGTGGACCTTTTGTCTGGTGGACCTGCTGAGGTGGACCTTTTTTCTGGTGGACATTTTTTCTGGTGGACCTGCTGAGGTGGACCTTTTTTCTGGTGGACCTTTTCTCTGGTGGACCTTTTTTCTGGTGGACCTTTTTTCTGGTTGTCCTTTTTTCTGGTGGACCTGCTGAGGTGGACCTTTTTTTCTGGTGGACCTTTTTTCTGGTGGACCTGCTGAGGCGGACCTGCTGAGGTGGACATTTTTTCTGGTGGACCTTTTTTCTGGTGGACCTGCTGAGGTGGACCTTTTTTCTGGTGGACATTTTTTCTGGTGGACCTGCTGAGGTGGACCTTTTTTCTGGTGGACCTTTTTTCTGGTGGACCTGCTGAGGTGG
Organism: Chlamydotis macqueenii; assembly: GCF_036417535.1. NCBI lineage: Eukaryota > Metazoa > Chordata > Aves > Otidiformes > Otididae > Chlamydotis > Chlamydotis macqueenii. Next base: position 12,751,607 of record NC_141592.1, read on the forward strand.
ACCTTTTTTCTGGTGGACCTTTTTTTTCTGGTGGACCTGCTGAGGTGGACCTTTTTTCTGGTGGACCTTTTTTCTGGTGGACCTGCTGAGGTGGACCTTTTTTCTGGTGGACCTTTTCTCTGGTGGACCTGCTGAGGTGGACCTTTTTTCTGGTGGACCTGCTGAGGTGGACCTTTTTTCTGGTGGACCTTTTGTCTGGTGGACCTGCTGAGGTGGACCTTTTTTCTGGTGGACCTATTTTCTGGTGGACCTCCTGAGGTGGACCTTTTTTCTGGTGGACCTTTTTTCTGGTGGACCTGCTGAGGTGGACCTTTTTTCTGGTGGACCTTTTTTCTGGTGGACCTGCTGAGGTGGACCTTTTTTCTGGTGGACCTTTTGTCTGGTGGACCTGCTGAGGTGGACCTTTTTTCTGGTGGACCTATTTTCTGGTGGACCTCCTGAGGTGGACCTTTTTTCTGGTGGACCTTTTTTCTGGTGGACCTGCTGAGGTGGACCTTTTTTCTGGTGGACCTTTTTTCTGGTGGACCTGCTGAGGTGGACCTTTTTTCTGGTGGACCTTTTTTCTGGTGGACCTGATGAGGTGGACCTTTTTTCTGGTGGACCTTTTTTCTGGTGGACCTGCTGAGGTGGACCTTTTTTCTGGTGGACCTTTTTTCTGGTGGACCTGCTGAGGTGGACCTTTTTTCTGGTGGACCTTTTTTCTGGTGGACCTGCTGAGGTGGACCTTTTTTCTGGTGGACCTTTTTTCTGGTGGACCTGCTGAGGTGGACCTTTTTTCTGGTGGACCTTGTTTCTGGTGGACCTGCTGAGGTGGAACTTTTTTCTGGTGGACCTGCTGAGGTGGACCTGCTGAGGTGGACCTTTTTTTCTGGTGGACCTGCTGAGGTGCACCTTTTTTTCTGGTGGAGCTGCTGAGGTGGACCTTTTTTCTGGTGGACCTTTTTACTGGTGGACCTGCTGAGGTGGACCTTTTTTCTGGTGGACCTTTTTTCTGGTGGACCTGCTGAGGTGGACCTTTTTTCTGGTGGACCTTTTTTCTGGTGGATTTTTTTTCCGGTAGACCTGCTGAGGTGGACCTTTTTTCTAACGGACCTGCTGAGGTGGACCTTTTTTTCTGGTGGACCTTTTTTCTGGTGGACCTGCTGAGGTGGACCTTTTTTCTGGTGGACCTTTTTTCTGGAGGACCTGCTGAGGTGGACCTTTTTTCTGGTGGACCTTTTTTCTGGTGGACCTGCTGAGGTGGACCTTTTTTTCTGGTGGACCTGCTGAGGTGGACCTTTTTTCTGGTGGACCTTTTTTCTGGTGGACCTGCTGAGGTGGACCTTTTTTCTGGTGGACCTTTTTTCTGGTGGACCTCCTGAGGTGGACCTTTTTTTCTGGTGGACATTTTGTCTGGTGGACCTGCTGAGGTGGATCTTTTTTCTGGTGGACCTTTTTTCTGGTGGACCTGCTGAGGTGGACCTTTTTTCTGGTGGACCTTTTTTCTGGTGGACCTGCTGAGGTGGACCTTTTTTCTGGTGGACCTTTTTTCTGGTGGACCTGCTGAGGTGGACCTTTTTTTCTGGTGGACCTTTTTTCTGGTGGACCTGCTGAGGTGGACCTTTTTTCTGGTGGACCTTTTTTCTGGTGGACCTGCTGAGGTGGACCTTTTTTCTGGTGGACCTTTTTTCTGGTGGACCTGCTGAGGTGGACCTTTTTTCTGGTGGACCTGCTGAGGTGGACCTTTTTTTCTGGTGGACCTGCTGAGGTGGACCTTTTTTCTGGTGGACCTTTTTTCTGGTGGACCTGCTGAGGTGGACCTTTTTTCTGGTGGACCTTTTTTCTGGTGGACCTCCTGAGGTGGACCTTTTTCCTGGTGGACATTTTGTCTGGTGGACCTGCTGAGGTGGATCTTTTTTCTGGTGGACCTTTTTTCTGGTGGACCTGCTGAGGTGGACCTTTTTTCTGGTGGACCTTTTCTCTGGTGGACCTTTTTTCTGGTGGACCTTTTTTCTGGTGGACCTGCTGAGGTGGACCTTTTTTCTGGTGGACCTTTTTTCTGGTGGACCTGCTGAGGTGGACCTTTTTTCTGGTGGACCTTTTTTCTGGTGGACCTGCTGAGGTGGACCTTTTTTTCTGGTGGACCTTTTTTCTGGTGGACCTGCTGAGGTGGACCTTTTTTCTGGTGGACCTTTTTTCTGGTGGACCTGCTGAGGTGGACCTTTTTTCTGGTGGACCTTTTTTCTGGTGGACCTGCTGAGGTGGACCTTTTTTCTGGTGGACCTTTTTTCTGGTGGACCTGCTGAGGTGGACCTTTTTTCTGGTGGACCTTTTTTCTGGTGGACCTGCTGAGGTGGACCTTTTTTCTGGTGGACCTTTTTTCTGGTGGACATTTTTTCTGGTGGACCTGCTGAGGTGGACCTTTTTTCTGGTGGACCTTTTTTCTGGTGGACCTGCTGAGGTGGACCTTTTTTTCTGGTGGACCTTTTTTCTGGTGGACCTGCTGAGGTGGACCTTTTTTCTGGTGGACCTTTTTTCTGGTGGACCTGCTGAGGTGGACCTTTTTTCTGGTGGACCTTTTTTCTGGTGGACCTGCTGAGGTGGACCTTTTTTCTGGTGGACCTTTTTTCTGGTGGACCTGCTGAGGTGGACCTTTTTTCTGGTGGACCTTTTTTTCTGGTGGACCTGCTGAGGTGGACCTTTTTTTCTGGTGGACCTTTTTTCTGGTGGACCTGCTGAGGTGGACCTTTTTTCTGGTGGACCTGCTGAGGTGGACCTTTTTTCTGGTGGACCTTTTTTCTGGTGGACCTGCTGAGGTGGACCTTTTTTCTGGTGGACCTGCTGAGGTGGACCTGCTGAGGTGGACCTTTTTTCTGGTGGACCTGCTGAGGTGCACCTTTTTTTCTGGTGGAGCTGCTAAGGTGGACCTTTTTTCTGGTGGACCTTTTTACTGGTGGACCTGCTGAGGTGGACCTTTTTTCTGGTGGACCTTTTTTCTGGTGGACCTGCTGAGGTGGACCTTTTTTCTGGTGGACCTTTTTTCTGGTGGACCTGCTGAGGTGGACCTTTTTTCTGGTGGACCTTTTTTCTAATGGACCTGCTGAGGTGGACCTTTTTTTCTGGTGGACCTTTTTTTCTGGTGGACCTGCTCAGGTGGACCTTTTTTCTGGTGGACCTTTTTTCTGGAGGACCTGCTGAGGTGGACCTTTTTTCTGGTGGACCTTTTTTCTGGTGGACCTGCTGAGGTGGACCTTTTTTCTGGTGGACCTGCTGAGGTGGACCTGCTGAGGTGGACCTTTTTTCTGGTGGACCTTTTTTCTGGTGGACCTGCTGAGGTGGACCTTTTTTCTGGTGGACCTTTTTTCTGGTGGACCTGCTGAGGTGGACCTTTTTTCTGGTGGACCTTTTTTTCTGGAGGACCTGCTGAGGTGGACCTTTTTTCTGGATGACCTTTTTTCTGGTGGACCTCCTGAGGTGGACCTTTTTTCTGGTGGTCTTTTTTTCTGGTGGACCTGCTGAGGTGGACCTTTTTTCTGGTGGACCTTTTTTCTGGTGGACCTGCTGAGGTGGACCTTTTTTCTGGTGGACATTTTTTCTGGTGGACCTGCTGAGGTGGACCTTTTTTCTGGTGGACCTTTTTTCTGGTGGACCTGCTGAGGTGGACCTTTTTTCTGGTGGACCTTTTGTCTGGTGGACCTGCTGAGGTGGACCTTTTTTCTGGTGGACCTGCTGAGGTGGACCTTTTTTCTGGTGGACCTTTTTTCTGGTGGACCTGCTGAGGTGGACCTTTTTTCTGGTGGACCTTTTTTCTGGTGGACCTGCTGAGGTGGACCTTTTTTCTGGTGGAACTTTTTTCTGGTCGACCTGCTGAGGTGGACCTTTTTTCTGGTGGACCTTTTCTCTGGTGGACCTTTTTTCTGGTGGACCTGCTGAGGTGGACCTTTTTTCTGGTGGACATTTTTTCTGGTGGACCTGCTGAGGTGGACCTTTTTTCTGGTGGACCTTTTCTCTGGTGGACCTTTTTTCTGGTGGACCTTTTTTCTGGTGGTCCTTTTTTCTGGTGGACCTGCTGAGGTGGACCTTTTTTTCTGGTGGACCTTTTTTCTGGTGGACCTGCTGAGGTGGACCTGCTGAGGTGGACATTTTTCCTGGTGGACCTTTTTTCTGGTGGACCTGCTGAGGTGGACCTTTTTTCTGGTGGACCTTTTTTCTGGTGGACCTGCTGAGGTGGACCTTTTTTCTGGTGGACCTTTTTTCTGGTGGACCTGCTGAGGTGGACCTTTTTTCTGGTGGACCTTTTTTTTCTGGTGGACCTGCTGAGGTGGACCTTTTTTCTGGTGGACCTTTTTTCTGGTGGACCTGCTGAGGTGGACCTTTTTTCTGGTGGACCTTTTGTCTGGTGGACCTGCTGAGGTGGACCTTTTTTCTGGTGGACCTGCTGAGGTGGACCTTTTTTCTGGCGGACCTTTTGTCTGGTGGACCTGCTGAGGTGGACCTTTTTTCTGGTGGACCTTTTTTCTGGTGGACCTGCTGAGGTGGACCTTTTTTCTGGTGGACCTTTTTTCTGGTGGACCTGCTGAGGTGGACCTTTTTTTCTGGTGGACCTTTTTTCTGGTGGACCTGCTGAGGTGGACCTTTTTTCTGGTGGACCTTTTTTCTGGTGGACCTGCTGAGGTGGACCTTTTTTTCTGGTGGACCTGCTGAGGTGGACCTGCTGAGGTGGACATTTTTTCTGGTGGACCTTTTTTCTGGTGGACCTGCTGAGGTGGACCTTTTTTTCTGGTGGACCTTTTTTCTGGTGGACCTGCTGAGGTGGACCTTTTTTCTGGTGGACCTTTTTTCTGGTGGACCTGCTGAGGTGGACCTTTTTTCTGGTGGACCTTTTTTCTGGTGGACCTGCTGAGGTGGACCTTTTTTCTGGTGGACCTTTTTTCTGGTGGACCTGCTGAGGTGGACCTTTTTTCTGATGGATCTTTTTTCTGGTGGACCTGCTGAGGTGGACCTTTTTTCTGGTGGACCTTTTTTCTGGTGGACCTGCTGAGGTGGACCTTTTTTCTGGTGGACCTTTTTTCTGGTGGACCTGCTGAGGTGGACCTTTTTTCTGGTGGACCTTTTTTCTGGTGGACCTGCTGAGGTGGACCTTTTTTCTGGTGGACCTGCTGAGGTGGACCTTTTTTCTGGTGGACCTTTTTTCTGGTGGACCTGCTGAGGTGGACCTTTTTTCTGGTGGACCTGCTGAGGTGGACCTGCTGAGGTGGACCTTTTTTCTGGTGGACCTGCTGAGGTGCACCTTTTTTTCTGGTGGAGCTGCTAAGGTGGACCTTTTTTCTGGTGGACCTTTTTACTGGTGGACCTGCTGAGGTGGACCTTTTTTCTGGTGGACCTTTTTTCTGGTGGACCTGCTGAGGTGGACCTTTTTTCTGGTGGACCTTTTTTCTGGTGGACCTGCTGAGGTGGACCTTTTTTCTGGTGGACCTTTTTTCTAATGGACCTGCTGAGGTGGACCTTTTTTTCTGGTGGACCTTTTTTTCTGGTGGACCTGCTGAGGTGGACCTTTTTTCTGGTGGACCTTTTTTCTGGAGGACCTGCTGAGGTGGACCTTTTTTCTGGTGGACCTTTTTTCTGGTGGACCTGCTGAGGTGGACCTTTTTTCTGGTGGACCTGCTGAGGTGGACCTGCTGAGGTGGACCTTTTTTCTGGTGGACCTTTTTTCTGGTGGACCTGCTGAGGTGGACCTTTTTTCTGGTGGACCTTTTTTCTGGTGGACCTGCTGAGGTGGACCTTTTTTCTGGTGGACCTTTTTTTCTGGAGGACCTGCTGAGGTGGACCTTTTTTCTGGATGACCTTTTTTCTGGTGGACCTCCTGAGGTGGACCTTTTTTCTGGTGGTCCTTTTTTCTGGTGGACCTGCTGAGGTGGACCTTTTTTCTGGTGGACCTTTTTTCTGGTGGACCTGCTGAGGTGGACCTTTTTTCTGGTGGACCTGCTGAGGTGGACCTTTTTTCTGGTGGACCTTTTTTCTGGTGGACCTGCTGAGGTGGACCTTTTTTCTGGTGGACCTTTTTTCTGGTCGACCTGCTGAGGTGGACCTTTTTTCTGGTGGACCTTTTCTCTGGTGGACCTTTTTTCTGGTGGACCTGCTGAGGTGGACCTTTTTTCTGGTGGACATTTTTTCTGGTGGACCTGCTGAGGTGGACCTTTTTTCTGTTGGACCTTTTCTCTGGTGGACCTTTTTTCTGGTGGACCTTTTTTCTGGTGGTCCTTTTTTCTGGTGGACCTGCTGAGGTGGACCTTTTTTTCTGGTGGACCTTTTTTCTGGTGGACCTGCTGAGGTGGACCTGCTGAGGTGGACATTTTTTCTGGTGGACCTGCTGAGGTGGACCTTTTTTCTGGTGGACCTTTTTTCTGGTGGACCTGCTGAGGTGGACCTTTTTTCTGGTGGACCTTTTTTCTGGTGGACCTGCTGAGGTGGACCTTTTTTCTGGTGGACCTTTTTTTCTGGTGGACCTGCTGAGGTGGACCTTTTTTCTGGTGGACCTTTTTTCTGGTGGACCTGCTGAGGTGGACCTTTTTTCTGGTGGACCTTTTGTCTGGTGGACCTGCTGAGGTGGACCTTTTTTCTGGTGGACCTGCTGAGGTGGACCTTTTTTCTGGTGGACCTTTTTTTCTGGTGGACCTGCTGAGGTGGACCTTTTTTCTGGTGGACCTTTTTTCTGGAGGACCTGCTGAGGTGGACCTTTTTTCTGGTGGACCTTTTTTCTGGTGGACCTGCTGAGGTGGACCTTTTTTCTGGTGGACCTGCTGAGGTGGACCTGCTGAGGTGGACCTTTTTTCTGGTGGACCTTTTTTTCTGGTGGACCTGCTGAGGTGGACCTTTTTTCTGGTGGACCTTTTTTCTGGTGGACCTGCTGAGGTGGACCTTTTTTCTGGTGGACCTTTTTTTCTGGAGGACCTGCTGAGGTGGACCTTTTTTCTGGATGACCTTTTTTCTGGTGGACCTCCTGAGGTGGACCTTTTTTCTGGTGGTCCTTTTTTCTGGTGGACCTGCTGAGGTGGACCTTTTTTCTGGTGGACCTTTTTTCTGGTGGACCTGCTGAGGTGGACCTTTTTTCTGGTGGACATTTTTTCTGGTGGACCTGCTGAGGTGGACCTTTTTTCTGGTGGACCTTTTTTCTGGTGGACCTGCTGAGGTGGACCTTTTTTCTGGTGGACCTTTTGTCTGGTGGACCTGCTGAGGTGGACCTTTTTTCTGGTGGACCTGCTGAGGTGGACCTTTTTTTCTGGTGGACCTTTTTTCTGGTGGACCTGCTGAGGTGGACCTTTTTTCTGGTGGACCTTTTTTCTGGTGGACCTGCTGAGGTGGACCTTTTTTCTGGTGGACCTTTTTTCTGGTCGACCTGCTGAGGTGGACCTTTTTTCTGGTGGACCTTTTCTCTGGTGGACCTTTTTTTTCTGGTGGACCTGCTGAGGTGGACCTTTTTTCTGGTGGACATTTTTTCTGGTGGACCTGCTGAGGTGGACCTTTTTTCTGGTGGACCTTTTCTCTGGTGGACCTTTTTTCTGGTGGACCTTTTTTCTGGTGGTCCTTTTTTCTGGTGGACCTGCTGAGGTGGACCTTTTTTTCTGGTGGACCTTTTTTCTGGTGGACCTGCTGAGGTGGACGTGCTGAGGTGGACATTTTTTCTGGTGGACCTTTTTTCTGGTGGACCTGCTGAGGTGGACATTTTTTCTGGTGGACCTTTTTTCTGGTGGACCTGCTGAGGTGGACCTTTTTTCTGGTGGACCTTTTTTCTGGTGGACCTGCTGAGGTGGACCTTTTTTCTGGTGGACCTTTTTTTCTGGTGGACCTGCTGAGGTGGACCTTTTTTCTGGTGGACCTTTTTTCTGGTGGACCTGCTGAGGTGGACCTTTTTTCTGGTGGACCTTTTGTCTGGTGGACCTGCTGAGGTGGACCTTTTTTTCTGGTGGACCTGCTGAGGTGGACCTTTTTTCTGGTGGACCTTTTTTCTGGTGGACCTGCTGAGGTGGACCTTTTTTCTGGTGGACCTTTTTTCTGGTGGACCTGCTGAGGTGGACCTTTTTTCTGGTGGACCTTTTTTCTGGTGGACCTGCTGAGGTGGACCTTTTTTTCTGGTGGACCTTTTTTCTGGTGGACCAGCTGAGGTGGACCTTTTTTCTGGTGGACCTGCTGAGGTGGACCTTTTTTCTGGTGGACCTTTTTTCTGGTGGACCTGCTGAGGTGGACCTTTTTTCTGGTGGACCTGCTGAGGTGGACCTGCTGAGGTGGACATTTTTTCTGGTGGACCTTTTTTCTGGTGGATCTGCTGAGGTGGACCTTTTTTTCTGGTGGACCTTTTTTCTGGTGGACCTGCTGAGGTGGACCTTTTTTCTGGTGGACCTTTTTTCTGGTGGACCTGCTGAGGTGGACCTTTTTTCTGGTGGACCTTTTTTCTGGTGGACCTGCTGAGGTGGACCTTTTTTCTGGTGGACCTTTTTTCTGGTGGACCTGCTGAGGTGGACCTTTTTTCTGATGGATCTTTTTTCTGGTGGACCTGCTGAGGTGGACCTTTTTTCTGGTGGACCTTTTTTCTGGTGGACCTGCTGAGGTGGACCTTTTTTCTGGTGGACCTTTTTTCTGGTGGACCTTTTTTCTGGTGGACCTGCTGAGGTGGACCTTTTTTCTGGTGGACCTTTTTTCTGGTGGACCTGCTGAGGTGGAACTTTTTTCTGGTGGACCTTTTTTCTGGTGGACCTGCTGAGGTGGACCTTTTTTCTGGTGGACCTTTTTTCTGGTGGACCTGCTGAGGTGGACCTTTTTTCTGGTGGACCTTTTTTCTGGTGGACCTGCTGAAGTGGACATTTTTTCTGGTGGACCTGCTGAGGTGGACCTTTTTTCTGGTGGACCTTTTTTCTGGTGGACCTGCTGAGGTGGACCTTTTTTCTGGTGGACCTTTTTTCTGGTGGACCTGCTGAGGTGGACCTTTTTTCTGGTGGACCTTTTTTCTGGTGGACCTGCTGAGGTGGACCTTTTTTCTGGTGGACCTTTTTTCTGGTGGACCTGCTGAGGTGGACCTTTTTTCTGGTGGACCTTTTTTCTGGTGGACCTGCTGAGGTGGACCTTTTTTCTGGTGGACCTTTTTTCTTGTGGACCTGCTGAGGTGGACCTTTTTTCTGGTGGACCTTTTTTCTGGTGGACCTGCTGAGGTGGACCTTTTTTCTGGTGGACTTTTTTCTAATGGACCTGCTGAGGTGGACCTTTTTTCTGGTGGACCTTTTGTCTGGTGGACCTGCTGAGGTGGAACTTTTTTCTGGTGGACCTTTTTTCTGGTGGACCTGCTGAGGTGGACCTTTTTTCTGGTGGACCTTTTTTCTGGTGGACCTGCTGAGGTGGACCTTTTTTTCTGGTGGACCTTTTTTCTGGTGGACCAGCTGAGGTGGACCTTTTTTCTGGTGGACCTGCTGAGGTGGACCTTTTTTCTGGTGGACCTTTTTTCTGGTGGACCTGCTGAGGTGGACCTTTTTTCTGGTGGACCTGCTGAGGTGGACCTGCTGAGGTGGACATTTTTTCTGGTGGACCTTTTTTCTGGTGGATCTGCTGAGGTGGACCTTTTTTTCTGGTGGACCTTTTTTCTGGTGGACCTGCTGAGGTGGACCTTTTTTCTGGTGGACCTTTTTTCTGGTGGACCTGCTGAGGTGGACCTTTTTTCTGGTGGACCTTTTTTCTGGTGGACCTGCTGAGGTGGACCTTTTTTCTGGTGGACCTTTTTTCTGGTGGACCTGCTGAGGTGGACCTTTTTTCTGATGGATCTTTATTCTGGTGGACCTGCTGAGGTGGACCTTTTTTCTGGTGGACCTTTTTTCTGGTGGACCTGCTGAGGTGGACCTTTTTTCTGGTGGACCTTTTTTCTGGTGGACCTTTTTTCTGGTGGACCTGCTGAGGTGGACCTTTTTTCTGGTGGACCTTTTTTCTGGTGGACCTGCTGAGGTGGAACTTTTTTCTGGTGGACCTTTTTTCTGGTGGACCTGCTGAGGTGGACCTTTTTTCTGGTGGACCTTTTTTCTGGTGGACCTGCTGAGGTGGACCTTTTTTCTGGTGGACCTTTTTTCTTGTGGACCTGCTGAAGTGGACATTTTTTCTGGTGGACCTGCTGAGGTGGACCTTTTTTCTGGTGGACCTTTTTTCTGGTGGACCTGCTGAGGTGGACCTTTTTTCTGGTGGACCTTTTTTCTGGTGGACCTGCTGAGGTGGACCTTTTTTCTGGTGGACCTTTTTTCTGGTGGACCTGCTGAGGTGGACCTTTTTTCTGGTGGACCTTTTTTCTGGTGGACCTGCTGAGGTGGACCTTTTTTCTGGTGGACCTTTTTTCTGGTGGACCTGCTGAGGTGGACCTTTTTTCTGGTGGACCTTTTTTCTTGTGGACCTGCTGAGGTGGACCTTTTTTCTGGTGGACCTTTTTTCTGGTGGACCTGCTGAGGTGGACCTTTTTTCTGGTGGACTTTTTTCTAATGGACCTGCTGAGGTGGACCTTTTTTCTGGTGGACCTGCTGAGGTGGACCTTTTTTCTGATGGACCTTTTTTCTGGTGGACCTGCTGAGGTGGACCTTTTTTCTGGTGGACCTTTTTTCTGGTGGACCTGCTGAGGTGGACCTTTTTTCTGGTGGACCTTTTTTCTGGTGGACCTGCTGAGGTGGACCTTTTTTCTGGTGGACCTTTTTTCTGGTGGACCTGCTGAGGTGGACCTTTTTTCTGGTGGACCTTTTTTCTGGTGGACCTGCTGAGGTGGACCTTTTTTCTGGTGGACCTTTTTTCTTGTGGACCTGCTGAGGTGGACCTTTTTTCTGGTGGACCTTTTTTCTGGTGGACCTGCTGAGGTGGACCTTTTTTCTGGTGGACTTTTTTCTAATGGACCTGCTGAGGTGGACCTTTTTTCTGGTGGACCTGCTGAGGTGGACCTTTTTTCTGATGGACCTTTTTTCTGGTGGACCTGCTGAGGTGGACCTTTTTTCTGGTGGACCTTTTTTCTGGTGGACCTGCTGAGGTGGACCTTTTTTCTGGTGGACCTTTTTTCTGGTGGACCTGCTGAGGTGGACCTTTTTTCTGGTGGAACTTTTTTCTGGTGGACCTGCTGAGGTGGACCTTTTTTCTGGTGGACCTTTTTTCTGGTGGACCTGCTGAGGTTGACCTTTTTTTTGGTGGACCTGCTGAGGTGGACCTTTTTTCTGGTGGACATTTTTTCTGGTGGACCTGCTGAGGTGGACCTTTTTTCTGGTGGACCTTTTTTCTAGTGGACCTGCTGAGGTGGACCTTTTTTCTGGTGGACCTTTTTCCTGGTGGACCTGCTTAGGTCGACCTTTTTTCTGGTGGACCTTTTTTCTGGTGGACCTGCTGAGGTGGACCTTTTTTCTAGTGGACCTTTTTTCTGGTGGACCTGCTGAGGTGGACCTTTTTTCTGGTGGACCTTTTTTCTGGTGGACCTGCTGAGGTGGACCTTTTTTCTGGTGGACCTTTTTTCTGGTGGATTTTTTTTCCGGTAGACCTGCTGAGGTGGACCTTTTTTCTGGTGGACCTGCTGAGGTGGACCTTTTTTTCTGGTGGACTTGCTGAGGTGGACCTTTTTTCTGGTGGACCTTTTTTCTGGTGGACTTGCTGAGGTGGACCTTTTTTCTGGTGGACCTTTTTTTCTGGTGGACCTGCTGAGGTGGACCTGCTGAGGTGGAACTTTTTCATGGTGGACCTTTTTTCTGGTGGACCTGCTGAGGTGGACCTTTTTTCTGGTGGACCTTTTTTTCTGGTGGACCTGCTGAGGTGGACCTTTTTTCTGGTGGACCTTTTTTCTGGTGGACCTGCTGAGGTGGACCTGCTGAGGTGGACCTTTTTCTGGTGGACCTTTTTTCTGGTGGACCTGCTGAGGTGGACCTTTTTTCTGGTGGACCTTTTTTCTGGTGGACCTGCTGAGGTGGACCTTTTTTCTGGTGGACCTTTTTTCTGGTGGACCTGCTGAGGTGGACCTTTTTTCTGGTGGACCTTTTTTCTGGTGGACCTGCTGAGGTGGACCTTTTTTCTGGTGGACCTTTTTTCTGGTGGACCTGCTGAGGTGGACCTTTTTTCTGGTGGACCTTTTTTCTGGTGGACCTGCTGAGGTGGACCTTTTTTCTGGTGGACCTTTTTTCTGGTGGACCTGCTGAGGTGGACCTTTTTTCTGGTGGACCTTTTTTCTGGTGGACCTGCTGAGGTGGACCTTTTTTCTGGTGGACCTTTTTTCTGGTGGACCTGCTGAAGTGGACATTTTTTCTGGTGGACCTGCTGAGGTGGACCTTTTTTCTGGTGAACCTTTTTTCTGGTGGACCTGCTGAGGTGGACCTTTTTTCTGGTGGACCTTTTTTCTGGTGGACCTGCTGAGGTGGACCTTTTTTCTGGTGGACCTTTTTTCTGGTGGACCTGCTGAGGTGGACCTTTTTTCTGGTGGACCTTTTTTCTGGTGGACCCGCTGAGTTGGACCTTTTTTCTGGTGGACCTTTTTTCTGGTGGACCTGCTGAGGTGGACCTTTGTTCCTGGTGGACCTTTTTTCTTGTGGACCTGCTGAGGTCGACCTTTTTTTCTGGTGGACCTCTGAGGTGGACCTTTTTTTCTGGTGTACCTTTTTTCTGGTCGACCTTCTTAGGTGGACCTTTTTTCTGGTGGACATTTTTTCTGGTGGACCTGCTGAGGTGGACCTTTTTTCTGGTGGACCTTTTTTCTGGTGGACGTGCTGAGGTGGACCTTTTTTCTGGTGGACCTTTTTCCTGGTGGACCTGCTTAGGTCGACCTTTTTTCTGGTGGACCTTTTTTCTGGTGGACCTGCTGAGGTGGACCTTTTTTCTAGTGGACCTTTTTTCTGGTGGACCTGCTGAGGTGGACCTTTTTTCTGGTGGACCTGCTGAGGTGGACCTTTTTTCTGGTGGACCTTTTTTCTGGTGGACCTGCTGAGGTGGACCTTTTTTCTGGTGGACCTGTTGAGGTGGACCTTTTTTCTGGTGGACCTTTTTTCTGGTGGACCTGCTGAGGTGGACCTTTTTTCTGGTGGACCTTTTTTCTGGTGGACCTGCTTAGGTGAACCTTTTTTCTGGTGGACATTTTTTCTGGTGGACCTGCTGAGGTGGACCTTTTTTCTGCTGGACCTTTTTTCTGGTGGACCTGCTGAGGTGGACCTTTTTTCTGGTGGACCTTTTTTCTGGTGGACCTGCTGAGGTGGACCTTTTTTCTGGTGGACCTTTTTTTCTGGTGGACCTGCTGAGGTGGACCTTTTTTCTGGTGGACCTTTTTTCTGGTGGACCTGCTGAGGTGGACCTTTTTTCTGGTGGACCTTTTGTCTGGTGGACCTGCTGAGGTGGACCTTTCTTCTGGTGGACCTGCTGAGGTGGACCTTTTTTCTGGTGGACCTTTTTTCTGGTGGACCTGCTGAGGTGGACCTTTTTTCTGGTGGACCTTTTTTCTGGTGGACCTGCTGAGGTGGACCTTTTTTCTGGTGGACCTTTTTTCTGGTGGACCTGCTGAGGTGGACCTTTTTTTCTGGTGGACCTTTTTTCTGGTGGACCTGCTGAGGTGGACCTTTTTTCTGGTGGACCTGCTGAGGTGGACCTGCTGAGGTGGACATTTTTTCTGGTGGACCTTTTTTCTGGTGGACCTGCTGAGGTGGACCTTTTTTCTGGTGGACCTTTTTTCTGCTGGACCTGCTGAGGTGGACCTTTTTTCTGGTGGACCTTTTTTCTGGTGGACCTGCTGAGGTGGACCTTTTTTCTGGTGGACCTTTTTTCTGGTGGACCTGCTGAGGTGGACCTTTTTTCTGATGGATCTTTTTTCTGGTGGACCTGCTGACGTGGACCTTTTTTCTGGTGGACCTTTTTTCTGGTGGACCTGCTGAGGTGGACCTTTTTTCTGGTGGACCTTTTTTCTGGTGGACCTGCTGAGGTGGACCTTTTTTCTGGTGGACCTTTTTTCTGGTGGACCTGCTGAGGTGGACCTTTTTTCTGGTGGACCTTTTTTCTGGTGGACCTGCTGAGGTGGACCTTTTTTCTGGTGGACCTTTTTTCTGGTGGACCTGCTGAGGTGGACCTTTTTTCTGATGGATCTTTTTTCTGGTGGACCTGCTGACGTGGACCTTTTTTCTGGTGGACCTTTTTTCTGGTGGACCTGCTGAGGTGGACCTTTTTTCTGGTGGACCTTTTTTCTGGTGGACCTGCTGAGGTGGACCTTTTTTCTGGTGGACCTTTTTTCTGGTGGACCTGCTGAGGTGGACCTTTTTTCTGGTGGACCTTTTTTCTGGTGGACCTGCTGAGGTGGACCTTTTTTCTGGTGGACCTTTTTTCTGGTGGACCTCCTGACGTGGACCTTTTTTCTGGTGGACCTGCTGAGGTGGACCTTTTTTCTGGTGGACCTTTTTTCTGGTGGACCTGCTGAGGTGGACCTTTTTTTCTGGTGGACATTTTTTCTGGTGGACCTGCTGAGGTGGACCTTTTTTCTGGTGGACCTTTTTTCTGGTGGACCTGCTGAGGTGGACCTTTTTTCTGGTGGACCTTTTTTCTGGTGGACCTGCTGAGGTGGACCTTTTTTCTGGTGGACCTTTTTTCTGGTGGACCTGCTGAGGTGGACCTTTTTTCTGGTGGACCTTTTTTCTGGTGGACCCGCTGAGTTGGACCTTTTTTCTGGTGGACCTTTTTTCTGGTGGACCTGCTGAGGTGGACCTTTGTTCCTGGTGGACCTTTTTTCTTGTGGACCTGCTGAGGTCGACCTTTTTTTCTGGTGGACCTCTGAGGTGGACCTTTTTTTCTGGTGTACCTTTTTTCTGGTCGACCTTCTTAGGTGGACCTTTTTTCTGGTGGACATTTTTTCTGGTGGACCTGCTGAGGTGGACCTTTTTTCTGGTGGACCTTTTTTCTGGTGGACGTGCTGAGGTGGACCTTTTTTCTGGTGGACCTTTTTCCTGGTGGACCTGCTTAGGTCGACCTTTTTTCTGGTGGACCTTTTTTCTGGTGGACCTGCTGAGGTGGACCTTTTTTCTAGTGGACCTTTTTTCTGGTGGACCTGCTGAGGTGGACCTTTTTTTCTGGTGGACCTGCTGAGGTGGACCTTTTTTCTGGTGGACCTTTTTTCTGGTGGACCTGCTGAGGTGGACCTTTTTTCTGGTGGACCTGTTGAGGTGGACCTTTTTTCTGGTGGACCTTTTTTCTGGTGGACCTGCTGAGGTGGACCTTTTTTCTGGTGGACCTTTTTTCTGGTGGACCTGCTGAGGTGGACCTTTTTTCTGGTGGACATTTTTTCTGGTGGACCTGCTGAGGTGGACCTTTTTTCTGCTGGACCTTTTTTCTGGTGGACCTGCTGAGGTGGACCTTTTTTCTGGTGGACCTTTTTTCTGGTGGACCTGCTGAGGTGGACCTTTTTTCTGGTGGACCTTTTTTTCTGGTGGACCTGCTGAGGTGGACCTTTTTTCTGGTGGACCTTTTTTCTGGTGGACCTGCTGAGGTGGACCTTTTTTCTGGTGGACATTTTGTCTGGTGGACCTGCTGAGGTGGACCTTTCTTCTGGTGGACCTGCTGAGGTGGACCTTTTTTCTGGTGGACCTTTTTTCTGGTGGACCTGCTGAGGTGGACCTTTTTTCTGGTGGACCTTTTTTCTGGTGGACCTGCTGAGGTGGACCTTTTTTCTGGTGGACCTTTTTTCTGGTGGACCTGCTGAGGTGGACCTTTTTTTCTGGTGGACCTTTTTTCTGGTGGACCTGCTGAGGTGGACCTTTTTTCTGGTGGACCTGCTGAGGTGGACCTGCTGAGGTGGACATTTTTCTGGTGGACCTTTTTTCTGTTGGACCTTTTCTCTGGTGGACCTTTTTTCTGGTGGACCTTTTTTCTGGTGGTCCTTTTTTCTGGTGGACCTGCTGAGGTGGACCTTTTTTTCTGGTGGACCTTTTTTCTGGTGGACCTGCTGAGGTGGACCTGCTGAGGTGGACATTTTTTCTGGTGGACCTGCTGAGGTGGACCTTTTTTCTGGTGGACCTTTTTTCTGGTGGACCTGCTGAGGTGGACCTTTTTTCTGGTGGACCTTTTTTCTGGTGGACCTGCTGAGGTGGACCTTTTTTCTGGTGGACCTTTTTTTCTGGTGGACCTGCTGAGGTGGACCTTTTTTCTGGTGGACCTTTTTTCTGGTGGACCTGCTGAGGTGGACCTTTTTTCTGGTGGACCTTTTGTCTGGTGGACCTGCTGAGGTGGACCTTTTTTCTGGTGGACCTGCTGAGGTGGACCTTTTTTCTGGTGGACCTTTTTTTCTGGTGGACCTGCTGAGGTGGACCTTTTTTCTGGTGGACCTTTTTTCTGGAGGACCTGCTGAGGTGGACCTTTTTTCTGGTGGACCTTTTTTCTGGTGGACCTGCTGAGGTGGACCTTTTTTCTGGTGGACCTGCTGAGGTGGACCTGCTGAGGTGGACCTTTTTTCTGGTGGACCTTTTTTTCTGGTGGACCTGCTGAGGTGGACCTTTTTTCTGGTGGACCTTTTTTCTGGTGGACCTGCTGAGGTGGACCTTTTTTCTGGTGGACCTTTTTTTCTGGAGGACCTGCTGAGGTGGACCTTTTTTCTGGATGACCTTTTTTCTGGTGGACCTCCTGAGGTGGACCTTTTTTCTGGTGGTCCTTTTTTCTGGTGGACCTGCTGAGGTGGACCTTTTTTCTGGTGGACCTTTTTTCTGGTGGACCTGCTGAGGTGGACCTTTTTTCTGGTGGACATTTTTTCTGGTGGACCTGCTGAGGTGGACCTTTTTTCTGGTGGACCTTTTTTCTGGTGGACCTGCTGAGGTGGACCTTTTTTCTGGTGGACCTTTTGTCTGGTGGACCTGCTGAGGTGGACCTTTTTTCTGGTGGACCTGCTGAGGTGGACCTTTTTTTCTGGTGGACCTTTTTTCTGGTGGACCTGCTGAGGTGGACCTTTTTTCTGGTGGACCTTTTTTCTGGTGGACCTGCTGAGGTGGACCTTTTTTCTGGTGGACCTTTTTTCTGGTCGACCTGCTGAGGTGGACCTTTTTTCTGGTGGACCTTTTCTCTGGTGGACCTTTTTTTCTGGTGGACCTGCTGAGGTGGACCTTTTTTCTGGTGGACATTTTTTCTGGTGGACCTGCTGAGGTGGACCTTTTTTCTGGTGGACCTTTTCTCTGGTGGACCTTTTTTCTGGTGGACCTTTTTTCTGGTGGTCCTTTTTTCTGGTGGACCTGCTGAGGTGGACCTTTTTTTCTGGTGGACCTTTTTTCTGGTGGACCTGCTGAGGTGGACGTGCTGAGGTGGACATTTTTTCTGGTGGACCTTTTTTCTGGTGGACCTGCTGAGGTGGACATTTTTTCTGGTGGACCTTTTTTCTGGTGGACCTGCTGAGGTGGACCTTTTTTCTGGTGGACCTTTTTTCTGGTGGACCTGCTGAGGTGGACCTTTTTTCTGGTGGACCTTTTTTTCTGGTGGACCTGCTGAGGTGGACCTTTTTTCTGGTGGACCTTTTTTCTGGTGGACCTGCTGAGGTGGACCTTTTTTCTGGTGGACCTTTTGTCTGGTGGACCTGCTGAGGTGGACCTTTTTTCTGGTGGACCTGCTGAGGTGGACCTTTTTTCTGGTGGACCTTTTTTCTGGTGGACCTGCTGAGGTGGACCTTTTTTCTGGTGGACCTTTTTTCTGGTGGACCTGCTGAGGTGGACCTTTTTTCTGGTGGACCTTTTTTCTGGTGGACCTGCTGAGGTGGACCTTTTTTTCTGGTGGACCTTTTTTCTGGTGGACCAGCTGAGGTGGACCTTTTTTCTGGTGGACCTGCTGAGGTGGACCTTTTTTCTGGTGGACCTTTTTTCTGGTGGACCTGCTGAGGTGGACCTTTTTTCTGGTGGACCTGCTGAGGTGGACCTGCTGAGGTGGACATTTTTTCTGGTGGACCTTTTTTCTGGTGGATCTGCTGAGGTGGACCTTTTTTTCTGGTGGACCTTTTTTCTGGTGGACCTGCTGAGGTGGACCTTTTTTCTGGTGGACCTTTTTTCTGGTGGACCTGCTGAGGTGGACCTTTTTTCTGGTGGACCTTTTTTCTGGTGGACCTGCTGAGGTGGACCTTTTTTCTGGTGGACCTTTTTTCTGGTGGACCTGCTGAGGTGGACCTTTTTTCTGATGGATCTTTTTTCTGGTGGACCTGCTGAGGTGGACCTTTTTTCTGGTGGACCTTTTTTCTGGTGGACCTGCTGAGGTGGACCTTTTTTCTGGTGGACCTTTTTTCTGGTGGACCTTTTTTCTGGTGGACCTGCTGAGGTGGACCTTTTTTCTGGTGGACCTTTTTTCTGGTGGACCTGCTGAGGTGGAACTTTTTTCTGGTGGACCTTTTTTCTGGTGGACCTGCTGAGGTGGACCTTTTTTCTGGTGGACCTTTTTTCTGGTGGACCTGCTGAGGTGGACCTTTTTTCTGGTGGACCTTTTTTCTGGTGGACCTGCTGAAGTGGACATTTTTTCTGGTGGACCTGCTGAGGTGGACCTTTTTTCTGGTGGACCTTTTTTCTGGTGGACCTGCTGAGGTGGACCTTTTTTCTGGTGGACCTTTTTTCTGGTGGACCTGCTGAGGTGGACCTTTTTTCTGGTGGACCTTTTTTCTGGTGGACCTGCTGAGGTGGACCTTTTTTCTGGTGGACCTTTTTTCTGGTGGACCTGCTGAGGTGGACCTTTTTTCTGGTGGACCTTTTTTCTGGTGGACCTGCTGAGGTGGACCTTTTTTCTGGTGGACCTTTTTTCTTGTGGACCTGCTGAGGTGGACCTTTTTTCTGGTGGACCTTTTTTCTGGTGGACCTGCTGAGGTGGACCTTTTTTCTGGTGGACTTTTTTCTAATGGACCTGCTGAGGTGGACCTTTTTTCTGGTGGACCTTTTGTCTGGTGGACCTGCTGAGGTGGAACTTTTTTCTGGTGGACCTTTTTTCTGGTGGACCTGCTGAGGTGGACCTTTTTTCTGGTGGACCTTTTTTCTGGTGGACCTGCTGAGGTGGACCTTTTTTTCTGGTGGACCTTTTTTCTGGTGGACCAGCTGAGGTGGACCTTTTTTCTGGTGGACCTGCTGAGGTGGACCTTTTTTCTGGTGGACCTTTTTTCTGGTGGACCTGCTGAGGTGGACCTTTTTTCTGGTGGACCTGCTGAGGTGGACCTGCTGAGGTGGACATTTTTTCTGGTGGACCTTTTTTCTGGTGGATCTGCTGAGGTGGACCTTTTTTTCTGGTGGACCTTTTTTCTGGTGGACCTGCTGAGGTGGACCTTTTTTCTGGTGGACCTTTTTTCTGGTGGACCTGCTGAGGTGGACCTTTTTTCTGGTGGACCTTTTTTCTGGTGGACCTGCTGAGGTGGACCTTTTTTCTGGTGGACCTTTTTTCTGGTGGACCTGCTGAGGTGGACCTTTTTTCTGATGGATCTTTTTTCTGGTGGACCTGCTGAGGTGGACCTTTTTTCTGGTGGACCTTTTTTCTGGTGGACCTGCTGAGGTGGACGTTTTTTCTGGTGGACCTTTTTTCTGGTGGACCTTTTTTCTGGTGGACCTGCTGAGGTGGACCTTTTTTCTGGTGGACCTTTTTTCTGGTGGACCTGCTGAGGTGGAACTTTTTTCTGGTGGACCTTTTTTCTGGTGGACCTGCTGAGGTGGACCTTTTTTCTGGTGGACCTTTTTTCTGGTGGACCTGCTGAGGTGGACCTTTTTTCTGGTGGACCTTTTTTCTTGTGGACCTGCTGAAGTGGACATTTTTTCTGGTGGACCTGCTGAGGTGGACCTTTTTTCTGGTGGACCTTTTTTCTGGTGGACCTGCTGAGGTGGACCTTTTTTCTGGTGGACCTTTTTTCTGGTGGACCTGCTGAGGTGGACCTTTTTTCTGGTGGACCTTTTTTCTGGTGGACCTGCTGAGGTGGACCTTTTTTCTGGTGGACCTTTTTTCTGGTGGACCTGCTGAGGTGGACCTTTTTTCTGGTGGACCTTTTTTCTGGTGGACCTGCTGAGGTGGACCTTTTTTCTGGTGGACCTTTTTTCTTGTGGACCTGCTGAGGTGGACCTTTTTTCTGGTGGACCTTTTTTCTGGTGGACCTGCTGAGGTGGACCTTTTTTCTGGTGGACTTTTTTCTAATGGACCTGCTGAGGTGGACCTTTTTTCTGGTGGACCTGCTGAGGTGGACCTTTTTTCTGATGGACCTTTTTTCTGGTGGACCTGCTGAGGTGGACCTTTTTTCTGGTGGACCTTTTTTCTGGTGGACCTGCTGAGGTGGACCTTTTTTCTGGTGGACCTTTTTTCTGGTGGACCTGCTGAGGTGGACCTTTTTTCTGGTGGACCTTTTTTCTGGTGGACCTGCTGAGGTGGACCTTTTTTCTGGTGGACCTTTTTTCTGGTGGACCTGCTGAGGTGGACCTTTTTTCTGGTGGACCTTTTTTCTTGTGGACCTGCTGAGGTGGACCTTTTTTCTGGTGGACCTTTTTTCTGGTGGACCTGCTGAGGTGGACCTTTTTTCTGGTGGACTTTTTTCTAATGGACCTGCTGAGGTGGACCTTTTTTCTGGTGGACCTGCTGAGGTGGACCTTTTTTCTGATGGACCTTTTTTCTGGTGGACCTGCTGAGGTGGACCTTTTTTCTGGTGGACCTTTTTTCTGGTGGACCTGCTGAGGTGGACCTTTTTTCTGGTGGACCTTTTTTCTGGTGGACCTGCTGAGGTGGACCTTTTTTCTGGTGGAACTTTTTTCTGGTGGACCTGCTGAGGTGGACCTTTTTTCTGGTGGACCTTTTTTCTGGTGGACCTGCTGAGGTTGACCTTTTTTTTGGTGGACCTGCTGAGGTGGACCTTTTTTCTGGTGGACATTTTTTCTGGTGGACCTGCTGAGGTGGACCTTTTTTCTGGTGGACCTTTTTTCTAGTGGACCTGCTGAGGTGGACCTTTTTTCTGGTGGACCTTTTTCCTGGTGGACCTGCTTAGGTCGACCTTTTTTCTGGTGGACCTTTTTTCTGGTGGACCTGCTGAGGTGGACCTTTTTTCTAGTGGACCTTTTTTCTGGTGGACCTGCTGAGGTGGACCTTTTTTCTGGTGGACCTTTTTTCTGGTGGACCTGCTGAGGTGGACCTTTTTTCTGGTGGACCTTTTTTCTGGTGGATTTTTTTTCCGGTAGACCTGCTGAGGTGGACCTTTTTTCTGGTGGACCTGCTGAGGTGGACCTTTTTTTCTGGTGGACTTGCTGAGGTGGACCTTTTTTCTGGTGGACCTTTTTTCTGGTGGACTTGCTGAGGTGGACCTTTTTTCTGGTGGACCTTTTTTTCTGGTGGACCTGCTGAGGTGGACCTGCTGAGGTGGAACTTTTTCATGGTGGACCTTTTTTCTGGTGGACCTGCTGAGGTGGACCTTTTTTCTGGTGGACCTTTTTTTCTGGTGGACCTGCTGAGGTGGACCTTTTTTCTGGTGGACCTTTTTTCTGGTGGACCTGCTGAGGTGGACCTGCTGAGGTGGACCTTTTTCTGGTGGACCTTTTTTCTGGTGGACCTGCTGAGGTGGACCTTTTTTCTGGTGGACCTTTTTTCTGGTGGACCTGCTGAGGTGGACCTTTTTTCTGGTGGACCTTTTTTCTGGTGGACCTGCTGAGGTGGACCTTTTTTCTGGTGGACCTTTTTTCTGGTGGACCTGCTGAGGTGGACCTTTTTTCTGGTGGACCTTTTTTCTGGTGGACCTGCTGAGGTGGACCTTTTTTCTGGTGGACCTTTTTTCTGGTGGACCTGCTGAGGTGGACCTTTTTTCTGGTGGACCTTTTTTCTGGTGGACCTGCTGAGGTGGACCTTTTTTCTGGTGGACCTTTTTTCTGGTGGACCTGCTGAGGTGGACCTTTTTTCTGGTGGACCTTTTTTCTGGTGGACCTGCTGAAGTGGACATTTTTTCTGGTGGACCTGCTGAGGTGGACCTTTTTTCTGGTGAACCTTTTTTCTGGTGGACCTGCTGAGGTGGACCTTTTTTCTGGTGGACCTTTTTTCTGGTGGACCTGCTGAGGTGGACCTTTTTTCTGGTGGACCTTTTTTCTGGTGGACCTGCTGAGGTGGACCTTTTTTCTGGTGGACCTTTTTTCTGGTGGACCCGCTGAGTTGGACCTTTTTTCTGGTGGACCTTTTTTCTGGTGGACCTGCTGAGGTGGACCTTTGTTCCTGGTGGACCTTTTTTCTTGTGGACCTGCTGAGGTCGACCTTTTTTTCTGGTGGACCTCTGAGGTGGACCTTTTTTTCTGGTGTACCTTTTTTCTGGTCGACCTTCTTAGGTGGACCTTTTTTCTGGTGGACATTTTTTCTGGTGGACCTGCTGAGGTGGACCTTTTTTCTGGTGGACCTTTTTTCTGGTGGACGTGCTGAGGTGGACCTTTTTTCTGGTGGACCTTTTTCCTGGTGGACCTGCTTAGGTCGACCTTTTTTCTGGTGGACCTTTTTTCTGGTGGACCTGCTGAGGTGGACCTTTTTTCTAGTGGACCTTTTTTCTGGTGGACCTGCTGAGGTGGACCTTTTTTCTGGTGGACCTGCTGAGGTGGACCTTTTTTCTGGTGGACCTTTTTTCTGGTGGACCTGCTGAGGTGGACCTTTTTTCTGGTGGACCTGTTGAGGTGGACCTTTTTTCTGGTGGACCTTTTTTCTGGTGGACCTGCTGAGGTGGACCTTTTTTCTGGTGGACCTTTTTTCTGGTGGACCTGCTTAGGTGAACCTTTTTTCTGGTGGACATTTTTTCTGGTGGACCTGCTGAGGTGGACCTTTTTTCTGCTGGACCTTTTTTCTGGTGGACCTGCTGAGGTGGACCTTTTTTCTGGTGGACCTTTTTTCTGGTGGACCTGCTGAGGTGGACCTTTTTTCTGGTGGACCTTTTTTTCTGGTGGACCTGCTGAGGTGGACCTTTTTTCTGGTGGACCTTTTTTCTGGTGGACCTGCTGAGGTGGACCTTTTTTCTGGTGGACCTTTTGTCTGGTGGACCTGCTGAGGTGGACCTTTCTTCTGGTGGACCTGCTGAGGTGGACCTTTTTTCTGGTGGACCTTTTTTCTGGTGGACCTGCTGAGGTGGACCTTTTTTCTGGTGGACCTTTTTTCTGGTGGACCTGCTGAGGTGGACCTTTTTTCTGGTGGACCTTTTTTCTGGTGGACCTGCTGAGGTGGACCTTTTTTTCTGGTGGACCTTTTTTCTGGTGGACCTGCTGAGGTGGACCTTTTTTCTGGTGGACCTGCTGAGGTGGACCTGCTGAGGTGGACATTTTTTCTGGTGGACCTTTTTTCTGGTGGACCTGCTGAGGTGGACCTTTTTTCTGGTGGACCTTTTTTCTGCTGGACCTGCTGAGGTGGACCTTTTTTCTGGTGGACCTTTTTTCTGGTGGACCTGCTGAGGTGGACCTTTTTTCTGGTGGACCTTTTTTCTGGTGGACCTGCTGAGGTGGACCTTTTTTCTGATGGATCTTTTTTCTGGTGGACCTGCTGACGTGGACCTTTTTTCTGGTGGACCTTTTTTCTGGTGGACCTGCTGAGGTGGACCTTTTTTCTGGTGGACCTTTTTTCTGGTGGACTTGCTGAGGTGGACCTTTTTTCTGGTGGACCTTTTTTCTGGTGGACCTGCTGAGGTGGACCTTTTTTCTGGTGGACCTTTTTTCTGGTGGACCTGCTGAGGTGGACCTTTTTTCTGGTGGACCTTTTTTCTGGTGGACCTGCTGACGTGGACCTTTTTTCTGATGGATCTTTTTTCTGGTGGACCTGCTGACGTGGACCTTTTTTCTGGTGGACCTTTTTTCTGGTGGACCTGCTGAGGTGGACCTTTTTTCTGGTGGACCTTTTTTCTGGTGGACCTGCTGAGGTGGACCTTTTTTCTGGTGGACCTTTTTTCTGGTGGACCTCCTGACGTGGACCTTTTTTCTGGTGGACCTTTTTTCTGGTGGACCTCCTGACGTGGACCTTTTTTCTGGTGGACCTGCTGAGGTGGACCTTTTTTCTGGTGGACCTTTTTTCTGGTGGACCTGCTGAGGTGGACCTTTTTTTCTGGTGGACATTTTTTCTGGTGGACCTGCTGAGGTGGACCTTTTTTCTGGTGGACCTTTTTTCTGGTGGACCTGCTGAGGTGGACCTTTTTTCTGGTGGACCTTTTTTCTGGTGGACCTGCTGAGGTGGACCTTTTTTCTGGTGGACCTTTTTTCTGGTGGACCTGCTGAGGTGGACCTTTTTTCTGGTGGACCTTTTTTCTGGTGGACCCGCTGAGTTGGACCTTTTTTCTGGTGGACCTTTTTTCTGGTGGACCTGCTGAGGTGGACCTTTGTTCCTGGTGGACCTTTTTTCTTGTGGACCTGCTGAGGTCGACCTTTTTTTCTGGTGGACCTCTGAGGTGGACCTTTTTTTCTGGTGTACCTTTTTTCTGGTCGACCTTCTTAGGTGGACCTTTTTTCTGGTGGACATTTTTTCTGGTGGACCTGCTGAGGTGGACCTTTTTTCTGGTGGACCTTTTTTCTGGTGGACGTGCTGAGGTGGACCTTTTTTCTGGTGGACCTTTTTCCTGGTGGACCTGCTTAGGTCGACCTTTTTTCTGGTGGACCTTTTTTCTGGTGGACCTGCTGAGGTGGACCTTTTTTCTAGTGGACCTTTTTTCTGGTGGACCTGCTGAGGTGGACCTTTTTTTCTGGTGGACCTGCTGAGGTGGACCTTTTTTCTGGTGGACCTTTTTTCTGGTGGACCTGCTGAGGTGGACCTTTTTTCTGGTGGACCTGTTGAGGTGGACCTTTTTTCTGGTGGACCTTTTTTCTGGTGGACCTGCTGAGGTGGACCTTTTTTCTGGTGGACCTTTTTTCTGGTGGACCTGCTGAGGTGGACCTTTTTTCTGGTGGACATTTTTTCTGGTGGACCTGCTGAGGTGGACCTTTTTTCTGCTGGACCTTTTTTCTGGTGGACCTGCTGAGGTGGACCTTTTTTCTGGTGGACCTTTTTTCTGGTGGACCTGCTGAGGTGGACCTTTTTTCTGGTGGACCTTTTTTTCTGGTGGACCTGCTGAGGTGGACCTTTTTTCTGGTGGACCTTTTTTCTGGTGGACCTGCTGAGGTGGACCTTTTTTCTGGTGGACATTTTGTCTGGTGGACCTGCTGAGGTGGACCTTTCTTCTGGTGGACCTGCTGAGGTGGACCTTTTTTCTGGTGGACCTTTTTTCTGGTGGACCTGCTGAGGTGGACCTTTTTTCTGGTGGACCTTTTTTCTGGTGGACCTGCTGAGGTGGACCTTTTTTCTGGTGGACCTTTTTTCTGGTGGACCTGCTGAGGTGGACCTTTTTTTCTGGTGGACCTTTTTTCTGGTGGACCTGCTGAGGTGGACCTTTTTTCTGGTGGACCTGCTGAGGTGGACCTGCTGAGGTGGACATTTTTCTGGTGGACCTTTTTTCTGGTGGACCTGCTGAGGTGGACCTTTTTTCTGGTGGACCTTTTTTCTGCTGGACCTGCTGAGGTGGACCTTTTTTCTGGTGGACCTTTTTTCTGGTGGACCTGCTGAGGTGGACCTTTTTTCTGGTGGACCTTTTTTCTGGTGGACCTGCTGAGGTGGACCTTTTTTCTGATGGATCTTTTTTCTGGTGGACCTGCTGACGTGGACCTTTTTTCTGGTGGACCTTTTTTCTGGTGGACCTGCTGAGGTGGACCTTTTTTCTGGTGGACCTTTTTTCTGGTGGACCTGCTGAGGTGGACCTTTTTTCTGGTGGACCTTTTTTCTGGTGGACCTGCTGAGGTGGACCTTTTTTCTGGTGGACCTTTTTTCTGGTGGACCTGCTGAGGTGGACCTTTTTTCTGGTGGACCTTTTTTCTGGTGGACCTGCTGAGGTGGACCTTTTTTCTGATGGATCTTTTTTCTGGTGGACCTGCTGACGTGGACCTTTTTTCTGGTGGACCTTTTTTCTGGTGGACCTGCTGAGGTGGACCTTTTTTCTGGTGGACCTTTTTTCTGGTGGACCTGCTGAGGTGGACCTTTTTTCTGGTGGACCTTTTTTCTGGTGGACCTGCTGAGGTGGACCTTTTTTCTGGTGGACCTTTTTTCTGGTGGACCTGCTGAGGTGGACCTTTTTTCTGGTGGACCTTTTTTCTGGTGGACCTCCTGACGTGGACCTTTTTTCTGGTGGACCTGCTGAGGTGGACCTTTTTTCTGGTGGACCTTTTTTCTGGTGGACCTGCTGAGGTGGACCTTTTTTTCTGGTGGACATTTTTTCTGGTGGACCTGCTGAGGTGGACCTTTTTTCTGGTGGACCTTTTTTCTGGTGGACCTGCTGAGGTGGACCTTTTTTCTGGTGGACCTTTTTTCTGGTGGACCTGCTGAGGTGGACCTTTTTTCTGATGGATCTTTTTTCTGGTGGACCTGCTGAGGTGGACCTTTTTTCTGGTGGACCTTTTTTCTGGTGGACCTGCTGAGGTGGACCTTTTTTTTGGTGGACCTTTTTTCTGGTGGACCTGCTGAGGTGGACCTTTTTTCTGATGGACCTTTTTTCTGGTGGACCTGCTGAGGTGGACCTTTTTTCTGGTGGATCTTTTTTCTGGTGGACCTGCTGAGGTGGACCTTTTTTCTGGTGGACCTTTTTTCTGGTGGACCTGCTGAGGTGGACCTTTTTTCTGGTGGACCTTTTTTCTGGTGGACCTGCTGAGGTGGACCTTTTTTCTGGTGGACCTTTTTTCTGGTGGACCTGCTGAGGTGGACCTTTTTTCTGGTGGACCTTTTTCCTGGTGGACCTGCTGAGGTCGACCTTTTTTCTGGTGGACCTTTTTTTCTGGTGGACCTGCTGAGGTGGACCTTTTTTCTGGTGGACCTGCTGAGGTGGACCTGCTGAGGTGGACCTTTTTTCTGGTGGACCTTTTTTCTGGTGGACCTGCTGAGGTGGACCTTTTTTTTTCTGGTGGACCTCTGAGGTGGACCTTTTTTCTGGTGGACGTTTTTTCTGGTGGACCTGCTGAGGTGGACCTTTTTTCTGGTAAACCTTTTTTCTGGTGGACCTGCTGAGGTGGACCTTTTTTCTGGTGGACCTTTTTTCTGGTGGACCTGCTGACGTGGACCTTTTTTCTGGTGGACCTTTTTTCTGGTGGACCTGCTGAGGTGGACCTTTTTTTCTGGTGGACCTGCTGAGGTGGACCTTTTTTCTGGTGGACCTTTTTTCTGGTGGACCTGCTGAGGTGGACCTTTTTTCTGGTGGACCTTTTTTCTGGTGGACCTGCTGAGGTGGACCTTTTTTCTGGTGGACCTTTTTTCTGGTGGACCTGCTGAGGTGGACCTTTTTTTCTGGTGGACCTGCTGAGGTGGACCTTTTTTCTGATGGACCTTTTTTCTGGTGGACCTGCTGAGGTGGACCTTTTTTCTGGTGGACCTTTTTTCTGGTGGACCTGCTGAGGTGGACCTTTTTTCTGGTGGACCTTTTTTCTGGTGGACCTGCTGAGGTGGACCTTTTTTCTGGTGGACCTTTTTTCTGGTGGACCTGCTGAGGTGGACCTTTTTTCTGGTGGACCTTTTTTCTGGTGGACCTG
The DNA here is from genome assembly GCF_036417535.1 of Chlamydotis macqueenii. NCBI lineage: Eukaryota > Metazoa > Chordata > Aves > Otidiformes > Otididae > Chlamydotis > Chlamydotis macqueenii. The sequence goes on from NC_141592.1 coordinate 12,779,113, forward strand.
CTGAGGTGGACCTTTTTTCTGGTGGACCTTTTTTCTGGTGGACCTGCTGAGGTGGACCTTTTTTCTGGTGGACCTTTTTTCTGGTGGACCTGCTGAGGTGGACCTTTTTTCTGGTGGACCTTTTTTCTGGTGGACCTGCTGAGGTGGACCTTTTTTTCTGGTGGACCTTTTTTCTGGTGGACCTGCTGAGGTGGACCTTTTTTCTGGTGGACCTTTTTTCTAGTGGACCTGCTGAGGTGGACCTTTTTTCTGGTGGACCTTTTTTCTGGTGGACCTGCTGAGGTGGACCTTTTTTCTGGTGGACCTTTTTTCTGGTGGACCTGCTGAGGTGGACCTTTTTTCTGGTGGACCTTTTTTCTGGTGGACCTCCTGAGGTGGACCTTTTTTCTGGTGGACCTTTTTTCTGGTGGACCTGCTGAGGTGGACCTTTTTTCTGGTGGACCTTTTTTCTGGTGGACCTCCTGAGGTGGACCTTTTTTCTGGTGGACCTTTTTTCTGGTGGACCTGCTGAGGTGGACCTTTTTTCTGGTGGACCTTTTTTCTGGTGGACCTGCTGAGGTGGACCTTTTTTCTGGTGGACCTTTTTTCTGGTGGACCTGCTGAGGTGGACCTTTATTCTGGTGGACCTTTTTTCTGGTGGACCTGCTGAGGTGGACCTTTTTTCTGGTGGACCTTTTTTCTGGTGGACCTGCTGAGGTGGACCTTTTTTCTGGTGGACCTGCTGAGGTGGACATTTTTCTGGTGGAGCTGCTGAGATAAACCTTTTTTCTGGTGGACCTATTTTCTGGTGGACCTGCTGAGGTGGACCTTTTTTCTGGTGGACCTTTTTTCTGTTGGACCTGCTCAGGTGGACATTTTTTCTGGTGGACCTTTTTTCTGGTGGACCTGCTGAGGTGGAACTTTCTTCTGGTGGACCTTTTTTCTGGTGGACCTGCTGAGGTTGACCTTTATTCTGGTGAACCTGCTGAGGTGGACCTTTTTTTCTGGTGGACATTTTCTCTGGTGGACCTGCTGAGGTGGACCTTTTTTCTGGTGGACCTTTTTTCTGGTGGACCTGCTGAGGTGGACCTTTTTTCTGGTGGACCTTTTTTCTGGTGGTCCTTTTTTCTGGTGGACCTGCTGAGGTGGACCTTTTTTCTGGTGGACCTTTTTTCTGGTGGACCTGCTGAGGTGGACCTTTTTTTCTGGTGGACCTTTTTTCTGGTGGACCTGCTGAGGTGGACCTTTTTTCTGATGGACCTTTTTTCTGGTGGACCTGCTGAGGTGGACCTTTTTTCTGGTGGACCTTTTTTCTGGTGGACCTGCTGAGGTGGACCTTTTTTCTGGTGGACCTTTTTTCTGGTGGACCTGCTGAGGTGGACCTTTTTTCTGGTGGAACTTTTTTCTGGTGGACCTGCTGAGGTGGACATTTTTTCTGGTGGACCTTTTTTCTGGTGGACCTGCTGAGGTTGACCTTTTTTTTGGTGGACCTGCTGAGGTGGACCTTTTTTCTGGTGGACATTTTTTCTGGTGGACCTGCTGAGGTGGACCTTTTTTCTGGTGGACCTTTTTTCTGGTGGACCTGCTGAGGTGGACCTTTTTTCTGGTGGACCTTTTTCCTGGTGGACCTGCTTAGGTCGACCTTTTTTCTGGTGGACCTTTTTTCTGGTGGACCTGCTGAGGTGGACCTTTTTTCTAGTGGACCTTTTTTCTGGTGGACCTGCTGAGGTGGACCTTTTTTCTGGTGGACCTTTTTTCTGGTGGACCTGCTGAGGTGGACCTTTTTTCTGGTGGACCTTTTTTCTGGTGGATTTTTTTTCTGGTAGACCTGCTGAGGTGGACCTTTTTTCTGGTGGACCTGCTGAGGTGGACCTTTTTTTCTGGTGGACTTGCTGAGGTGGACCTTTTTTCTGGTGGACCTTTTTTCTGGTGGACTTGCTGAGGTGGACCTTTTTTCTGGTGGACCTTTTTTCTGGTGGACCTGCTGAGGTGGACCTGCTGAGGTGGAACTTTTTCATGGTGGACCTTTTTTCTGGTGGACCTGCTGAGGTGGACCTTTTTTCTGGTGGACCTTTTTTTCTGGTGGACCTGCTGAGGTGGACCTTTTTTCTGGTGGACCTTTTTTCTGGTGGACCTGCTGAGGTGGACCTGCTGAGGTGGACCTTTTTCTGGTGGACCTTTTTTCTGGTGGACCTGCTGAGGTGGACCTTTTTTCTGGTGGACCTTTTTTCTGGTGGACCTGCTGAGGTGGACCTTTTTTCTGGTGGACCTTTTTTCTGGTGGACCTGCTGAGGTGGACCTTTTTTCTGGTGGACCTTTTTTCTGGTGGACCTGCTGAGGTGGACCTTTTTTCTGGTGGACCTTTTTTCTGGTGGACCTGCTGAGGTGGACCTTTTTTCTGATGCATCTTTTTTCTGGTGGACCTGCTGAGGTGGACCTTTTTTTCTGGTGGACCTTTTTTCTGGTGGACCTGCTGAGGTGGACATTTTTTCTGGTGGACCTTTTTTCTGGTGGACCTGCTGAAGTGGATATTTTTTCTGGTGGACCTGCTGAGGTGGACCTTTTTTCTGGTGAACCTTTTTTCTGGTGGACCTGCTGAGGTGGACCTTTTTTCTGGTGGACCTTTTTTCTGGTGGACCTGCTGAGGTGGACCTTTTTTCTGGTGGACCTTTTTTTCTGGTGGACCTGCTGAGGTGGACCTTTTTTTCTGGTGGACCTTTTTTCTGGTGGACCTGCTGAGTTGGACCTTTTTTCTGGTGGACCTTTTTTCTGGTGGACCTGCTGAGGTGGACCTTTGTTCTGGTGGACCTTTTTTCTTGTGGACCTGCTGAGGTCGACCTTTTTTTCTGGTGGACCTCTGAGGTGGACCTTTTTTTCTGGTGGACCTTTTTTCTGGTGGACCTGCTGAGGTGGACCTTTTTTCTGGTGGACCTTTTTTCTGGTGGACCTGCTGAGTTGGACCTTTTTTCTGGTGGACCTTTTTTCTGGTGGACGTGCTGAGGTGGACCTTTTTTCTGGTGGACCTTTTTCCTGGTGGACCTGCTTAGGTCGACCTTTTTTTCTGGTGGACCTTTTTTCTGGTGGACCTGCTGAGGTGGACCTTTTTTCTAGTGGACCTTTTTTCTGGTGGACCTGCTGAGGTGGACCTTTTTTCTGGTGGACCTTTTTTCTGGTGGACCTTTTTTCTGGTGGACCTGCTGAGGTGGACCTTTTTTCTGGTGGACCTGTTGAGGTGGACCTTTTTTCTGGTGGACCTTTTTTCTGGTGGACCTGCTGAGGTGGACCTTTTTTCTGGTGGATTTTTTTTCTGGTGGACCTGCTGAGGTGGACCTTTTTTCTGGTGGACATTTTTTCTGGTGGACCTGCTGAGGTGGACCTTTTTTCTGCTGGACTTTTTTTCTGGTGGACCTGCTGAGGTGGACCTTTTTTTCTGGTGGACCTTTTTTCTGGTGGACCTGCTGAGGTGGACCTTTTTTTCTGGTGGACCTGCTGAGGTGGACCTTTTTTCTGGTGGACCTTTTTTTCTGGTGGACCTGCTGAGTTGGACCTTTTTTCTGGTGGACGTTTTTTTCTGGTGGACCTGCTGAGGTGGACCTTTTTTCTGGTGGACCTTTTTTCTGGTGGACCTGCTGAGGTGGACCTTTTTTCTGGTGGACCTTTTTTCTGGTGGACCTGCTGAGGTGGACCTTTTTTCTGGTGGACCTTTTTTCTGGTGGACCTGCTGAGGTGGACCTTTTTTCTGGTGGACCTGCTGAGGTGGACCTTTTTTCTGGTGGACCTTTTTTCTGGTGGACCTGCTGAGGTGGACCTTTTTTTCTGGTGGACATTTTTTCTGGTGGACCTGCTGAGGTGGACCTTTTTTCTGGTGGACCTTTTTTCTGGTGGACCTGCTGAGGTGGACCTTTTTTCTGGTGGACCTTTTTTCTGGTGGACCTGCTGAGGTGGACCTGCTGAGGTGGACCTTTTTTCTGGTGGACCTTTTTTCTGGTGGACCTGCTGAGGTGGACCTTTTTTCTGGTGGACCTTTTTTCTGGTGGACCTGCTGAGGTGGACCTTTTTTCTGGTGGACCTTTTTTCTGGTGGACCTGCTGAGGTGGACCTTTTTTCTGATGGATCTTTTTTCTGGTGGACCTGCTGAGGTGGACCTTTTTTCTGGTGGACCTTTTTTCTGGTGGACCTGCTGAGGTGGACCTTTTTTCTGGTGGACCTTTTTTCTGGTGGACCTGCTGAGGTGGACCTTTTTTCTGATGGACCTTTTTTCTGGTGGACCTGCTGAGGTGGACCTTTTTTCTGGTGGACTTTTTTCCTGGTGGACCTGCTGAGGTCGACCTTTTTTCTGGTGGATCTTTTTTTCTGGTGGACCTGCTGAGGTGGACCTTTTTTCTGGTGGACCTTTTTTTCTGGTGGACCTGCTGAGGTGGACCTTTTTTCTGGTGGACCTGCTGAGGTGGACCTGCTGAGGTGGACCTTTTTTCTGGTGGACCTTTTTTCTGGTGGACCTGCTGAGGTGGACCTTTTTTTTTCTGGTGGACCTCTGAGGTGGACCTTTTTTCTGGTGGACGTTTTTTCTGGTGGACCTGCTGAGGTTGACCTTTTTTCTGGTAAACCTTTTTTCTGGTGGACCTGCTGAGGTGGACCTTTTTTCTGGTGGACCTTTTTTCTGGTGGACCTGCTGACGTGGACCTTTTTTCTGGTGGACCTTTTTTCTGGTGGACCTGCTGAGGTGGACCTTTTTTTCTGGTGGACCTGCTGAGGTGGACCTTTTTTCTGGTGGACCTTTTTTCTGGTGGACCTGCTGAGGTGGACCTTTTTTCTGGTGGACCTTTTTTCTGGTGGACCTGCTGAGGTGGACCTTTTTTCTGGTGGACCTTTTTTCTGGTGGACCTGCTGAGGTGGACCTTTTTTTCTGGTGGACCTGCTGAGGTGGACCTTTTTTCTGATGGACCTTTTTTCTGGTGGACCTGCTGAGGTGGACCTTTTTTCTGGTGGACCTTTTTTCTGGTGGACCTGCTGAGGTGGACCTTTTTTCTGGTGGACCTTTTTTCTGGTGGACCTGCTGAGGTGGACCTTTTTTTCTGGTGGACCTTTTTTCTGGTGGACCTGCTGAGGTGGACCTTTTTTCTGGTGGACCTTTTTTCTGGTGGACCTGCTGAGGTGAACCTTTTTTCTGGTGGACCTTTTTTCTGGTGGACCTGCTGAGGTGGACCTTTTTTCTGGTGGACCTTTTTTCTGGTGGACCTGCTGAGGTGGACCTTTTTTCTGGTGGACCTTTTTTCTGGTGGACCTGCTGAGGTGGACTTTTTTTTCTGGTGGACCTTTTTTCTGGTGGACCTGCTGAGGTGGACCTTTTTTCTGGTGGACCTTTTTTCTAGTGGACCTGCTGAGGTGGACCTTTTTTCTGGTGGACCTTTTTTCTGGTGGACCTGCTGAGGTGGACCTTTTTTCTGGTGGACCTTTTTTCTGGTGGACCTGCTGAGGTGGACCTTTTTTCTGGTGGACCTTTTTTCTGGTGGACCTCCTGAGGTGGACCTTTTTTCTGGTGGACCTTTTTTCTGGTGGACCTGCTGAGGTGGACCTTTTTTCTGGTGGACCTTTTTTCTGGTGGACCTGCTGAGGTGGACCTTTTTTCTGGTGGACCTTTTTTCTGGTGGACCTGCTGAGGTGGACCTTTTTTCTGGTGGACCTTTTTTCTGGTGGACCTGCTGAGTTGGACCTTTTTTCTGGTGGACCTTTTTTCTGGTGGACGTGCTGAGGTGGACCTTTTTTCTGGTGGACCTTTTTCCTGGTGGACCTGCTTAGGTCGACCTTTTTTTCTGGTGGACCTTTTTTCTGGTGGACCTGCTGAGGTGGACCTTTTTTCTAGTGGACCTTTTTTCTGGTGGACCTGCTGAGGTGGACCTTTTTTCTGGTGGACCTTTTTTCTGGTGGACCTTTTTTCTGGTGGACCTGCTGAGGTGGACCTTTTTTCTGGTGGACCTGTTGAGGTGGACCTTTTTTCTGGTGGACCTTTTTTCTGGTGGACCTGCTGAGGTGGACCTTTTTTCTGGTGGACCTTTTTTCTGGTGGACCTGCTGAGGTTGACCTTTTTTCTGGTGGACATTTTTTCTGGTGGACCTGCTGAGGTGGACCTTTTTTCTGCTGGACCTTTTTTCTGGTGGACCTGCTGAGGTGGACCTTTTTTTCTGGTGGACCTTTTTTCTGGTGGACCTGCTGAGGTGGACCTTTTTTTCTGGTGGACCTGCTGAGGTGGACCTTTTTTCTGGTGGACCTTTTTTTCTGGTGGACCTGCTGAGTTGGACCTTTTTTCTGGTGGACGTTTTTTCTGGTGGACCTGCTGAGGTGGACCTTTTTTCTGGTGGACCTTTTTTCTGGTGGACCTGCTGAGGTGGACCTTTTTTCTGGTGGACCTTTTTTCTGGTGGACCTGCTGAGGTGGACCTTTTTTCTGGTGGACCTTTTTTCTGGTGGACCTGCTGAGGTGGACCTTTTTTCTGGTGGACCTGCTGAGGTGGACCTTTTTTCTGGTGGACCTTTTTTCTGGTGGACCTGCTGAGGTGGACCTTTTTTTCTGGTGGACATTTTTTCTGGTGGACCTGCTGAGGTGGACCTTTTTTCTGGTGGACCTTTTTTCTGGTGGACCTGCTGAGGTGGACCTTTTTTCTGGTGGACCTTTTTTCTGGTGGACCTGCTGAGGTGGACCTGCTGAGGTGGACCTTTTTTCTGGTGGACCTTTTTTCTGGTGGACCTGCTGAGGTGGACCTTTTTTCTGGTGGACCTTTTTTCTGGTGGACCTGCTGAGGTGGACCTTTTTTCTGGTGGACCTTTTTTCTGGTGGACCTGCTGAGGTGGACCTTTTTTCTGATGGATCTTTTTTCTGGTGGACCTGCTGAGGTGGACCTTTTTTCTGGTGGACCTTTTTTCTGGTGGACCTGCTGAGGTGGACCTTTTTTCTGGTGGACCTTTTTTCTGGTGGACCTGCTGAGGTGGACCTTTTTTCTGATGGACCTTTTTTCTGGTGGACCTGCTGAGGTGGACCTTTTTTCTGGTGGACTTTTTTCCTGGTGGACCTGCTGAGGTCGACCTTTTTTCTGGTGGATCTTTTTTTCTGGTGGACCTGCTGAGGTGGACCTTTTTTCTGGTGGACCTTTTTTTCTGGTGGACCTGCTGAGGTGGACCTTTTTTCTGGTGGACCTGCTGAGGTGGACCTGCTGAGGTGGACCTTTTTTCTGGTGGACCTTTTTTCTGGTGGACCTGCTGAGGTGGACCTTTTTTTTTCTGGTGGACCTCTGAGGTGGACCTTTTTTCTGGTGGACGTTTTTTCTGGTGGACCTGCTGAGGTTGACCTTTTTTCTGGTGGACCTTTTTTCTGGTGGACCTGCTGAGGTGGACCTTTTTTCTGGTGGACCTTTTTTCTGGTGGACCTGCTGACGTGGACCTTTTTTCTGGTGGACCTTTTTTCTGGTGGACCTGCTGAGGTGGACCTTTTTTTCTGGTGGACCTGCTGAGGTGGACCTTTTTTCTGGTGGACCTGCTGAGGTGGACCTTTTTTCTGGTGGACCTTTTTTCTGGTGGACCTGCTGAGGTGGACCTTTTTTCTGGTGGACCTTTTTTCTGGTGGACCTGCTGAGGTGGACCTTTTTTTCTGGTGGACCTGCTGAGGTGGACCTTTTTTCTGATGGATCTTTTTTCTGGTGGACCTGCTGAGGTGGACCTTTTTTCTGGTGGACCTTTTTTCTGGTGGACCTGCTGAGGTGGACCTTTTTTCTGGTGGACCTTTTTTCTGGTGGACCTGCTGAGGTGGACCTTTTTTCTGGTGGACCTTTTTTCTGGTGGACCTGCTGAGGTGGACCTTTTTTCTGGTGGACCTTTTTTCTGGTGGACCTGCTGAGGTGGACCTTTTTTCTGGTGGACCTTTTTTCTGGTGGACCTGCTGAGGTGGACCTTTTTTCTGGTGGACCTTTTTTCTGGTGGACCTGCTGAGGTGGACCTTTTTTCTGGTGGACCTTTTTTCTGGTGGACCTGCTGAGGTGGACCTTTTTTTCTGGTGGACCTTTTTTCTGGTGGACCTGCTGAGGTGGACCTTTTTTCTGGTGGAACTTTTTTCTGGTGGACCTGCTCAGGTGGACCTTTTTTCTGGTGGACCTTTTTTCTGGTGGACCTGCTGAGGTGGACCTTTTTTCTGGTGGACCTTTTTTCTGGTGGACCTGCTGAGGTGGACCTTTTTTCTGGTGGACCTTTTTTCTGGTGGACCTCCTGAGGTGGACCTTTTTTCTGGTGACCTTTTTTCTGGTGGACCTGCTGAGGTGGACCTTTTTTCTGGTGGACCTTTTTTCTGGTGGACCTGCTGAGGTGGACCTTTTTTCTGGTGGACCTTTTTTCTGGTGGACCTGCTGAGGTGGACCTTTAATTCTGGTGGACCTTTTTTCTGGTGGACCTGCTGAGGTGGACCTTTTTTCTGGTGGACCTTTTTTCTGGTGGACCTGCTGAGGTGGACCTTTTTTCTGGTGGACCTGCTGAGGTGGACATTTTTCTGGTGGAGCTGCTGAGGTGGACCTGCTGAGGTGGACCTTTTTTCTGGTGGACCTTTTTTCTGGTGGACCTGCTGAGGTGGACCTTTTTTCTGGTGGACCTTTTTTCTGGTGGACCTGCTGAGGTGGACCTTTTTTCTGGTGGACCTTTTTTCTGGTGGACCTGCGGAGGTGGACCTTTTTTCTGGTGGACCTTTTTTCTGGTGGACCTGCTGAGGTGGACCTTTTTTCTGGTGGACCTGCTGAGGTGGACCTTTTTTCTGGTGGACCTTTTTTCTGGTGGACCTGCTGAGGTGGACCTTTTTTTCTGGTGGACATTTTTTCTGGTGGACCTGCTGAGGTGGACCTTTTTTCTGGTGGACCTTTTTTCTGGTGGACCTGCTGAGGTGGACCTTTTTTCTGGTGGACCTTTTTTCTGGTGGACCTGCTGAGGTGGACCTGCTGAGGTGGACCTTTTTTCTGGTGGACCTTTTTTCTGGTGGACCTGCTGAGGTGGACCTTTTTTCTGGTGGACCTTTTTTCTGGTGGACCTGCTGAGGTGGACCTTTTTTCTGGTGGACCTTTTTTCTGGTGGACCTGCTGAGGTGGACCTTTTTTCTGATGGATCTTTTTTCTGGTGGACCTGCTGAGGTGGACCTTTTTTCTGGTGGACCTTTTTTCTGGTGGACCTGCTGAGGTGGACCTTTTTTCTGGTGGACCTTTTTTCTGGTGGACCTGCTGAGGTGGACCTTTTTTCTGATGGACCTTTTTTCTGGTGGACCTGCTGAGGTGGATATTTTTTCTGGTGGACCTGCTGAGGTGGACCTTTTTTCTGGTGGACCTTTTTTCTGGAGGACCTGCTGAGGTGGACCTTTTTTCTGGTGGACCTTTTTTCTGGTGGACCTGCTGAGGTGGACCTTTTTTCTGGTGGACCTTTTTTTCTGGTGGACCTGCTGAGGTGGACCTTTTTTCTGGTGGACCTTTTTTCTGGTGGACCTGCTGAGTTGGACCTTTTTTCTGGTGGACCTTTTTTCTGGTGGACCTGCTGAGGTGGACCTTTGTTCTGGTGGACCTTTTTTCTTGTGGACCTGCTGAGGTCGACCTTTTTTTCTGGTGGACCTCTGAGGTGGACCTTTTTTTCTGGTGGACCTTTTTTCTGGTCGACCTTCTTAGGTGGACCTTTTTTCTGGTGGACATTTTTTCTGGTGGACCTGCTGAGGTGGACCTTTTTTCTGGTGGACCTTTTTTCTGGTGGACGTGCTGAGGTGGACCTTTTTTCTGGTGGACCTTTTTCCTGGTGGACCTGCTTAGGTCGACCTTTTTTTCTGGTGGACCTTTTTTCTGGTGGACCTGCTGAGGTGGACCTTTTTTCTAGTGGACCTTTTTTCTGGTGGACCTGCTGAGGTGGACCTTTTTTCTGGTGGACCTTTTTTCTGGTGGACCTTTTTTCTGGTGGACCTGCTGAGGTGGACCTTTTTTCTGGTGGACCTGTTGAGGTGGACCTTTTTTCTGGTGGACCTTTTTTCTGGTGGACCTGCTGAGGTGGACCTTTTTTCTGGTGGACCTTTTTTCTGGTGGACCTGCTCAGGTGGACCTTTTTTCTGGTGGACATTTTTTCTGGTGGACCTGCTGAGGTGGACCTTTTTTCTGCTGGACCTTTTTTCTGGTGGACCTGCTGAGGTGGACCTTTTTTTCTGGTGGACCTTTTTTCTGGTGGACCTGCTGAGGTGGACCTTTTTTTCTGGTGGACCTGCTGAGGTGGACCTTTTTTCTGGTGGACCTTTTTTTCTGGTGGACCTGCTGAGTTGGACCTTTTTTCTGGTGGACGTTTTTTCTGGTGGACCTGCTGAGGTGGACCTTTTTTCTGGTGGACCTTTTTTCTGGTGGACCTGCTGAGGTGGACCTTTTTTCTGGTGGACCTTTTTTCTGGTGGACCTGCTGAGGTGGACCTTTTTTCTGGTGGACCTTTTTTCTGGTGGACCTGCTGAGGTGGACCTTTTTTCTGGTGGACCTGCTGAGGTGGACCTTTTTTCTGGTGGACCTTTTTTCTGGTGGACCTGCTGAGGTGGACCTTTTTTTTCTGGTGGACATTTTTTCTGGTGGACCTGCTGAGGTGGACCTTTTTTCTGGTGGACCTTTTTTCTGGTGGACCTGCTGAGGTGGACCTTTTTTCTGGTGGACCTTTTTTCTGGTGGACCTGCTGAGGTGGACCTGCTGAGGTGGACCTTTTTTCTGGTGGACCTTTTTTCTGGTGGACCTGCTGAGGTGGACCTTTTTTCTGGTGGACCTTTTTTCTGGTGGACCTGCTGACGTGGACCTTTTTTCTGGTGGACCTTTTTTCTGGTGGACCTGCTGAGGTGGACCTTTTTTTCTGGTGGACCTGCTGAGGTGGACCTTTTTTCTGGTGGACCTTTTTTCTGGTGGACCTGCTGAGGTGGACCTTTTTTCTGGTGGACCTTTTTTCTGGTGGACCTGCTGAGGTGGACCTTTTTTCTGGTGGACCTTTTTTCTGGTGGACCTGCTGAGGTGGACCTTTTTTTCTGGTGGACCTGCTGAGGTGGACCTTTTTTCTGATGGACCTTTTTTCTGGTGGACCTGCTGAGGTGGACCTTTTTTCTGGTGGACCTTTTTTCTGGTGGACCTGCTGAGGTGGACCTTTTTTCTGGTGGACCTTTTTTCTGGTGGACCTGCTGAGGTGGACCTTTTTTCTGGTGGACCTTTTTTCTGGTGGACCTGCTGAGGTGGACCTTTTTTCTGGTGGACCTTTTTTCTGGTGGACCTGCTGAGGTGGACCTTTTTTCTGGTGGACCTTTTTTCTGGTGGACCTGCTGAGGTGGACCTTTTTTCTGGTGGACCTTTTTTCTGGTGGACCTGCTGAGGTGGACCTTTTTTCTGGTGGACCTTTTTTCTGGTGGACCTGCTGAGGTGGACCTTTTTTTCTGGTGGACCTTTTTTCTGGTGGACCTGCTGAGGTGGACCTTTTTTCTGGTGGACCTTTTTTCTAGTGGACCTGCTGAGGTGGACCTTTTTTCTGGTGGACCTTTTTTCTGGTGGACCTGCTGAGGTGGACCTTTTTTCTGGTGGACCTTTTTTCTGGTGGAACTGCTGAGGTGGACCTTTTTTCTGGTGGACCTTTTTTCTGGTGGACCTCCTGAGGTGGACCTTTTTTCTGGTGGACCTTTTTTCTGGTGGACCTGCTGAGGTGGACCTTTTTTCTGGTGGACCTTTTTTCTGGTGGACCTGCTGAGGTGGACCTTTTTTCTGGTGGACCTTTTTTCTGGTGGACCTGCTGAGGTGGACCTTTATTCTGGTGGACCTTTTTTCTGGTGGACCTGCTGAGGTGGACCTTTTTTCTGGTGGACCTTTTTTCTGGTGGACCTGCTGAGGTGGACCTTTTTTTCTGGTGGACCTGCTGAGGTGGACCTTTTTTCTGGTGGACCTTTTTTCTGGTGGACCTGCTGAGGTGGACCTTTTTTCTGGTGGACCTTTTTTCTGGTGGACCTGCTGAGGTGGACCTTTTTTCTGGTGGACCTTTTTTCTGGTGGACCTGCTGAGGTGGACCTTTTTTTCTGGTGGACCTGCTGAGGTGGACCTTTTTTCTGATGGACCTTTTTTCTGGTGGACCTGCTGAGGTGGACCTTTTTTCTGGTGGACCTTTTTTCTGGTGGACCTGCTGAGGTGGACCTTTTTTCTGGTGGACCTTTTTTCTGGTGGACCTGCTGAGGTGGACCTTTTTTCTGGTGGACCTTTTTTCTGGTGGACCTGCTGAGGTGGACCTTTTTTCTGGTGGACCTTTTTTCTGGTGGACCTGCTGAGGTGGACCTTTTTTCTGGTGGACCGTTTTTCTGGTGGACCTGCTGAGGTGGACCTTTTTTCTGGTGGACCTTTTTTTCTGGTGGACCTGCTGAGGTGGACCTTTTTTCTGGTGGACCTTTTTTCTGGTGGACCTGCTGAGGTGGACCTTTTTTTCTGGTGGACCTTTTTTCTGGTGGACCTGCTGAGGTGGACCTTTTTTCTGGTGGACCTTTTTTCTAGTGGACCTGCTGAGGTGGACCTTTTTTCTGGTGGACCTTTTTTCTGGTGGACCTGCTGAGGTGGACCTTTTTTCTGGTGGACCTTTTTTCTGGTGGACCTGCTGAGGTGGACCTTTTTTCTGGTGGACCTTTTTTCTGGTGGACCTCCTGAGGTGGACCTTTTTTCTGGTGGACCTTTTTTCTGGTGGACCTGCTGAGGTGGACCTTTTTTCTGGTGGACCTTTTTTCTGGTGGACCTTTTTTCTGGTGGACCTGCTGAGGTGGACCTTTATTCTGGTGGACCTTTTTTCTGGTGGACCTGCTGAGGTGGACCTTTTTTCTGGTGGACCTTTTTTCTGGTGGACCTGCTGAGGTGGACCTTTTTTCTGGTGGACCTGCTGAGGTGGACATTTTTCTGGTGGAGCTGCTGAGGTGGACCTGCTGAGGTGGACCTTTTTTCTGGTGGACCTTTTTTCTGGTGGACCTGCTGAGGTGGACCTTTTTTCTGGTGGACCTTTTTTCTGGTGGACCTGCTGAGGTGGACCTTTTTTTCTGGTGGACCTGCTGAGGTGGACCTTTTTTCTGATGGACCTTTTTTCTGGTGGACCTGCTGAGGTGGACCTTTTTTCTGGTGGACCTTTTTTCTGGTGGACCTGCTGAGGTGGACCTTTTTTTCTGGTGGACCTTTTTTCTGGTGGACCTGCTGAGGTGGACCTTTTTTCTGGTGGACCTTTTTTCTGGTGGACCTGCTGAGGTGAACCTTTTTTCTGGTGGACCTTTTTTCTGGTGGACCTGCTGAGGTGGACCTTTTTTCTGGTGGACCTTTTTTCTGGTGGACCTGCTGAGGTGGACCTTTTTTCTGGTGGACCTTTTTTCTGGTGGACCTGCTGAGGTGGACCTTTTTTTCTGGTGGACCTTTTTTCTGGTGGACCTGCTGAGGTGGACCTTTTTTCTGGTGGACCTTTTTTCTAGTGGACCTGCTGAGGTGGACCTTTTTTCTGGTGGACCTTTTTTCTGGTGGACCTGCTGAGGTGGACCTTTTTTCTGGTGGACCTTTTTTCTGGTGGACCTGCTGAGGTGGACCTTTTTTCTGGTGGACCTTTTTTCTGGTGGACCTCCTGAGGTGGACCTTTTTTCTGGTGGACCTTTTTTCTGGTGGACCTGCTGAGGTGGACCTTTTTTCTGGTGGACCTTTTTTCTGGTGGACCTGCTGAGGTGGACCTTTTTTCTGGTGGACCTTTTTTCTGGTGGACCTGCTGAGGTGGACCTTTTTTCTGGTGGACCTTTTTTCTGGTGGACCTGCTGAGTTGGACCTTTTTTCTGGTGGACCTTTTTTCTGGTGGACGTGCTGAGGTGGACCTTTTTTCTGGTGGACCTTTTTCCTGGTGGACCTGCTTAGGTCGACCTTTTTTTCTGGTGGACCTTTTTTCTGGTGGACCTGCTGAGGTGGACCTTTTTTCTAGTGGACCTTTTTTCTGGTGGACCTGCTGAGGTGGACCTTTTTTCTGGTGGACCTTTTTTCTGGTGGACCTTTTTTCTGGTGGACCTGCTGAGGTGGACCTTTTTTCTGGTGGACCTGTTGAGGTGGACCTTTTTTCTGGTGGACCTTTTTTCTGGTGGACCTGCTGAGGTGGACCTTTTTTCTGGTGGACCTTTTTTCTGGTGGACCTGCTGAGGTGGACCTTTTTTCTGGTGGACATTTTTTCTGGTGGACCTGCTGAGGTGGACCTTTTTTCTGCTGGACCTTTTTTCTGGTGGACCTGCTGAGGTGGACCTTTTTTTCTGGTGGACCTTTTTTCTGGTGGACCTGCTGAGGTGGACCTTTTTTTCTGGTGGACCTGCTGAGGTGGACCTTTTTTCTGGTGGACCTTTTTTTCTGGTGGACCTGCTGAGTTGGACCTTTTTTCTGGTGGACGTTTTTTCTGGTGGACCTGCTGAGGTGGACCTTTTTTCTGGTGGACCTTTTTTCTGGTGGACCTGCTGAGGTGGACCTTTTTTCTGGTGGACCTTTTTTCTGGTGGACCTGCTGAGGTGGACCTTTTTTCTGGTGGACCTTTTTTCTGGTGGACCTGCTGAGGTGGACCTTTTTTCTGGTGGACCTGCTGAGGTGGACCTTTTTTCTGGTGGACCTTTTTTCTGGTGGACCTGCTGAGGTGGACCTTTTTTTCTGGTGGACATTTTTTCTGGTGGACCTGCTGAGGTGGACCTTTTTTCTGGTGGACCTTTTTTCTGGTGGACCTGCTGAGGTGGACCTTTTTTCTGGTGGACCTTTTTTCTGGTGGACCTGCTGAGGTGGACCTGCTGAGGTGGACCTTTTTTCTGGTGGACCTTTTTTCTGGTGGACCTGCTGAGGTGGACCTTTTTTCTGGTGGACCTTTTTTCTGGTGGACCTGCTGAGGTGGACCTTTTTTCTGATGGACCTTTTTTCTGGTGGACCTGCTGAGGTGGACCTTTTTTCTGGTGGACTTTTTTCCTGGTGGACCTGCTGAGGTCGACCTTTTTTCTGGTGGATCTTTTTTTCTGGTGGACCTGCTGAGGTGGACCTTTTTTCTGGTGGACCTTTTTTTCTGGTGGACCTGCTGAGGTGGACCTTTTTTCTGGTGGACCTGCTGAGGTGGACCTGCTGAGGTGGACCTTTTTTCTGGTGGACCTTTTTTCTGGTGGACCTGCTGAGGTGGACCTTTTTTTTTCTGGTGGACCTCTGAGGTGGACCTTTTTTCTGGTGGACGTTTTTTCTGGTGGACCTGCTGAGGTTGACCTTTTTTCTGGTGGACCTTTTTTCTGGTGGACCTGCTGAGGTGGACCTTTTTTCTGGTGGACCTTTTTTCTGGTGGACCTGCTGACGTGGACCTTTTTTCTGGTGGACCTTTTTTCTGGTGGACCTGCTGAGGTGGACCTTTTTTTCTGGTGGACCTGCTGAGGTGGACCTTTTTTCTGGTGGACCTGCTGAGGTGGACCTTTTTTCTGGTGGACCTTTTTTCTGGTGGACCTGCTGAGGTGGACCTTTTTTCTGGTGGACCTTTTTTCTGGTGGACCTGCTGAGGTGGACCTTTTTTTCTGGTGGACCTGCTGAGGTGGACCTTTTTTCTGATGGATCTTTTTTCTGGTGGACCTGCTGAGGTGGACCTTTTTTCTGGTGGACCTTTTTTCTGGTGGACCTGCTGAGGTGGACCTTTTTTCTGGTGGACCTTTTTTCTGGTGGACCTGCTGAGGTGGACCTTTTTTCTGGTGGACCTTTTTTCTGGTGGACCTGCTGAGGTGGACCTTTTTTCTGGTGGACCTTTTTTCTGGTGGACCTGCTGAGGTGGACCTTTTTTCTGGTGGACCTTTTTTCTGGTGGACCTGCTGAGGTGGACCTTTTTTCTGGTGAACCTTTTTTCTGGTGGACCTGCTGAGGTGGACCTTTTTTCTGGTGGACCTTTTTTCTGGTGGACCTGCTGAGGTGGACCTTTTTTTCTGGTGGACCTTTTTTCTGGTGGACCTGCTGAGGTGGACCTTTTTTCTGGTGGAACTTTTTTCTGGTGGACCTGCTGAGGTGGACCTTTTTTCTGGTGGACCTTTTTTCTGGTGGACCTGCTGAGGTGGACCTTTTTTCTGGTGGACCTTTTTTCTGGTGGACCTGCTGAGGTGGACCTTTTTTCTGGTGGACCTTTTTTCTGGTGGACCTCCTGAGGTGGACCTTTTTTCTGGTGGACCTTTTTTCTGGTGGACCTGCTGAGGTGGACCTTTTTTCTGGTGGACCTTTTTTCTGGTGGACCTGCTGAGGTGGACCTTTTTTCTGGTGGACCTTTTTTCTGGTGGACCTGCTGAGGTGGACCTTTATTCTGGTGGACCTTTTTTCTGGTGGACCTGCTGAGGTGGACCTTTTTTCTGGTGGACCTTTTTTCTGGTGGACCTGCTGAGGTGGACCTTTTTTCTGGTGGACCTGCTGAGGTGGACATTTTTCTGGTGGAGCTGCTGAGGTGGACCTGCTGAGGTGGACCTTTTTTCTGGTGGACCTTTTTTCTGGTGGACCTGCTGAGGTGGACCTTTTTTCTGGTGGACCTTTTTTCTGGTGGACCTGCTGAGGTGGACCTTTTTTCTGGTGGACCTTTTTTCTGGTGGACCTGCGGAGGTGGACCTTTTTTCTGGTGGACCTTTTTTCTGGTGGACCTGCTGAGGTGGACCTTTTTTCTGGTGGACCTGCTGAGGTGGACCTTTTTTCTGGTGGACCTTTTTTCTGGTGGACCTGCTGAGGTGGACCTTTTTTTCTGGTGGACATTTTTTCTGGTGGACCTGCTGAGGTGGACCTTTTTTCTGGTGGACCTTTTTTCTGGTGGACCTGCTGAGGTGGACCTTTTTTCTGGTGGACCTTTTTTCTGGTGGACCTGCTGAGGTGGACCTGCTGAGGTGGACCTTTTTTCTGGTGGACCTTTTTTCTGGTGGACCTGCTGAGGTGGACCTTTTTTCTGGTGGACCTTTTTTCTGGTGGACCTGCTGAGGTGGACCTTTTTTCTGGTGGACCTTTTTTCTGGTGGACCTGCTGAGGTGGACCTTTTTTCTGATGGATCTTTTTTCTGGTGGACCTGCTGAGGTGGACCTTTTTTCTGGTGGACCTTTTTTCTGGTGGACCTGCTGAGGTGGACCTTTTTTCTGGTGGACCTTTTTTCTGGTGGACCTGCTGAGGTGGACCTTTTTTCTGATGGACCTTTTTTCTGGTGGACCTGCTGAGGTGGATATTTTTTCTGGTGGACCTGCTGAGGTGGACCTTTTTTCTGGTGGACCTTTTTTCTGGAGGACCTGCTGAGGTGGACCTTTTTTCTGGTGGACCTTTTTTCTGGTGGACCTGCTGAGGTGGACCTTTTTTCTGGTGGACCTTTTTTTCTGGTGGACCTGCTGAGGTGGACCTTTTTTCTGGTGGACCTTTTTTCTGGTGGACCTGCTGAGTTGGACCTTTTTTCTGGTGGACCTTTTTTCTGGTGGACCTGCTGAGGTGGACCTTTGTTCTGGTGGACCTTTTTTCTTGTGGACCTGCTGAGGTCGACCTTTTTTTCTGGTGGACCTCTGAGGTGGACCTTTTTTTCTGGTGGACCTTTTTTCTGGTCGACCTTCTTAGGTGGACCTTTTTTCTGGTGGACATTTTTTCTGGTGGACCTGCTGAGGTGGACCTTTTTTCTGGTGGACCTTTTTTCTGGTGGACGTGCTGAGGTGGACCTTTTTTCTGGTGGACCTTTTTCCTGGTGGACCTGCTTAGGTCGACCTTTTTTTCTGGTGGACCTTTTTTCTGGTGGACCTGCTGAGGTGGACCTTTTTTCTAGTGGACCTTTTTTCTGGTGGACCTGCTGAGGTGGACCTTTTTTCTGGTGGACCTTTTTTCTGGTGGACCTTTTTTCTGGTGGACCTGCTGAGGTGGACCTTTTTTCTGGTGGACCTGTTGAGGTGGACCTTTTTTCTGGTGGACCTTTTTTCTGGTGGACCTGCTGAGGTGGACCTTTTTTCTGGTGGACCTTTTTTCTGGTGGACCTGCTCAGGTGGACCTTTTTTCTGGTGGACATTTTTTCTGGTGGACCTGCTGAGGTGGACCTTTTTTCTGCTGGACCTTTTTTCTGGTGGACCTGCTGAGGTGGACCTTTTTTTCTGGTGGACCTTTTTTCTGGTGGACCTGCTGAGGTGGACCTTTTTTTTCTGGTGGACCTGCTGAGGTGGACCTTTTTTCTGGTGGACCTTTTTTTCTGGTGGACCTGCTGAGTTGGACCTTTTTTCTGGTGGACGTTTTTTCTGGTGGACCTGCTGAGGTGGACCTTTTTTCTGGTGGACCTTTTTTCTGGTGGACCTGCTGAGGTGGACCTTTTTTCTGGTGGACCTTTTTTCTGGTGGACCTGCTGAGGTGGACCTTTTTTCTGGTGGACCTTTTTTCTGGTGGACCTGCTGAGGTGGACCTTTTTTCTGGTGGACCTGCTGAGGTGGACCTTTTTTCTGGTGGACCTTTTTTCTGGTGGACCTGCTGAGGTGGACCTTTTTTTCTGGTGGACATTTTTTCTGGTGGACCTGCTGAGGTGGACCTTTTTTCTGGTGGACCTTTTTTCTGGTGGACCTGCTGAGGTGGACCTTTTTTCTGGTGGACCTTTTTTCTGGTGGACCTGCTGAGGTGGACCTGCTGAGGTGGACCTTTTTTCTGGTGGACCTTTTTTCTGGTGGACCTGCTGAGGTGGACCTTTTTTCTGGTGGACCTTTTTTCTGGTGGACCTGCTGACGTGGACCTTTTTTCTGGTGGACCTTTTTTCTGGTGGACCTGCTGAGGTGGACATTTTTTTCTGGTGGACCTGCTGAGGTGGACCTTTTTTCTGGTGGACCTTTTTTCTGGTGGACCTGCTGAGGTGGACCTTTTTTCTGGTGGACCTTTTTTCTGGTGGACCTGCTGAGGTGGACCTTTTTTCTGGTGGACCTTTTTTCTGGTGGACCTGCTGAGGTGGACCTTTTTTTCTGGTGGACCTGCTGAGGTGGACCTTTTTTCTGATGGACCTTTTTTCTGGTGGACCTGCTGAGGTGGACCTTTTTTCTGGTGGACCTTTTTTCTGGTGGACCTGCTGAGGTGGACCTTTTTTCTGGTGGACCTTTTTTCTGGTGGACCTGCTGAGGTGGACCTTTTTTCTGGTGGACCTTTTTTCTGGTGGACCTGCTGAGGTGGACCTTTTTTCTGGTGGACCTTTTTTCTGGTGGACCTGCTGAGGTGGACCTTTTTTCTGGTGGACCTTTTTTCTGGTGGACCTGCTGAGGTGGACCTTTTTTCTGGTGGACCTTTTTTCTGGTGGACCTGCTGAGGTGGACCTTTTTTCTGGTGGACCTTTTTTCTGGTGGACCTGCTGAGGTGGACCTTTTTTTCTGGTGGACCTTTTTTCTGGTGGACCTGCTGAGGTGGACCTTTTTTCTGGTGGACCTTTTTTCTAGTGGACCTGCTGAGGTGGACCTTTTTTCTGGTGGACCTTTTTTCTGGTGGACCTGCTGAGGTGGACCTTTTTTCTGGTGGACCTTTTTTCTGGTGGAACTGCTGAGGTGGACCTTTTTTCTGGTGGACCTTTTTTCTGGTGGACCTCCTGAGGTGGACCTTTTTTCTGGTGGACCTTTTTTCTGGTGGACCTGCTGAGGTGGACCTTTTTTCTGGTGGACCTTTTTTCTGGTGGACCTGCTGAGGTGGACCTTTTTTCTGGTGGACCTTTTTTCTGGTGGACCTGCTGAGGTGGACCTTTATTCTGGTGGACCTTTTTTCTGGTGGACCTGCTGAGGTGGACCTTTTTTCTGGTGGACCTTTTTTCTGGTGGACCTGCTGAGGTGGACCTTTTTTTCTGGTGGACCTGCTGAGGTGGACCTTTTTTCTGGTGGACCTTTTTTCTGGTGGACCTGCTGAGGTGGACCTTTTTTCTGGTGGACATTTTTTCTGGTGGACCTGCTGAGGTGGACCTTTTTTCTGGTGGACCTTTTTTCTGGTGGACCTGCTGAGGTGGACCTTTTTTTCTGGTGGACCTGCTGAGGTGGACCTTTTTTCTGATGGACCTTTTTTCTGGTGGACCTGCTGAGGTGGACCTTTTTTCTGGTGGACCTTTTTTCTGGTGGACCTGCTGAGGTGGACCTTTTTTCTGGTGGACCTTTTTTCTGGTGGACCTGCTGAGGTGGACCTTTTTTCTGGTGGACCTTTTTTCTGGTGGACCTGCTGAGGTGGACCTTTTTTCTGGTGGACCTTTTTTCTGGTGGACCTGCTGAGGTGGACCTTTTTTCTGGTGGACCGTTTTTCTGGTGGACCTGCTGAGGTGGACCTTTTTTCTGGTGGACCTTTTTTTCTGGTGGACCTGCTGAGGTGGACCTTTTTTCTGGTGGACCTTTTTTCTGGTGGACCTGCTGAGGTGGACCTTTTTTTCTGGTGGACCTTTTTTCTGGTGGACCTGCTGAGGTGGACCTTTTTTCTGGTGGACCTTTTTTCTAGTGGACCTGCTGAGGTGGACCTTTTTTCTGGTGGACCTTTTTTCTGGTGGACCTGCTGAGGTGGACCTTTTTTCTGGTGGACCTTTTTTCTGGTGGACCTGCTGAGGTGGACCTTTTTTCTGGTGGACCTTTTTTCTGGTGGACCTCCTGAGGTGGACCTTTTTTCTGGTGGACCTTTTTTCTGGTGGACCTGCTGAGGTGGACCTTTTTTCTGGTGGACCTTTTTTCTGGTGGACCTGCTGAGGTGGACCTTTTTTCTGGTGGACCTTTTTTCTGGTGGACCTGCTGAGGTGGACCTTTATTCTGGTGGACCTTTTTTCTGGTGGACCTGCTGAGGTGGACCTTTTTTCTGGTGGACCTTTTTTCTGGTGGACCTGCTGAGGTGGACCTTTTTTCTGGTGGACCTGCTGAGGTGGACATTTTTCTGGTGGAGCTGCTGAGGTGGACCTGCTGAGGTGGACCTTTTTTCTGGTGGACCTTTTTTCTGGTGGACCTGCTGAGGTGGACCTTTTTTCTGGTGGACCTTTTTTCTGGTGGACCTGCTGAGGTGGACCTTTTTTCTGGTGGACCTTTTTTCTGGTGGACCTGCTGAGGTGGACCTTTTTTCTGGTGGACCTTTTTTCTGGTGGACCTGCTGAGGTGGACCTTTTTTCTGGTGGACCTGCTGAGGTGGACCTTTTTTCTGGTGGACCTTTTTTCTGGTGGACCTGCTGAGGTGGACCTTTTTTTCTGGTGGACATTTTTTCTGGTGGACCTGCTGAGGTGGACCTTTTTTCTGGTGGACCTTTTTTCTGGTGGACCTGCTGAGGTGGACCTTTTTTCTGGTGGACCTTTTTTCTGGTGGACCTGCTGAGGTGGACCTTTTTTCTGATGGATCTTTTTTCTGGTGGACCTGCTGAGGTGGACCTTTTTTCTGGTGGACCTTTTTTCTGGTGGACCTGCTGAGGTGGACCTTTTTTCTGGTGGACCTTTTTTCTGGTGGACCTGCTGAGGTGGACCTTTTTTCTGATGGACCTTTTTTCTGGTGGACCTGCTGAGGTGGACCTTTTTTCTGGTGGACCTTTTTCCTGGTGGACCTGCTGAGGTCGACCTTTTTTCTGGTGGACCTTTTTTTCTGGTGGACCTGCTGAGGTGGACCTTTTTTCTGGTGGACCTGCTGAGGTGGACCTGCTGAGGTGGACCTTTTTTCTGGTGGACCTTTTTTCTGGTGGACCTGCTGAGGTGGACCTTTTTTTTTCTGGTGGACCTCTGAGGTGGACCTTTTTTCTGGTGGACGTTTTTTCTGGTGGACCTGCTGAGGTGGACCTTTTTTCTGGTAAACCTTTTTTCTGGTGGACCTGCTGAGGTGGACCTTTTTTCTGGTGGACCTTTTTTCTGGTGGACCTGCTGACGTGGACCTTTTTTCTGGTGGACCTTTTTTCTGGTGGACCTGCTGAGGTGGACCTTTTTTTCTGGTGGACCTGCTGAGGTGGACCTTTTTTCTGGTGGACCTTTTTTCTGGTGGACCTGCTGAGGTGGACCTTTTTTCTGGTGGACCTTTTTTCTGGTGGACCTGCTGAGGTGGAACTTTTTTCTGGTGGACCTTTTTTCTGGTGGACCTGCTGAGGTGGACCTTTTTTTCTGGTGGACCTGCTGAGGTGGACCTTTTTTCTGATGGACCTTTTTTCTGGTGGACCTGCTGAGGTGGACCTTTTTTCTGGTGGACCTTTTTTCTGGTGGACCTGCTGAGGTGGACCTTTTTTCTGGTGGACCTTTTTTCTGGTGGACCTGCTGAGGTGGACCTTTTTTCTGGTGGACCTTTTTAATGGTGGACCTGCTGAGGTGGACCTTTTTTCTGGTGGACCTTTTTTCTGGTGGACCTGCTGAGGTGGACCTTTTTTCTGGTGGACCTTTTTTCTGGTGGACCTGCTGAGGTGGACCTTTTTTCTGGTGGACCTTTTTTCTGGTGGACCTGCTGAGGTGGACCTTTTTTCTGGTGGACCTTTTTTCTGGTGGACCTGCTGAGGTGGACCTTTTTTTCTGGTGGACCTTTTTTCTGGTGGACCTGCTGAGGTGGACCTTTTTTCTGGTGGACCTTTTTTCTAGTGGACCTGCTGAGGTGGACCTTTTTTCTGGTGGACCTTTTTTCTGGTGGACCTGCTGAGGTGGACCTTTTTTCTGGTGGACCTTTTTTCTGGTGGACCTGCTGAGGTGGACCTTTTTTCTGGTGGACCTTTTTTCTGGTGGACCTGCTGAGGTGGACCTTTTTTCTGGTGGACCTTTTTTCTGGTGGACCTGCTGAGGTGGACCTTTTTTCTGGTGGACCTTTTTTCTGGTGGACCTCCTGAGGTGGACCTTTTTTCTGGTGGACCTTTTTTCTGGTGGACCTGCTGAGGTGGACCTTTTTTCTGGTGGACCTTTTTTCTGGTGGACCTGCTGAGGTGGACCTTTTTTCTGGTGGACCTTTTTTCTGGTGGACCTGCTGAGGTGGACCTTTATTCTGGTGGACCTTTTTTCTGGTGGACCTGCTGAGGTGGACCTTTTTTCTGGTGGACCTTTTTTCTGGTGGACCTGCTGAGGTGGACCTTTTTTCTGGTGGACCTGCTGAGGTGGACATTTTTCTGGTGGAGCTGCTGAGATAAACCTTTTTTCTGGTGGACCTATTTTCTGGTGGACCTGCTGAGGTGGACCTTTTTTCTGGTGGACCTTTTTTCTGTTGGACCTGCTCAGGTGGACATTTTTTCTGGTGGACCTTTTTTCTGGTGGACCTGCTGAGGTGGAACTTTCTTCTGGTGGACCTTTTTTCTGGTGGACCTGCTGAGGTTGACCTTTATTCTGGTGAACCTGCTGAGGTGGACCTTTTTTTCTGGTGGACATTTTCTCTGGTGGACCTGCTGAGGTGGACCTTTTTTCTGGTGGACCTTTTTTCTGGTGGACCTGCTGAGGTGGACCTTTTTTCTGGTGGACCTTTTTTCTGGTGGTCCTTTTTTCTGGTGGACCTGCTGAGGTGGACCTTTTTTTCTGGTGGACCTTTTTTCTGGTGGACCTGCTGAGGTGGACCTTTTTTCTGGTGGACCTGCTGAGGTGGACCTTTTTTCTAGTGGACCTTTTTTCTGGTGGACCTGCTGAGGTGGACCTTTTTTCTGGTGGACCTGCTGAGGTGGACCTGCTGAGGTGGACCTTTTTTCTGGTGGACCTGCTGAGGTGTACCTTTTTTTCTGGTGGACCTGCTGAGGTGGACCTTTTTTCTGGTGGAACTTTTTTCTGGTGGACCTGCTGAGGTGGACCTTTTTTCTGGTGGACCTTTTCTCTGGTGGACCTGCTGAGGTGGACCTTTTTTCTGGTGGACCTTTTTTCTGGTGGACCTGCTGCGGTGGACCTTTTTTCTGGTGGACCTTTTTTCTGGTGGACCTGCTGAGGTGGACCTTTTTTCTGGTGGACCTTTTTTCTGGTGGACCTGCTGAGGTGGACCTTTTTTCTGGTGGACCTTTTTTCTGGTGGACCTGCTGAGGTGGACCTTTTTTCTGGTGGACCTTTTTTCTGGTGGACCTGCTGAGGTGGACCTTTTTTCTGGTGGACCTTTTTTCTGGTGGACCTGCTGAGGTGGACCTTTTTTCTGTTGGACATTTTTTCTGGTGGACCTGCTGAGGTGGACCTTTTTTCTGGTGGACCTTTTCTCTGGTGGACCTTTTTTCTGGTGGACCTTTTTTTCTGGTGGACCTGCTGAGGTGGACCTTTTTTCTGGTGGACCTTTCTTCTGGTGGACCTGCTGAGGTGGACCTTTTTTCTGGTGGACCTTTTTTCTGGTGGACCTGCTGAGGTGGACCTTTTTTCTGGTGGACCTTTTTTCTGGTGGACCTGCTGAGGTGGACCTTTTTTCTGGTGGACCTTTTTTCTGGTGGATCAGCTGAGGTGGACCTTTTTTCTGGTGTACCTTTTTTTCTGGTGGACCTGCTGAGGTGGACCTTTTTTTTCTGGTGGACCTGCTGAGGTGGACCTGCTGAGGTGGACCTTTTTTCTGGTGGAACTTTTTTCTGGTGGACCTGCTGAGGTGGACCTTTTTTCTGGTGGACCTTTTTTCTGGTGGACCTGCTGAGGTGGACCTTTTTTCTGGTGGACCTGCTGAGGTGGACCTTTTTTCTGGTGGACCTTTTTTCTGGTGGACCTGCTGAGGTGGACCTTATTTCTGGTGGACCTTTTCTCTGGTGGACCTGCTGAGGTGGACCTTTTTTCTGGTGGACCTTTTTTCTGGTGGACCTGCTGAGGTGGACCTTTTTTCTAGTGGACCTTTTTTTCTGGTGGACCTGCTGAGGTGGACCTTTTTTCTGGTGGACATTTTTTCTGGTGGACCTGCTGAGGTGGAGCTTTTTTCTGCTGGACCTTTTTTCTGGTGGACCTGCTGAGGTTGACCTTTTTTCTGGTGGACCTTTTTTCTGGTGGACCTGCTGAGGTGGACCTTTTTTCTGGTGGACCTTTTTTCTGGTGGACCTGCTGAGGTGGACCTTTTTCTGGTGGACCTTTTTTCTGGTGGACCTGCTGAGGTGGACCTTTTTTCTGGTGGAACTTTTTTCTGGTGGACCTGCTGAGGTGGACCTTTTTTCTGGTGGACCTTTTTTCTGGTGGACCTGCTGAGGTGGAACTTTCTTTAGGTGGACCTTTTTTCTGGTGGACCTGCTGAGGTTGACCTTTATTCTGGTGGACCTTTTTTCTGGTGGACCTGCTGAGGTGGACCTTTTTTCTGGTGGACCTTTTTTCTGGTGGACCTGCTGAGGTGGACCTTTTTTCTGGTGGACCTTTTTTCTGGTGGACCTCCTGAGGTGGACCTTTTTTCTGGTGGACCTTTTTTCTGGTGGACCTGCTGAGGTGGACCTTTTTTCTGGTGGACCTTTTTTCTGGTGGACCTGCTGAGGTGGACCTTTTTTCTGGTGGACCTTTTTTCTGGTGGACCTGCTGAGGTGGACCTTTATTCTGGTGGACCTTTTTTCTGGTGGACCTGCTGAGGTGGACCTTTTTTCTGGTGGACCTTTTTTCTGGTGGACCTGCTGAGGTGGACCTTTTTTCTGGTGGACCTGCTGAGGTGGACATTTTTCTGGTGGAGCTGCTGAGGTGGACCTGCTGAGGTGGACCTTTTTTCTGGTGGACCTTTTTTCTGGTGGACCTGCTGAGGTGGACCTTTTTTCTGGTGGACCTTTTTTCTGGTGGACCTGCTGAGGTGGACCTTTTTTCTGGTGGACCTTTTTTCTGGTGGACCTGCTGAGGTGGACCTTTTTTCTGGTGGACCTTTTTTCTGGTGGACCTGCTGAGGTGGACCTTTTTTCTGGTGGACCTGCTGAGGTGGACCTTTTTTCTGGTGGACCTTTTTTCTGGTGGACCTGCTGAGGTGGACCTTTTTTTCTGGTGGACATTTTTTCTGGTGGACCTGCTGAGGTGGACCTTTTTTCTGGTGGACCTTTTTTCTGGTGGACCTGCTGAGGTGGACCTTTTTTCTGGTGGACCTTTTTTCTGGTGGACCTGCTGAGGTGGACCTTTTTTCTGATGGATCTTTTTTCTGGTGGACCTGCTGAGGTGGACCTTTTTTCTGGTGGACCTTTTTTCTGGTGGACCTGCTGAGGTGGACCTTTTTTCTGGTGGACCTTTTTTCTGGTGGACCTGCTGAGGTGGACCTTTTTTCTGATGGACCTTTTTTCTGGTGGACCTGCTGAGGTGGACCTTTTTTCTGGTGGACCTTTTTCCTGGTGGACCTGCTGAGGTCGACCTTTTTTCTGGTGGACCTTTTTTTCTGGTGGACCTGCTGAGGTGGACCTTTTTTCTGGTGGACCTGCTGAGGTGGACCTGCTGAGGTGGACCTTTTTTCTGGTGGACCTTTTTTCTGGTGGACCTGCTGAGGTGGACCTTTTTTTT
This sequence comes from Chlamydotis macqueenii, assembly GCF_036417535.1. NCBI lineage: Eukaryota > Metazoa > Chordata > Aves > Otidiformes > Otididae > Chlamydotis > Chlamydotis macqueenii. Next base: position 12,805,447 of record NC_141592.1, read on the forward strand.
TCTGGTGGACCTCTGAGGTGGACCTTTTTTCTGGTGGACGTTTTTTCTGGTGGACCTGCTGAGGTGGACCTTTTTTCTGGTAAACCTTTTTTCTGGTGGACCTGCTGAGGTGGACCTTTTTTCTGGTGGACCTTTTTTCTGGTGGACCTGCTGACGTGGACCTTTTTTCTGGTGGACCTTTTTTCTGGTGGACCTGCTGAGGTGGACCTTTTTTTCTGGTGGACCTGCTGAGGTGGACCTTTTTTCTGGTGGACCTTTTTTCTGGTGGACCTGCTGAGGTGGACCTTTTTTCTGGTGGACCTTTTTTCTGGTGGACCTGCTGAGGTGGAACTTTTTTCTGGTGGACCTTTTTTCTGGTGGACCTGCTGAGGTGGACCTTTTTTTCTGGTGGACCTGCTGAGGTGGACCTTTTTTCTGATGGACCTTTTTTCTGGTGGACCTGCTGAGGTGGACCTTTTTTCTGGTGGACCTTTTTTCTGGTGGACCTGCTGAGGTGGACCTTTTTTCTGGTGGACCTTTTTTCTGGTGGACCTGCTGAGGTGGACCTTTTTTCTGGTGGACCTTTTTAATGGTGGACCTGCTGAGGTGGACCTTTTTTCTGGTGGACCTTTTTTCTGGTGGACCTGCTGAGGTGGACCTTTTTTCTGGTGGACCTTTTTTCTGGTGGACCTGCTGAGGTGGACCTTTTTTCTGGTGGACCTTTTTTCTGGTGGACCTGCTGAGGTGGACCTTTTTTCTGGTGGACCTTTTTTCTGGTGGACCTGCTGAGGTGGACCTTTTTTTCTGGTGGACCTTTTTTCTGGTGGACCTGCTGAGGTGGACCTTTTTTCTGGTGGACCTTTTTTCTAGTGGACCTGCTGAGGTGGACCTTTTTTCTGGTGGACCTTTTTTCTGGTGGACCTGCTGAGGTGGACCTTTTTTCTGGTGGACCTTTTTTCTGGTGGACCTGCTGAGGTGGACCTTTTTTCTGGTGGACCTTTTTTCTGGTGGACCTGCTGAGGTGGACCTTTTTTCTGGTGGACCTTTTTTCTGGTGGACCTGCTGAGGTGGACCTTTTTTCTGGTGGACCTTTTTTCTGGTGGACCTCCTGAGGTGGACCTTTTTTCTGGTGGACCTTTTTTCTGGTGGACCTGCTGAGGTGGACCTTTTTTCTGGTGGACCTTTTTTCTGGTGGACCTGCTGAGGTGGACCTTTTTTCTGGTGGACCTTTTTTCTGGTGGACCTGCTGAGGTGGACCTTTATTCTGGTGGACCTTTTTTCTGGTGGACCTGCTGAGGTGGACCTTTTTTCTGGTGGACCTTTTTTCTGGTGGACCTGCTGAGGTGGACCTTTTTTCTGGTGGACCTGCTGAGGTGGACATTTTTCTGGTGGAGCTGCTGAGATAAACCTTTTTTCTGGTGGACCTATTTTCTGGTGGACCTGCTGAGGTGGACCTTTTTTCTGGTGGACCTTTTTTCTGTTGGACCTGCTCAGGTGGACATTTTTTCTGGTGGACCTTTTTTCTGGTGGACCTGCTGAGGTGGAACTTTCTTCTGGTGGACCTTTTTTCTGGTGGACCTGCTGAGGTTGACCTTTATTCTGGTGAACCTGCTGAGGTGGACCTTTTTTTCTGGTGGACATTTTCTCTGGTGGACCTGCTGAGGTGGACCTTTTTTCTGGTGGACCTTTTTTCTGGTGGACCTGCTGAGGTGGACCTTTTTTCTGGTGGACCTTTTTTCTGGTGGTCCTTTTTTCTGGTGGACCTGCTGAGGTGGACCTTTTTTCTGGTGGACCTTTTTTCTGGTGGACCTGCTGAGGTGGACCTTTTTTTCTGGTGGACCTTTTTTCTGGTGGACCTGCTGAGGTGGACCTTTTTTCTGGTGGACCTGCTGAGGTGGACCTTTTTTCTAGTGGACCTTTTTTCTGGTGGACCTGCTGAGGTGGACCTTTTTTCTGGTGGACCTGCTGAGGTGGACCTGCTGAGGTGGACCTTTTTTCTGGTGGACCTGCTGAGGTGTACCTTTTTTTCTGGTGGACCTGCTGAGGTGGACCTTTTTTCTGGTGGAACTTTTTTCTGGTGGACCTGCTGAGGTGGACCTTTTTTCTGGTGGACCTTTTCTCTGGTGGACCTGCTGAGGTGGACCTTTTTTCTGGTGGACCTTTTTTCTGGTGGACCTGCTGCGGTGGACCTTTTTTCTGGTGGACCTTTTTTCTGGTGGACCTGCTGAGGTGGACCTTTTTTCTGGTGGACCTTTTTTCTGGTGGACCTGCTGAGGTGGACCTTTTTTCTGGTGGACCTTTTTTCTGGTGGACCTGCTGAGGTGGACCTTTTTTCTGGTGGACCTTTTTTCTGGTGGACCTGCTGAGGTGGACCTTTTTTCTGGTGGACCTTTTTTCTGGTGGACCTGCTGAGGTGGACCTTTTTTCTGTTGGACATTTTTTCTGGTGGACCTGCTGAGGTGGACCTTTTTTCTGGTGGACCTTTTCTCTGGTGGACCTTTTTTCTGGTGGACCTTTTTTTCTGGTGGACCTGCTGAGGTGGACCTTTTTTCTGGTGGACCTTTCTTCTGGTGGACCTGCTGAGGTGGACCTTTTTTCTGGTGGACCTTTTTTCTGGTGGACCTGCTGAGGTGGACCTTTTTTCTGGTGGACCTTTTTTCTGGTGGACCTGCTGAGGTGGACCTTTTTTCTGGTGGACCTTTTTTCTGGTGGATCAGCTGAGGTGGACCTTTTTTCTGGTGTACCTTTTTTTCTGGTGGACCTGCTGAGGTGGACCTTTTTTTTCTGGTGGACCTGCTGAGGTGGACCTGCTGAGGTGGACCTTTTTTCTGGTGGAACTTTTTTCTGGTGGACCTGCTGAGGTGGACCTTTTTTCTGGTGGACCTTTTTTCTGGTGGACCTGCTGAGGTGGACCTTTTTTCTGGTGGACCTGCTGAGGTGGACCTTTTTTCTGGTGGACCTTTTTTCTGGTGGACCTGCTGAGGTGGACCTTATTTCTGGTGGACCTTTTCTCTGGTGGACCTGCTGAGGTGGACCTTTTTTCTGGTGGACCTTTTTTCTGGTGGACCTGCTGAGGTGGACCTTTTTTCTAGTGGACCTTTTTTTCTGGTGGACCTGCTGAGGTGGACCTTTTTTCTGGTGGACATTTTTTCTGGTGGACCTGCTGAGGTGGAGCTTTTTTCTGCTGGACCTTTTTTCTGGTGGACCTGCTGAGGTTGACCTTTTTTCTGGTGGACCTTTTTTCTGGTGGACCTGCTGAGGTGGACCTTTTTTCTGGTGGACCTTTTTTCTGGTGGACCTGCTGAGGTGGACCTTTTTCTGGTGGACCTTTTTTCTGGTGGACCTGCTGAGGTGGACCTTTTTTCTGGTGGAACTTTTTTCTGGTGGACCTGCTGAGGTGGACCTTTTTTCTGGTGGACCTTTTTTCTGGTGGACCTGCTGAGGTGGAACTTTCTTTAGGTGGACCTTTTTTCTGGTGGACCTGCTGAGGTTGACCTTTATTCTGCTGAACCTGCTGAGGTGGACCTTTTTTCTGGTGGACATTTTCTCTGGTGGACCTGCTGAGGTGGACCTTTTTTCTGGTGGACCTTTTTTCTGGTGGACCTGCTGAGGTGGACCTTTTTTCTGGTGGACCTTTTTTCTGGTGGACCTGCTGAGGTGGACCTTTTTTCTGGTGGACCTTTTTTCTGGTGGACCTGCTGAGGTGGACCTTTTTTTCTGGTGGACCTTTTTTCTGGTGGACCTGCTGAGGTGGACCTGCTGAGGTGGACATTTTTTTGGTGGACCTTTTTTCTGGTGGACCTGCTGAGGTGGACCTTTTTTCTGGTGGACCTTTTTTCTGGTGGACCTGCTGAGGTGGACCTTTTTTCTGGTGGACCTTTTCTCTGGTGGACCTTTTTTCTGGTGGACCTGCTGAGGTGGACCTTTTTTCTGGTGGACCTTTTCTCTGGTGGACCTTTTTTCTGGTGGACCTGCTGAGGTGGACCTTTTTTCTGGTGGACCTTTTTTCTGGTGGACCTGCTGAGGTGGACCTTTTTTCTGGTGGACCTTTTTTTCTGGTGGACCTGCTGAGGTGGACCTTTTTTCTGGTGGATCTTTTTTCTGGAGGACCTGCTGAGGTGGACCTTTTTTCTGGTGGACCTTTTTTCTGGTGGACCTGCTGAGGTGGACCTTTTTTCTGCTGGACCTTTTTTCTGGTGGACCTGCTGAGGTGGACGTTTTTTCTGGTGGACCTTTTTTCTGGTGGACCTGCTGAGGTGGACCTTTTTTCTGGTGGACCTGCTGAGGTGGACCTTTTTTCTGCTGGACCTTTTTTCTGGTGGACCTGCTGAGGTGGACCTTTTTTCTGGTGGACCTTTTTTCTGGTGGACCTGCTGAGGTGGACCTTTTTTCTGGTGGACCTTTTTTTCTGGTGGACCTGCTGAGGTGGACCTTTTTTCTGGTGGACCTTTTTTCTGCTGGACCTGCTGAGGTGGACCTTTTTTCTGGTGGACCTTTTTTCTGGTGGACCTGCTGAGGTGGACCTTTTTTCTGGTGGACCTTTTTTCTGGTGGACCTGCTGAGGTGGACCTTTTTTCTGGTGGACCTTTTTTTCTGGTGGACCTGCTGAGGTGGACCTTTTTTTCTGGTGGACCTTTTTTCTGGTGGACCTTTTTTCTAGTGGACCTGCTGAGGTGGACCTTTTTTCTGGTGGACCTTTTTTCTGGTGGACCTGCTGAGGTGGACCTTTTTTCTGGTGGACCTTTTTTCTGGTGGACCTGCTGAGGTGGACCTTTTTTCTGGTGGACCTTTTTTCTGGTGGACCTGCTGAGGTGGACCTTTTTTCTGGTGGATCTTTTCTCTGGTGGACCTTTTTTTCTGGTGGACCTTTTTTCTGGTGGACCTGCTGAGGTGGACCTTTTTTCTGGTGGACCTTTTTTCTGGTGGACCTGCTGAGGTGGACCTTTTTTCTGGTGGACCTGCTGAGGTGGACCTGCTGAGGTGGACTTTTTTTCTGGTGGACCTGCTGAGGTGCACCTTTTTTTCTGGTGGAGCTGCTGAGGTGGACCTTTTTTCTGGTGGACCTTTTTACTGGTGGACCTGCTGTGGTGGACCTTTTTTCTGGTGGACCTTTTTTCTGGTGGACCTGCTGAGGTGGACCTTTTTTCTGGGGGACCTTTTTACTGGTGGACCTGCTGAGGTGGACCTTTTTTCTGGTGGACCTTTTTTCTAACGGACCTGCTGAGGTGGACCTTTTTTCTGGTGGACCTTTTTTCTGGTGGACCTGCTGAGGTGGACCTTTTTTCTGGTGGACCTTTTTTCTGGAGGACCTGCTGAGGTGGACCTTTTTTCTGGTGGACCTTTTTTCTGGTGGACCTGCTGAGGTGGACCTTTTTTTCTGGTGGACCTGCTGAGGTGGACCTGCTGAGGTGGACCTTTTTTCTGGTGGACCTTTTTTCTGGTGGACCTGCTGAGGTGGACCTTTTTTCTGGTGGACCTTTTTTTCTGGTGGACCTGCTGAGGTGGACCTTTTTTCTGGTGGACCTCCTGAGGTGGACCTTTTTCCTGGTGGACATTTTGTCTGGTGGACCTGCTGAGGTGGACCTTTTTTCTGGTGGACATTTTTCTGGTGGACCTGCTGAGGTGGACCTTTTTTCTGGTGGACCTTTTTTCTGGTGGACCTGCTGAGGTGGACCTTTTTTCTGGTGGAACTTTTTTCTGGTGGACCTGCTGAGGTGGACCTTTTTTCTGGTGGAACTTTTTTCTGGTGGACCTGCTGAGGTGGACCTTTTTTCTGGTGGAACTTTTCTCTGGTGGACCTGCTGAGGTGGACCTTTTTTCTGGTGGACCTTTTTTCTGGTGGACCTGCTGAGGTGGACCTTTTTTCTGGTGGACCTTTTTTCTGGTGGACCTGCTGAGGTGGACCTTTTTTCTGGTGGACCTTTTTTCTGGTGGACCTGCTGAGGTGGACCTTTTTTCTGGTGGACCTGCTGAGGTGGACCTTTTTTCTGGTGGACCTTTTTTCTGGTGGACCTGCTGAGGTGGACCTTTTTTCTGGTGTACCTTTTCTCTGGTGGACCTTTTTTCTGGTGGACCTTTTTTTTGGTGGACCTGCTGAGGTGGACCTTTTTTTCTGGTGGACCTTTTTTCTGGTGGACCTGCTGAGGTGGACCTGCTGAGGTGGACATTTTTTCTGGTGGACCTTTTTTCTGGTGGACCTGCTGAGGTGGACCTTTTTTCTGGTGGACCTTTTTTCTGGTCGACCTGCTGAGGTGGACCTTTTTTCTGGTGGACCTTTTTTCTGGTGGACCTGCTGAGGTGGACCTTTTTTCTGGTGGACCTTTTCTCTGGTGGACCTTTTTTCTGGTGGACCTTTTTTCTGGTGGACCTGCTGAGGTGGACCTTTTTTCTGGTGGACCTTTTTTCTGGTGGACCTTTTTTCTGGTGGACCTGCTGAGGTGGACCTTTTTTCTGGTGGACCTTTTTTTTCTGGTGGACCTGCTGAGGTGGACCTTTTTTCTGGTGGACCTTTTTTCTGGAGGACCTGCTGAGGTGGACCTTTTTTCTGGTGGACCTTTTTTCTGGTGGACCTGCTGAGGTGGACCTTTTTTCTGGTGGACCTTTTTTCTGGTGGACCTGCTGAGGTGGACCTTTTTTCTGGTGGACCTTTTTTCTGGAGGACCTGCTGAGGTGGACCTTTTTTCTGGTGGACCTTTTTTCTGGTGGACCTCCTGAGGTGGACCTTTTTTCTGGTGGACCTTTTTTCTGGTGCACCTGCTGAGGTGGACCTTTTTTCTGGTGGACCTTTTTTCTGGTGGACCTGCTGAGGTGGACCTTTTTTCTGGTGGACCTTTTTTCTGGTGGACCTGCTGAGGTGGACCTTTTTTTCTGGTGGACCTTTTTTCTGGTGGACCTGCTGAGGTGGACCTTTTTTCTGGTGGACCTTTTTTCTGGTGGACCTGCTGAGGTGGACCTTTTTTCTGGTGGACCTTTTTTCTGGTGGACCTGCTGAGGTGGACCTTTTTTCTGGTGGACCTGCTGAGGTGGCCCTTTTTTCTGGTGGACCTTTTTTCTGGTGGACCTGCTGAGGTGGACCTGCTGAGGTGGACCTTTTTTCTGGTGGACCTTTTTTCTGGTGGACCTGCTGAGGTGGACCTTTTTTCTGGTGGACCTTTTTTCTGGTGGACCTGCTGAGGTGGACCTTTTTTCTGGTGGACCTTTTTTCTGGTGGACCCGCTGAGGTGGACCTTTTTTCTGGTGGACCTTTTTTCTGGTGGACCTGCTGAGGTGGACCTTTTTTCTGGTGGACCTTTTTTCTGGTGGACCTGCTGAGGTGGACCTTTTTTTCTGGTGGACCTTTTTTCTGGTGGACCTGCTGAGGTGGACCTTTTTTCTGGTGGACCTTTTTTCTGGTGGACCTGCTGAGGTGGACCTTTTTTCTGGTGGACCTTTTTTCTGGTGGACCTGCTGAGGTGGACCTTTTTTCTGGTGGACCTTTTTTCTGGTGGTCCTGCTGAGGTGGACCTTTTTTCTGGTGGACCTTTTTTCTGGTGGACCTGCTGAGGTGGACCTTTTTTTCTGGTGGTCCTTTTTTCTGGTGGACCTGCTGAGGTGGACCTTTTTTCTGGTGGACCTGCTGAGGTGGACCTTTTTTCTGGTGGACCTGCTGAGGTGGACCTTTTTTTTTCTGGTGGACCTCTGAGGTGGACCTTTTTTCTGGTGGACGTTTTTTCTGGTGGACCTGCTGAGGTTGACCTTTTTTCTGGTAAACCTTTTTTCTGGTGGACCTGCTGAGGTGGACCTTTTTTCTGGTGGACCTTTTTTCTGGTGGACCTGCTGACGTGGACCTTTTTTCTGGTGGACCTTTTTTCTGGTGGACCTGCTGAGGTGGACCTTTTTTTCTGGTGGACCTGCTGAGGTGGACCTTTTTTCTGGTGGACCTGCTGAGGTGGACCTTTTTTCTGGTGGACCTTTTTTCTGGTGGACCTGCTGAGGTGGACCTTTTTTCTGGTGGACCTTTTTTCTGGTGGACCTGCTGAGGTGGACCTTTTTTTCTGGTGGACCTGCTGAGGTGGACCTTTTTTCTGATGGACCTTTTTTCTGGTGGACCTGCTGAGGTGGACCTTTTTTCTGGTGGACCTTTTTTCTGGTGGACCTGCTGAGGTGGACCTTTTTTCTGGTGGACCTTTTTTCTGGTGGACCTGCTGAGGTGGACCTTTTTTCTGGTGGACCTTTTTTCTGGTGGACCTGCTGAGGTGGACCTTTTTTCTGGTGGACCTTTTTTCTGGTGGACCTGCTGAGGTGGACCTTTTTTCTGGTGGACCTTTTTTCTGGTGGACCTGCTGAGGTGGACCTTTTTTCTGGTGGACCTTTTTTCTGGTGGACCTGCTGAGGTGGACCTTTTTTCTGGTGGACCTTTTTTCTGGTGGACCTGCTGAGGTGGACCTTTTTTTCTGGTGGACCTTTTTTCTGGTGGACCTGCTGAGGTGGACCTTTTTTCTGGTGGACCTTTTTTCTAGTGGACCTGCTGAGGTGGACCTTTTTTCTGGTGGACCTTTTTTCTGGTGGACCTGCTGAGGTGGACCTTTTTTCTGGTGGACCTTTTTTCTGGTGGACCTGCTGAGGTGGACATTTTTCTGGTGGACCTTTTTTCTGGTGGACCTCCTGAGGTGGACCTTTTTTCTGGTGGACCTTTTTTTCTGGTGGACCTGCTGAGGTGGACCTTTTTTCTGGTGGACCTTTTTTCTGGTGGACCTGCTGAGGTGGACCTTTTTTCTGGTGGACCTTTTTTCTGGTGGACCTGCTGAGGTGGACCTTTTTTCCGGTGGACCTTTTTTCTGGTGGACCTGCTGAGGTGGACCTTTTTTCTGGTGGACCTTTTTTCTGGTGGACCTGCTGAGGTGGACCTTTTTTCTGGTGGACCTTTTTTCTGGTGGACCTGCTGAGGTGGACCTTTTTTCTGGTGGACCTTTTTTCTGGTGGACCTGCTGAGGTGGACCTTTTTTCTGGTGGACCTGCTGAGGTGGACCTTTTTTCTGGTGGACCTTTTTTCTGGTGGACCTGCTGAGGTGGACCTTTTTTTCTGGTGGACATTTTTTCTGGTGGACCTGCTGAGGTGGACCTTTTTTCTGGTGGACCTTTTTTCTGGTGGACCTGCTGAGGTGGACCTTTTTTCTGGTGGACCTTTTTTCTGGTGGACCTGCTGAGGTGGACCTGCTGAGGTGGACCTTTTTTCTGGTGGACCTTTTTTCTGGTGGACCTGCTGAGGTGGACCTGCTGAGGTGGACCTTTTTTCTGGTGCACCTTTTTTCTGGTGGACCTGCTGAGGTGGACCTTTTTTCTGGTGGACCTTTTTTCTGGTGGACCTGCTGAGGTGGACCTTTTTTCTGGTGGACCTTTTTTCTGGTGGACCTGCTGAGGTGGACCTTTTTTCTGATGGATCTTTTTTCTGGTGGACCTGCTGAGGTGGACCTTTTTTCTGGTGGACCTTTTTTCTGGTGGACCTGCTGAGGTGGACCTTTTTTCTGATGGACCTTTTTTCTGGTGGACCTGCTGAGGTGGACCTTTTTTCTGGTGGACCTGCTGAGGTGGACCTTTTTTCTGGTGGACCTTTTTTCTGGAGGACCTGCTGAGGTGGACCTTTTTTCTGGTGGACCTTTTTTCTGGTGGACCTGCTGAGGTGGACCTTTTTTCTGGTGGACCTTTTTTTCTGGTGGACCTGCTGAGGTGGACCTTTTTTCTGGTGGACCTTTTTTCTGGTGGACCTGCTGAGTTGGACCTTTTTTCTGGTGGACCTTTTTTCTGGTGGACGTGCTGAGGTGGACCTTTTTTCTGGTGGACCTTTTTCCTGGTGGACCTGCTGAGGTGGACCTTTTTTTCTGGTGGACCTTTTTTCTGGTGGACCTGCTGAGGTGGACCTTTTTTCTAGTGGACCTTTTTTCTGGTGGACCTGCTGAGGTGGACCTTTTTTCTGGTGGACCTTTTTTCTGGTGGACCTTTTTTCTGGTGGACCTGCTGAGGTGGACCTTTTTTCTGGTGGACCTGTTGAGGTGGACCTTTTTTCTGGTGGACCTTTTTTCTGGTGGACCTGCTGAGGTGGACCTTTTTTCTGGTGGACCTTTTTTCTGGTGGACCTGCTGAGGTGGACCTTTTTTCTGGTGGACATTTTTTCTGGTGGACCTGCTGAGGTGGACCTTTTTTTCTGGTGGACCTGCTGAGGTGGACCTTTTTTCTGGTGGACCTTTTTTTCTGGTGGACCTGCTGAGTTGGACCTTTTTTCTGGTGGACGTTTTTTCTGGTGGACCTGCTGAGGTGGACCTTTTTTCTGGTGGACCTTTTTTCTGGTGGACCTGCTGAGGTGGACCTTTTTTCTGGTGGACCTTTTTTCTGGTGGACCTGCTGAGGTGGACCTTTTTTCTGGTGGACCTTTTTTCTGGTGGACCTGCTGAGGTGGACCTTTTTTCTGGTGGACCTGCTGAGGTGGACCTTTTTTCTGGTGGACCTTTTTTCTGGTGGACCTGCTGAGGTGGACCTTTTTTTCTGGTGGACATTTTTTCTGGTGGACCTGCTGAGGTGGACCTTTTTTCTGGTGGACCTTTTTTCTGGTGGACCTGCTGAGGTGGACCTTTTTTCTGGTGGACCTTTTTTCTGGTGGACCTGCTGAGGTGGACCTGCTGAGGTGGACCTTTTTTCTGGTGGACCTTTTTTCTGGTGGACCTGCTGAGGTGGACCTTTTTTCTGGTGGACCTTTTTTCTGGTGGACCTGCTGACGTGGACCTTTTTTCTGGTGGACCTTTTTTCTGGTGGACCTGCTGAGGTGGACCTTTTTTTCTGGTGGACCTGCTGAGGTGGACCTTTTTTCTGGTGGACCTTTTTTCTGGTGGACCTGCTGAGGTGGACCTTTTTTCTGGTGGACCTTTTTTCTGGTGGACCTGCTGAGGTGGACCTTTTTTCTGGTGGACCTTTTTTCTGGTGGACCTGCTGAGGTGGACCTTTTTTTCTGGTGGACCTGCTGAGGTGGACCTTTTTTCTGATGGACCTTTTTTCTGGTGGACCTGCTGAGGTGGACCTTTTTTCTGGTGGACCTTTTTTCTGGTGGACCTGCTGAGGTGGACCTTTTTTCTGGTGGACCTTTTTTTTGGTGGACCTGCTGAGGTGGACCTTTTTTCTGGTGGACCTTTTTTCTGGTGGACCTGCTGAGGTGGACCTTTTTTCTGGTGGACCTTTTTTCTGGTGGACCTGCTGAGGTGGACCTTTTTTCTGGTGGACCTGCTGAGGTGGACATTTTTCTGGTGGAGCTGCTGAGGTGGACCTGCTGAGGTGGACCTTTTTTCTGGTGGACCTTTTTTCTGGTGGACCTGCTGAGGTGGACCTTTTTTCTGGTGGACCTTTTTTCTGGTGGACCTGCTGAGGTGGACCTTTTTTCTGGTGGACCTTTTTTCTGGTGGACCTGCTGAGGTGGACCTTTTTTCTGGTGGACCTTTTTTCTGGTGGACCTGCTGAGGTGGACCTTTTTTCTGGTGGACCTGCTGAGGTGGACCTTTTTTCTGGTGGACCTTTTTTCTGGTGGACCTGCTGAGGTGGACCTTTTTTTCTGGTGGACATTTTTTCTGGTGGACCTGCTGAGGTGGACCTTTTTTCTGGTGGACCTTTTTTCTGGTGGACCTGCTGAGGTGGACCTTTTTTCTGGTGGACCTTTTTTCTGGTGGACCTGCTGAGGTGGACCTTTTTTCTGATGGATCTTTTTTCTGGTGGACCTGCTGAGGTGGACCTTTTTTCTGGTGGACCTTTTTTCTGGTGGACCTGCTGAGGTGGACCTTTTTTCTGGTGGACCTTTTTTCTGGTGGACCTGCTGAGGTGGACCTTTTTTCTGATGGACCTTTTTTCTGGTGGACCTGCTGAGGTGGACCTTTTTTCTGGTGGACCTTTTTCCTGGTGGACCTGCTGAGGTCGACCTTTTTTCTGGTGGACCTTTTTTTCTGGTGGACCTGCTGAGGTGGACCTTTTTTCTGGTGGACCTGCTGAGGTGGACCTGCTGAGGTGGACCTTTTTTCTGGTGGACCTTTTTTCTGGTGGACCTGCTGAGGTGGACCTTTTTTTTTCTGGTGGACCTCTGAGGTGGACCTTTTTTCTGGTGGACGTTTTTTCTGGTGGACCTGCTGAGGTGGACCTTTTTTCTGGTAAACCTTTTTTCTGGTGGACCTGCTGAGGTGGACCTTTTTTCTGGTGGACCTTTTTTCTGGTAGACCTGCTGACGTGGACCTTTTTTCTGGTGGACCTTTTTTCTGGTGGACCTGCTGAGGTGGACCTTTTTTTCTGGTGGACCTGCTGAGGTGGACCTTTTTTCTGGTGGACCTTTTTTCTGGTGGACCTGCTGAGGTGGACCTTTTTTCTGGTGGACCTTTTTTCTGGTGGACCTGCTGAGGTGGAACTTTTTTCTGGTGGACCTTTTTTCTGGTGGACCTGCTGAGGTGGACCTTTTTTTCTGGTGGACCTGCTGAGGTGGACCTTTTTTCTGATGGACCTTTTTTCTGGTGGACCTGCTGAGGTGGACCTTTTTTCTGGTGGACCTTTTTTCTGGTGGACCTGCTGAGGTGGACCTTTTTTCTGGTGGACCTTTTTTCTGGTGGACCTGCTGAGGTGGACCTTTTTTCTGGTGGACCTTTTTAATGGTGGACCTGCTGAGGTGGACCTTTTTTCTGGTGGACCTTTTTTCTGGTGGACCTGCTGAGGTGGACCTTTTTTCTGGTGGACCTTTTTTCTGGTGGACCTGCTGAGGTGGACCTTTTTTCTGGTGGACCTTTTTTCTGGTGGACCTGCTGAGGTGGACCTTTTTTCTGGTGGACCTTTTTTCTGGTGGACCTGCTGAGGTGGACCTTTTTTTCTGGTGGACCTTTTTTCTGGTGGACCTGCTGAGGTGGACCTTTTTTCTGGTGGACCTTTTTTCTAGTGGACCTGCTGAGGTGGACCTTTTTTCTGGTGGACCTTTTTTCTGGTGGACCTGCTGAGGTGGACCTTTTTTCTGGTGGACCTTTTTTCTGGTGGACCTGCTGAGGTGGACCTTTTTTCTGGTGGACCTTTTTTCTGGTGGACCTGCTGAGGTGGACCTTTTTTCTGGTGGACCTTTTTTCTGGTGGACCTGCTGAGGTGGACCTTTTTTCTGGTGGACCTTTTTTCTGGTGGACCTCCTGAGGTGGACCTTTTTTCTGGTGGACCTTTTTTCTGGTGGACCTGCTGAGGTGGACCTTTTTTCTGGTGGACCTTTTTTCTGGTGGACCTGCTGAGGTGGACCTTTTTTCTGGTGGACCTTTTTTCTGGTGGACCTGCTGAGGTGGACCTTTATTCTGGTGGACCTTTTTTCTGGTGGACCTGCTGAGGTGGACCTTTTTTCTGGTGGACCTTTTTTCTGGTGGACCTGCTGAGGTGGACCTTTTTTCTGGTGGACCTGCTGAGGTGGACATTTTTCTGGTGGAGCTGCTGAGATAAACCTTTTTTCTGGTGGACCTATTTTCTGGTGGACCTGCTGAGGTGGACCTTTTTTCTGGTGGACCTTTTTTCTGTTGGACCTGCTCAGGTGGACATTTTTTCTGGTGGACCTTTTTTCTGGTGGACCTGCTGAGGTGGAACTTTCTTCTGGTGGACCTTTTTTCTGGTGGACCTGCTGAGGTTGACCTTTATTCTGGTGAACCTGCTGAGGTGGACCTTTTTTTCTGGTGGACATTTTCTCTGGTGGACCTGCTGAGGTGGACCTTTTTTCTGGTGGACCTTTTTTCTGGTGGACCTGCTGAGGTGGACCTTTTTTCTGGTGGACCTTTTTTCTGGTGGTCCTTTTTTCTGGTGGACCTGCTGAGGTGGACCTTTTTTCTGGTGGACCTTTTTTCTGGTGGACCTGCTGAGGTGGACCTTTTTTTCTGGTGGACCTTTTTTCTGGTGGACCTGCTGAGGTGGACCTTTTTTCTGGTGGACCTGCTGAGGTGGACCTTTTTTCTAGTGGACCTTTTTTCTGGTGGACCTGCTGAGGTGGACCTTTTTTCTGGTGGACCTGCTGAGGTGGACCTGCTGAGGTGGACCTTTTTTCTGGTGGACCTGCTGAGGTGTACCTTTTTTTCTGGTGGACCTGCTGAGGTGGACCTTTTTTCTGGTGGAACTTTTTTCTGGTGGACCTGCTGAGGTGGACCTTTTTTCTGGTGGACCTTTTCTCTGGTGGACCTGCTGAGGTGGACCTTTTTTCTGGTGGACCTTTTTTCTGGTGGACCTGCTGCGGTGGACCTTTTTTCTGGTGGACCTTTTTTCTGGTGGACCTGCTGAGGTGGACCTTTTTTCTGGTGGACCTTTTTTCTGGTGGACCTGCTGAGGTGGACCTTTTTTCTGGTGGACCTTTTTTCTGGTGGACCTGCTGAGGTGGACCTTTTTTCTGGTGGACCTTTTTTCTGGTGGACCTGCTGAGGTGGACCTTTTTTCTGGTGGACCTTTTTTCTGGTGGACCTGCTGAGGTGGACCTTTTTTCTGTTGGACATTTTTTCTGGTGGACCTGCTGAGGTGGACCTTTTTTCTGGTGGACCTTTTCTCTGGTGGACCTTTTTTCTGGTGGACCTTTTTTTCTGGTGGACCTGCTGAGGTGGACCTTTTTTCTGGTGGACCTTTCTTCTGGTGGACCTGCTGAGGTGGACCTTTTTTCTGGTGGACCTTTTTTCTGGTGGACCTGCTGAGGTGGACCTTTTTTCTGGTGGACCTTTTTTCTGGTGGACCTGCTGAGGTGGACCTTTTTTCTGGTGGACCTTTTTTCTGGTGGATCAGCTGAGGTGGACCTTTTTTCTGGTGTACCTTTTTTTCTGGTGGACCTGCTGAGGTGGACCTTTTTTTTCTGGTGGACCTGCTGAGGTGGACCTGCTGAGGTGGACCTTTTTTCTGGTGGAACTTTTTTCTGGTGGACCTGCTGAGGTGGACCTTTTTTCTGGTGGACCTTTTTTCTGGTGGACCTGCTGAGGTGGACCTTTTTTCTGGTGGACCTGCTGAGGTGGACCTTTTTTCTGGTGGACCTTTTTTCTGGTGGACCTGCTGAGGTGGACCTTATTTCTGGTGGACCTTTTCTCTGGTGGACCTGCTGAGGTGGACCTTTTTTCTGGTGGACCTTTTTTCTGGTGGACCTGCTGAGGTGGACCTTTTTTCTAGTGGACCTTTTTTTCTGGTGGACCTGCTGAGGTGGACCTTTTTTCTGGTGGACATTTTTTCTGGTGGACCTGCTGAGGTGGAGCTTTTTTCTGCTGGACCTTTTTTCTGGTGGACCTGCTGAGGTTGACCTTTTTTCTGGTGGACCTTTTTTCTGGTGGACCTGCTGAGGTGGACCTTTTTTCTGGTGGACCTTTTTTCTGGTGGACCTGCTGAGGTGGACCTTTTTCTGGTGGACCTTTTTTCTGGTGGACCTGCTGAGGTGGACCTTTTTTCTGGTGGAACTTTTTTCTGGTGGACCTGCTGAGGTGGACCTTTTTTCTGGTGGACCTTTTTTCTGGTGGACCTGCTGAGGTGGAACTTTCTTTAGGTGGACCTTTTTTCTGGTGGACCTGCTGAGGTTGACCTTTATTCTGCTGAACCTGCTGAGGTGGACCTTTTTTCTGGTGGACATTTTCTCTGGTGGACCTGCTGAGGTGGACCTTTTTTCTGGTGGACCTTTTTTCTGGTGGACCTGCTGAGGTGGACCTTTTTTCTGGTGGACCTTTTTTCTGGTGGACCTGCTGAGGTGGACCTTTTTTCTGGTGGACCTTTTTTCTGGTGGACCTGCTGAGGTGGACCTTTTTTTCTGGTGGACCTTTTTTCTGGTGGACCTGCTGAGGTGGACCTGCTGAGGTGGACATTTTTTTGGTGGACCTTTTTTCTGGTGGACCTGCTGAGGTGGACCTTTTTTCTGGTGGACCTTTTTTCTGGTGGACCTGCTGAGGTGGACCTTTTTTCTGGTGGACCTTTTCTCTGGTGGACCTTTTTTCTGGTGGACCTGCTGAGGTGGACCTTTTTTCTGGTGGACCTTTTCTCTGGTGGACCTTTTTTCTGGTGGACCTGCTGAGGTGGACCTTTTTTCTGGTGGACCTTTTTTCTGGTGGACCTGCTGAGGTGGACCTTTTTTCTGGTGGACCTTTTTTTCTGGTGGACCTGCTGAGGTGGACCTTTTTTCTGGTGGATCTTTTTTCTGGAGGACCTGCTGAGGTGGACCTTTTTTCTGGTGGACCTTTTTTCTGGTGGACCTGCTGAGGTGGACCTTTTTTCTGCTGGACCTTTTTTCTGGTGGACCTGCTGAGGTGGACGTTTTTTCTGGTGGACCTTTTTTCTGGTGGACCTGCTGAGGTGGACCTTTTTTCTGGTGGACCTGCTGAGGTGGACCTTTTTTCTGCTGGACCTTTTTTCTGGTGGACCTGCTGAGGTGGACCTTTTTTCTGGTGGACCTTTTTTCTGGTGGACCTGCTGAGGTGGACCTTTTTTCTGGTGGACCTTTTTTTCTGGTGGACCTGCTGAGGTGGACCTTTTTTCTGGTGGACCTTTTTTCTGGTGGACCTGCTGAGGTGGACCTTTTTTCTGGTGGACCTTTTTTCTGGTGGACCTGCTGAGGTGGACCTTTTTTCTGGTGGACCTTTTTTCTGGTGGACCTGCTGAGGTGGACCTTTTTTCTGGTGGACCTTTTTTTCTGGTGGACCTGCTGAGGTGGACCTTTTTTTCTGGTGGACCTTTTTTCTGGTGGACCTTTTTTCTAGTGGACCTGCTGAGGTGGACCTTTTTTCTGGTGGACCTTTTTTCTGGTGGACCTGCTGAGGTGGACCTTTTTTCTGGTGGACCTTTTTTCTGGTGGACCTGCTGAGGTGGACCTTTTTTCTGGTGGACCTTTTTTCTGGTGGACCTGCTGAGGTGGACCTTTTTTCTGGTGGATCTTTTCTCTGGTGGACCTTTTTTTCTGGTGGACCTTTTTTCTGGTGGACCTGCTGAGGTGGACCTTTTTTCTGGTGGACCTTTTTTCTGGTGGACCTGCTGAGGTGGACCTTTTTTCTGGTGGACCTGCTGAGGTGGACCTGCTGAGGTGGACTTTTTTTCTGGTGGACCTGCTGAGGTGCACCTTTTTTTCTGGTGGAGCTGCTGAGGTGGACCTTTTTTCTGGTGGACCTTTTTACTGGTGGACCTGCTGTGGTGGACCTTTTTTCTGGTGGACCTTTTTTCTGGTGGACCTGCTGAGGTGGACCTTTTTTCTGGGGGACCTTTTTACTGGTGGACCTGCTGAGGTGGACCTTTTTTCTGGTGGACCTTTTTTCTAACGGACCTGCTGAGGTGGACCTTTTTTCTGGTGGACCTTTTTTCTGGTGGACCTGCTGAGGTGGACCTTTTTTCTGGTGGACCTTTTTTCTGGAGGACCTGCTGAGGTGGACCTTTTTTCTGGTGGACCTTTTTTCTGGTGGACCTGCTGAGGTGGACCTTTTTTTCTGGTGGACCTGCTGAGGTGGACCTGCTGAGGTGGACCTTTTTTCTGGTGGACCTTTTTTCTGGTGGACCTGCTGAGGTGGACCTTTTTTCTGGTGGACCTTTTTTTCTGGTGGACCTGCTGAGGTGGACCTTTTTTCTGGTGGACCTCCTGAGGTGGACCTTTTTCCTGGTGGACATTTTGTCTGGTGGACCTGCTGAGGTGGACCTTTTTTCTGGTGGACATTTTTCTGGTGGACCTCCTGAGGTGGACCTTTTTTCTGGTGGACCTTTTTTCTGGTGGACCTGCTGAGGTGGACCTTTTTTCTGGTGAAACTTTTTTCTGGTGGACCTGCTGAGGTGGACCTTTTTTCTGGTGGAACTTTTTTCTGGTGGACCTGCTGAGGTGGACCTTTTTTCTGGTGGAACTTTTCTCTGGTGGACCTGCTGAGGTGGACCTTTTTTCTGGTGGACCTTTTTTCTGGTGGACCTGCTGAGGTGGACCTTTTTTCTGGTGGACCTTTTTTCTGGTGGACCTGCTGAGGTGGACCTTTTTTCTGGTGGACCTTTTTTCTGGTGGACCTGCTGAGGTGGACCTTTTTTCTGGTGGACCTGCTGAGGTGGACCTTTTTTCTGGTGGACCTTTTTTCTGGTGGACCTGCTGAGGTGGACCTTTTTTCTGGTGTACCTTTTCTCTGGTGGACCTTTTTTCTGGTGGACCTTTTTTTTGGTGGACCTGCTGAGGTGGACCTTTTTTTCTGGTGGACCTTTTTTCTGGTGGACCTGCTGAGGTGGACCTGCTGAGGTGGACATTTTTTCTGGTGGACCTTTTTTCTGGTGGACCTGCTGAGGTGGACCTTTTTTCTGGTGGACCTTTTTTCTGGTCGACCTGCTGAGGTGGACCTTTTTTCTGGTGGACCTTTTTTCTGGTGGACCTGCTGAGGTGGACCTTTTTTCTGGTGGACCTTTTCTCTGGTGGACCTTTTTTCTGGTGGACCTTTTTTCTGGTGGACCTGCTGAGGTGGACCTTTTTTCTGGTGGACCTTTTTTCTGGTGGACCTTTTTTCTGGTGGACCTGCTGAGGTGGACCTTTTTTCTGGTGGACCTTTTTTTTTCTGGTGGACCTGCTGAGGTGGACCTTTTTTCTGGTGGACCTTTTTTCTGGAGGACCTGCTGAGGTGGACCTTTTTTCTGGTGGACCTTTTTTCTGGTGGACCTGCTGAGGTGGACCTTTTTTCTGGTGGACCTTTTTTCTGGTGGACCTGCTGAGGTGGACCTTTTTTCTGGTGGACCTTTTTTCTGGAGGACCTGCTGAGGTGGACCTTTTTTCTGGTGGACCTTTTTTCTGGTGGACCTCCTGAGGTGGACCTTTTTTCTGGTGGACCTTTTTTCTGGTGCACCTGCTGAGGTGGACCTTTTTTCTGGTGGACCTTTTTTCTGGTGGACCTGCTGAGGTGGACCTTTTTTCTGGTGGACCTTTTTTCTGGTGGACCTGCTGAGGTGGACCTTTTTTTCTGGTGGACCTTTTTTCTGGTGGACCTGCTGAGGTGGACCTTTTTTCTGGTGGACCTTTTTTCTGGTGGACCTGCTGAGGTGGACCTTTTTTCTGGTGGACCTGCTGAGGTGGACCTTTTTTCTGGTGGACCTTTTTTCTGGTGGACCTGCTGAGGTGGACCTTTTTTCTGGTGGACCTGCTGAGGTGGCCCTTTTTTCTGGTGGACCTTTTTTCTGGTGGACCTGCTGAGGTGGACCTGCTGAGGTGGACCTTTTTTCTGGTGGACCTTTTTTCTGGTGGACCTGCTGAGGTGGACCTTTTTTCTGGTGGACCTTTTTTCTGGTGGACCTGCTGAGGTGGACCTTTTTTCTGGTGGACCTTTTTTCTGGTGGACCCGCTGAGGTGGACCTTTTTTCTGGTGGACCTTTTTTCTGGTGGACCTGCTGAGGTGGACCTTTTTTCTGGTGGACCTTTTTTCTGGTGGACCTGCTGAGGTGGACCTTTTTTTCTGGTGGACCTTTTTTCTGGTGGACCTGCTGAGGTGGACCTTTTTTCTGGTGGACCTTTTTTCTGGTGGACCTGCTGAGGTGGACCTTTTTTCTGGTGGACCTTTTTTCTGGTGGACCTGCTGAGGTGGACCTTTTTTCTGGTGGACCTTTTTTCTGGTGGTCCTGCTGAGGTGGACCTTTTTTCTGGTGGACCTTTTTTCTGGTGGACCTGCTGAGGTGGACCTTTTTTTCTGGTGGTCCTTTTTTCTGGTGGACCTGCTGAGGTGGACCTTTTTTCTGGTGGACCTGCTGAGGTGGACCTTTTTTCTGGTGGACCTGCTGAGGTGGACCTTTTTTTTTCTGGTGGACCTCTGAGGTGGACCTTTTTTCTGGTGGACGTTTTTTCTGGTGGACCTGCTGAGGTTGACCTTTTTTCTGGTAAACCTTTTTTCTGGTGGACCTGCTGAGGTGGACCTTTTTTCTGGTGGACCTTTTTTCTGGTGGACCTGCTGACGTGGACCTTTTTTCTGGTGGACCTTTTTTCTGGTGGACCTGCTGAGGTGGACCTTTTTTTCTGGTGGACCTGCTGAGGTGGACCTTTTTTCTGGTGGACCTGCTGAGGTGGACCTTTTTTCTGGTGGACCTTTTTTCTGGTGGACCTGCTGAGGTGGACCTTTTTTCTGGTGGACCTTTTTTCTGGTGGACCTGCTGAGGTGGACCTTTTTTTCTGGTGGACCTGCTGAGGTGGACCTTTTTTCTGATGGACCTTTTTTCTGGTGGACCTGCTGAGGTGGACCTTTTTTCTGGTGGACCTTTTTTCTGGTGGACCTGCTGAGGTGGACCTTTTTTCTGGTGGACCTTTTTTCTGGTGGACCTGCTGAGGTGGACCTTTTTTCTGGTGGACCTTTTTTCTGGTGGACCTGCTGAGGTGGACCTTTTTTCTGGTGGACCTTTTTTCTGGTGGACCTGCTGAGGTGGACCTTTTTTCTGGTGGACCTTTTTTCTGGTGGACCTGCTGAGGTGGACCTTTTTTCTGGTGGACCTTTTTTCTGGTGGACCTGCTGAGGTGGACCTTTTTTCTGGTGGACCTTTTTTCTGGTGGACCTGCTGAGGTGGACCTTTTTTTCTGGTGGACCTTTTTTCTGGTGGACCTGCTGAGGTGGACCTTTTTTCTGGTGGACCTTTTTTCTAGTGGACCTGCTGAGGTGGACCTTTTTTCTGGTGGACCTTTTTTCTGGTGGACCTGCTGAGGTGGACCTTTTTTCTGGTGGACCTTTTTTCTGGTGGACCTGCTGAGGTGGACATTTTTCTGGTGGACCTTTTTTCTGGTGGACCTCCTGAGGTGGACCTTTTTTCTGGTGGACCTTTTTTCTGGTGGACCTGCTGAGGTGGACCTTTTTTCTGGTGGACCTTTTTTCTGGTGGACCTGCTGAGGTGGACCTTTTTTCTGGTGGACCTTTTTTCTGGTGGACCTGCTGAGGTGGACCTTTTTTCTGGTGGACCTTTTTTCTGGTGGACCTGCTGAGGTGGACCTTTTTTCTGGTGGACCTTTTTTCTGGTGGACCTGCTGAGGTGGACCTTTTTTCTGGTGGACCTGCTGAGGTGGACCTTTTTTCTGGTGGACCTTTTTTCTGGTGGACCTGCTGAGGTGGACCTTTTTTTCTGGTGGACATTTTTTCTGGTGGACCTGCTGAGGTGGACCTTTTTTCTGGTGGACCTTTTTTCTGGTGGACCTGCTGAGGTGGACCTTTTTTCTGGTGGACCTTTTTTCTGGTGGACCTGCTGAGGTGGACCTGCTGAGGTGGACCTTTTTTCTGGTGGACCTTTTTTCTGGTGGACCTGCTGAGGTGGACCTGCTGAGGTGGACCTTTTTTCTGGTGCACCTTTTTTCTGGTGGACCTGCTGAGGTGGACCTTTTTTCTGGTGGACCTTTTTTCTGGTGGACCTGCTGAGGTGGACCTTTTTTCTGGTGGACCTTTTTTCTGGTGGACCTGCTGAGGTGGACCTTTTTTCTGATGGATCTTTTTTCTGGTGGACCTGCTGAGGTGGACCTTTTTTCTGGTGGACCTTTTTTCTGGTGGACCTGCTGAGGTGGACCTTTTTTCTGATGGACCTTTTTTCTGGTGGACCTGCTGAGGTGGACCTTTTTTCTGGTGGACCTGCTGAGGTGGACCTTTTTTCTGGTGGACCTTTTTTCTGGAGGACCTGCTGAGGTGGACCTTTTTTCTGGTGGACCTTTTTTCTGGTGGACCTGCTGAGGTGGACCTTTTTTCTGGTGGACCTTTTTTTCTGGTGGACCTGCTGAGGTGGACCTTTTTTCTGGTGGACCTTTTTTCTGGTGGACCTGCTGAGTTGGACCTTTTTTCTGGTGGACCTTTTTTCTGGTGGACCTGCTGAGGTGGACCTTTGTTCTGGTGGACCTTTTTTCTTGTGGACCTGCTGAGGTCGACCTTTTTTTCTGGTGGACCTCTGAGGTGGACCTTTTTTTCTGGTGGACCTTTTTTCTGGTCGACCTTCTTAGGTGGACCTTTTTTCTGGTGGACATTTTTTCTGGTGGACCTGCTGAGGTGGACCTTTTTTCTGGTGGACCTTTTTTCTGGTGGACGTGCTGAGGTGGACCTTTTTTCTGGTGGACCTTTTTCCTGGTGGACCTGCTGAGGTGGACCTTTTTTTCTGGTGGACCTTTTTTCTGGTGGACCTGCTGAGGTGGACCTTTTTTCTAGTGGACCTTTTTTCTGGTGGACCTGCTGAGGTGGACCTTTTTTCTGGTGGACCTTTTTTCTGGTGGACCTTTTTTCTGGTGGACCTGCTGAGGTGGACCTTTTTTCTGGTGGACCTGTTGAGGTGGACCTTTTTTCTGGTGGACCTTTTTTCTGGTGGACCTGCTGAGGTGGACCTTTTTTCTGGTGGACCTTTTTTCTGGTGGACCTGCTGAGGTGGACCTTTTTTCTGGTGGACATTTTTTCTGGTGGACCTGCTGAGGTGGACCTTTTTTTCTGGTGGACCTGCTGAGGTGGACCTTTTTTCTGGTGGACCTTTTTTTCTGGTGGACCTGCTGAGTTGGACCTTTTTTCTGGTGGACGTTTTTTCTGGTGGACCTGCTGAGGTGGACCTTTTTTCTGGTGGACCTTTTTTCTGGTGGACCTGCTGAGGTGGACCTTTTTTCTGGTGGACCTTTTTTCTGGTGGACCTGCTGAGGTGGACCTTTTTTCTGGTGGACCTTTTTTCTGGTGGACCTGCTGAGGTGGACCTTTTTTCTGGTGGACCTGCTGAGGTGGACCTTTTTTCTGGTGGACCTTTTTTCTGGTGGACCTGCTGAGGTGGACCTTTTTTTCTGGTGGACATTTTTTCTGGTGGACCTGCTGAGGTGGACCTTTTTTCTGGTGGACCTTTTTTCTGGTGGACCTGCTGAGGTGGACCTTTTTTCTGGTGGACCTTTTTTCTGGTGGACCTGCTGAGGTGGACCTGCTGAGGTGGACCTTTTTTCTGGTGGACCTTTTTTCTGGTGGACCTGCTGAGGTGGACCTTTTTTCTGGTGGACCTTTTTTCTGGTGGACCTGCTGACGTGGACCTTTTTTCTGGTGGACCTTTTTTCTGGTGGACCTGCTGAGGTGGACCTTTTTTTCTGGTGGACCTGCTGAGGTGGACCTTTTTTCTGGTGGACCTTTTTTCTGGTGGACCTGCTGAGGTGGACCTTTTTTCTGGTGGACCTTTTTTCTGGTGGACCTGCTGAGGTGGACCTTTTTTCTGGTGGACCTTTTTTCTGGTGGACCTGCTGAGGTGGACCTTTTTTTCTGGTGGACCTGCTGAGGTGGACCTTTTTTCTGATGGACCTTTTTTCTGGTGGACCTGCTGAGGTGGACCTTTTTTCTGGTGGACCTTTTTTCTGGTGGACCTGCTGAGGTGGACCTTTTTTCTGGTGGACCTTTTTTTTGGTGGACCTGCTGAGGTGGACCTTTTTTCTGGTGGACCTTTTTTCTGGTGGACCTGCTGAGGTGGACCTTTTTTCTGGTGGACCTTTTTTCTGGTGGACCTGCTGAGGTGGACCTTTTTTCTGGTGGACCTTTTTTCTGGTGGACCTGCTGAGGTGGACCTTTTTTCTGGTGGACCTTTTTTCTGGTGGACCTGCTGAGGTGGACCTTTTTTCTGGTGGACCTTTTTTCTGGTGGACCTGCTGAGGTGGACCTTTTTTTCTGGTGGACCTTTTTTCTGGTGGACCTGCTGAGGTGGACCTTTTTTCTGGTGGACCTTTTTTCTAGTGGACCTGCTGAGGTGGACCTTTTTTCTGGTGGACCTTTTTTCTGGTGGACCTGCTGAGGTGGACCTTTTTTCTGGTGGACCTTTTTTCTGGTGGACCTGCTGAGGTGGACCTTTTTTCTGGTGGACCTTTTTTCTGGTGGACCTCCTGAGGTGGACCTTTTTTCTGGTGGACCTTTTTTCTGGTGGACCTGCTGAGGTGGACCTTTTTTCTGGTGGACCTTTTTTCTGGTGGACCTGCTGAGGTGGACCTTTTTTCTGGTGGACCTTTTTTCTGGTGGACCTGCTGAGGTGGACCTTTATTCTGGTGGACCTTTTTTCTGGTGGACCTGCTGAGGTGGACCTTTTTTCTGGTGGACCTTTTTTCTGGTGGACCTGCTGAGGTGGACCTTTTTTTCTGGTGGACCTGCTGAGGTGGACCTTTTTTCTGGTGGACCTTTTTTCTGGTGGACCTGCTGAGGTGGACCTTTTTTCTGGTGGACCTTTTTTCTGGTGGACCTGCTGAGGTGGACCTTTTTTCTGGTGGACCTTTTTTCTGGTGGACCTGCTGAGGTGGACCTTTTTTTCTGGTGGACCTGCTGAGGTGGACCTTTTTTCTGATGGACTTTTTTCTGGTGGACCTGCTGAGGTGGACCTTTTTTCTGGTGGACCTTTTTTCTGGTGGACCTGCTGAGGTGGACCTTTTTTCTGGTGGACCTTTTTTCTGGTGGACCTGCTGAGGTGGACCTTTTTTCTGGTGGACCTTTTTTCTGGTGGACCTGCTGAGGTGGACCTTTTTTCTGGTGGACCTTTTTTCTGGTGGACCTGCTGAGGTGGACCTTTTTTCTGGTGGACCTTTTTTCTGGTGGACCTGCTGAGGTGGACCTTTTTTCTGGTGGACCTTTTTTCTGGTGGACCTGCTGAGGTGGACCTTTTTTCTGGTGGACCTTTTTTCTGGTGGACCTGCTGAGGTGGACCTTTTTTTCTGGTGGACCTTTTTTCTGGTGGACCTGCTGAGGTGGACCTTTTTTCTGGTGGACCTTTTTTCTAGTGGACCTGCTGAGGTGGACCTTTTTTCTGGTGGACCTTTTTTCTGGTGGACCTGCTGAGGTGGACCTTTTTTCTGGTGGACCTTTTTTCTGGTGGACCTGCTGAGGTGGACCTTTTTTCTGGTGGACCTTTTTTCTGGTGGACCTCCTGAGGTGGACCTTTTTTCTGGTGGACCTTTTTTCTGGTGGACCTGCTGAGGTGGACCTTTTTTCTGGTGGACCTTTTTTCTGGTGGACCTGCTGAGGTGGCCCTTTTTTCTGGTGGACCTTTTTTCTGGTGGACCTGCTGAGGTGGACCTGCTGAGGTGGACCTTTTTTCTGGTGGACCTTTTTTCTGGTGGACCTGCTGAGGTGGACCTTTTTTCTGGTGGACCTTTTTTCTGGTGGACCTGCTGAGGTGGACCTTTTTTCTGGTGGACCTTTTTTCTGGTGGACCCGCTGAGGTGGACCTTTTTTCTGGTGGACCTTTTTTCTGGTGGACCTGCTGAGGTGGACCTTTTTTCTGGTGGACCTTTTTTCTGGTGGACCTGCTGAGGTGGACCTTTTCTTCTGGTGGACCTTTTTTCTGGTGGACCTGCTGAGGTGGACCTTTTTTCTGGTGGACCTTTTTTCTGGTGGACCTGCTGAGGTGGACCTTTTTTCTGGTGGACCTTTTTTCTGGTGGACCTGCTGAGGTGGACCTTTTTTCTGGTGGACCTTTTTTCTGGTGGTCCTGCTGAGGTGGACCTTTTTTCTGGTGGACCTTTTTTCTGGTGGACCTGCTGAGGTGGACCTTTTTTTCTGGTGGTCCTTTTTTCTGGTGGACCTGCTGAGGTGGACCTTTTTTCTGGTGGACCTGCTGAGGTGGACCTTTTTTCTGGTGGACCTGCTGAGGTGGACCTTTTTTTTTCTGGTGGACCTCTGAGGTGGACCTTTTTTCTGGTGGACGTTTTTTCTGGTGGACCTGCTGAGGTTGACCTTTTTTCTGGTAAACCTTTTTTCTGGTGGACCTGCTGAGGTGGACCTTTTTTCTGGTGGACCTTTTTTCTGGTGGACCTGCTGACGTGGACCTTTTTTCTGGTGGACCTTTTTTCTGGTGGACCTGCTGAGGTGGACCTTTTTTTCTGGTGGACCTGCTGAGGTGGACCTTTTTTCTGGTGGACCTTTTTTCTGGTGGACCTGCTGAGGTGGACCTTTTTTCTGGTGGACCTTTTTTCTGGTGGACCTGCTGAGGTGGACCTTTTTTTCTGGTGGACCTGCTGAGGTGGACCTTTTTTCTGATGGACCTTTTTTCTGGTGGACCTGCTGAGGTGGACCTTTTTTCTGGTGGACCTTTTTTCTGGTGGACCTGCTGAGGTGGACCTTTTTTCTGGTGGACCTTTTTTCTGGTGGACCTGCTGAGGTGGACCTTTTTTCTGGTGGACCTTTTTTCTGGTGGACCTGCTGAGGTGGACCTTTTTTCTGGTGGACCTTTTTTCTGGTGGACCTGCTGAGGTGGACCTTTTTTTCTGGTGGACCTTTTTTCTGGTGGACCTGCTGAGGTGGACCTTTTTTCTGGTGGACCTTTTTTTCTGGTGGACCTGCTGAGGTGGACCTTTTTTCTGGTGGACCTTTTTTCTGGTGGACCTGCTGAGGTGGACCTTTTTTTCTGGTGGACCTTTTTTCTGGTGGACCTGCTGAGGTGGACCTTTTTTCTGGTGGACCTTTTTTCTAGTGGACCTGCTGAGGTGGACCTTTTTTCTGGTGGACCTTTTTTCTGGTGGACCTGCTGAGGTGGACCTTTTTTCTGGTGGACCTTTTTTCTGGTGGACCTGCTGAGGTGGACCTTTTTTCTGGTGGACCTTTTTTCTGGTGGACCTCCTGAGGTGGACCTTTTTTCTGGTGGACCTTTTTTTCTGGTGGACCTGCTGAGGTGGACCTTTTTTCTGGTGGACCTTTTTTCTGGTGGACCTGCTGAGGTGGACCTTTTTTCTGGTGGACCTTTTTTCTGGTGGACCTGCTGAGGTGGACCTTTTTTCTGGTGGACCTTTTTTCTGGTGGACCTGCTGAGGTGGACCTTTTTTCTGGTGGACCTTTTTTCTGGTGGACCTGCTGAGGTGGACCTTTTTTCTGGTGGACCTTTTTTCTGGTGGACCTGCTGAGGTGGACCTTTTTTCTGGTGGACCTTTTTTCTGGTGGACCTGCTGAGGTGGACCTTTTTTCTGGTGGACCTGCTGAGGTGGACCTTTTTTCTGGTGGACCTTTTTTCTGGTGGACCTGCTGAGGTGGACCTTTTTTTCTGGTGGACATTTTTTCTGGTGGACCTGCTGAGGTGGACCTTTTTTCTGGTGGACCTTTTTTCTGGTGGACCTGCTGAGGTGGACCTTTTTTCTGGTGGACCTTTTTTCTGCTGGACCTGCTGAGGTGGACCTGCTGAGGTGGACCTTTTTTCTGGTGGACCTTTTTTCTGGTGGACCTGCTGAGGTGGACCTGCTGAGGTGGACCTTTTTTCTGGTGGACCTTTTTTCTGGTGGACCTGCTGAGGTGGACCTTTTTTCTGGTGGACCTTTTTTCTGGTGGACCTGCTGAGGTGGACCTTTTTTCTGGTGGACCTTTTTTCTGGTGGACCTGCTGAGGTGGACCTTTTTTCTGATGGACCTGCTGAGGTGGACCTTTTTTCTGGTGGACCTTTTTTCTGGAGGACCTGCTGAGGTGGACCTTTTTTCTGGTGGACCTTTTTTCTGGTGGACCTGCTGAGGTGGACCTTTTTTCTGGTGGACCTTTTTTTCTGGTGGACCTGCTGAGGTGGACATTTTTTCTGGTGGACCTGCTGAGTTGGACCTTTTTTCTGGTGGACCTTTTTTCTGGTGGACCTGCTGAGGTGGACCTTTGTTCTGGTGGACCTTTTTTCTTGTGGACCTGCTGAGGTCGACCTTTTTTTCTGGTGGACCTCTGAGGTGGACCTTTTTTTCTGGTGGACCTTTTTTCTGGTCGACCTTCTTAGGTGGACCTTTTTTCTGGTGGACATTTTTTCTGGTGGACCTGCTGAGGTGGACCTTTTTTCTGGTGGACCTTTTTTCTGGTGGACGTGCTGAGGTGGACCTTTTTTCTGGTGGACCTTTTTCCTGGTGGACCTGCTGAGGTGGACCTTTTTTTCTGGTGGACCTTTTTTCTGGTGGACCTGCTGAGGTGGACCTTTTTTCTAGTGGACCTTTTTTCTGGTGGACCTGCTGAGGTGGACCTTTTTTCTGGTGGACCTTTTTTTCTGGTGGACCTTTTTTCTGGTGGACCTGCTGAGGTGGACCTTTTTTCTGGTGGACCTGTTGAGGTGGACCTTTTTTCTGGTGGACCTTTTTTCTGGTGGACCTGCTGAGGTGGACCTTTTTTCTGGTGGACCTTTTTTCTGGTGGACCTGCTGAGGTGGACCTTTTTTCTGGTGGACATTTTTTCTGGTGGACCTGCTGAGGTGGACCTTTTTTCTGCTGGACCTTTTTTCTGGTGGACCTGCTGAGGTGGACCTTTTTTTCTGGTGGACCTTTTTTCTGGTGGACCTGCTGAGGTGGACCTTTTTTTCTGGTGGACCTGCTGAGGTGGACCTTTTTTCTGGTGGACCTTTTTTTCTGGTGGACCTTCTTAGGTGGACCTTTTTTCTGGTGGACCTTTTTTCTGGTCGACCTTCTTAGGTGGACCTTTTTTCTGGTGGACGTTTTTTCTGGTGGACCTGCTGAGGTGGACCTTTTTTCTGGTGGACCTTTTTTCTGGTGGACCTGCTGAGGTGGACCTTTTTTCTGGTGGACCTTTTTTCTGGTGGACCTGCTGAGGTGGACCTTTTTTCTGGTGGACCTTTTTTCTGGTGGACCTGCTGAGGTGGACCTTTTTTCTGGTGGACCTTTTTTCTGGTGGACCTGCTGAGGTGGACCTTTTTTCTGGTGGACCTGCTGAGGTGGACCTTTTTTCTGGTGGACCTTTTTTCTGGTGGACCTGCTGAGGTGGACCTTTTTTTCTGGTGGACATTTTTTCTGGTGGACCTGCTGAGGTGGACCTTTTTTCTGGTGGACCTTTTTTTCTGGTGGACCTGCTGAGGTGGACCTTTTTTCTGGTGGACCTTTTTTCTGGTGGACCTGCTGAGGTGGACCTGCTGAGGTGGACCTTTTTTCTGGTGGACCTTTTTTCTGGTGGACCTGCTGAGGTGGACCTTTTTTCTGGTGGACCTTTTTTCTGGTGGACCTGCTGACGTGGACCTTTTTTCTGGTGGACCTTTTTTCTGGTGGACCTGCTGAGGTGGACCTTTTTTTCTGGTGGACCTGCTGAGGTGGACCTTTTTTCTGGTGGACCTTTTTTCTGGTGGACCTGCTGAGGTGGACCTTTTTTCTGGTGGACCTTTTTTCTGGTGGACCTGCTGAGGTGGACCTTTTTTCTGGTGGACCTTTTTTCTGGTGGACCTGCTGAGGTGGACCTTTTTTTCTGGTGGACCTGCTGAGGTGGACCTTTTTTCTGATGGACCTTTTTTCTGGTGGACCTGCTGAGGTGGACCTTTTTTCTGGTGGACCTTTTTTCTGGTGGACCTGCTGAGGTGGACCTTTTTTCTGGTGGACCTTTTTTTTGGTGGACCTGCTGAGGTGGACCTTTTTTCTGGTGGACCTTTTTTCTGGTGGACCTGCTGAGGTGGACCTTTTTTCTGGTGGACCTTTTTTCTGGTGGACCTGCTGAGGTGGACCTTTTTTCTGGTGGACCTTTTTTCTGGTGGACCTGCTGAGGTGGACCTTTTTTTCTGGTGGACCTTTTTTCTGGTGGACCTGCTGAGGTGGACCTTTTTTCTGGTGGACCTTTTTTCTGGTGGACCTCCTGAGGTGGACCTTTTTTCTGGTGGACCTTTTTTCTGGTGGACCTGCTGAGGTGGACCTTTTTTCTGGTGGACCTTTTTTCTGGTGGACCTGCTGAGGTGGACCTTTTTTCTGGTGGACCTTTTTTCTGGTGGACCTGCTGAGGTGGACCTTTATTCTGGTGGACCTTTTTTCTGGTGGACCTGCTGAGGTGGACCTTTTTTCTGGTGGACCTTTTTTCTGGTGGACCTGCTGAGGTGGACCTTTTTTTCTGGTGGACCTGCTGAGGTGGACCTTTTTTCTGGTGGACCTTTTTTCTGGTGGACCTGCTGAGGTGGACCTTTTTTCTGGTGGACCTTTTTTCTGGTGGACCTGCTGAGGTGGACCTTTTTTCTGGTGGACCTTTTTTCTGGTGGACCTGCTGAGGTGGACCTTTTTTTCTGGTGGACCTGCTGAGGTGGACCTTTTTTCTGATGGACCTTTTTTCTGGTGGACCTGCTGAGGTGGACCTTTTTTCTGGTGGACCTTTTTTCTGGTGGACCTGCTGAGGTGGACCTTTTTTCTGGTGGACCTTTTTTCTGGTGGACCTGCTGAGGTGGACCTTTTTTCTGGTGGACCTTTTTTCTGGTGGACCTGCTGAGGTGGACCTTTTTTCTGGTGGACCTTTTTTCTGGTGGACCTGCTGAGGTGGACCTTTTTTCTGGTGGACCTTTTTTCTGGTGGACCTGCTGAGGTGGACCTTTTTTCTGGTGGACCTTTTTTCTGGTGGACCTGCTGAGGTGGACCTTTTTTCTGGTGGACCTTTTTTCTGGTGGACCTGCTGAGGTGGACCTTTTTTTCTGGTGGACCTTTTTTCTGGTGGACCTGCTGAGGTGGACCTTTTTTCTGGTGGACCTTTTTTCTAGTGGACCTGCTGAGGTGGACCTTTTTTCTGGTGGACCTTTTTTCTGGTGGACCTGCTGAGGTGGACCTTTTTTCTGGTGGACCTTTTTTCTGGTGGACCTGCTGAGGTGGACCTTTTTTCTGGTGGACCTTTTTTCTGGTGGACCTCCTGAGGTGGACCTTTTTTCTGGTGGACCTTTTTTCTGGTGGACCTGCTGAGGTGGACCTTTTTTCTGGTGGACCTTTTTTCTGGTGGACCTGCTGAGGTGGACCTTTTTTCTGGTGGACCTTTTTTCTGGTGGACCTGCTGAGGTGGACCTTTATTCTGGTGGACCTTTTTTCTGGTGGACCTGCTGAGGTGGACCTTTTTTCTGGTGGACCTTTTTTCTGGTGGACCTGCTGAGGTGGACCTTTTTTCTGGTGGACCTGCTGAGGTGGACATTTTTCTGGTGGAGCTGCTGAGGTGGACCTGCTGAGGTGGACCTTTTTTCTGGTGGACCTTTTTTCTGGTGGACCTGCTGAGGTGGACCTTTTTTCTGGTGGACCTTTTTTCTGGTGGACCTGCTGAGGTGGACCTTTTTTCTGGTGGACCTTTTTTCTGGTGGACCTGCTGAGGTGGACCTTTTTTCTGGTGGACCTTTTTTCTGGTGGACCTGCTGAGGTGGACCTTTTTTCTGGTGGACCTGCTGAGGTGGACCTTTTTTCTGGTGGACCTTTTTTCTGGTGGACCTCCTGAGGTGGACCTTTTTTTCTGGTGGACATTTTTTCTGGTGGACCTGCTGAGGTGGACCTTTTTTCTGGTGGACCTTTTTTCTGGTGGACCTGCTGAGGTGGACCTTTTTTCTGGTGGACCTTTTTTCTGGTGGACCTGCTGAGGTGGACCTTTTTTCTGATGGATCTTTTTTCTGGTGGACCTGCTGAGGTGGACCTTTTTTCTGGTGGACCTTTTTTCTGGTGGACCTGCTGAGGTGGACCTTTTTTCTGGTGGACCTTTTTTCTGGTGGACCTGCTGAGGTGGACCTTTTTTCTGATGGACCTTTTTTCTGGTGGACCTGCTGAGGTGGACCTTTTTTCTGGTGGACCTTTTTCCTGGTGGACCTGCTGAGGTCGACCTTTTTTCTGGTGGACCTTTTTTTCTGGTGGACCTGCTGAGGTGGACCTTTTTTCTGGTGGACCTGCTGAGGTGGACCTGCTGAGGTGGACCTTTTTTCTGGTGGACCTTTTTTCTGGTGGACCTGCTGAGGTGGACCTTTTTTTTTCTGGTGGACCTCTGAGGTGGACCTTTTTTCTGGTGGACGTTTTTTCTGGTGGACCTGCTGAGGTGGACCTTTTTTCTGGTAAACCTTTTTTCTGGTGGACCTGCTGAGGTGGACCTTTTTTCTGGTGGACCTTTTTTCTGGTGGACCTGCTGACGTGGACCTTTTTTCTGGTGGACCTTTTTTCTGGTGGACCTGCTGAGGTGGACCTTTTTTTCTGGTGGACCTGCTGAGGTGGACCTTTTTTCTGGTGGACCTTTTTTCTGGTGGACCTGCTGAGGTGGACCTTTTTTCTGGTGGACCTTTTTTCTGGTGGACCTGCTGAGGTGGACCTTTTTTCTGGTGGACCTTTTTTCTGGTGGACCTGCTGAGGTGGACCTTTTTTTCTGGTGGACCTGCTGAGGTGGACCTTTTTTCTGATGGACCTTTTTTCTGGTGGACCTGCTGAGGTGGACCTTTTTTCTGGTGGACCTTTTTTCTGGTGGACCTGCTGAGGTGGACCTTTTTTCTGGTGGACCTTTTTTCTGGTGGACCTGCTGAGGTGGACCTTTTTTCTGGTGGACCTTTTTTCTGGTGGACCTGCTGAGGTGGACCTTTTTTCTGGTGGACCTTTTTTCTGGTGGACCTGCTGAGGTGGACCTTTTTTCTGGTGGACCTTTTTTCTGGTGGACCTGCTGAGGTGGACCTTTTTTCTGGTGGACCTTTTTTCTGGTGGACCTGCTGAGGTGGACCTTTTTTCTGGTGGACCTTTTTTCTGGTGGACCTGCTGAGGTGGACCTTTTTTTCTGGTGGACCTTTTTTCTGGTGGACCTGCTGAGGTGGACCTTTTTTCTGGTGGACCTTTTTTCTAGTGGACCTGCTGAGGTGGACCTTTTTTCTGGTGGACCTTTTTTCTGGTGGACCTGCTGAGGTGGACCTTTTTTCTGGTGGACCTTTTTTCTGGTGGACCTGCTGAGGTGGACCTTTTTTCTGGTGGACCTTTTTTCTGGTGGACCTGCTGAGGTGGACCTTTTTTCTGGTGGACCTTTTTTCTGGTGGACCTGCTGAGGTGGACCTTTTTTCTGGTGGACCTTTTTTCTGGTGGACCTCCTGAGGTGGACCTTTTTTCTGGTGGACCTTTTTTCTGGTGGACCTGCTGAGGTGGACCTTTTTTCTGGTGGACCTTTTTTCTGGTGGACCTGCTGAGGTGGACCTTTTTTCTGGTGGACCTTTTTTCTGGTGGACCTGCTGAGGTGGACCTTTATTCTGGTGGACCTTTTTTCTGGTGGACCTGCTGAGGTGGACCTTTTTTCTGGTGGACCTTTTTTCTGGTGGACCTGCTGAGGTGGACCTTTTTTCTGGTGGACCTGCTGAGGTGGACATTTTTCTGGTGGAGCTGCTGAGATAAACCTTTTTTCTGGTGGACTTTTTTCTGGTGGACCTGCTGAGGTGGACCTTTTTTCTGGTGGACCTTTTTTCTGTTGGACCTGCTCAGGTGGACATTTTTTCTGGTGGACCTTTTTTCTGGTGGACCTGCTGAGGTGGAACTTTCTTCTGGTGGACCTTTTTTCTGGTGGACCTGCTGAGGTTGACCTTTATTCTGGTGAACCTGCTGAGGTGGACCTTTTTTTCTGGTGGACATTTTCTCTGGTGGACCTGCTGAGGTGGACCTTTTTTCTGGTGGACCTTTTTTCTGGTGGACCTGCTGAGGTGGACCTTTTTTCTGGTGGACCTTTTTTCTGGTGGTCCTTTTTTCTGGTGGACCTGCTGAGGTGGACCTTTTTTCTGGTGGACCTTTTTTCTGGTGGACCTGCTGAGGTGGACCTTTTTTTCTGGTGGACCTTTTTTCTGGTGGACCTGCTGAGGTGGACCTTTTTTCTGGTGGACCTGCTGAGGTGGACCTTTTTTCTAGTGGACCTTTTTTCTGGTGGACCTGCTGAGGTGGACCTTTTTTCTGGTGGACCTGCTGAGGTGGACCTGCTGAGGTGGACCTTTTTTCTGGTGGACCTGCTGAGGTGTACCTTTTTTTCTGGTGGACCTGCTGAGGTGGACCTTTTTTCTGGTGGACCTTTTTTCTGGTGGACCTGCTGAGGTGGACCTTTTTTCTGGTGGACCTTTTCTCTGGTGGACCTGCTGAGGTGGACCTTTTTTCTGGTGGACCTTTTTTCTGGTGGACCTGCTGCGGTGGACCTTTTTTCTGGTGGACCTTTTTTCTGGTGGACCTGCTGAGGTGGACCTTTTTTCTGGTGGACCTTTTTTCTGGTGGACCTGCTGAGGTGGACCTTTTTTCTGGTGGACCTTTTTTCTGGTGGACCTGCTGAGGTGGACCTTTTTTCTGGTGGACCTTTTTTCTGGTGGACCTGCTGAGGTGGACCTTTTTTCTGGTGGACCTTTTTTCTGGTGGACCTGCTGAGGTGGACCTTTTTTCTGTTGGACATTTTTTCTGGTGGACCTGCTGAGGTGGACCTTTTTTCTGGTGGACCTTTTCTCTGGTGGACCTTTTTTCTGGTGGACCTTTTTTTCTGGTGGACCTGCTGAGGTGGACCTTTTTTCTGGTGGACCTTTCTTCTGGTGGACCTGCTGAGGTGGACCTTTTTTCTGGTGGACCTTTTTTCTGGTGGACCTGCTGAGGTGGACCTTTTTTCTGGTGGACCTTTTTTCTGGTGGACCTGCTGAGGTGGACCTTTTTTCTGGTGGACCTTTTTTCTGGTGGATCAGCTGAGGTGGACCTTTTTTCTGGTGTACCTTTTTTTCTGGTGGACCTGCTGAGGTGGACCTTTTTTTTCTGGTGGACCTGCTGAGGTGGACCTGCTGAGGTGGACCTTTTTTCTGGTGGAACTTTTTTCTGGTGGACCTGCTGAGGTGGACCTTTTTTCTGGTGGACCTTTTTTCTGGTGGACCTGCTGAGGTGGACCTTTTTTCTGGTGGACCTGCTGAGGTGGACCTTTTTTCTGGTGGACCTTTTTTCTGGTGGACCTGCTGAGGTGAACCTTATTTCTGGTGGACCTTTTCTCTGGTGGACCTGCTGAGGTGGACCTTTTTTCTGGTGGACCTTTTTTCTGGTGGACCTGCTGAGGTGGACCTTTTTTCTGGTGGACCTTTTTTTCTTGTGGACCTGCTGAGGTGGACCTTTTTTCTGGTGGACATTTTTTCTGGTGGACCTGCTGAGGTGGAGCTTTTTTCTGCTGGACCTTTTTTCTGGTGGACCTGCTGAGGTTGACCTTTTTTCTGGTGGACCTTTTTTCTGGTGGACCTGCTGAGGTGGACCTTTTTTCTGGTGGACCTTTTTTCTGGTGGACCTGCTGAGGTGGACCTTTTTTCTGGTGGACCTTTTTTCTGGTGGACCTGCTGAGGTGGACCTTTTTTCTGGTGGAACTTTTTTCTGGTGGACCTGCTGAGGTGGACCTTTTTTCTGGTGGACCTTTTTTCTGGTGGACCTGCTGAGGTGGAACTTTCTTTAGGTGGATTTTTTTTCTGGTGGACCTGCTGAGGTTGACCTTTATTCTGGTGAACCTGCTGAGGTGGACCTTTTTTCTGGTGGACATTTTCTCTGGTGGACCTGCTGAGGTGGACCTTTTTTCTGGTGGACCTTTTTTCTGGTGGACCTGCTGAGGTGGACCTTTTTTCTGGTGGACCTTTTTTCTGGTGGACCTGCTGAGGTGGACCTTTTTTCTGGTGGACCTTTTTTCTGGTGGACCTGCTGAGGTGGACCTTTTTTTCTGGTGGACCTTTTTTCTGGTGGACCTGCTGAGGTGGACCTGCTGAGGTGGACATTTTTTTGGTGGACCTTTTTTCTGGTGGACCTGCTGAGGTGGACCTTTTTTCTGGTGGACCTTTTTTCTGGTGGACCTGCTGAGGTGGACCTTTTTTCTGGTGGACCTTTTCTCTGGTGGACCTTTTTTCTGGTGGACCTGCTGAGGTGGACCTTTTTTCTGGTGGACCTTTTCTCTGGTGGACCTTTTTTCTGGTGGACCTGCTGAGGTGGACCTTTTTTCTGGTGGACCTTTTTTCTGGTGGACCTGCTGAGGTGGACCTTTTTTCTGGTGGACCTTTTTTTCTGGTGGACCTGCTGAGGTGGACCTTTTTTCTGGTGGATCTTTTTTCTGGAGGACCTGCTGAGGTGGACCTTTTTTCTGGTGGACCTTTTTTCTGGTGGACCTGCTGAGGTGGACCTTTTTTCTGCTGGACCTTTTTTCTGGTGGACCTGCTGAGGTGGACGTTTTTTCTGGTGGACCTTTTTTCTGGTGGACCTTTTTTCTGGTGGACCTGCTGAGGTGGACCTTTTTTCTGGTGGACCTTTTTTCTGGTGGACCTGCTGAGGTGGACCTTTTTTCTGGTGGACCTTTTTTCTGGTGGACCTGCTGAGGTGGACCTTTTTTTCTGGTGGACCTTTTTTCTGGTGGACCTGCTGAGGTGGACCTGCTGAGGTGGACATTTTTTTGGTGGACCTTTTTTCTGGTGGACCTGCTGAGGTGGACCTTTTTTCTGGTGGACCTTTTTTCTGGTGGACCTGCTGAGGTGGACCTTTTTTCTGGTGGACCTTTTCTCTGGTGGACCTTTTTTCTGGTGGACCTGCTGAGGTGGACCTTTTTTCTGGTGGACCTTTTCTCTGGTGGACCTTTTTTCTGGTGGACCTGCTGAGGTGGACCTTTTTTCTGGTGGACCTTTTTTCTGGTGGACCTGCTGAGGTGGACCTTTTTTCTGGTGGACCTTTTTTTCTGGTGGACCTGCTGAGGTGGACCTTTTTTCTGGTGGATCTTTTTTCTGGAGGACCTGCTGAGGTGGACCTTTTTTCTGGTGGACCTTTTTCTGGTGGACCTGCTGAGGTGGACCTTTTTTCTGCTGGACCTTTTTTCTGGTGGACCTGCTGAGGTGGACGTTTTTTCTGGTGGACCTTTTTTCTGGTGGACCTGCTGAGGTGGACATTTTTCTGGTGGAGCTGCTGAGATAAACCTTTTTTCTGGTGGACCTATTTTCTGGTGGACCTGCTGAGGTGGACCTTTTTTCTGGTGGACCTTTTTTCTGTTGGACCTGCTCAGGTGGACATTTTTTCTGGTGGACCTTTTTTCTGGTGGACCTGCTGAGGTGGAACTTTCTTCTGGTGGACCTTTTTTCTGGTGGACCTGCTGAGGTTGACCTTTATTCTGGTGAACCTGCTGAGGTGGACCTTTTTTTCTGGTGGACATTTTCTCTGGTGGACCTGCTGAGGTGGACCTTTTTTCTGGTGGACCTTTTTTCTGGTGGACCTGCTGAGGTGGACCTTTTTTCTGGTGGACCTTTTTTCTGGTGGTCCTTTTTTCTGGTGGACCTGCTGAGGTGGACCTTTTTTCTGGTGGACCTTTTTTCTGGTGGACCTGCTGAGGTGGACCTTTTTTTCTGGTGGACCTTTTTTCTGGTGGACCTGCTGAGGTGGACCTTTTTTCTGGTGGACCTGCTGAGGTGGACCTTTTTTCTAGTGGACCTTTTTTCTGGTGGACCTGCTGAGGTGGACCTTTTTTCTGGTGGACCTGCTGAGGTGGACCTGCTGAGGTGGACCTTTTTTCTGGTGGACCTGCTGAGGTGTACCTTTTTTTCTGGTGGACCTGCTGAGGTGGACCTTTTTTCTGGTGGACCTTTTTTCTGGTGGACCTGCTGAGGTGGACCTTTTTTCTGGTGGACCTTTTCTCTGGTGGACCTGCTGAGGTGGACCTTTTTTCTGGTGGACCTTTTTTCTGGTGGACCTGCTGCGGTGGACCTTTTTTCTGGTGGACCTTTTTTCTGGTGGACCTGCTGAGGTGGACCTTTTTTCTGGTGGACCTTTTTTCTGGTGGACCTGCTGAGGTGGACCTTTTTTCTGGTGGACCTTTTTTCTGGTGGACCTGCTGAGGTGGACCTTTTTTCTGGTGGACCTTTTTTCTGGTGGACCTGCTGAGGTGGACCTTTTTTCTGGTGGACCTTTTTTCTGGTGGACCTGCTGAGGTGGACCTTTTTTCTGTTGGACATTTTTTCTGGTGGACCTGCTGAGGTGGACCTTTTTTCTGGTGGACCTTTTCTCTGGTGGACCTTTTTTCTGGTGGACCTTTTTTTCTGGTGGACCTGCTGAGGTGGACCTTTTTTCTGGTGGACCTTTCTTCTGGTGGACCTGCTGAGGTGGACCTTTTTTCTGGTGGACCTTTTTTCTGGTGGACCTGCTGAGGTGGACCTTTTTTCTGGTGGACCTTTTTTCTGGTGGACCTGCTGAGGTGGACCTTTTTTCTGGTGGACCTTTTTTCTGGTGGATCAGCTGAGGTGGACCTTTTTTCTGGTGTACCTTTTTTTCTGGTGGACCTGCTGAGGTGGACCTTTTTTTTCTGGTGGACCTGCTGAGGTGGACCTGCTGTGGTGGACCTTTTTTCTGGTGGAACTTTTTTCTGGTGGACCTGCTGAGGTGGACCTTTTTTCTGGTGGACCTTTTTTCTGGTGGACCTGCTGAGGTGGACCTTTTTTCTGGTGGACCTGCTGAGGTGGACCTTTTTTCTGGTGGACCTTTTTTCTGGTGGACCTGCTGAGGTGGACCTTATTTCTGGTGGACCTTTTCTCTGGTGGACCTGCTGAGGTGGACCTTTTTTCTGGTGGACCTTTTTTCTGGTGGACCTGCTGAGGTGGACCTTTTTTCTGGTGGACCTGCTGAGGTTGACCTTTATTCTGGTGAACCTGCTGAGGTGGACCTTTTTTCTGGTGGACATTTTCTCTGGTGGACCTGCTGAGGTGGACCTTTTTTCTGGTGGACCTTTTTTCTGGTGGACCTGCTGAGGTGGACCTTTTTTCTGGTGGACCTTTTTTCTGGTGGACCTGCTGAGGTGGACCTTTTTTCTGGTGGACCTTTTTTCTGGTGGACCTGCTGAGGTGGACCTTTTTTTCTGGTGGACCTTTTTTCTGGTGGACCTGCTGAGGTGGACCTGCTGAGGTGGACATTTTTTTGGTGGACCTTTTTTCTGGTGGACCTGCTGAGGTGGACCTTTTTTCTGGTGGACCTTTTTTCTGGTGGACCTGCTGAGGTGGACCTTTTTTCTGGTGGACCTTTTCTCTGGTGGACCTTTTTTCTGGTGGACCTGCTGAGGTGGACCTTTTTTCTGGTGGACCTTTTCTCTGGTGGACCTTTTTTCTGGTGGACCTGCTGAGGTGGACCTTTTTTCTGGTGGACCTTTTTTCTGGTGGACCTGCTGAGGTGGACCTTTTTTCTGGTGGACCTTTTTTTCTGGTGGACCTGCTGAGGTGGACCTTTTTTCTGGTGGATCTTTTTTCTGGAGGACCTGCTGAGGTGGACCTTTTTTCTGGTGGACCTTTTTTCTGGTGGACCTGCTGAGGTGGACCTTTTTTCTGCTGGACCTTTTTTCTGGTGGACCTGCTGAGGTGGACGTTTTTTCTGGTGGACCTTTTTTCTGGTGGACCTTTTTTCTGGTGGACCTGCTGAGGTGGACCTTTTTTCTGGTGGACCTTTTTTCTGGTGGACCTGCTGAGGTGGACCTTTTTTCTGGTGGACCTTTTTTCTGGTGGACCTGCTGAGGTGGACCTTTTTTTCTGGTGGACCTTTTTTCTGGTGGACCTGCTGAGGTGGACCTGCTGAGGTGGACATTTTTTTGGTGGACCTTTTTTCTGGTGGACCTGCTGAGGTGGACCTTTTTTCTGGTGGACCTTTTTTCTGCTGGACCTGCTGAGGTGGACCTTTTTTCTGGTGGACCTTTTCTCTGGTGGACCTTTTTTCTGGTGGACCTGCTGAGGTGGACCTTTTTTCTGGTGGACCTTTTCTCTGGTGGACCTTTTTTCTGGTGGACCTGCTGAGGTGGACCTTTTTTCTGGTGGACCTTTTTTCTGGTGGACCTGCTGAGGTGGACCTTTTTTCTGGTGGACCTTTTTTTCTGGTGGACCTGCTGAGGTGGACCTTTTTTCTGGTGGATCTTTTTTCTGGAGGACCTGCTGAGGTGGACCTTTTTTCTGGTGGACCTTTTTTCTGGTGGACCTGCTGAGGTGGACCTTTTTTCTGCTGGACCTTTTTTCTGGTGGACCTGCTGAGGTGGACGTTTTTTCTGGTGGACCTTTTTTCTGGTGGACCTGCTGAGGTGGACCTTTTTTCTGCTGGACCTGCTGAGGTGGACCTTTTTTCTGCTGGACCTTTTTTCTGGTGGACCTGCTGAGGTGGACCTTTTTTCTGGTGGACCTTTTTTCTGGTGGACCTGCTGAGGTGGACCTTTTTTCTGGTGGACCTTTTTTTCTGGTGGACCTGCTGAGGTGGACCTTTTTTCTGGTGGACCTTTTTTCTGGTGGACCTGCTGAGGTGGACCTTTTTTCTGGTGGACCTTTTTTCTGGTGGACCTGCTGAGGTGGACCTTTTTTCTGGTGGACCTTTTTTCTGGTGGACCTGCTGAGGTGGACCTTTTTTCTGGTGGACCTTTTTTTCTGGTGGACCTGCTGAGGTGGACCTTTTTTTCTGGTGGACCTTTTTTCTGGTGGACCTTTTTTCTAGTGGACCTGCTGAGGTGGACCTTTTTTCTGGTGGACCTTTTTTCTGGTGGACCTGCTGAGGTGGACCTTTTTTCTGGTGGACCTTTTTTCTGGTGGACCTGCTGAGGTGGACCTTTTTTCTGGTGGACATTTTTCTGGTGGACCTGCTGAGGTGGACCTTTTTTCTGGTGGATCTTTTCTCTGGTGGACCTTTTTTTCTGGTGGACCTTTTTTCTGGTGGACCTGCTGAGGTGGACCTTTTTTCTGGTGGACCTTTTTTCTGGTGGACCTGCTGAGGTGGACCTTTTTTCTGGTGGACCTGCTGAGGTGGACCTGCTGAGGTGGACTTTTTTTCTGGTGGACCTGCTGAGGTGCACCTTTTTTTCTGGTGGAGCTGCTGAGGTGGACCTTTTTTCTGGTGGACCTTTTTACTGGTGGACCTGCTGTGGTGGACCTTTTTTCTGGTGGACCTTTTTTCTGGTGGACCTGCTGAGGTGGACCTTTTTTCTGGGGGACCTTTTTACTGGTGGACCTGCTGAGGTGGACCTTTTTTCTGGTGGACCTTTTTTCTAACGGACCTGCTGAGGTGGACCTTTTTTCTGGTGGACCTTTTTTCTGGTGGACCTGCTGAGGTGGACCTTTTTTCTGGTGGACCTTTTTTCTGGTGGACCTGCTGAGGTGGACCTTTTTTCTGGTGGACCTTTTTTCTGGTGGACCTGCTGAGGTGGACCTTTTTTTCTGGTGGACCTGCTGAGGTGGACCTGCTGAGGTGGACCTTTTTTCTGGTGGACCTTTTTTCTGGTGGACCTGCTGAGGTGGACCTTTTTTCTGGTGGACCTTTTTTTCTGGTGGACCTGCTGAGGTGGACCTTTTTTCTGGTGGACCTCCTGAGGTGGACCTTTTTCCTGGTGGACATTTTGTCTGGTGGACCTGCTGAGGTGGACCTTTTTTCTGGTGGACCTTTTTTCTGGTGGACCTCCTGAGGTGGACCTTTTTTCTGGTGGACCTTTTTTCTGGTGGACCTGCTGAGGTGGACCTTTTTTCTGGTGGAACTTTTTTCTGGTGGACCTGCTGAGGTGGACCTTTTTTCTGGTGGAACTTTTTTCTGGTGGACCTGCTGAGGTGGACCTTTTTTCTGGTGGAACTTTTCTCTGGTGGACCTGCTGAGGTGGACCTTTTTTCTGGTGGACCTTTTTTCTGGTGGACCTGCTGAGGTGGACCTTTTTTCTGGTGGACCTTTTTTCTGGTGGACCTGCTGAGGTGGACCTTTTTTCTGGTGGACCTTTTTTCTGGTGGACCTGCTGAGGTGGACCTTTTTTCTGGTGGACCTGCTGAGGTGGACCTTTTTTCTGGTGGACCTTTTTTCTGGTGGACCTGCTGAGGTGGACCTTTTTTCTGGTGTACCTTTTCTCTGGTGGACCTTTTTTCTGGTGGACCTTTTTTTTGGTGGACCTGCTGAGGTGGACCTTTTTTTCTGGTGGACCTTTTTTCTGGTGGACCTGCTGAGATGGACCTGCTGAGGTGGACATTTTTTCTGGTGGACCTTTTTTCTGGTGGACCTGCTGAGGTGGACCTTTTTTCTGGTGGACCTTTTTTCTGGTCGACCTGCTGAGGTGGACCTTTTTTCTGGTGGACCTTTTTTCTGGTGGACCTGCTGAGGTGGACCTTTTTTCTGGTGGACCTTTTCTCTGGTGGACCTATTTTCTGGTGGACCTTTTTTCTGGTGGACCTGCTGAGGTGGACCTTTTTTCTGGTGGACCTTTTTTCTGGTGGACCTTTTTTCTGGTGGACCTGCTGAGGTGGACCTTTTTTCTGGTGGACCTTTTTTTTCTGGTGGACCTGCTGAGGTGGACCTTTTTTCTGGTGGACCTTTTTTCTGGAGGACCTGCTGAGGTGGACCTTTTTTCTGGTGGACCTTTTTTCTGGTGGACCTGCTGAGGTGGACCTTTTTTCTGGTGGACCTTTTTTCTGGTGGACCTGCTGAGGTGGACCTTTTTTCTGGTGGACCTTTTTTCTGGAGGACCTGCTGAGGTGGACCTTTTTTCTGGTGGACCTTTTTTCTGGTGGACCTCCTGAGGTGGACCTTTTTTCTGGTGGACCTTTTTTCTGGTGGACCTGCTGAGGTGGACCTTTTTTCTGGTGGACCTTTTTTCTGGTGGACCTGCTGAGGTGGACCTTTTTTCTGGTGGACCTTTTTTCTGGTGGACCTGCTGAGGTGGACCTTTTTTTCTGGTGGACCTTTTTTCTGGTGGACCTGCTGAGGTGGACCTTTTTTCTGGTGGACCTTTTTTCTGGTGGACCTGCTGAGGTGGACCTTTTTTCTGGTGGACCTGCTGAGGTGGACCTTTTTTCTGGTGGACCTTTTTTCTGGTGGACCTGCTGAGGTGGACCTTTTTTCTGGTGGACCTGCTGAGGTGGCCCTTTTTTCTGGTGGACCTTTTTTCTGGTGGACCTGCTGAGGTGGACCTGCTGAGGTGGACCTTTTTTCTGGTGGACCTTTTTTCTGGTGGACCTGCTGAGGTGGACCTTTTTTCTGGTGGACCTTTTTTCTGGTGGACCTGCTGAGGTGGACCTTTTTTCTGGTGGACCTTTTCTCTGGTGGACCTTTTTTCTGGTGGACCTTTTTTCTGGTGGACCCGCTGAGGTGGACCTTTTTTCTGGTGGACCTTTTTTCTGGTGGACCTGCTGAGGTGGACCTTTTTTCTGGTGGACCTTTTTTCTGGTGGACCTGCTGAGGTGGACCTTTTTTTCTGGTGGACCTTTTTTCTGGTGGACCTGCTGAGGTGGACCTTTTTTCTGGTGGACCTTTTTTCTGGTGGACCTGCTGAGGTGGACCTTTTTTCTGGTGGACCTTTTTTCTGGTGGACCTGCTGAGGTGGACCTTTTTTCTGGTGGACCTTTTTTCTGGTGGACCTGCTGAGGTGGACCTTTTTTCTGGTGGACCTTTTTTCTGGTGGACCTGCTGAGGTGGACCTTTTTTTCTGGTGGTCCTTTTTTCTGGTGGACCTGCTGAGGTGGACCTTTTTTCTGGTGGACCTGCTGAGGTGGACCTTTTTTCTGGTGGACTTTTTTTCTGGTGGACCTGCTGAGGTGGACCTTTTTTCTGGTGGACCTGCTGAGGTGGACCTGCTGAGGTGGACCTTTTTTCTGGTGGTCCTGCTGAGGTGCACCTTTTTTTCTGGTGGAGCTGCTGAGGTGGACCTTTTTTCTGGTGGACCTGCTGAGGTGGACCTGCTGAGGTGGACCTTTTTTCTGGTGGTCCTGCTGAGGTGCACGTTTTTTTCTGGTGGAGCTGCTGAGGTGGACCTTTTTTCTGGTGAACCTTTTTACTGGTGGACCTGCTGAGGTGGACCTTTTTTCTGGTGGACCTTTTTTCTGGTGGACCTGCTGAGGTGGACCTTTTTTCTGGTGGACCTTTATTCTGGTGAACCTGCTGAGGTGGA
Source organism: Chlamydotis macqueenii (assembly GCF_036417535.1). NCBI lineage: Eukaryota > Metazoa > Chordata > Aves > Otidiformes > Otididae > Chlamydotis > Chlamydotis macqueenii. The sequence goes on from NC_141592.1 coordinate 12,848,907, forward strand.
CCTTTTTTTCTGGTGGACATTTTCTCTGGTGGACCTGCTGAGGTGGACCTTTTTTCTGGTGGACCTTTTTTCTGGTGGACCTGCTGAGGTGGACCTTTTTTCTGGTGGACCTTTTTTCTGGTGGTCCTTTTTTCTGGTGGACCTGCTGAGGTGTATCTTTTTTCTGGTGGACCTTTTTTCTGGTGGACCTGCTGAGGTGGACCTTTGTTCTGGTGGACCTTTTTTCTTGTGGACCTGCTGAGGTCGACCTTTTTTTCTGGTGGACCTCTGAGGTGGACCTTTTTTTCTGGTGGACCTTTTTTCTGGTCGACCTTCTTAGGTGGACCTTTTTTCTGGTGGACATTTTTTCTGGTGGACCTGCTGAGGTGGACCTTTTTTCTGGTGGACCTTTTTTCTGGTGGACGTGCTGAGGTGGACCTTTTTTCTGGTGGACCTTTTTCCTGGTGGACCTGCTTAGGTCGACCTTTTTTTCTGGTGGACCTTTTTTCTGGTGGACCTGCTGAGGTGGACCTTTTTTCTAGTGGACCTTTTTTCTGGTGGACCTGCTGAGGTGGACCTTTTTTCTGGTGGACCTTTTTTCTGGTGGACCTGCTGAGGTGGACCTTTTTTCTGGTGGACCTGTTGAGGTGGACCTTTTTTCTGGTGGACCTTTTTTCTGGTGGACCTGCTGAGGTGGACCTTTTTTCTGGTGGACCTTTTTTCTGGTGGACCTGCTGAGGTGGACCTTTTTTCTGGTGGACATTTTTTCTGGTGGACCTGCTGAGGTGGACCTTTTTTCTGCTGGACCTTTTTTCTGGTGGACCTGCTGAGGTGGACCTTTTTTTCTGGTGGACCTTTTTTCTGGTGGACCTGCTGAGGTGGACCTTTTTTTCTGGTGGACCTGCTGAGGTGGACCTTTTTTCTGGTGGACGTTTTTTTCTGGTGGACCTGCTGAGTTGGACCTTTTTTCTGGTGGACGTTTTTTCTGGTGGACCTGCTGAGGTGGACCTTTTTTTCTGGTGGACCTTTTTTCTGGTGGACCTGCTGAGGTGGACCTTTTTTCTGGTGGACCTTTTTTCTGGTGGACCTGCTGAGGTGGACCTTTTTTCTGGTGGACCTTTTTTCTGGTGGACCTGCTGAGGTGGACCTTTTTTCTGGTGGACCTGCTGAGGTGGACCTTTTTTCTGGTGGAACTTTTTTCTGGTGGACCTGCTGAGGTGGACCTTTTTTTCTGGTGGACATTTTTTCTGGTGGACCTGCTGAGGTGGACCTTTTTTCTGGTGGACCTTTTTTCTGGTGGACCTGCTGAGGTGGACCTTTTTTCTGGTGGACCTTTTTTCTGGTGGACCTGCTGAGGTGGACCTGCTGAGGTGGACCTTTTTTCTGGTGGACCTTTTTTCTGGTGGACCTGCTGAGGTGGACCTTTTTTCTGGTGGACCTTTTTTCTGGTGGACCTGCTGAGGTGGACCTTTTTTCTGGTGGACCTTTTTTCTGGTGGACCTGCTGAGGTGGACCTTTTTTCTGATGGATCTTTTTTCTGGTGGACCTGCTGAGGTGGACCTTTTTTCTGGTGGACCTTTTTTCTGGTGGACCTGCTGAGGTGGACCTTTTTTCTGGTGGACCTTTTTTCTGGTGGACCTGCTGAGGTGGACCTTTTTTCTGATGGACCTTTTTTCTGGTGGACCTGCTGAGGTGGACCTTTTTTCTGGTGGACCTTTTTCCTGGTGGACCTGCTGAGGTCGACCTTTTTTCTGGTGGATCTTTTTTTCTGGTGGACCTGCTGAGGTGGACCTTTTTTCTGGTGGACCTTTTTTTCTGGTGGACCTGCTGAGGTGGACCTTTTTTCTGGTGGACCTGCTGAGGTGGACCTTTTTTTCTGGTGGTCCTTTTTTCTGGTGGACCTGCTGAGGTGGACCTTTTTTCTGGTGGACCTGCTGAGGTGGACCTTTTTTCTGGTGGACTTTTTTTCTGGTGGACCTGCTGAGGTGGACCTTTTTTCTGGTGGACCTGCTGAGGTGGACCTGCTGAGGTGGACCTTTTTTCTTGTGGTCCTGCTGAGGTGCACCTTTTTTTCTGGTGGAGCTGCTGAGGTGGACCTTTTTTCTGGTGAACCTTTTTACTGGTGGACCTGCTGAGGTGGACCTTTTTTCTGGTGGACCTTTTTTCTGGTGGACCTGCTGAGGTGGACCTTTTTTCTGGTGGACCTTTTTTCTGGTGGACCTGCTGAGGTGGACCTTTTTTTCTGGTGGACCTTTTTTCTAATGGACCTGCTGAGGTGGACCTTTTTTTCTGGTGGACCTTTTTTCTGGTGGACCTGCTGAGGTGGACCTTTTTTCTGGTGGACCTTTTTTCTGGTGGACCTGCTGAGGTGGACCTTTTTTCTGGTGGACCTTTTTTCTGGTGGACCTGCTGAGGTGGACCTGCTGAGGTGGACCTTTTTTCTGGTGGACCTTTTTTCTGGTGGACCTGCTGAGGTGGACCTTTTTTCTGGTGGACCTTTTTTCTGGTGGACCTGCTGAGGTGGACCTTTTTTCTGGTGGACCTTTTTTCTGGTGGACCTGCTGAGGTGGACCTTTTTTCTGGTGGACCTTTTTTCTGGTGGACCTGCTGAGGTGGACCTTTTTTCTGGTGGACCTTTTTTCTGGTGGACCTGCTGAGGTGGACCTTTTTTCTGGTGGACCTTTTTTCTAACGGACCTGCTGAGGTGGACCTTTTTTTCTGGTGGACCTTTTTTCTGGTGGACCTGCTGAGGTGGACCTTTTTTCTGGTGGACCTTTTTTCTGGTGGACCTGCTGAGGTGGACCTTTTTTCTGGTGGACCTGCTGAGGTGGACCTGCTGAGGTGGACATTTTTTCTGGTGGACCTTTTTTCTGGTGGATCTGCTGAGGTGGACCTTTTTTTCTGGTGGACCTTTTTTCTGGTGGACCTGCTGAGGTGGACCTTTTTTCTGGTGGACCTTTTTTCTGGTGGACCTGCTGAGGTGGACCTTTTTTCTGGTGGACCTTTTTTCTGGTGGACCTGCTGAGGTGGACCTTTTTTCTGGTGGACCTTTTTTCTGGTGGACCTGCTGAGGTGGACCTTTTTTCTGATGGATCTTTTTTCTGGTGGACCTGCTGACGTGGACCTTTTTTCTGGTGGACCTTTTTTCTGGTGGACCTGCTGAGGTGGACCTTTTTTCTGGTGGACCTTTTTTCTGGTGGACCTGCTGAGGTGGAACTTTTTTCTGGTGGACCTTTTTTCTGGTGGACCTGCTGAGGTGGACCTTTTTTCTGGTGGACCTTTTTTCTGGTGGACCTGCTGAGGTGGACCTTTTTTCTGGTGGACCTTTTTTCTGGTGGACCTGCTGAAGTGGACATTTTTTCTGGTGGACCTGCTGAGGTGGACCTTTTTTCTGGTGGACCTTTTTTCTGGTGGACCTGCTGAGGTGGACCTTTTTTCTGGTGGACCTTTTTTCTGGTGGACCTGCTGAGGTGGACCTTTTTTCTGGTGGACCTTTTTTCTGGTGGACCTGCTGAGGTGGACCTTTTTTCTGGTGGACCTTTTTTCTGGTGGACCTGCTGAGGTGGACCTTTTTTCTGGTGGACTTTTTTTCTGGTGGACCTGCTGAGGTGGACCTTTTTTCTGGTGGACCTTTTTTCTGGTGGACCTGCTGAGGTGGACCTTTTTTCTGGTGGACCTTTTTTCTGGTGGACCTGCTGAGGTGGACCTTTTTTCTGGTGGACTTTTTTCTAATGGACCTGCTGAAATGGACCTTTTTTCTGGTGGACCTGCTGAGGTGGACCTTTTTTCTGATGGACCTTTTTTCTGGTGGACCTGCTGAGGTGGACCTTTTTTCTGGTGGACCTTTTTTCTGGTGGACCTGCTGAGGTGGACCTTTTTTCTGGTGGACCTTTTTTCTGGTGGACCTGCTGAGGTGGACCTTTTTTCTGGTGGAACTTTTTTCTGGTGGACCTGCTGAGGTGGACCTTTTTTCTGGTGGACCTTTTTTCTGGTGGACCTGCTGAGGTTGACCTTTTTTTTGGTGGACCTGCTGAGGTGGACCTTTTTTCTGGTGGACATTTTTTCTGGTGGACCTGCTGAGGTGGACCTTTTTTCTGGTGGACCTTTTTTCTAGTGGACCTGCTGAGGTGGACCTTTTTTCTGGTGGACCTTTTTCCTGGTGGACCTGCTTAGGTCGACCTTTTTTCTGGTGGACCTTTTTTCTGGTGGACCTGCTGAGGTGGACCTTTTTTCTAGTGGACCTTTTTTCTGGTGGACCTGCTGAGGTGGACCTTTTTTCTGGTGGACCTTTTTTCTGGTGGACCTGCTGAGGTGGACCTTTTTTCTGGTGGACCTTTTTTCTGGTGGATTTTTTTTCTGGTAGACCTGCTGAGGTGGACCTTTTTTCTGGTGGACCTGCTGAGGTGGACCTTTTTTTCTGGTGGACCTGCTGAGGTGGACCTTTTTTCTGGTGGACCTTTTTTCTGGTGGACTTGCTGAGGTGGACCTTTTTTCTGGTGGACCTTTTTTCTGGTGGACCTGCTGAGGTGGACCTGCTGAGGTGGAACTTTTTCATGGTGGACCTTTTTTCTGGTGGACCTGCTGAGGTGGACCTTTTTTTCTGGTGGACCTTTTTTTCTGGTGGACCTGCTGAGGTGGACCTTTTTTCTGGTGGACCTTTTTTCTGGTGGACCTGCTGAGGTGGACCTGCTGAGGTGGACCTTTTTCTGGTGGACCTTTTTTCTGGTGGACCTGCTGAGGTGGACCTTTTTTCTGGTGGACCTTTTTTCTGGTGGACCTGCTGAGGTGGACCTTTTTTCTGGTGGACCTTTTTTCTGGTGGACCTGCTGAGGTGGACCTTTTTTCTGCTGGACCTTTTTTTCTGGTGGACCTGCTGAGGTGGACCTTTTTTCTGGTGGACCTTTTTTCTGGTGGACCTGCTGAGGTGGACCTTTTTTCTGATGCATCTTTTTTCTGGTGGACCTGCTGAGGTGGACCTTTTTTTCTGGTGGACCTTTTTTCTGGTGGACCTGCTGAGGTGGACCTTTTTTCTGGTGGACCTTTTTTCTGGTGGACCTGCTGAGGTGGACCTTTTTTCTGGTGGACCTTTTTTCTGGTGGACCTGCTGAGGTGGACCTTTTTTCTGGTGGACCTTTTTTCTGGTGGACCTGCTGAGGTGGACCTTTTTTCTGGTGGACCTTTTTTCTGGTGGACCTGCTGAGGTGGACCTTTTTTCTGGTGAACCTTTTTTCTGGTGGACCTGCTGAGGTGGACCTTTTTTCTGGTGGACCTTTTTTCTGGTGGACCTGCTGTGGTGGACCTTTTTTCTGGTGGACCTTTTTTTCTGGTGGACCTGCTGAGGTGGACCTTTTTTCTGGTGGACCTTTTTTCTGGTGGACCTGCTGAGTTGGACCTTTTTTCTGGTGGACCTTTTTTCTGGTGGACCTGCTGAGGTGGACCTTTGTTCTGGTGGACCTTTTTTCTTGTGGACCTGCTGAGGTCGACCTTTTTTTCTGGTGGACCTCTGAGGTGGACCTTTTTTTCTGGTGGACCTTTTTTCTGGTCGACCTTCTTAGGTGGACCTTTTTTCTGGTGGACATTTTTTCTGGTGGACCTGCTGAGGTGGACCTTTTTTCTGGTGGACCTTTTTTCTGGTGGACGTGCTGAGGTGGACCTTTTTTCTGGTGGACCTTTTTCCTGGTGGACCTGCTTAGGTCGACCTTTTTTTCTGGTGGACCTTTTTTCTGGTGGACCTGCTGAGGTGGACCTTTTTTCTAGTGGACCTTTTTTCTGGTGGACCTGCTGAGGTGGACCTTTTTTCTGGTGGACCTTTTTTCTGGTGGACCTTTTTTCTGGTGGACCTGCTGAGGTGGACCTTTTTTCTGGTGGACCTTTTTTCTGGTGGACCTGCTGAGGTGGACCTTTTTTCTGGTGGACCTTTTTTCTGGTGGACCTGCTGAGGTGGACCTTTTTTCTGGTGGACATTTTTTCTGGTGGACCTGCTGAGGTGGACCTTTTTTCTGCTGGACCTTTTTTCTGGTGGACCTGCTGAGGTGGACCTTTTTTTCTGGTGGACCTTTTTTCTGGTGGACCTGCTGAGGTGGACCTTTTTTTCTGGTGGACCTGCTGAGGTGGACCTTTTTTCTGGTGGACCTTTTTTTCTGGTGGACCTGCTGAGTTGGACCTTTTTTCTGGTGGACGTTTTTTCTGGTGGACCTGCTGAGGTGGACCTTTTTTTCTGGTGGACCTTTTTTCTGGTGGACCTGCTGAGGTGGACCTTTTTTCTGGTGGACCTTTTTTCTGGTGGACCTGCTGAGGTGGACCTTTTTTCTGGTGGACCTTTTTTCTGGTGGACCTGCTGAGGTGGACCTTTTTTCTGGTGGACCTGCTGAGGTGGACCTTTTTTCTGGTGGACCTTTTTTCTGGTGGACCTGCTGAGGTGGACCTTTTTTTCTGGTGGACATTTTTTCTGGTGGACCTGCTGAGGTGGACCTTTTTTCTGGTGGACCTTTTTTCTGGTGGACCTGCTGAGGTGGACCTTTTTTCTGGTGGACCTTTTTTCTGGTGGACCTGCTGAGGTGGACCTGCTGAGGTGGACCTTTTTTCTGGTGGACCTTTTTTCTGGTGGACCTGCTGAGGTGGACCTTTTTTCTGGTGGACCTTTTTTCTGGTGGACCTGCTGAGGTGGACCTTTTTTCTGGTGGACCTTTTTTCTGGTGGACCTGCTGAGGTGGACCTTTTTTCTGATGGATCTTTTTTCTGGTGGACCTGCTGAGGTGGACCTTTTTTCTGGTGGACCTTTTTTCTGGTGGACCTGCTGAGGTGGACCTTTTTTCTGGTGGACCTGCTGAGGTGGACCTGCTGAGGTGGACCTTTTTTCTGGTGGACCTTTTTTCTGGTGGACCTGCTGAGGTGGACCTTTTTTTTTCTGGTGGACCTCTGAGGTGGACCTTTTTTCTGGTGGACGTTTTTTCTGGTGGACCTGCTGAGGTTGACCTTTTTTCTGGTAAACCTTTTTTCTGGTGGACCTGCTGAGGTGGACCTTTTTTCTGGTGGACCTTTTTTCTGGTGGACCTGCTGACGTGGACCTTTTTTCTGGTGGACCTTTTTTCTGGTGGATTTGCTGAGGTGGACCTTTTTTTCTGGTGGACCTGCTGAGGTGGACCTTTTTTCTGGTGGACCTTTTTTCTGGTGGACCTGCTGAGGTGGACCTTTTTTCTGGTGGACCTTTTTTCTGGTGGACCTGCTGAGGTGGACCTTTTTTCTGGTGGACCTTTTTTCTGGTGGACCTGCTGAGGTGGACCTTTTTTTCTGGTGGACCTGCTGAGGTGGACCTTTTTTCTGATGGACCTTTTTTCTGGTGGACCTGCTGAGGTGGACCTTTTTTCTGGTGGACCTTTTTTCTGGTGGACCTGCTGAGGTGGACCTTTTTTCTGGTGGACCTTTTTTCTGGTGGACCTGCTGAGGTGGACCTTTTTTCTGGTGGACCTTTTTTCTGGTGGACCTGCTGAGGTGGACCTTTTTTCTGGTGGACCTTTTTTCTGGTGGACCTGCTGAGGTGGACCTTTTTTCTGGTGGACCTTTTTTCTGGTGGACCTGCTGAGGTGGACCTTATTTCTGGTGGACCTTTTTTCTGGTGGACCTGCTGAGGTGGACCTTTTTTCTGGTGGACCTTTTTTCTGGTGGACCTGCTGAGGTGGACCTTTTTTTCTGGTGGACCTTTTTTCTGGTGGACCTGCTGAGGTGGACCTTTTTTCTGGTGGACCTTTTTTCTAGTGGACCTGCTGAGGTGGACCTTTTTTCTGGTGGACCTTTTTTCTGGTGGACCTGCTGAGGTGGACCTTTTTTCTGGTGGACCTTTTTTCTGGTGGACCTGCTGAGGTGGACCTTTTTTCTGGTGGACCTTTTTTCTGGTGGACCTGCTGAGGTGGACCTTTTTTCTGGTGGACCTTTTTTCTGGTGGACCTGCTGAGGTGGACCTTTTTTCTGGTGGACCTTTTTTCTGGTGGACCTGCTGAGGTGGACCTTTTTTCTGGTGGACCTTTTTTCTGGTGGACCTGCTGAGGTGGACCTTTTTTCTGGTGGACCTTTTTTCTGGTGGACCTGCTGAGGTGGACCTTTTTTCTGGTGGACCTTTTTTCTGGTGGACCTGCTGAGGTGGACCTTTTTTCTGGTGGACCTGCTGAGGTGGACATTTTTCTGGTGGAGCTGCTGAGGTGGACCTGCTGAGGTGGACCTTTTTTCTGGTGGACCTTTTTTCTGGTGGACCTGCTGAGGTGGACCTTTTTTCTGGTGGACCTTTTTTCTGGTGGACCTGCTGAGGTGGACCTTTTTTCTGGTGGACCTTTTTTCTGGTGGACCTGCTGAGGTGGACCTTTTTTCTGGTGGACCTTTTTTCTGGTGGACCTGCTGAGGTGGACCTTTTTTCTGGTGGACCTGCTGAGGTGGACCTTTTTTCTGGTGGACCTTTTTTCTGGTGGACCTGCTGAGGTGGACCTTTTTTTCTGGTGGACATTTTTTCTGGTGGACCTGCTGAGGTGGACCTTTTTTCTGGTGGACCTTTTTTCTGGTGGACCTGCTGAGGTGGACCTTTTTTCTGGTGGACCTTTTTTCTGGTGGACCTGCTGAGGTGGACCTGCTGAGGTGGACCTTTTTTCTGGTGGACCTTTTTTCTGGTGGACCTGCTGAGGTGGACCTTTTTTCTGGTGGACCTTTTTTCTGGTGGACCTGCTGAGGTGGACCTTTTTTCTGGTGGACCCTTTTTCTGGTGGACCTGCTGAGGTGGACCTTTTTTCTGATGGATCTTTTTTCTGGTGGACCTGCTGAGGTGGACCTTTTTTCTGGTGGACCTTTTTTCTGGTGGACCTGCTGAGGTGGACCTTTTTTCTGGTGGACCTTTTTTCTGGTGGACCTGCTGAGGTGGACCTTTTTTCTGATGGACCTTTTTTCTGGTGGACCTGCTGAGGTGGACCTTTTTTCTGGTGGACCTTTTTCCTGGTGGACCTGCTGAGGTCGACCTTTTTTCTGGTGGACTTTTTTTCTGGTGGACCTGCTGAGGTGGACCTTTTTTCTGGTGGACCTTTTTTTCTGGTGGACCTGCTGAGGTGGACCTTTTTTCTGGTGGACCTGCTGAGGTGGACCTGCTGAGGTGGACCTTTTTTCTGGTGGACCTTTTTTCTGGTGGACCTGCTGAGGTGGACCTTTTTTTTTCTGGTGGACCTCTGAGGTGGACCTTTTTTCTGGTGGACGTTTTTTCTGGTGGACCTGCTGAGGTGGACCTTTTTTCTGGTAAACCTTTTTTCTGGTGGACCTGCTGAGGTGGACCTTTTTTCTGGTGGACCTTTTTTCTGGTGGACCTGCTGACGTGGACCTTTTTTCTGGTGGACCTTTTTTCTGGTGGACCTGCTGAGGTGGACCTTTTTTTCTGGTGGACCTGCTGAGGTGGACCTTTTTTCTGGTGGACCTTTTTTCTGGTGGACCTGCTGAGGTGGACCTTTTTTCTGGTGGACCTTTTTTCTGGTGGACCTGCTGAGGTGGACCTTTTTTCTGGTGGACCTTTTTTCTGGTGGACCTGCTGAGGTGGACCTTTTTTTCTGGTGGACCTGCTGAGGTGGACCTTTTTTCTGATGGACCTTTTTTCTGGTGGACCTGCTGAGGTGGACCTTTTTTCTGGTGGAACTTTTTTCTGGTGGACCTGCTGAGGTGGACCTTTTTTCTGGTGGACCTTTTTTCTGGTGGACCTGCTGAGGTGGACCTTTTTTCTGGTGGACCTTTTTTCTGGTGGACCTGCTGAGGTGGACCTTTTTTCTGGTGGACCTTTTTTCTGGTGGACCTGCTGAGGTGGACCTTTTTTCTGGTGGACCTTTTTTCTGGTGGACCTGCTGAGGTGGACCTTTTTTCTGGTGGACCTTTTTTCTGGTGGACCTGCTGAGGTGGACCTTTTTTCTGGTGGACCTTTTTTCTGGTGGACCTGCTGAGGTGGACCTTTTTTTCTGGTGGACCTTTTTTCTGGTGGACCTGCTGAGGTGGACCTTTTTTCTGGTGGACATTTTTTCTAGTGGACCTGCTGAGGTGGACCTTTTTTCTGGTGGACCTTTTTTCTGGTGGACCTGCTGAGGTGGACCTTTTTTCTGGTGGACCTTTTTTCTGGTGGACCTGCTGAGGTGGACCTTTTTTCTGGTGGACCTTTTTTCTGGTGGACCTCCTGAGGTGGACCTTTTTTCTGGTGGACCTTTTTTCTGGTGGACCTGCTGAGGTGGACCTTTTTTCTGGTGGACCTTTTTTCTGGTGGACCTGCTGAGGTGGACCTTTTTTCTGGTGGACCTTTTTTCTGGTGGACCTGCTGAGGTGGACCTTTATTCTGGTGGACCTTTTTTCTGTTGGACCTGCTGAGGTGGACCTTTTTTCTGGTGGACCTTTTTTCTGGTGGACCTGCTGAGGTGGACCTTTTTTCTGGTGGACCTGCTGAGGTGGACATTTTTCTGGTGGAGCTGCTGAGATAAACCTTTTTTCTGGTGGACCTATTTTCTGGTGGACCTGCTGAGGTGGACCTTTTTTCTGGTGGACCTTTTTTCTGTTGGACCTGCTCAGGTGGACATTTTTTCTGGTGGACCTTTTTTCTGGTGGACCTGCTGAGGTGGAACTTTCTTCTGGTGGACCTTTTTTCTGGTGGACCTGCTGAGGTTGACCTTTATTCTGGTGAACCTGCTGAGGTGGACCTTTTTTTCTGGTGGACATTTTCTCTGGTCGACCTGCTGAGGTGGACCTTTTTTCTGGTGGACCTTTTTTCTGGTGGACCTGCTGAGGTGGACCTTTTTTCTGGTGGACCTTTTTTCTGGTGGTCCTTTTTTCTGGTGGACCTGCTGAGGTGGACCTTTTTTCTGGTGGACCTTTTTTCTGGTGGACCTGCTGAGGTGGACCTTTTTTTCTGGTGGACCTTTTTTCTGGTGGACCTGCTGAGGTGGACCTTTTTTCTGGTGGACCTGCTGAGGTGGACCTTTTTTCTAGTGGACCTTTTTTCTGGTGGACCTGCTGAGGTGGACCTTTTTTCTGGTGGACCTGCTGAGGTGGACCTGCTGAGGTGGACCTTTTTTCTGGTGGACCTGCTGAGGTGTACCTTTTTTTCTGGTGGACCTGCTGAGGTGGACCTTTTTTCTGGTGGACCTTTTTTCTGGTGGACCTGCTGAGGTGGACCTTTTTTCTGGTGGACCTTTTCTCTGGTGGAACTGCTGAGGTGGACCTTTTTTCTGGTGGACCTTTTTTCTGGTGGACCTGCTGCGGTGGACCTTTTTTCTGGTGGACCTTTTTTCTGGTGGACCTGCTGAGGTGGACCTTTTTTCTGGTGGACCTTTTTTCTGGTGGACCTGCTGAGGTGGACCTTTTTTCTGGTGGACCTTTTTTCTGCTGGACCTGCTGAGGTGGACCTTTTTTCTGGTGGACCTTTTTTCTGGTGGACCTGCTGAGGTGGACCTTTTTTCTGGTGGACCTTTTTTCTGGTGGACCTGCTGAGGTGGACCTTTTTTCTGTTGGACATTTTTTCTGGTGGACCTGCTGAGGTGGACCTTTTTTCTGGTGGACCTTTTCTCTGGTGGACCTTTTTTCTGGTGGACCTTTTTTTCTGGTGGACCTGCTGAGGTGGACCTTTTTTCTGGTGGACCTTTCTTCTGGTGGACCTGCTGAGGTGGACCTTTTTTCTGGTGGACCTTTTTTCTGGTGGACCTGCTGAGGTGGACCTTTTTTCTGGTGGACCTTTTTTCTGGTGGACCTGCTGAGGTGGACCTTTTTTCTGGTGGACCTTTTTTCTGGTGGATCAGCTGAGGTGGACCTTTTTTCTGGTGTACCTTTTTTTCTGGTGGACCTGCTGAGGTGGACCTTTTTTTTCTGGTGGACCTGCTGAGGTGGACCTGCTGAGGTGGACCTTTTTTCTGGTGGAACTTTTTTCTGGTGGACCTGCTGAGGTGGACCTTTTTTCTGGTGGACCTTTTTTCTGGTGGACCTGCTGAGGTGGACCTTTTTTCTGGTGGACCTGCTGAGGTGGACCTTTTTTCTGGTGGACCTTTTTTCTGGTGGACCTGCTGAGGTGGACCTTATTTCTGGTGGACCTTTTCTCTGGTGGACCTGCTGAGGTGGACCTTTTTTCTGGTGGACCTTTTTTCTGGTGGACCTGCTGAGGTGGACCTTTTTTCTGGTGGACCTTTTTTTCTGGTGGACCTGCTGAGGTGGACCTTTTTTCTGGTGGACATTTTTTCTGGTGGACCTGCTGAGGTGGAGCTTTTTTCTGCTGGACCTTTTTTCTGGTGGACCTGCTGAGGTTGACCTTTTTTCTGGTGGACCTTTTTTCTGGTGGACCTGCTGAGGTGGACCTTTTTTCTGGTGGACCTTTTTTCTGGTGGACCTGCTGAGGTGGACCTTTTTTCTGGTGGACCTTTTTTCTGGTGGACCTGCTGAGGTGGACCTTTTTTCTGGTGGAACTTTTTTCTGGTGGACCTGCTGAGGTGGACCTTTTTTCTGGTGGATCTTTTTTCTGGTGAACCTGCTGAGGTGGAACTTTCTTTAGGTGGACCTTTTTTCTGGTGGACCTGCTGAGGTGGACCTTTTTTTCTGGTGGACCTGCTGAGGTGGACCTTTTTTCTGGTGGACCTTTTTTCTGGTGGACCTGCTGAGGTGGACCTTTTTTCTGGTGGACCTTTTTTCTGGTGGACCTGCTGAGGTGGACCTTTTTTCTGGTGGACCTTTTTTCTGGTGGACCTGCTGAGGTGGACCTTTTTTTCTGGTGGACCTGCTGAGGTGGACCTTTTTTCTGATGGACCTTTTTTCTGGTGGACCTGCTGAGGTGGACCTTTTTTCTGGTGGAACTTTTTTCTGGTGGACCTGCTGAGGTGGACCTTTTTTCTGGTGGACCTTTTTTCTGGTGGACCTGCTGAGGTGGACCTTTTTTCTGGTGGACCTTTTTTCTGGTGGACCTGCTGAGGTGGACCTTTTTTCTGGTGGACCTTTTTTCTGGTGGACCTGCTGAGGTGGACCTTTTTTCTGGTGGACCTTTTTTCTGGTGGACCTGCTGAGGTGGACCTTTTTTCTGGTGGACCTTTTTTCTGGTGGACCTGCTGAGGTGGACCTTTTTTCTGGTGGACCTTTTTTCTGGTGGACCTGCTGAGGTGGACCTTTTTTTCTGGTGGACCTTTTTTCTGGTGGACCTGCTGAGGTGGACCTTTTTTCTGGTGGACATTTTTTCTAGTGGACCTGCTGAGGTGGACCTTTTTTCTGGTGGACCTTTTTTCTGGTGGACCTGCTGAGGTGGACCTTTTTTCTGGTGGACCTTTTTTCTGGTGGACCTGCTGAGGTGGACCTTTTTTCTGGTGGACCTTTTTTCTGGTGGACCTCCTGAGGTGGACCTTTTTTCTGGTGGACCTTTTTTCTGGTGGACCTGCTGAGGTGGACCTTTTTTCTGGTGGACCTTTTTTCTGGTGGACCTGCTGAGGTGGACCTTTTTTCTGGTGGACCTTTTTTCTGGTGGACCTGCTGAGGTGGACCTTTATTCTGGTGGACCTTTTTTCTGTTGGACCTGCTGAGGTGGACCTTTTTTCTGGTGGACCTTTTTTCTGGTGGACCTGCTGAGGTGGACCTTTTTTCTGGTGGACCTGCTGAGGTGGACATTTTTCTGGTGGAGCTGCTGAGATAAACCTTTTTTCTGGTGGACCTATTTTCTGGTGGACCTGCTGAGGTGGACCTTTTTTCTGGTGGACCTTTTTTCTGTTGGACCTGCTCAGGTGGACATTTTTTCTGGTGGACCTTTTTTCTGGTGGACCTGCTGAGGTGGAACTTTCTTCTGGTGGACCTTTTTTCTGGTGGACCTGCTGAGGTTGACCTTTATTCTGGTGAACCTGCTGAGGTGGACCTTTTTTTCTGGTGGACATTTTCTCTGGTCGACCTGCTGAGGTGGACCTTTTTTCTGGTGGACCTTTTTTCTGGTGGACCTGCTGAGGTGGACCTTTTTTCTGGTGGACCTTTTTTCTGGTGGTCCTTTTTTCTGGTGGACCTGCTGAGGTGGACCTTTTTTCTGGTGGACCTTTTTTCTGGTGGACCTGCTGAGGTGGACCTTTTTTTCTGGTGGACCTTTTTTCTGGTGGACCTGCTGAGGTGGACCTTTTTTCTGGTGGACCTGCTGAGGTGGACCTTTTTTCTAGTGGACCTTTTTTCTGGTGGACCTGCTGAGGTGGACCTTTTTTCTGGTGGACCTGCTGAGGTGGACCTGCTGAGGTGGACCTTTTTTCTGGTGGACCTGCTGAGGTGTACCTTTTTTTCTGGTGGACCTGCTGAGGTGGACCTTTTTTCTGGTGGACCTTTTTTCTGGTGGACCTGCTGAGGTGGACCTTTTTTCTGGTGGACCTTTTCTCTGGTGGAACTGCTGAGGTGGACCTTTTTTCTGGTGGACCTTTTTTCTGGTGGACCTGCTGCGGTGGACCTTTTTTCTGGTGGACCTTTTTTCTGGTGGACCTGCTGAGGTGGACCTTTTTTCTGGTGGACCTTTTTTCTGGTGGACCTGCTGAGGTGGACCTTTTTTCTGGTGGACCTTTTTTCTGCTGGACCTGCTGAGGTGGACCTTTTTTCTGGTGGACCTTTTTTCTGGTGGACCTGCTGAGGTGGACCTTTTTTCTGGTGGACCTTTTTTCTGGTGGACCTGCTGAGGTGGACCTTTTTTCTGTTGGACATTTTTTCTGGTGGACCTGCTGAGGTGGACCTTTTTTCTGGTGGACCTTTTCTCTGGTGGACCTTTTTTCTGGTGGACCTTTTTTTCTGGTGGACCTGCTGAGGTGGACCTTTTTTCTGGTGGACCTTTCTTCTGGTGGACCTGCTGAGGTGGACCTTTTTTCTGGTGGACCTTTTTTCTGGTGGACCTGCTGAGGTGGACCTTTTTTCTGGTGGACCTTTTTTCTGGTGGACCTGCTGAGGTGGACCTTTTTTCTGGTGGACCTTTTTTCTGGTGGATCAGCTGAGGTGGACCTTTTTTCTGGTGTACCTTTTTTTCTGGTGGACCTGCTGAGGTGGACCTTTTTTTTCTGGTGGACCTGCTGAGGTGGACCTGCTGAGGTGGACCTTTTTTCTGGTGGAACTTTTTTCTGGTGGACCTGCTGAGGTGGACCTTTTTTCTGGTGGACCTTTTTTCTGGTGGACCTGCTGAGGTGGACCTTTTTTCTGGTGGACCTGCTGAGGTGGACCTTTTTTCTGGTGGACCTTTTTTCTGGTGGACCTGCTGAGGTGGACCTTATTTCTGGTGGACCTTTTCTCTGGTGGACCTGCTGAGGTGGACCTTTTTTCTGGTGGACCTTTTTTCTGGTGGACCTGCTGAGGTGGACCTTTTTTCTGGTGGACCTTTTTTTCTGGTGGACCTGCTGAGGTGGACCTTTTTTCTGGTGGACATTTTTTCTGGTGGACCTGCTGAGGTGGAGCTTTTTTCTGCTGGACCTTTTTTCTGGTGGACCTGCTGAGGTTGACCTTTTTTCTGGTGGACCTTTTTTCTGGTGGACCTGCTGAGGTGGACCTTTTTTCTGGTGGACCTTTTTTCTGGTGGACCTGCTGAGGTGGACCTTTTTTCTGGTGGACCTTTTTTCTGGTGGACCTGCTGAGGTGGACCTTTTTTCTGGTGGAACTTTTTTCTGGTGGACCTGCTGAGGTGGACCTTTTTTCTGGTGGATCTTTTTTCTGGTGAACCTGCTGAGGTGGAACTTTCTTTAGGTGGACCTTTTTTCTGGTGGACCTGCTGAGGTTGACCTTTATTCTGGTGAACCTGCTGAGGTGGACCTTTTTTCTGGTGGACATTTTCTCTGGTGGACCTGCTGAGGTGGACCTTTTTTCTGGTGGACCTTTTTTCTGGTGGACCTGCTGAGGTGGACCTTTTTTCTGGTGGACCTTTTTTCTGGTGGACCTGCTGAGGTGGACCTTTTTTCTGGTGGACCTTTTTTCTGGTGGACCTGCTGAGGTGGACCTTTTTTTCTGGTGGACCTTTTTTCTGGTGGACCTGCTGAGGTGGACCTGCTGAGGTGGACATTTTTTTGGTGGACCTTTTTTCTGGTGGACCTGCTGAGGTGGACCTTTTTTCTGGTGGACCTTTTTTCTGGTGGACCTGCTGAGGTGGACCTTTTTTCTGGTGGACCTTTTCTCTGGTGGACCTTTTTTCTGGTGGACCTGCTGAGGTGGACCTTTTTTCTGGTGGACCTTTTTTCTGGTGGACCTGCTGAGGTGGACCTTTTTTCTGGTGGACCTTTTTTTCTGGTGGACCTGCTGAGGTGGACCTTTTTTCTGGTGGATCTTTTTTCTGGAGGACCTGCTGAGGTGGACCTTTTTTCTGGTGGACCTTTTTTCTGGTGGACCTGCTGAGGTGGACCTTTTTTCTGCTGGACCTTTTTTCTGGTGGACCTGCTGAGGTGGACCTTTTTTCTGGTGGACCTTTTTTCTGGTGGACCTGCTGAGGTGGACCTTTTTTCTGGTGGACCTGCTGAGGTGGACCTTTTTTCTGCTGGACTTTTTTCTGGTGGACCTGCTGAGGTGGACCTTTTTTCTGGTGGACCTTTTTTCTGGTGGACCTGCTGAGGTGGACCTTTTTTCTGGTGGACCTTTTTTTCTGGTGGACCTGCTGAGGTGGACCTTTTTTCTGGTGGACCTTTTTTCTGGTGGACCTGCTGAGGTGGACCTTTTTTCTGGTGGACCTTTTTTCTGGTGGACCTGCTGAGGTGGACCTTTTTTCTGGTGGACCTTTTTTCTGGTGGACCTGCTGAGGTGGACCTTTTTTCTGGTGGACCTTTTTTTCTGGTGGACCTGCTGAGGTGGACCTTTTTTTCTGGTGGACCTTTTTTCTGGTGGACCTTTTTTCTAGTGGACCTGCTGAGGTGGACCTTTTTTCTGGTGGACCTTTTTTCTGGTGGACCTGCTGAGGTGGACCTTTTTTCTGGTGGACCTTTTTTCTGGTGGACCTGCTGAGGTGGACCTTTTTTCTGGTGGACCTTTTTTCTGGTGGACCTGCTGAGGTGGACCTTTTTTCTGGTGGATCTTTTCTCTGGTGGACCTTTTTTTCTGGTGGACCTTTTTTCTGGTGGACCTGCTGAGGTGGACCTTTTTTCTGGTGGACCTTTTTTCTGGTGGACCTGCTGAGGTGGACCTTTTTTCTGGTGGACCTGCTGAGGTGGACCTGCTGAGGTGGACCTTTTTTCTGGTGGACCTGCTGAGGTGCACCTTTTTTTCTGGTGGAGCTGCTGAGGTGGACCTTTTTTCTGGTGGACCTTTTTTTCTGGTGGACCTGCTGAGGTGGACCTTTTTTCTGGTGGACCTTTTTTCTGGTGGACCTGCTGAGGTGGACCTTTTTTCTGGGGGACCTTTTTACTGGTGGACCTGCTGAGGTGGACCTTTTTTCTGGTGGACCTTTTTTCTAACGGACCTGCTGAGGTGGACCTTTTTTCTGGTGGACCTTTTTTCTGGTGGACCTGCTGAGGTGGACCTTTTTTCTGGTGGACCTTTTTTCTGGAGGACCTGCTGAGGTGGACCTTTTTTCTGGTGGACCTTTTTTCTGGTGGACCTGCTGAGGTGGACCTTTTTTTCTGGTGGACCTGCTGAGGTGGACCTGCTGAGGTGGACCTTTTTTCTGGTGGACCTTTTTTCTGGTGGACATGCTGAGGTGGACCTTTTTTCTGGTGGACCTTTTTTTCTGGTGGACCTCCTGAGGTGGACCTTTTTCCTGGTGGACATTTTGTCTGGTGGACCTGCTGAGGTGGACCTTTTTTCTGGTGGACCTTTTTTCTGGTGGACCTGCTGAGGTGGACCTTTTTTCTGGTGGACCTTTTTTCTGGTGGACCTGCTGAGGTGGACCTTTTTTCTGGTGGACCTGCTGAGGTGGACCTTTTTTCTGGTGGACCTTTTTTCTGGTGGACCTGCTGAGGTGGACCTTTTTTCTGGTGTACCTTTTCTCTGGTGGACCTTTTTTCTGGTGGACCTTTTTTTTGGTGGACCTGCTGAGGTGGACCTTTTTTTCTGGTGGACCTTTTTTCTGGTGGACCTGCTGAGGTGGACCTGCTGAGGTGGACATTTTTTCTGGTGGACCTTTTTTCTGGTGGACCTGCTGAGGTGGACCTTTTTTCTGGTGGACCTTTTTTCTGGTCGACCTGCTGAGGTGGACCTTTTTTCTGGTGGACCTTTTTTTCTGGTGGACCTGCTGAGGTGGACCTTTTTTCTGGTGGACCTTTTCTCTGGTGGACCTTTTTTCTGGTGGACCTTTTTTCTGGTGGACCTGCTGAGGTGGACCTTTTTTCTGGTGGACCTTTTTTCTGGTGGACCTTTTTTCTGGTGGACCTGCTGAGGTGGACCTTTTTTCTGGTGGACCTTTTTTTTCTGGTGGACCTGCTGAGGTGGACCTTTTTTCTGGTGGACCTTTTTTTTCTGGTGGACCTGCTGAGGTGGACCTTTTTTCTGGTGGACCTTTTTTCTGGAGGACCTGCTGAGGTGGACCTTTTTTCTGGTGGACCTTTTTTCTGGTGGACCTGCTGAGGTGGACCTTTTTTCTGGTGGACCTTTTTTTCTGGAGGACCTGCTGAGGTGGACCTTTTTTTCTGGTGGACCTTTTTTCTGGTGGACCTGCTGAGGTGGACCTTTTTTCTGGTGGACCTTTTTTCTGGTGGACCTGCTGAGGTGGACCTTTTTTCTGGTGGACCTTTTTTCTGGTGGACCTGCTGAGGTGGACCTTTTTTCTGGTGGACCTTTTTTCTGGTGGACCTGCTGAGGTGGACCTTTTTTTCTGGTGGACCTTTTCTCTGGTGGACCTGCTGAGGTGGACCTTTTTTCTGGTGGACCTTTTTTCTGGTGGACCTGCTGAGGTGGACCTTTTTTCTGGTGGACCTGCTGAGGTGGACCTTTTTTCTGGTGGACCTTTTTTCTGGTGGACCTGCTGAGGTGGACCTTTTTTCTGGTGGACCTGCTGAGGTGGACATTTTTCTGGTGGAGCTGCTGAGATAAACCTTTTTTCTGGTGGACCTATTTTCTGGTGGACCTGCTGAGGTGGACCATTTTTCTGGTGGACCTTTTTTCTGTTGGACCTGCTCAGGTGGACATTTTTTCTGGTGGACCTTTTTTCTGGTGGACCTGCTGAGGTGGAACTTTCTTCTGGTGGACCTTTTTTCTGGTGGACCTGCTGAGGTTGACCTTTATTCTGGTGAACCTGCTGAGGTGGACCTTTTTTTCTGGTGGACATTTTCTCTGGTCGACCTGCTGAGGTGGACCTTTTTTCTGGTGGACCTTTTTTCTGGTGGACCTGCTGAGGTGGACCTTTTTTCTGGTGGACCTTTTTTCTGGTGGTCCTTTTTTCTGGTGGACCTGCTGAGGTGGACCTTTTTTCTGGTGGACCTTTTTTCTGGTGGACCTGCTGAGGTGGACCTTTTTTTCTGGTGGACCTTTTTTCTGGTGGACCTGCTGAGGTGGACCTTTTTTCTGGTGGACCTGCTGAGGTGGACCTTTTTTCTAGTGGACCTTTTTTCTGGTGGACCTGCTGAGGTGGACCTTTTTTCTGGTGGACCTGCTGAGGTGGACCTGCTGAGGTGGACCTTTTTTCTGGTGGACCTGCTGAGGTGTACCTTTTTTTCTGGTGGACCTGCTGAGGTGGACCTTTTTTCTGGTGGACCTTTTTTCTGGTGGACCTGCTGAGGTGGACCTTTTTTCTGGTGGACCTTTTCTCTGGTGGACCTGCTGAGGTGGACCTTTTTTCTGGTGGACCTTTTTTCTGGTGGACCTGCTGCGGTGGACCTTTTTTCTGGTGGACTTTTTTCTGGTGGACCTGCTGAGGTGGACCTTTTTTCTGGTGGACCTTTTTTCTGGTGGACCTGCTGAGGTGGACCTTTTTTCTGGTGGACCTTTTTTCTGCTGGACCTGCTGAGGTGGACCTTTTTTCTGGTGGACCTTTTTTCTGGTGGACCTGCTGAGGTGGACCTTTTTTCTGGTGGACCTTTTTTCTGGTGGACCTGCTGAGGTGGACCTTTTTTCTGTTGGACATTTTTTCTGGTGGACCTGCTGAGGTGGACCTTTTTTCTGGTGGACCTTTTCTCTGGTGGACCTTTTTTCTGGTGGACCTTTTTTTCTGGTGGACCTGCTGAGGTGGACCTTTTTTCTGGTGGACCTTTCTTCTGGTGGACCTGCTGAGGTGGACCTTTTTTCTGGTGGACCTTTTTTCTGGTGGACCTGCTGAGGTGGACCTTTTTTCTGGTGGACCTTTTTTCTGGTGGACCTGCTGAGGTGGACCTTTTTTCTGGTGGACCTTTTTTCTGGTGGATCAGCTGAGGTGGACCTTTTTTCTGGTGTACCTTTTTTTCTGGTGGACCTGCTGAGGTGGACCTTTTTTTTCTGGTGGACCTGCTGAGGTGGACCTGCTGAGGTGGACCTTTTTTCTGGTGGAACTTTTTTCTGGTGGACCTGCTGAGGTGGACCTTTTTTCTGGTGGACCTTTTTTCTGGTGGACCTGCTGAGGTGGACCTTTTTTCTGGTGGACCTGCTGAGGTGGACCTTTTTTCTGGTGGACCTTTTTTCTGGTGGACCTGCTGAGGTGGACCTTATTTCTGGTGGACCTTTTCTCTGGTGGACCTGCTGAGGTGGACCTTTTTTCTGGTGGACCTTTTTTCTGGTGGACCTGCTGAGGTGGACCTTTTTTCTGGTGGACCTTTTTTTCTGGTGGACCTGCTGAGGTGGACCTTTTTTCTGGTGGACATTTTTTCTGGTGGACCTGCTGAGGTGGAGCTTTTTTCTGCTGGACCTTTTTTCTGGTGGACCTGCTGAGGTTGACCTTTTTTCTGGTGGACCTTTTTTCTGGTGGACCTGCTGAGGTGGACCTTTTTTCTGGTGGACCTTTTTTCTGGTGGACCTGCTGAGGTGGACCTTTTTTCTGGTGGACCTTTTTTCTGGTGGACCTGCTGAGGTGGACCTTTTTTCTGGTGGAACTTTTTTCTGGTGGACCTGCTGAGGTGGACCTTTTTTCTGGTGGATCTTTTTTCTGGTGGACCTGCTGAGGTGGAACTTTCTTTAGGTGGACCTTTTTTCTGGTGGACCTGCTGAGGTTGACCTTTATTCTGGTGAACCTGCTGAGGTGGACCTTTTTTCTGGTGGACATTTTCTCTGGTGGACCTGCTGAGGTGGACCTTTTTTCTGGTGGACCTTTTTTCTGGTGGACCTGCTGAGGTGGACCTTTTTTCTGGTGGACCTTTTTTCTGGTGGACCTGCTGAGGTGGACCTTTTTTCTGGTGGACCTTTTTTCTGGTGGACCTGCTGAGGTGGACCTTTTTTCTGGTGGACCTTTTCTCTGGTGGACCTTTTTTCTGGTGGACCTGCTGAGGTGGACCTTTTTTCTGGTGGACCTTTTTTCTGGTGGACCTGCTGAGGTGGACTTTTTTTCTGGTGGACCTTTTTTTCTGGTGGACCTGCTGAGGTGGACCTTTTTTCTGGTGGATCTTTTTTCTGGAGGACCTGCTGAGGTGGACCTTTTTTCTGGTGGACCTTTTTTCTGGTGGACCTGCTGAGGTGGACCTTTTTTCTGCTGGACCTTTTTTCTGGTGGACCTGCTGAGGTGGACCTTTTTTCTGGTGGACCTTTTTTCTGGTGGACCTGCTGAGGTGGACCTTTTTTCTGGTGGACCTGCTGAGGTGGACCTTTTTTCTGCTGGACTTTTTTCTGGTGGACCTGCTGAGGTGGACCTTTTTTCTGGTGGACCTTTTTTCTGGTGGACCTGCTGAGGTGGACCTTTTTTCTGGTGGACCTTTTTTTCTGGTGGACCTGCTGAGGTGGACCTTTTTTCTGGTGGACCTTTTTTCTGGTGGACCTGCTGAGGTGGACCTTTTTTCTGGTGGACCTTTTTTCTGGTGGACCTGCTGAGGTGGACCTTTTTTCTGGTGGACCTTTTTTCTGGTGGACCTGCTGAGGTGGACCTTTTTTCTGGTGGACCTTTTTTTCTGGTGGACCTGCTGAGGTGGACCTTTTTTTCTGGTGGACCTTTTTTCTGGTGGACCTTTTTTCTAGTGGACCTGCTGAGGTGGACCTTTTTTCTGGTGGACCTTTTTTCTGGTGGACCTGCTGAGGTGGACCTTTTTTCTGGTGGACCTTTTTTCTGGTGGACCTGCTGAGGTGGACCTTTTTTCTGGTGGACCTTTTTTCTGGTGGACCTGCTGAGGTGGACCTTTTTTCTGGTGGATCTTTTCTCTGGTGGACCTTTTTTTCTGGTGGACCTTTTTTCTGGTGGACCTGCTGAGGTGGACCTTTTTTCTGGTGGACCTTTTTTCTGGTGGACCTGCTGAGGTGGACCTTTTTTCTGGTGGACCTGCTGAGGTGGACCTGCTGAGGTGGACCTTTTTTCTGGTGGACCTGCTGAGGTGCACCTTTTTTTCTGGTGGAGCTGCTGAGGTGGACCTTTTTTCTGGTGGACCTTTTTACTGGTGGACCTGCTGAGGTGGACCTTTTTTCTGGTGGACCTTTTTTCTGGTGGACCTGCTGAGGTGGACCTTTTTTCTGGGGGACCTTTTTACTGGTGGACCTGCTGAGGTGGACCTTTTTTCTGGTGGACCTTTTTTCTAACGGACCTGCTGAGGTGGACCTTTTTTCTGGTGGACCTTTTTTCTGGTGGACCTGCTGAGGTGGACCTTTTTTCTGGTGGACCTTTTTTCTGGAGGACCTGCTGAGGTGGACCTTTTTTCTGGTGGACCTTTTTTCTGGTGGACCTGCTGAGGTGGACCTTTTTTTCTGGTGGACCTGCTGAGGTGGACCTGCTGAGGTGGACCTTTTTTCTGGTGGACCTTTTTTCTGGTGGACATGCTGAGGTGGACCTTTTTTCTGGTGGACCTTTTTTTCTGGTGGACCTGCTGAGGTGGACCTTTTTTCTGGTGGACCTCCTGAGGTGGACCTTTTTCCTGGTGGACATTTTGTCTGGTGGACCTGCTGAGGTGGACCTTTTTTCTGGTGGACCTTTTTTCTGGTGGACCTCCTGAGGTGGACCTTTTTTCTGGTGGACCTTTTTTCTGGTGGACCTGCTGAGGTGGACCTTTTTTCTGGTGGAACTTTTTTCTGGTGGACCTGCTGAGGTGGACCTTTTTTCTGGTGGAACTTTTTTCTGGTGGACCTGCTGAGGTGGACCTTTTTTCTGGTGGAACTTTTCTCTGGTGGACCTGCTGAGGTGGACCTTTTTTCTGGTGGACCTTTTTTCTGGTGGACCTGCTGAGGTGGACCTTTTTTCTGGTGGACCTTTTTTCTGGTGGACCTGCTGAGGTGGACCTTTTTTCTGGTGTACCTTTTCTCTGGTGGACCTTTTTTCTGGTGGACCTTTTTTTTGGTGGACCTGCTGAGGTGGACCTTTTTTTCTGGTGGACCTTTTTTCTGGTGGACCTGCTGAGGTGGACCTGCTGAGGTGGACATTTTTTCTGGTGGACCTTTTTTCTGGTGGACCTGCTGAGGTGGACCTTTTTTCTGGTGGACCTTTTTTCTGGTCGACCTGCTGAGGTGGACCTTTTTTCTGGTGGACCTTTTTTTCTGGTGGACCTGCTGAGGTGGACCTTTTTTCTGGTGGACCTTTTCTCTGGTGGACCTTTTTTCTGGTGGACCTTTTTTCTGGTGGACCTGCTGAGGTGGACCTTTTTTCTGGTGGACCTTTTTTCTGGTGGACCTTTTTTCTGGTGGACCTGCTGAGGTGGACCTTTTTTCTGGTGGACCTTTTTTTTCTGGTGGACCTGCTGAGGTGGACCTTTTTTCTGGTGGACCTTTTTTTTCTGGTGGACCTGCTGAGGTGGACCTTTTTTCTGGTGGACCTTTTTTCTGGAGGACCTGCTGAGGTGGACCTTTTTTCTGGTGGACCTTTTTTCTGGTGGACCTGCTGAGGTGGACCTTTTTTCTGGTGGACCTTTTTTTCTGGTGGACCTGCTGAGGTGGACCTTTTTTCTGGTGGACCTTTTTTCTGGAGGACCTGCTGAGGTGGACCTTTTTTTCTGGTGGACCTTTTTTCTGGTGGACCTGCTGAGGTGGACCTTTTTTCTGGTGGACCTTTTTTCTGGTGGACCTGCTGAGGTGGACCTTTTTTCTGGTGGACCTTTTTTCTGGTGGACCTGCTGAGGTGGACCTTTTTTCTGGTGGACCTTTTTTCTGGTGGACCTGCTGAGGTGGACCTTTTTTTCTGGTGGACCTTTTCTCTGGTGGACCTGCTGAGGTGGACCTTTTTTCTGGTGGACCTTTTTTCTGGTGGACCTGCTGAGGTGGACCTTTTTTCTGGTGGACCTGCTGAGGTGGACCTTTTTTCTGGTGGACCTTTTTTCTGGTGGACCTGCTGAGGTGGACCTTTTTTCTGGTGGACCTTTTTTCTTGTGGACCTGCTGAGGTGGACCTTTTTTCTGGTGGACCTGCTGAGGTGGACCTGCTGAGGTGGACCTTTTTTCTGGTGGACCTTTTTTCTGGTGGACCTGCTGAGGTGGACCTTTTTTCTGGTGGACCTTTTTTCTGGTGGACCTGCTGAGGTGGACCTTTTTTCTGGTGGACCTTTTCTCTGGTGGACCTTTTTTCTGGTGGACCTTTTTTCTGGTGGACCCGCTGAGGTGGACCTTTTTTCTGGTGGACCTTTTTTCTGGTGGACCTGCTGAGGTGGACCTTTTTTCTGGTGGACCTTTTTTCTGGTGGACCTGCTGAGGTGGACCTTTTTTTCTGGTGGACCTTTTTTCTGGTGGACCTGCTGAGGTGGACCTTTTTTCTGGTGGACCTTTTTTCTGGTGGACCTGCTGAGGTGGACCTTTTTTCTGGTGGACCTTTTTTCTGGTGGACCTGCTGAGGTGGACCTTTTTTCTGGTGGACCTTTTTTCTGGTGGACCTGCTAAGGTGGACCTTTTTTCTGGTGGACCTTTTTTCTGGTGGACCTGCTGAGGTGGACCTTTTTTTCTGGTGGTCCTTTTTTCTGGTGGACCTGCTGAGGTGGACCTTTTTTCTGGTGGACCTGCTGAGGTGGACCTTTTTTCTGGTGGACTTTTTTTCTGGTGGACCTGCTGAGGTGGACCTTTTTTCTGGTGGACCTGCTGAGGTGGACCTTTTTTCTGGTGGACCTGCTGAGGTGGACCTGCTGAGGTGGACCTTTTTTCTGGTGGTCCTGCTGAGGTGCACCTTTTTTTCTGGTGGAGCTGCTGAGGTGGACCTTTTTTCTGGTGGACCTTTTTACTGGTGGACCTGCTGAGGTGGAACTTTTTTCTGGTGGACCTTTTTTCTGGTGGACCTGCTGAGGTGGACCTTTTTTCTGGTGGACCTTTTTTCTGGTGGACCTGCTGAGGTGGACCTTTTTTTCTGGTGGACCTTTTTTCTAATGGACCTGCTGAGGTGGACCTTTTTTTCTGGTGGACCTTTTTTCTGGTGGACCTGCTGAGGTGGACCTTTTTTCTGGTGGACCTTTTTTCTGGTGGACCTGCTGAGGTGGACCTTTTTTCTGGTGGACCTTTTTTCTGGTGGACCTGCTGAGGTGGACCTGCTGAGGTGGACCTTTTTTCTGGTGGACCTTTTTTCTGGTGGACCTGCTGAGGTGGACCTTTTTTCTGGTGGACCTTTTTTCTGGTGGACCTGCTGAGGTGGACCTTTTTTCTGGTGGACCTTTTCTCTGGTGGACCTTTTTTCTGGTGGACCTGCTGAGGTGGACCTTTTTTCTGGTGGACCTTTTTTCTGGTGGACCTGCTGAGGTGGACCTTTTTTCTGGTGGACCTTTTTTCTGGTGGACCTCCTGAGGTGGACCTTTTTTTCTGGTGGACCTTTTTTCTGGTGGACCTGCTGAGGTGGACCTTTTTTCTGGTGGACCTTTTTTCTGGTGGACCTGCTGAGGTGGACCTTTTTTCTGGTGGACCTTTTTTCTGGTGGACCTGCTGAGGTGGACCTTTTTTTCTGGTGGACCTTTTTTCTGGTGGACCTGCTGAGGTGGACCTTTTTTCTGGTGGACCTGCTGAGGTGGACCTTTTTTCTGGTGGACCTTTTTTCTGGTGGACCTGCTGAGGTGGACCTTTTTTCTGGTGGACCTGCTGAGGTGGACCTTTTTTGTGGTGGACCTGCTGAGGTGCACCTTTTTTTCTGGTGGAATTGCTGAGGTGGACCTTTTTTCTGGTGGACCTTTTTACTGGTGGACCTGCTGAGGTGGAGCTTTTTTCTGGTGGACCTTTTTTTCTGGTGGACCTGCTGAGGTGGACCTTTTTTCTGGTGGACCTTTTTTCTGGTGGACCTGCTGAGGTGGACCTTTTTTCTGGTGGACCTTTTTTCTAACGGACCTGCTGAGGTGGACCTTTTTTCTGGTGGACCTTTTTTCTGGTGGACCTGCTGAGGTGGACCTTTTTTCTGGTGGACCTTTTTTCTGGAGGACCTGCTGAGGTGGACCTTTTTTCTGGTGGACCTTTTTTCTGGTGGACCTGCTGAGGTGGACCTTTTTTTCTGGTGGACCTGCTGAGGTGGACCTGCTGAGGTGGACCTTTTTTCTGGTGGACCTTTTTTCTGGTGGACCTGCTGAGGTGGACCTTTTTTCTGGTGGACCTTTTTTTCTGGTGGACCTGCTGAGGTGGACCTTTTTTCTGGTGGACCTCCTGAGGTGGACCTTTTTCCTGGTGGACATTTTGTCTGGTGGACCTGCTGAGGTGGACCTTTTTTCTGCTGGACCTTTTTTCTGGTGGACCTCCTGAGGTGGACCTTTTTTCTGGTGGACCTTTTTTCTGGTGGACCTGCTGAGGTGGACCTTTTTTCTGGTGGAACTTTTTTCTGGTGGACCTGCTGAGGTGGACCTTTTTTCTGGTGGAACTTTTTTCTGGTGGACCTGCTGAGGTGGACCTTTTTTCTGGTGGAACTTTTCTCTGGTGGACCTGCTGAGGTGGACCTTTTTTCTGGTGGACCTTTTTTCTGGTGGACCTGCTGAGGTGGACCTTTTTTCTGGTGGACCTTTTTTCTGGTGGACCTGCTGAGGTGGACCTTTTTTCTGGTGGACCTTTTTTCTGGTGGACCTGCTGAGGTGGACCTTTTTTCTGGTGGACCTGCTGAGGTGGAACTTTTTTCTGGTGGACCTTTTTTCTGGTGGACCTGCTGAGGTGGACCTTTTTTCTGGTGTACCTTTTCTCTGGTGGACCTTTTTTCTGGTGGACCTTTTTTTTGGTGGACCTGCTGAGGTGGACCTTTTTTTCTGGTGGACCTTTTTTCTGGTGGACCTGCTGAGGTGGACCTGCTGAGGTGGACATTTTTTCTGGTGGACCTTTTTTCTGGTGGACCTGCTGAGGTGGACCTTTTTTCTGGTGGACCTTTTTTCTGGTCGACCTGCTGAGGTGGACCTTTTTTCTGGTGGACCTTTTTTTCTGGTGGACCTGCTGAGGTGGACCTTTTTTCTGGTGGACCTTTTCTCTGGTGGACCTTTTTTCTGGTGGACCTTTTTTCTGGTGGACCTGCTGAGGTGGACCTTTTTTCTGGTGGACCTTTTTTCTGGTGGACCTTTTTTCTGGTGGACCTGCTGAGGTGGACCTTTTTTCTGGTGGACCTTTTTTTTCTGGTGGACCTGCTGAGGTGGACCTTTTTTCTGGTGGACCTTTTTTTTCTGGTGGACCTGCTGAGGTGGACCTTTTTTCTGGTGGACCTTTTTTCTGGAGGACCTGCTGAGGTGGACCTTTTTTCTGGTGGACCTTTTTTCTGGTGGACCTGCTGAGGTGGACCTTTTTTCTGGTGGACCTTTTTTCTGGTGGACCTGCTGAGGTGGACCTTTTTTCTGGTGGACCTTTTTTCTGGAGGACCTGCTGAGGTGGACCTTTTTTCTGGTGGACCTTTTTTCTGGTGGACCTCCTGAGGTGGACCTTTTTTCTGGTGGACCTTTTTTCTGGTGGACCTGCTGAGGTGGACCTTTTTTCTGGTGGACCTTTTTTCTGGTGGACCTCCTGAGGTGGACCTTTTTTCTGGTGGACCTTTTTTCTGGTGGACCTGCTGAGGTGGACCTTTTTTCTGGTGGACCTTTTTTCTGGTGGACCTGCTGAGGTGGACCTTTTTTCTGGTGGACCTTTTTTCTGGTGGACCTGCTGAGGTGGACCTTTTTTTCTGGTGGACCTTTTCTCTGGTGGACCTGCTGAGGTGGACCTTTTTTCTGGTGGACCTTTTTTCTGGTGGACCTGCTGAGGTGGACCTTTTTTCTGGTGGACCTTTTTTCTGGTGGACCTGCTGAGGTGGACCTTTTTTCTGGTGGACCTTTTTTCTTGTGGACCTGCTGAGGTGGACCTTTTTTCTGGTGGACCTGCTGAGGTGGACCTGCTGAGGTGGACCTTTTTTCTGGTGGACCTTTTTTCTGGTGGACCTGCTGAGGTGGACCTTTTTTCTGGTGGACCTTTTTTCTGGTGGACCTGCTGAGGTGGACCTTTTTTCTGGTGGACCTTTTCTCTGGTGGACCTTTTTTCTGGTGGACCTTTTTTCTGGTGGACCCGCTGAGGTGGACCTTTTTTCTGGTGGACCTTTTTTCTGGTGGACCTGCTGAGGTGGACCTTTTTTCTGGTGGACCTTTTTTCTGGTGGACCTGCTGAGGTGGACCTTTTTTTCTGGTGGACCTTTTTTCTGGTGGACCTGCTGAGGTGGACCTTTTTTCTGGTGGACCTTTTTTCTGGTGGACCTGCTGAGGTGGACCTTTTTTCTGGTGGACCTTTTTTCTGGTGGACCTGCTAAGGTGGACCTTTTTTCTGGTGGACCTTTTTTCTGGTGGACCTGCTGAGGTGGACCTTTTTTTCTGGTGGTCCTTTTTTCTGGTGGACCTGCTGAGGTGGACCTTTTTTCTGGTGGACCTGCTGAGGTGGACCTTTTTTCTGGTGGACTTTTTTTCTGGTGGACCTGCTGAGGTGGACCTTTTTTCTGGTGGACCTGCTGAGGTGGACCTTTTTTCTGGTGGACCTGCTGAGGTGGACCTGCTGAGGTGGACCTTTTTTCTGGTGGTCCTGCTGAGGTGCACCTTTTTTTCTGGTGGAGCTGCTGAGGTGGACCTTTTTTCTGGTGGACCTTTTTACTGGTGGACCTGCTGAGGTGGACCTTTTTTCTGGTGGACCTTTTTTCTGGTGGACCTGCTGAGGTGGACCTTTTTTCTGGTGGACCTTTTTTCTGGTGGACCTGCTGAGGTGGACCTTTTTTTCTGGTGGACCTTTTTTCTAATGGACCTGCTGAGGTGGACCTTTTTTTCTGGTGGACCTTTTTTCTGGTGGACCTGCTGAGGTGGACCTTTTTTCTGGTGGACCTTTTTTCTGGTGGACCTGCTGAGGTGGACCTTTTTTCTGGTGGACCTTTTTTCTGGTGGACCTGCTGAGGTGGACCTGCTGAGGTGGACCTTTTTTCTGGTGGACCTTTTTTCTGGTGGACCTGCTGAGGTGGACCTTTTTTCTGGTGGACCTTTTTTCTGGTGGACCTGCTGAGGTGGACCTTTTTTCTGGTGGACCTTTTCTCTGGTGGACCTTTTTTCTGGTGGACCTGCTGAGGTGGACCTTTTTTCTGGTGGACCTTTTTTCTGGTGGACCTGCTGAGGTGGACCTTTTTTCTGGTGGACCTTTTTTCTGGTGGACCTGCTGAGGTGGACCTTTTTTTCTGGTGGACCTTTTTTCTGGTGGACCTGCTGAGGTGGACCTTTTTTCTGGTGGACCTTTTTTCTGGTGGACCTGCTGAGGTGGACCTTTTTTTCTGGTGGACCTTTTTTCTGGTGGACCTGCTGAGGTGGACCTTTTTTCTGGTGGACCTTTTTTCTGGTGGACCTGCTGAGGTGGACCTTTTTTCTGGTGGACCTTTTTTCTGGTGGACCTGCTGAGGTGGACCTTTTTTTCTGGTGGACCTTTTTTCTGGTGGACCTGCTGAGGTGGACCTTTTTTCTGGTGGACCTGCTGAGGTGGACCTTTTTTCTGGTGGACCTTTTTTCTGGTGGACCTGCTGAGGTGGACCTTTTTTCTGGTGGACCTGCTGAGGTGGACCTTTTTTCTGGTGGACCTGCTGAGGTGCACCTTTTTTTCTGGTGGAATTGCTGAGGTGGACCTTTTTTCTGGTGGACCTTTTTACTGGTGGACCTGCTGAGGTGGAGCTTTTTTCTGGTGGACCTTTTTTTCTGGTGGACCTGCTGAGGTGGACCTTTTTTCTGGTGGACCTTTTTTCTGGTGGACCTGCTGAGGTGGACCTTTTTTCTGGTGGACCTTTTTTCTAATGGACCTGCTGAGGTGGACCTTTTTTTCTGGTGGACCTTTTTTCTGGTGGACCTGCTGAGGTGGACCTTTTTTCTGGTGGACCTTTTTTCTGGAGGACCTGCTGAGGTGGACCTTTTTTCTGGTGGACCTTTTTTCTGGTGGACCTGCTGAGGTGGACCTTTTTTTCTGGTGGACCTGCTGAGGTGGACCTTTTTTCTGGTGGACCTTTTTTCTGGTGGACCTGCTGAGGTGGACCTTTTTTCTGGTGGACCTTTTTTCTTGTGGACCTGCTGAGGTGGACCTTTTTTCTGGTGGACCTTTTTTCTGGAGGACCTGCTGAGGTGG
The DNA here is from genome assembly GCF_036417535.1 of Chlamydotis macqueenii. Lineage (NCBI taxonomy): Eukaryota > Metazoa > Chordata > Aves > Otidiformes > Otididae > Chlamydotis > Chlamydotis macqueenii. The sequence goes on from NC_141592.1 coordinate 12,879,386, forward strand.
ACCTTTTTTCTGGTGGACCTTTTTTCTGGTGGACCTGCTGAGGTGGACCTTTTTTCTGGTGGACCTTTTTTCTGGTGGACCTGCTGAGGTGGACCTTTTTTCTGGTGGACCTTTTTTCTGGAGGACCTGCTGAGGTGGACCTTTTTTCTGGTGGACCTTTTTTCTGGTGGACCTCCTGAGGTGGACCTTTTTTCTGGTGGACCTTTTTTCTGGTGGACCTGCTGAGGTGGACCTTTTTTCTGGTGGACCTTTTTTCTGGTGGACCTCCTGAGGTGGACCTTTTTTCTGGTGGACCTTTTTTCTGGTGGACCTGCTGAGGTGGACCTTTTTTCTGGTGGACCTTTTTTCTGGTGGACCTGCTGAGGTGGACCTTTTTTCTGGTGGACCTTTTTTCTGGTGGACCTGCTGAGGTGGACCTTTTTTTCTGGTGGACCTTTTCTCTGGTGGACCTGCTGAGGTGGACCTTTTTTCTGGTGGACCTTTTTTCTGGTGGACCTGCTGAGGTGGACCTTTTTTCTGGTGGACCTTTTTTCTGGTGGACCTGCTGAGGTGGACCTTTTTTCTGGTGGACCTTTTTTCTTGTGGACCTGCTGAGGTGGACCTTTTTTCTGGTGGACCTGCTGAGGTGGACCTTTTTTCTGGTGGACCTTTTTTCTGGTGGACCTGCTGAGGTGGACCTTTTTTCTGGTGGACCTTTTTTCTGGTGGACCTGCTGAGGTGGACCTTTTTTTCTGGTGGACCTTTTCTCTGGTGGACCTGCTGAGGTGGACCTTTTTTCTGGTGGACCTTTTTTCTGGTGGACCTGCTGAGGTGGACCTTTTTTCTGGTGGACCTGCTGAGGTGGACCTTTTTTCTGGTGGACCTTTTTTCTGGTGGACCTGCTGAGGTGGACCTTTTTTCTGGTGGACCTTTTTTCTTGTTAACCTGCTGAGGTGGACCTTTTTTCTGGTGGACCTGCTGAGGTGGACCTGCTGAGGTGGACCTTTTTTCTGGTGGACCTTTTTTCTGGTGGACCTGCTGAGGTGGACCTTTTTTCTGGTGGACCTTTTTTCTGGTGGACCTGCTGAGGTGGACCTTTTTTCTGGTGGACCTTTTCTCTGGTGGACCTTTTTTCTGGTGGACCTTTTTTCTGGTGGACCCGCTGAGGTGGACCTTTTTTCTGGTGGACCTTTTTTCTGGTGGACCTGCTGAGGTGGACCTTTTTTCTGGTGGACCTTTTTTCTGGTGGACCTGCTGAGGTGGACCTTTTTTTCTGGTGGACCTTTTTTCTGGTGGACCTGCTGAGGTGGACCTTTTTTCTGGTGGACCTTTTTTCTGGTGGACCTGCTGAGGTGGACCTTTTTTCTGGTGGACCTTTTTTCTGGTGGACCTGCTGAGGTGGACCTTTTTTCTGGTGGACCTTTTTTCTGGTGGACCTGCTAAGGTGGACCTTTTTTCTGGTGGACCTTTTTTCTGGTGGACCTGCTGAGGTGGACCTTTTTTTCTGGTGGTCCTTTTTTCTGGTGGACCTGCTGAGGTGGACCTTTTTTCTGGTGGACCTGCTGAGGTGGACCTTTTTTCTGGTGGACTTTTTTTCTGGTGGACCTGCTGAGGTGGACCTTTTTTCTGGTGGACCTGCTGAGGTGGACCTTTTTTCTGGTGGACCTGCTGAGGTGGACCTGCTGAGGTGGACCTTTTTTCTGGTGGTCCTGCTGAGGTGCACCTTTTTTTCTGGTGGAGCTGCTGAGGTGGACCTTTTTTCTGGTGGACCTTTTTACTGGTGGACCTGCTGAGGTGGAACTTTTTTCTGGTGGACCTTTTTTCTGGTGGACCTGCTGAGGTGGACCTTTTTTCTGGTGGACCTTTTTTCTGGTGGACCTGCTGAGGTGGACCTTTTTTTCTGGTGGACCTTTTTTCTAATGGACCTGCTGAGGTGGACCTTTTTTTCTGGTGGACCTTTTTTCTGGTGGACCTGCTGAGGTGGACCTTTTTTCTGGTGGACCTTTTTTCTGGTGGACCTGCTGAGGTGGACCTTTTTTCTGGTGGACCTTTTTTCTGGTGGACCTGCTGAGGTGGACCTGCTGAGGTGGACCTTTTTTCTGGTGGACCTTTTTTCTGGTGGACCTGCTGAGGTGGACCTTTTTTCTGGTGGACCTTTTTTCTGGTGGACCTGCTGAGGTGGACCTTTTTTCTGGTGGACCTTTTCTCTGGTGGACCTTTTTTCTGGTGGACCTGCTGAGGTGGACCTTTTTTCTGGTGGACCTTTTTTCTGGTGGACCTGCTGAGGTGGACCTTTTTTCTGGTGGACCTTTTTTCTGGTGGACCTCCTGAGGTGGACCTTTTTTTCTGGTGGACCTTTTTTCTGGTGGACCTGCTGAGGTGGACCTTTTTTCTGGTGGACCTTTTTTCTGGTGGACCTGCTGAGGTGGACCTTTTTTCTGGTGGACCTTTTTTCTGGTGGACCTGCTGAGGTGGACCTTTTTTTCTGGTGGACCTTTTTTCTGGTGGACCTGCTGAGGTGGACCTTTTTTCTGGTGGACCTGCTGAGGTGGACCTTTTTTCTGGTGGACCTTTTTTCTGGTGGACCTGCTGAGGTGGACCTTTTTTCTGGTGGACCTTTTTTCTGGTGGACCTGCTGAGGTGGAGCTTTTTTCTGGTGGACCTTTTTTTCTGGTGGACCTGCTGAGGTGGACCTTTTTTCTGGTGGACCTTTTTTCTGGTGGACCTGCTGAGGTGGACCTTTTTTCTGGTGGACCTTTTTTCTAATGGACCTGCTGAGGTGGACCTTTTTTTCTGGTGGACCTTTTTTCTGGTGGACCTGCTGAGGTGGACCTTTTTTCTGGTGGACCTTTTTTCTGGAGGACCTGCTGAGGTGGACCTTTTTTCTGGTGGACCTTTTTTCTGGTGGACCTGCTGAGGTGGACCTTTTTTTCTGGTGGACCTGCTGAGGTGGACCTTTTTTCTGGTGGACCTTTTTTCTGGTGGACCTGCTGAGGTGGACCTTTTTTCTGGTGGACCTTTTTTCTTGTGGACCTGCTGAGGTGGACCTTTTTTCTGGTGGACCTTTTTTCTGGAGGACCTGCTGAGGTGGACCTTTTTTCTGGTGGACCTTTTTTCTGGTGGACCTGCTGAGGTGGACCTTTTTTCTGGTGGACCTTTTTTCTGGTGGACCTGCTGAGGTGGACCTTTTTTCTGGTGGACCTTTTTTCTGGAGGACCTGCTGAGGTGGACCTTTTTTCTGGTGGACCTTTTTTCTGGTGGACCTCCTGAGGTGGACCTTTTTTCTGGTGGACCTTTTTTCTGGTGGACCTGCTGAGGTGGACCTTTTTTCTGGTGGACCTTTTTTCTGGTGGACCTCCTGAGGTGGACCTTTTTTCTGGTGGACCTTTTTTCTGGTGGACCTGCTGAGGTGGACCTTTTTTCTGGTGGACCTTTTTTCTGGTGGACCTGCTGAGGTGGACCTTTTTTCTGGTGGACCTTTTTTCTGGTGGACCTGCTGAGGTGGACCTTTTTTTCTGGTGGACCTTTTCTCTGGTGGACCTGCTGAGGTGGACCTTTTTTCTGGTGGACCTTTTTTCTGGTAGACCTGCTGAGGTGGACCTTTTTTCTGGTGGACCTTTTTTCTGGTGGACCTGCTGAGGTGGACCTTTTTTCTGGTGGACCTTTTTTCTTGTGGACCTGCTGAGGTGGACCTTTTTTCTGGTGGACCTGCTGAGGTGGACCTGCTGAGGTGGACCTTTTTTCTGGTGGACCTTTTTTCTGGAGGACCTGCTGAGGTGGACCTTTTTTCTGGTGGACCTTTTTTCTGGTGGACCTGCTGAGGTGGACCTTTTTTCTGGTGGACCTTTTCTCTGGTGGACCTTTTTTCTGGTGGACCTTTTTTCTGGTGGACCCGCTGAGGTGGACCTTTTTTCTGGTGGACGTTTTTTCTGGTGGACCTGCTGAGGTGGACCTTTTTTCTGGTGGACCTTTTTTCTGGTGGACCTGCTGAGGTGGACCTTTTTTTCTGGTGGACCTTTTTTCTGGTGGACCTGCTGAGGTGGACCTTTTTTCTGGTGGACCTTTTTTCTGGTGGACCTGCTGAGGTGGACCTTTTTTCTGGTGGACCTTTTTTCTGGTGGACCTGCTAAGGTGGACCTTTTTTCTGGTGGACCTTTTTTCTGGTGGACCTGCTGAGGTGGACCTTTTTTTCTGGTGGTCCTTTTTTCTGGTGGACCTGCTGAGGTGGACCTTTTTTCTGGTGGACCTGCTGAGGTGGACCTTTTTTCTGGTGGACTTTTTTTCTGGTGGACCTGCTGAGGTGGACCTTTTTTCTGGTGGACCTGCTGAGGTGGACCTTTTTTCTGGTGGACCTGCTGAGGTGGACCTGCTGAGGTGGACCTTTTTTCTGGTGGTCCTGCTGAGGTGCACCTTTTTTTCTGGTGGAGCTGCTGAGGTGGACCTTTTTTCTGGTGGACCTTTTTACTGGTGGACCTGCTGAGGTGGACCTTTTTTCTGGTGGACCTTTTTTCTGGTGGACCTGCTGAGGTGGACCTTTTTTCTGGTGGACCTTTTTTCTGGTGGACCTGCTGAGGTGGACCTTTTTTTCTGGTGGACCTTTTTTCTAATGGACCTGCTGAGGTGGACCTTTTTTTCTGGTGGACCTTTTTTCTGGTGGACCTGCTGAGGTGGACCTTTTTTCTGGTGGACCTTTTTTCTGGTGGACTTGCTGAGGTGGACCTTTTTTCTGGTGGACCTTTTTTCTGGTGGACCTGCTGAGGTGGACCTGCTGAGGTGGACCTTTTTTCTGGTGGACCTTTTTTCTGGTGGACCTGCTGAGGTGGACCTTTTTTCTGGTGGACCTTTTTTCTGGTGGACCTGCTGAGGTGGACCTTTTTTCTGGTGGACCTTTTCTCTGGTGGACCTTTTTTCTGGTGGACCTGCTGAGGTGGACCTTTTTTCTGGTGGACCTTTTTTCTGGTGGACCTGCTGAGGTGGACCTTTTTTTCTGGTGGACCTTTTTTCTGGTGGACCTGCTGAGGTGGACCTTTTTTCTGGTGGACCTTTTTTCTGGTGGACCTGCTGAGGTGGACCTTTTTTCTGGTGGACCTGCTGAGGTGGACCTGCTGAGGTGGACCTTTTTTTCTGGTGGACCTTTTTTCTGGTGGACCTGCTGAGGTGGACCTTTTTTCTGGTGGACCTGCTGAGGTGGACCTTTTTTCTGGTGGACCTTTTTTCTGGTGGACCTGCTGAGGTGGACCTTTTTTCTGGTGGACCTGCTGAGGTGGACCTTTTTTCTGGTGGACCTGCTGAGGTGCACCTTTTTTTCTGGTGGAATTGCTGAGGTGGACCTTTTTTCTGGTGGACCTTTTTACTGGTGGACCTGCTGAGGTGGAGCTTTTTTCTGGTGGACCTTTTTTTCTGGTGGACCTGCTGAGGTGGACCTTTTTTCTGGTGGACCTTTTTTCTGGTGGACCTGCTGAGGTGGACCTTTTTTCTGGTGGACCTTTTTTCTAACGGACCTGCTGAGGTGGACCTTTTTTTCTGGTGGACCTTTTTTCTGGTGGACCTGCTGAGGTGGACCTTTTTTCTGGTGGACCTTTTTTCTGGAGGACCTGCTGAGGTGGACCTTTTTTCTGGTGGACCTTTTTTCTGGTGGACCTGCTGAGGTGGACCTTTTTTTCTGGTGGACCTGCTGAGGTGGACCTTTTTTCTGGTGGACCTTTTTTCTGGTGGACCTGCTGAGGTGGACCTTTTTTCTGGTGGACCTTTTTACTGGTGGACCTGCTGAGGTGGACCTTTTTTCTGGTGGACCTTTTTTCTGGAGGACCTGCTGAGGTGGACCTTTTTTCTGGATGACCTTTTTTCTGGTGGACCTCCTGAGGTGGACCTTTTTTCTGGTGGACCTTTTTTCTGGTGGACCTGCTGAGGTGGACCTTTTTTCTGGTGGACCTTTTTAGTGGTGGACCTGCTGAGGTGGACCTTTTTTCTGGTGGACCTTTATTCTGGTGGACCTGCTGAGGTGGACCTTTTTTCTGGTGGACCTTTTTCCTGGTGGACCTGCTTAGGTCGACCTTTTTTCTGGTGGACCTTTTTTCTGGTGGACCTGCTGAGGTGGACCTTTTTTCTAGTGGACCTTTTTTCTGGTGGACCTGCTGAGGTGGACCTTTTTTCTGGTGGACCTTTTTTCTGGTGGACCTGCTGAGGTGGACCTTTTTTCTGGTGGACCTTTTTTCTGGTGGATTTTTTTTCTGGTAGACCTGCTGAGGTGGACCTTTTTTCTGGTGGACCTGCTGAGGTGGACCTTTTTTTCTGGTGGACTTGCTGAGGTGGACCTTTTTTCTGGTGGACCTTTTTTCTGGTTGACTTGCTGAGGTGGACCTTTTTTCTGGTGGACCTTTTTTCTGGTGGACCTGCTGAGGTGGACCTGCTGAGGTGGAACTTTTTTCTGGTGGACCTTTTTTCTGGTGGACCTGCTGAGGTGGACCTTTTTTCTGGTGGACCTTTTTTTCTGGTGGACCTGCTGAGGTGGACCTTTTTTCTGGTGGACCTTTTTCCTGGTGGACCTGCTGAGGTGGACCTGCTGAGGTGGACCTTTTTCTGGTGGACCTTTTTTCTGGTGGACCTGCTGAGGTGGACCTTTTTTCTGGTGGACCTTTTTTCTTGTGGACCTGCTGAGGTGGACCTTTTTTCTGGTGGACCTTTTTTCTGGTGGACCTGCTGAGGTGGACCTTTTTTCTGGTGGACCTTTTTTCTGGTGGACCTGCTGAGGTGGACCTTTTTTCTGGTGGACCTTTTTTCTGGTGGACCTGCTGAGGTGGACCTTTTTTCTGATGGATCTTTTTTCTGGTGGACCTGCTGAGGTGGACCTTTTTTCTGGTGGACCTTTTTTCTGGTGGACCTGCTGAGGTGGACCTTTTTTCTGGTGGAACTTTTTTCTGGTGGACCTGCTGAGGTGGACCTTTTTTCTGGTGGACCTTTTTTCTGGTGGACCTGCTGAGGTGGACCTTTTTTCTGGTGGACCTTTTTTCTGGTGGACCTGCTGAGGTGGACCTTTTTTCTGGTGGACCTTTTTTCTGGTGGACCTGCTGAAGTGGATATTTTTTCTGGTGGACCTGCTGAGGTGGACCTTTTTTCTGGTGAACCTTTTTTCTGGTGGACCTGCTGAGGTGGACCTTTTTTCTGGTGGACCTTTTTTCTGGTGGACCTGCTGAGGTGTATCTTTTTTCTGGTGGACCTTTTTTCTGGTGGACCTGCTGAGGTGGACCTTTTTTCTGGTGGACCTTTTTTCTGGTGGACCTGCTGAGTTGGACCTTTTTTCTGGTGGACCTTTTTTCTGGTGGACCTGCTGAGGTGGACCTTTGTTCTGGTGGACCTTTTTTCTTGTGGACCTGCTGAGGTCGACCTTTTTTTCTGGTGGACCTCTGAGGTGGACCTTTTTTTCTGGTGGACCTTTTTTCTGGTCGACCTGCTTAGGTGGACCTTTTTTCTGGTGGACATTTTTTCTGGTGGACCTGCTGAGGTGGACCTTTTTTCTGGTGGACCTTTTTTCTGGTGGACGTGCTGAGGTGGACCTTTTTTCTGGTGGACCTTTTTCCTGGTGGACCTGCTTAGGTCGACCTTTTTTTCTGGTGGACCTTTTTTCTGGTGGACCTGCTGAGGTGGACCTTTTTTCTAGTGGACCTTTTTTCTGGTGGACCTGCTGAGTTGGACCTTTTTTCTGGTGGACCTTTTTTCTGGTGGACCTTTTTTCTGGTGGACCTGCTGAGGTGGACCTTTTTTCTGGTGGACCTGTTGAGGTGGACCTTTTTTCTGGTGGACCTTTTTTCTGGTGGACCTGCTGAGGTGGACCTTTTTTCTGGTGGACCTTTTTTCTGGTGGACCTGCTGAGGTGGACCTTTTTTCTGGTGGACATTTTTTCTGGTGGACCTGCTGAGGTGGACCTTTTTTCTGGTGGACCTTTTTTCTGGTGGACCTGCTGAGGTGGACCTTTTTTCTGGTGGACCTTTTTTCTGGTGGACCTGCTGAGGTGGACCTTTTTTTCTGGTGGACCTGCTGAGGTGGACCTTTTTTCTGGTGGACCTTTTTTTCTGGTGGACCTGCTGAGTTGGACCTTTTTTCTGGTGGACGTTTTTTCTGGTGGACCTGCTGAGGTGGACCTTTTTTCTGGTGGACCTTTTTTCTGGTGGACCTGCTGAGGTGGACCTTTTTTCTGGTGGACCTTTTTTCTGGTGGACCTGCTGAGGTGGACCTTTTTTCTGGTGGACCTTTTTTCTGGTGGACCTGCTGAGGTGGACCTTTTTTCTGGTGGACCTGCTGAGGTGGACCTTTTTTCTGGTGGACCTTTTTTTCTGGTGGACCTGCTGAGGTGGACCTTTTTTCTGGTGGACCTTTTTTCTGGTGGACCTGCTGAGGTGGACCTGCTGAGGTGGACCTTTTTTTCTGGTGGACCTTTTTTCTGGTGGACCTGCTGAGGTGGACCTTTTTTCTGGTGGACCTTTTTTCTGGTGGACCTGCTGAGGTGGACCTTTTTTCTGGTGGACCTTTTTTCTGGTGGACCTCCTGAGGTGGACCTTTTTTCTGATGGATCTTTTTTCTGGTGGACCTGCTGAGGTGGACCTTTTTTCTGGTGGACCTGCTGAGGTGGACCTGCTGAGGTGGACCTTTTTTCTGGTGGACCTTTTTTCTGGTGGACCTGCTGAGGTGGACCTTTTTTCTGATGGACCTTTTTTCTGGTGGACCTGCTGAGGTGGACCTTTTTTCTGGTGGACCTTTTTTCTGGTGGACCTGCTGAGGTCGACCTTTTTTCTGGTGGACTTTTTTTCTGGTGGACCTGCTGAGGTGGACCTTTTTTTCTGGTGGACCTTTTTTTCTGGTGGACCTGCTGAGGTGGACCTTTTTTCTGGTGTACCTTTTTTCTGGTGGACCTGCTGAGGTGGACCTTTTTTCTGGTGGACCTTTTTTCTGGTGGACCTGCTGAGGTGGACCTTTTTTTTTTCTGGTGGACCTCTGAGGTGGACCTTTTTTCTGGTGGACGTTTTTTCTGGTGGACCTGCTGAGGTGGACCTTTTTTCTGGTAAACCTTTTTTCTGGTGGACCTGCTGAGGTGGACCTTTTTTCTGGTGGACCTTTTTTCTGGTGGACCTGCTGACGTGGACCTTTTTTCTGGTGGACCTTTTTTCTGGTGGACCTGCTGAGGTGGACCTTTTTTCTGGTGGACCTTTTTTCTGGTGGACCTGCTGAGGTGGACCTTTTTTTCTGGTGGACCTGCTGAGGTGGACCTTTTTTCTGATGGACCTTTTTTCTGGTGGACCTGCTGAGGTGGACCTTTTTTCTGGTGGACCTTTTTTCTGGTGGACCTGCTGAGGTGGACCTTTTTTCTGGTGGACCTTTTTTCTGGTGGACCTGCTGAGGTGGACCTTTTTTCTGGTGGACCTTTTTTCTGGTGGACCTGCTGAGGTGGACCTTTTTTCTGGTGGACCTTTTTTCTGGTGGACCTGCTGAGGTGGACCTTTTTTCTGGTGGACCTTTTTTCTGGTGGACCTGCTGAGGTGGACCTTTTTTCTGGTGGACCTTTTTTCTGGTGGACCTGCTGAGGTGGACCTTTTTTCTGGTGGACCTTTTTTCTGGTGGACCTGCTGAGGTGGACCTGCTGAGGTGGACCTTTTTTCTGGTGGACCTTTTTTCTGGTGGACCTGCTGAGGTGGACCTTTTTTCTGGTGGACCTTTTTTTCTGGTGGACCTGCTGAGGTGGACCTTTTTTCTGGTGGACCTGCTGAGGTGGACCTTTTTTCTGGTGGACCTTTTTTCTGGTGGACCTGCTGAGGTGGACCTTTTTTCTGGTGGACCTTTTTTTCTGGTGGACCTGCTGAGGTGGACCTTTTTTCTGGTGGACCTTTTTCCTGGTGGACCTGCTGAGGTGGACCTGCTGAGGTGGACCTTTTTCTGGTGGACCTTTTTTCTGGTGGACCTGCTGAGGTGGACCTTTTTTCTGGTGGACCTTTTTTCTTGTGGACCTGCTGAGGTGGACCTTTTTTCTGGTGGACCTTTTTTCTGGTGGACCTGCTGAGGTGGACCTTTTTTCTGGTGGACCTGCTGAGGTGGACCTTTTTTCTGGTGGACCTTTTTTCTGGTGGACCTGCTGAGGTGGACCTTTTTTCTGATGGATCTTTTTTCTGGTGGACCTGCTGAGGTGGACCTTTTTTCTGGTGGACCTTTTTTCTGGTGGACCTGCTGAGGTGGACCTTTTTTCTGGTGGACCTTTTTTCTGGTGGACCTGCTGAGGTGGACCTTTTTTCTGGTGGACCTTTTTTCTGGTGGACCTGCTGAGGTGGACCTTTTTTCTGGTGGACCTTTTTTCTGGTGGACCTGCTGAGGTGGACCTTTTTTCTGGTGGACCTTTTTTCTGGAGGACCTGCTGAAGTGGATATTTTTTCTGGTGGACCTGCTGAGGTGGACCTTTTTTCTGGTGAACCTTTTTTCTGGTGGACCTGCTGAGGTGGACCTTTTTTCTGGTGGACCTTTTTTCTGGTGGACCTGCTGAGGTGTATCTTTTTTCTGGTGGACCTTTTTTCTGGTGGACCTGCTGAGGTGGACCTTTTTTCTGGTGGACCTTTTTTCTGGTGGACCTGCTGAGTTGGACCTTTTTTCTGGTGGACCTTTTTTCTGGTGGACCTGCTGAGGTGGACCTTTGTTCTGGTGGACCTTTTTTCTTGTGGACCTGCTGAGGTCGACCTTTTTTTCTGGTGGACCTCTGAGGTGGACCTTTTTTTCTGGTGGACCTTTTTTCTGGTGGACCTGCTGAGGTGGACCTTTTTTCTGGTGGACCTTTTTTCTGGTGGACCTGCTGAGGTGGACCTTTTTTCTGGTGGACCTTTTCTCTGGTGGACCTTTTTTCTGGTGGACCTGCTGAGGGCGACCTTTTTTCTGGTGGACCTTTTTTCTGGTGGACCTTTTTTCTGGTGGACCTGCTGAGGTGGACCTTTTTTCTGGTGGACCTTTTTTCTGGTGGACCTGCTGAGGTGGACCTTTTTTCTGGTGGACCTTTTTTTCTGGTGGACCTGCTGAGGTGGACCTTTTTTCTGGTGGACCTTTTTTCTGGTGGACCTGCTGAGGTGGATCTTTTTTCTGGTGGATCTTTTTTCTGGAGGACCTGCTGAGGTGGACCTTTTTTCTGGTGGACCTTTTTTCTGGTGGACCTGCTGAGGTGGACCTTTTTTCTGGTGGACCTGCTGAGGTGGACCTGCTGAGGTGGACCTTTTTTCTGGTGGACCTTTTTTCTGGTGGACCTGCTGAGGTGGATCTTTTTTCTGGTGGACCTTTTTTCTGGTGGACCTGCTGAGGTGGACCTTTTTTCTGGTGGACCTTTTGTCTGGTGGACCTGCTGAGGTGGACCTTTTTTCTGGTGGACCTTTTTTCTGGTGGACCTCCTGAGGTGGACCTTTTTTCTGGTGGACCTTTTTTCTGGTGGACCTGCTGAGGTGGACCTTTTTTCTGGTGGACCTTTTCTCTGGTGGACCTGCTGAGGTGGACCTTTTTTCTGGTGGACCTTTTTTCTGGTGGACCTGCTGAGGTGGACGTTTTTTCTGGTGGACCTTTTTTCTGGTGGACCTGCTGAGGTGGACCTTTTTTCTGGTGGACCTGCTGAGGTGGACCTTTTTTCTGCTGGACCTTTTTTCTGGTGGACCTGCTGAGGTGGACCTTTTTTCTGGTGGACCTTTTTTCTGGTGGACCTGCTGAGGTGGACCTTTTTTCTGGTGGACCTTTTTTCTGGTGGACCTGCTGAGGTGGACCTTTTTTCTGGTGGACCTTTTTTCTGGTGGACCTGCTGAGGTGGACCTTTTTTCTGGTGGACCTTTTTTCTGGTGGACCTGCTGAGGTGGACCTTTTTTCTGGTGGACCTTTTTTTCTGGTGGACCTGCTGAGGTGGACCTTTTTTTCTGGTGGACCTTTTTTCTGGTGGACCTTTTTTCTAGTGGACCTGCTGAGGTGGACCTTTTTTCTGGTGGACCTTTTTTCTGGTGGACCTGCTGAGGTGGACCTTTTTTCTGGTGGACCTTTTTTCTGGTGGACCTGCTGAGGTGGACCTTTTTTCTGGTGGACCTTTTTTCTGGTGGACCTGCTGAGGTGGACCTTTTTTCTGGTGGACCTTTTTTCTGGTGGACCTGCTGAGGTGGACCTTTTTTCTGGTGGACCTTTTCTCTGGTGGACCTTTTTTTCTGGTGGACCTTTTTTCTGGTGGACCTGCTGAGGTGGACCTTTTTTCTGGTGGACCTTTTTTCTGGTGGACCTGCTGAGGTGGACCTTTTTTCTGGTGGACCTGCTGAGGTGGACCTGCTGAGGTGGACCTTTTTTCTGGTGGACCTGCTGAGGTGCACCTTTTTTTCTGGTGGAGCTGCTGAGGTGGACCTTTTTTCTGGTAAACCTTTTTAATGGTGGACCTGCCTAGGTGGACCTTTTTTCTGGTGGGCCTTTTTTCCGGTGGACCTGCTGAGGTGGACCTTTTTTCTGGGGGACCTTTTTTCTGGTGGACCTGCTGAGGTGGACCTTTTTTCTGGTGGACCTTTTTTCTAACGGACCTGCTGAGGTGGACCTTTTTTCTGGTGGACCTTTTTTCTGGTGGACCTGCTGAGGTGGACCTTTTTTCTGGTGGACCTTTTTTCTGGAGGACCTGCTGAGGTGGACCTTTTTTCTGGTGGACCTTTTTTCTGGTGGACCTGCTGAGGTGGACCTTTTTTTCTGGTGGACCTGCTGAGGTGGACCTGCTGAGGTGGACCTTTTTTCTGGTGGACCTTTTTTCTGGTGGACCTGCTGAGGTGGACCTTTTTTCTGGTGTACCTTTTTTCTGGAGGACCTGCTGATGTGGACCTTTTTTCTGGTGGACCTCCTGAGGTGGACCTTTTTCCTGGTGGACATTTTGTCTGGTGGACCTGCTGAGGTGGACCTTTTTTCTGGTGGACCTTTTTTCTGGTGGACCTCCTGAGGTGGACCTTTTTTCTGGTGGACCTTTTTTCTGGTGGACCTGCTGAGGTGGACCTTTTTTCTGGTGGACCTTTTTTCTGGTGGACCTGCTGAGGTGGACCTTTTTTCTGGTGGACCTTTTTTCTGGTGGACCTGCTGAGGTGGACCTTTTTTCTGGTGGACCTTTTCTCTGGTGGACCTTCTGAGGTGGACCTTTTTTCTGGTGGACCTTTTTTCTGGTGGACCTGCTGAGGTGGACCTTTTTTCTGGTGGACCTTTTTTCTGGTGGACCTGCTGAGGTGGACCTTTTTTCTGGTGGACCTGCTGAGGTGGACCTTTTTTCTGGTGGACCTTTTTTCTGGTGGACCTGCTGAGGTGGACCTTTTTTCTGGTGGACCTTTTCTCTGGTGGACCTTTTTTCTGGTGGACCTTTTTTCTGGTGGACCTGCTGAGGTGGACCTTTTTTCTGGTGGACCTGCTGAGGTGGACCTGCTGAGGTGGACCTTTTTTCTGGTGGACCTTTTTTCTGGTGGACCTCCTGAGGTGGACCTTTTTTCTGGTGGACCTTTTTTCTGGTGGACCTCCTGAGGTGGACCTTTTTTCTGGTGGACCTTTTTTCTGGTGGACCAGCTGAGGTGGACCTTTTTTCTGGTGGACCTTTTTTCTGGTGGACCTGCTGAGGTGGACCTTTTTTTTCTGGTGGACCTGCTGAGGTGGACCTGCTGAGGTGGACCTTTTTTCTGGTGGAACTTTTTTCTGGTGGACCTGCTCAGGTGGACCTTTTTTCTGGTGGACCTTTTTTCTGGTGGACCTGCTGAGGTGGACCTTTTTTCTGGTGGACCTTTTTTTCTGGTGGACCTGCTGAGGTGGACCTTATTTCTGGTGCACCTTTTCTCTGGTGGACCTGCTGAGGTGGACCTTTTTTCTGGTGGACCTTTTTTCTGGTGGACCTTTTTTCTGGTGGACCTGCTGAGGTGGACCTTTTTTCTGGTGGACCTTTTTCTGGTGGACCTGCTGAGGTGGACCTTTTTTCTGGTGGACATTTTTTCTGGTGGACCTGCTGAGGTGGACCTTTTTTCTGCTGGACCTTTTTTCTGGTGGACCTGCTGAGGTGGACCTTTTTTCTGGTGGACCTTTTTTCTGGTGGACCTGCTGAGGTGGACCTTTTTTCTGGTGGACCTTTTTTCTGGTGGACCTGCTGAGGTGGACCTTTTTTCTGGTGGACCTTTTTTCTGGTGGACCTGCTGAGGTGGACCTTTTTTCTGGTGGATCTTTTTTCTGGTGGACCTGCTGAGGTGGAACTTTCTTTAGGTGGACCTTTTTTCTGGTGGACCTGCTGAGGTTGACCTTTATTCTGGTGAACCTGCTGAGGTGGACCTTTTTTCTGGTGGACATTTTCTCTCGTGGACCTGCTGAGGTGGACCTTTTTTCTGGTGGACCTTTTTTCTGGTGGACCTGCTGAGGTGGACCTTTTTTCTGGTGGACCTTTTTTTTCTGGTGGACCTGCTGAGGTGGACCTTTTTTCTGGTGGACCTTTTTTCTGGTGGACCTGCTGAGGTGGACCTTTTTTTCTGGTGGACCTTTTTTCTGGTGGACCTGCTGAGGTGGACCTGCTGAGGTGGACATTTTTTTGGTGGACCTTTTTTCTGGTGGACCTGCTGAGGTGGACCTTTTTTCTGGTGGACCTTTTTTCTGCTGGACCTGCTGAGGTGGACCTTTTTTCTGGTGGACCTTTTTTCTGGTGGACCTTTTTTCTGGTGGACCTGCTGAGGTGGACCTTTTTTCTGGTGGACCTTTTTTTCTGGTGGACCTGCTGAGGTGGACCTTTTTTCTGGTGGACCTTTTTTCTGGTGGACCTGCTGAGGTGGACCTTTTTTCTGGTGGACCTTTTTTTCTGGTGGACCTGCTGAGGTGGACCTTTTTTCTGGTGGACCTTTTTTCTGGTGGACCTGCTGAGTTGGACCTTTTTTCTGGTGGACCTTTTTTCTGGTGGACCTGCTGAGGTGGACCTTTTTTCTGGTGGACCTTTTTTCTGGTGGACCTGCTGAGGTGGAACTTTTTTCTGGTGGACCTTTTTTCTGGTGGACCTGCTGAGGTGGACCTTTTTTCTGGTGGACCTTTTGTCTGGTGGACCTGCTGAGGTGGACCTTTTTTCTGGTGGACCTTTTTTCTGGTGGACCTCCTGAGGTGGACCTTTTTTCTGGTGGACCTTTTTTCTGGTGGACCTGCTGAGGTGGACCTTTTTTCTGGTGGACCTTTTCTCTGGTGGACCTGCTGAGGTGGACCTTTTTTCTGGTGGACCTTTTTTCTGGTGGACCTGCTGAGGTGGACGTTTTTTCTGGTGGACCTTTTTTCTGGTGGACCTGCTGAGGTGGACCTTTTTTCTGGTGGACCTTTTTTCTGGTGGACCTGCTGAGGTGGACCTTTTTTCTGGTGGACCTTTTTTCTGGTGGACCTTTTCTCTGGTGGACCTTTTTTCTGGTGGATCTTTTTTCTGGTGGACCTGCTGAGGTGGACCTTTTTTCTGGTGGACATTTTTTCTGGTGGACCTGCTGAGGTGGACCTTTTTTCTGGTGGACCTTTTCTCTGGTGGATTTTTTTTCTGGTGGACCTTTTTTTTGGTGGACCTGCTGAGGTGGACCTTTTTTCTGGTGGACCTTTTTTCTGGTGGACCTGCTGAGGTGGACCTTTTTTCTGGTGGACCTTTTTTCTGGTGGACCTGCTGAGGTGGACCTTTTTTCTGGTGGACCTTTTCTCTGGTGGACCTTTTTTCTGGTGGACCTTTTTTCTGGTGGACCTGCTGAGGTGGACCTTTTTTCTGGTGGACCTGCTGAGGTGGACCTGCTGAGGTGGACCTTTTTTCTGGTGGACCTTTTTTCTGGTGGACCTGCTGAGGTGGACCTTTTTTCTGGTGGACCTTTTTTCTGGTGGACCTCCTGAGGTGGACCTTTTTTCTGGTGGACCTTTTTTCTGGTGGACCTGCTGAGGTGGACCTTTTTTCTGGTGGACCTTTTTTCTGGTGGACCTGCTGAGGTGGACCTTTTTTTTCTGGTGGACCTGCTGAGGTGGACCTGCTGAGGTGGACCTTTTTTCTGGTGGAACTTTTTTCTGGTGGACCTGCTCAGGTGGACCTTTTTTCTGGTGGACCTTTTTTCTGGTGGACCTGCTGAGGTGGACCTTTTTTCTGGTGGACCTTTTTTTCTGGTGGACCTGCTGAGGTGGACCTTATTTCTGGTGCACCTTTTCTCTGGTGGACCTGCTGAGGTGGACCTTTTTTCTGGTGGACCTTTTTTCTGGTGGACCTTTTTTCTGGTGGACCTGCTGAGGTGGACCTTTTTTCTGGTGGACCTTTTTTCTGGTGGACCTGCTGAGGTGGACCTTTTTTCTGGTGGACATTTTTTCTGGTGGACCTGCTGAGGTGGACCTTTTTTCTGCTGGACCTTTTTTCTGGTGGACCTGCTGAGGTGGACCTTTTTTCTGGTGGACCTTTTTTCTGGTGGACCTGCTGAGGTGGACCTTTTTTCTGGTGGACCTTTTTTCTGGTGGACCTGCTGAGGTGGACCTTTTTTCTGGTGGACCTTTTTTCTGGTGGACCTGCTGAGGTGGACCTTTTTTCTGGTGGATCTTTTTTCTGGTGGACCTGCTGAGGTGGAACTTTCTTTAGGTGGACCTTTTTTCTGGTGGACCTGCTGAGGTTGACCTTTATTCTGGTGAACCTGCTGAGGTGGACCTTTTTTCTGGTGGACATTTTCTCTGGTGGACCTGCTGAGGTGGACCTTTTTTCTGGTGGACCTTTTTTCTGGTGGACCTGCTGAGGTGGACCTTTTTTCTGGTGGACCTTTTTTTTCTGGTGGACCTGCTGAGGTGGACCTTTTTTCTGGTGGACCTTTTTTCTGGTGGACCTGCTGAGGTGGACCTTTTTTTCTGGTGGACCTTTTTTCTGGTGGACCTGCTGAGGTGGACCTGCTGAGGTGGACATTTTTTTGGTGGACCTTTTTTCTGGTGGACCTGCTGAGGTGGACCTTTTTTCTGGTGGACCTTTTTTCTGCTGGACCTGCTGAGGTGGACCTTTTTTCTGGTGGACCTTTTTTCTGGTGGACCTTTTTTCTGGTGGACCTGCTGAGGTGGACCTTTTTTCTGGTGGACCTTTTTTTCTGGTGGACCTGCTGAGGTGGACCTTTTTTCTGGTGGACCTTTTTTCTGGTGGACCTGCTGAGGTGGACCTTTTTTCTGGTGGACCTTTTTTTCTGGTGGACCTGCTGAGGTGGACCTTTTTTCTGGTGGACCTTTTTTCTGGTGGACCTGCTGAGTTGGACCTTTTTTCTGGTGGACCTTTTTTCTGGTGGACCTGCTGAGGTGGACCTTTTTTCTGGTGGACCTTTTTTCTGGTGGACCTGCTGAGGTGGAACTTTTTTCTGGTGGACCTTTTTTCTGGTGGACCTGCTGAGGTGGACCTTTTTTCTGGTGGACCTTTTGTCTGGTGGACCTGCTGAGGTGGACCTTTTTTCTGGTGGACCTTTTTTCTGGTGGACCTCCTGAGGTGGACCTTTTTTCTGGTGGACCTTTTTTCTGGTGGACCTGCTGAGGTGGACCTTTTTTCTGGTGGACCTTTTCTCTGGTGGACCTGCTGAGGTGGACCTTTTTTCTGGTGGACCTTTTTTCTGGTGGACCTGCTGAGGTGGACGTTTTTTCTGGTGGACCTTTTTTCTGGTGGACCTGCTGAGGTGGACCTTTTTTCTGGTGGACCTGCTGAGGTGGACCTTTTTTCTGGTGGACCTTTTTTCTGGTGGACCTGCTGAGGTGGACCTTTTTTCTGGTGGACCTTTTTTCTGGTGGACCTTTTCTCTGGTGGACCTTTTTTCTGGTGGATCTTTTTTCTGGTGGACCTGCTGAGGTGGACCTTTTTTCTGGTGGACATTTTTTCTGGTGGACCTGCTGAGGTGGACCTTTTTTCTGGTGGACCTTTTCTCTGGTGGATTTTTTTTCTGGTGGACCTTTTTTTTGGTGGACCTGCTGAGGTGGACCTTTTTTCTGGTGGACCTTTTTTCTGGTGGACCTGCTGAGGTGGACCTTTTTTCTGGTGGACCTTTTTTCTGGTGGACCTGCTGAGGTGGACCTTTTTTCTGGTGGACCTTTTTTCTGGTGGACCTGCTGAGGTGGACCTTTTTTCTGGTGGACCTTTTCTCTGGTGGACCTTTTTTCTGGTGGACCTTTTTTCTGGTGGACCTGCTGAGGTGGACCTTTTTTCTGTTGGACATTTTTTCTGGTGGACCTGCTGAGGTGGACCTTTTTTCTGGTGGACCTTTTCTCTGGTGGACCTTTTTTCTGGTGGACCTTTTTTCTGGTGGACCTGCTGAGGTGGACCTTTTTTCTGGTGGACCTTTCTTCTGGTGGACCTGCTGAGGTGGACCTTTTTTCTGGTGGACCTTTTTTCTGGTGGACCTGCTGAGGTGGACCTTTTTTCTGGTGGACCTTTTTTCTGGTGGACCAGCTGAGGTGGACCTTTTTTCTGGTGGACCTTTTTTCTGGTGGACCAGCTGAGGTGGACCTTTTTTCTGGTGTACCTTTTTTTCTGGTGGACCTGCTGAGGTGGACCTTTTTTTTCTGGTGGACCTGCTGAGGTGGACCTGCTGAGGTGGACCTTTTTTCTGGTGGAACTTTTTTCTGGTGGACCTGCTGAGGTGGACCTTTTTTCTGGTGGACCTTTTTTCTGGTGGACCTGCTGAGGTGGACCTTTTTTCTGGTGGACCTGCTGAGGTGGACCTTTTTTCTGGTGGACCTTTTTTCTGGTGGACCTGCTGAGGTGGACCTTATTTCTGGTGGACCTTTTCTCTGGTGGACCTGCTGAGGTGGACCTTTTTTCTGGTGGACCTTTTTTCTGGTGGACCTGCTGAGGTGGACCTTTTTTCTGGTGGACCTTTTTTCTGGTGGACCTGCTGAGGTGGACCTTTTTTCTGGTGGACATTTTTTCTGGTGGACCTGCTGAGGTGGAGCTTTTTTCTGCTGGACCTTTTTTCTGGTGGACCTGCTGAGGTTGACCTTTTTTCTGGTGGACCTTTTTTCTGGTGGACCTGCTGAGGTGGACCTTTTTTCTGGTGGACCTTTTTTCTGGTGGACCTGCTGAGGTGGACCTTTTTTCTGGTGGACCTTTTTTCTGGTGGACCTGCTGAGGTGGACCTTTTTTCTGGTGGACCTTTTTTCTGGTGGACCTGCTGAGGTGGACCTTTTTTCTGGTGGATCTTTTTTCTGGTGGACCTGCTGAGGTGGAACTTTCTTTAGGTGGACCTTTTTTCTGGTGGACCTGCTGAGGTTGACATTTATTCTGGTGAACCTGCTGAGGTGGACCTTTTTTCTGGTGGACATTTTCTCTGGTGGACCTGCTGAGGTGGACCTTTTTTCTGGTGGACCTTTTTTCTGGTGGACCTGATGAGGTGGACCTTTTTTCTGGTGGACCTTTTTTCTGGTGGACCAGCTGAGGTGGACTTTTTTTCTGGTGGACATTTTTTCTGGTGGACCTGCTGAGGTGGACCTTTTTTTCTGGTGGACCTTTTTTCTGGTGGACCTGCTGAGGTGGACCTGCTGAGGTGGACATTTTTTTGGTGGACCTTTTTTCTGGTGGACCTGCTGAGGTGGACCTTTTTTCTGGTGGACCTTTTTTCTGGTGGACCTGCTGAGGTGGACCTTTTTTCTGGTGGACCTTTTCTCTGGTGGACCTTTTTTCTGGTGGACCTGCTGAGGGCGACCTTTTTTCTGGTGGACCTTTTTTCTGGTGGACCTTTTTTCTGGTGGACCTGCTGAGGTGGACCTTTTTTCTGGTGGACCTTTTTTCTGGTGGACCTGCTGAGGTGGACCTTTTTTCTGGTGGACCTTTTTTTCTGGTGGACCTGCTGAGGTGGACCTTTTTTCTGGTGGACCTTTTTTCTGGTGGACCTGCTGAGGTGGATCTTTTTTCTGGTGGATCTTTTTTCTGGAGGACCTGCTGAGGTGGACCTTTTTTCTGGTGGACCTTTTTTCTGGTGGACCTGCTGAGGTGGACCTTTTTTTCTGGTGGACCTGCTGAGGTGGACCTGCTGAGGTGGACCTTTTTTCTGGTGGACCTTTTTTCTGGTGGACCTGCTGAGGTGGATCTTTTTTCTGGTGGACCTTTTTTCTGGTGGACCTCCTGAGGTGGACCTTTTTTCTGGTGGACCTTTTGTCTGGTGGACCTGCTGAGGTGGACCTTTTTTCTGGTGGACCTTTTTTCTGGTGGACCTCCTGAGGTGGACCTTTTTTCTGGTGGACCTTTTTTCTGGTGGACCTGCTGAGGTGGACCTTTTTTCTGGTGGACCTTTTCTCTGGTGGACCTGCTGAGGTGGACCTTTTTTCTGGTGGACCTTTTTTCTGGTGGACCTGCTGAGGTGGACGTTTTTTCTGGTGGACCTTTTTTCTGGTGGACCTGCTGAGGTGGACCTTTTTTCTGGTGGACCTGCTGAGGTGGACCTTTTTTCTGCTGGACCTTTTTTCTGGTGGACCTGCTGAGGTGGACCTTTTTTCTGGTGGACCTTTTTTCTGGTGGACCTGCTGAGGTGGACCTTTTTTCTGGTGGACCTTTTTTCTGGTGGACCTGCTGAGGTGGACCTTTTTTCTGGTGGACCTTTTTTCTGGTGGACCTGCTGAGGTGGACCTTTTTTCTGGTGGACCTTTTTTCTGGTGGACCTGCTGAGGTGGACCTTTTTTCTGGTGGACCTTTTTTTCTGGTGGACCTGCTGAGGTGGACCTTTTTTTCTGGTGGACCTTTTTTCTGGTGGACCTTTTTTCTAGTGGACCTGCTGAGGTGGACCTTTTTTCTGGTGGACCTTTTTTTCTGGTGGACCTGCTGAGGTGGACCTTTTTTCTGGTGCACCTTTTTTCTGGTGGACCTGCTGAGGTGGACCTTTTTTCTGGTGGACCTTTTTTCTGGTGGACCTGCTGAGGTGGACCTTTTTTCTGGTGGACCTTTTTTCTGGTGGACCTGCTGAGGTGGACCTTTTTTCTGGTGGACCTTTTCTCTGGTGGACCTTTTTTTCTGGTGGACCTTTTTTCTGGTGGACCTGCTGAGGTGGACCTTTTTTCTGGTGGACCTTTTTTCTGGTGGACCAGCTGAGGTGGACCTTTTTTCTGGTGGACCTTTTTTCTGGTGGACCAGCTGAGGTGGACCTTTTTTCTGGTGTACCTTTTTTTCTGGTGGACCTGCTGAGGTGGACCTTTTTTTTCTGGTGGACCTGCTGAGGTGGACCTGCTGAGGTGGACCTTTTTTCTGGTGGAACTTTTTTCTGGTGGACCTGCTGAGGTGGACCTTTTTTCTGGTGGACCTTTTTTCTGGTGGACCTGCTGAGGTGGACCTTTTTTCTGGTGGACCTGCTGAGGTGGACCTTTTTTCTGGTGGACCTTTTTTCTGGTGGACCTGCTGAGGTGGACCTTATTTCTGGTGGACCTTTTCTCTGGTGGACCTGCTGAGGTGGACCTTTTTTCTGGTGGACCTTTTTTCTGGTGGACCTGCTGAGGTGGACCTTTTTTCTGGTGGACCTTTTTTCTGGTGGACCTGCTGAGGTGGACCTTTTTTCTGGTGGACATTTTTTCTGGTGGACCTGCTGAGGTGGAGCTTTTTTCTGCTGGACCTTTTTTCTGGTGGACCTGCTGAGGTTGACCTTTTTTCTGGTGGACCTTTTTTCTGGTGGACCTGCTGAGGTGGACCTTTTTTCTGGTGGACCTTTTTTCTGGTGGACCTGCTGAGGTGGACCTTTTTTCTGGTGGACCTTTTTTCTGGTGGACCTGCTGAGGTGGACCTTTTTTCTGGTGGACCT
The DNA here is from genome assembly GCF_036417535.1 of Chlamydotis macqueenii. NCBI lineage: Eukaryota > Metazoa > Chordata > Aves > Otidiformes > Otididae > Chlamydotis > Chlamydotis macqueenii. Next base: position 12,901,126 of record NC_141592.1, read on the forward strand.
TTTTTCTGGTGGACCTGCTGAGGTGGACCTTTTTTCTGGTGGATCTTTTTTCTGGTGGACCTGCTGAGGTGGAACTTTCTTTAGGTGGACCTTTTTTCTGGTGGACCTGCTGAGGTTGACATTTATTCTGGTGAACCTGCTGAGGTGGACCTTTTTTCTGGTGGACATTTTCTCTGGTGGACCTGCTGAGGTGGACCTTTTTTCTGGTGGACCTTTTTTCTGGTGGACCTGATGAGGTGGACCTTTTTTCTGGTGGACCTTTTTTCTGGTGGACCAGCTGAGGTGGACTTTTTTTCTGGTGGACATTTTTTCTGGTGGACCTGCTGAGGTGGACCTTTTTTTCTGGTGGACCTTTTTTCTGGTGGACCTGCTGAGGTGGACCTGCTGAGGTGGACATTTTTTTGGTGGACCTTTTTTCTGGTGGACCTGCTGAGGTGGACCTTTTTTCTGGTGGACCTTTTTTCTGGTGGACCTGCTGAGGTGGACCTTTTTTCTGGTGGACCTTTTCTCTGGTGGACCTTTTTTCTGGTGGACCTGCTGAGGGCGACCTTTTTTCTGGTGGACCTTTTTTCTGGTGGACCTTTTTTCTGGTGGACCTGCTGAGGTGGACCTTTTTTCTGGTGGACCTTTTTTCTGGTGGACCTGCTGAGGTGGACCTTTTTTCTGGTGGACCTTTTTTTCTGGTGGACCTGCTGAGGTGGACCTTTTTTCTGGTGGACCTTTTTTCTGGTGGACCTGCTGAGGTGGATCTTTTTTCTGGTGGATCTTTTTTCTGGAGGACCTGCTGAGGTGGACCTTTTTTCTGGTGGACCTTTTTTCTGGTGGACCTGCTGAGGTGGACCTTTTTTTCTGGTGGACCTGCTGAGGTGGACCTGCTGAGGTGGACCTTTTTTCTGGTGGACCTTTTTTCTGGTGGACCTGCTGAGGTGGATCTTTTTTCTGGTGGACCTTTTTTCTGGTGGACCTCCTGAGGTGGACCTTTTTTCTGGTGGACCTTTTGTCTGGTGGACCTGCTGAGGTGGACCTTTTTTCTGGTGGACCTTTTTTCTGGTGGACCTCCTGAGGTGGACCTTTTTTCTGGTGGACCTTTTTTCTGGTGGACCTGCTGAGGTGGACCTTTTTTCTGGTGGACCTTTTCTCTGGTGGACCTGCTGAGGTGGACCTTTTTTCTGGTGGACCTTTTTTCTGGTGGACCTGCTGAGGTGGACGTTTTTTCTGGTGGACCTTTTTTCTGGTGGACCTGCTGAGGTGGACCTTTTTTCTGGTGGACCTGCTGAGGTGGACCTTTTTTCTGCTGGACCTTTTTTCTGGTGGACCTGCTGAGGTGGACCTTTTTTCTGGTGGACCTTTTTTCTGGTGGACCTGCTGAGGTGGACCTTTTTTCTGGTGGACCTTTTTTCTGGTGGACCTGCTGAGGTGGACCTTTTTTCTGGTGGACCTTTTTTCTGGTGGACCTGCTGAGGTGGACCTTTTTTCTGGTGGACCTTTTTTCTGGTGGACCTGCTGAGGTGGACCTTTTTTCTGGTGGACCTTTTTTTCTGGTGGACCTGCTGAGGTGGACCTTTTTTTCTGGTGGACCTTTTTTCTGGTGGACCTTTTTTCTAGTGGACCTGCTGAGGTGGACCTTTTTTCTGGTGGACCTTTTTTTCTGGTGGACCTGCTGAGGTGGACCTTTTTTCTGGTGCACCTTTTTTCTGGTGGACCTGCTGAGGTGGACCTTTTTTCTGGTGGACCTTTTTTCTGGTGGACCTGCTGAGGTGGACCTTTTTTCTGGTGGACCTTTTTTCTGGTGGACCTGCTGAGGTGGACCTTTTTTCTGGTGGACCTTTTCTCTGGTGGACCTTTTTTTCTGGTGGACCTTTTTTCTGGTGGACCTGCTGAGGTGGACCTTTTTTCTGGTGGACCTTTTTTCTGGTGGACCTGCTGAGGTGGACCTTTTTTCTGGTGGACCTGCTGAGGTGGACCTGCTGAGGTGGACCTTTTTTCTGGTGGACCTGCTGAGGTGCACCTTTTTTTCTGGTGGAGCTGCTGAGGTGGACCTTTTTTCTGGTAAACCTTTTTAATGGTGGACCTGCCTAGGTGGACCTTTTTTCTGGTGGGCCTTTTTTCCGGTGGACCTGCTGAGGTGGACCTTTTTTCTGGGGGACCTTTTTTCTGGTGGACCTGCTGAGGTGGACCTTTTTTCTGGTGGACCTTTTTTCTAACGGACCTGCTGAGGTGGACCTTTTTTCTGGTGGACCTTTTTTCTGGTGGACCTGCTGAGGTGGACCTTTTTTCTGGTGGACCTTTTTTCTGGAGGACCTGCTGAGGTGGACCTTTTTTCTGGTGGACCTTTTTTCTGGTGGACCTGCTGAGGTGGACCTTTTTTTCTGGTGGACCTGCTGAGGTGGACCTGCTGAGGTGGACCTTTTTTCTGGTGGACCTTTTTTCTGGTGGACCTGCTGAGGTGGACATTTTTTCTGGTGTACCTTTTTTCTGGAGGACCTGCTGAGGTGGACCTTTTTTCTGGTGGACCTCCTGAGGTGGACCTTTTTCCTGGTGGACATTTTGTCTGGTGGACCTGCTGAGGTGGACCTTTTTTCTGGTGGACCTTTTTTCTGGTGGACCTGCTGAGGTGGACCTTTTTTCTGGTGGACCTTTTGTCTGGTGGACCTGCTGAGGTGGACCTTTTTTCTGGTGGACATTTTTTCTGGTGGACCTCCTGAGGTGGACCTTTTTTCTGGTGGACCTTTTTTCTGGTGGACCTGCTGAGGTGGACCTTTTTTCTGGTGGACCTTTTCTCTGGTGGACCTGCTGAGGTGGACCTTTTTTCTGGTGGACCTTTTTTCTGGTGGACCTGCTGAGGTGGACGTTTTTTCTGGTGGACCTTTTTTCTGGTGGACCTGCTGAGGTGGACCTTTTTTCTGGTGGACCTGCTGAGGTGGACCTTTTTTCTGGTGGACCTTTTTTCTGGTGGACCTGCTGAGGTGGACCTTTTTTCTGGTGGACCTTTTTTCTGGTGGACCTTTTCTCTGGTGGACCTTTTTTCTGGTGGATCTTTTTTCTGGTGGACCTGCTGAGGTGGACCTTTTTTCTGGTGGACCTTTTGTCTGGTGGACCTGCTGAGGTGGACCTTTTTTCTGGTGGACCTTTTTTCTGGTGGACCTCCTGAGGTGGACCTTTTTTCTGGTGGACCTTTTTTCTGGTGGACCTGCTGAGGTGGACCTTTTTTCTGGTGGACCTTTTCTCTGGTGGACCTGCTGAGGTGGACCTTTTTTCTGGTGGACCTTTTTTCTGGTGGACCTGCTGAGGTGGACGTTTTTTCTGGTGGACCTTTTTTCTGGTGGACCTGCTGAGGTGGACCTTTTTTCTGGTGGACCTGCTGAGGTGGACCTTTTTTCTGCTGGACCTTTTTTCTGGTGGACCTGCTGAGGTGGACCTTTTTTCTGGTGGACCTTTTTTCTGGTGGACCTGCTGAGGTGGACCTTTTTTCTGGTGGACCTTTTTTCTGGTGGACCTGCTGAGGTGGACCTTTTTTCTGGTGGACCTTTTTTCTGGTGGACCTGCTGAGGTGGACCTTTTTTCTGGTGGACCTTTTTTCTGGTGGACCTGCTGAGGTGGACCTTTTTTCTGGTGGACCTTTTTTTCTGGTGGACCTGCTGAGGTGGACCTTTTTTTCTGGTGGACCTTTTTTCTGGTGGACCTTTTTTCTAGTGGACCTGCTGAGGTGGACCTTTTTTCTGGTGGACCTTTTTTTCTGGTGGACCTGCTGAGGTGGACCTTTTTTCTGGTGCACCTTTTTTCTGGTGGACCTGCTGAGGTGGACCTTTTTTCTGGTGGACCTTTTTTCTGGTGGACCTGCTGAGGTGGACCTTTTTTCTGGTGGACCTTTTTTCTGGTGGACCTGCTGAGGTGGACCTTTTTTCTGGTGGACCTTTTCTCTGGTGGACCTTTTTTTCTGGTGGACCTTTTTTCTGGTGGACCTGCTGAGGTGGACCTTTTTTCTGGTGGACCTTTTTTCTGGTGGACCTGCTGAGGTGGACCTTTTTTCTGGTGGACCTGCTGAGGTGGACCTGCTGAGGTGGACCTTTTTTCTGGTGGACCTGCTGAGGTGCACCTTTTTTTCTGGTGGAGCTGCTGAGGTGGACCTTTTTTCTGGTAAACCTTTTTAATGGTGGACCTGCCTAGGTGGACCTTTTTTCTGGTGGGCCTTTTTTCCGGTGGACCTGCTGAGGTGGACCTTTTTTCTGGGGGACCTTTTTTCTGGTGGACCTGCTGAGGTGGACCTTTTTTCTGGTGGACCTTTTTTCTAACGGACCTGCTGAGGTGGACCTTTTTTCTGGTGGACCTTTTTTCTGGTGGACCTGCTGAGGTGGACCTTTTTTCTGGTGGACCTTTTTTCTGGAGGACCTGCTGAGGTGGACCTTTTTTCTGGTGGACCTTTTTTCTGGTGGACCTGCTGAGGTGGACCTTTTTTTCTGGTGGACCTGCTGAGGTGGACCTGCTGAGGTGGACCTTTTTTCTGGTGGACCTTTTTTCTGGTGGACCTGCTGAGGTGGACCTTTTTTCTGGTGTACCTTTTTTCTGGAGGACCTGCTGAGGTGGACCTTTTTTCTGGTGGACCTCCTGAGGTGGACCTTTTTCCTGGTGGACATTTTGTCTGGTGGACCTGCTGAGGTGGACCTTTTTTCTGGTGGACCTTTTTTCTGGTGGACCTGCTGAGGTGGACCTTTTTTCTGGTGGACCTTTTGTCTGGTGGACCTGCTGAGGTGGACCTTTTTTCTGGTGGACCTTTTTTCTGGTGGACCTCCTGAGGTGGACCTTTTTTTCTGGTGGACCTTTTTTCTGGTGGACCTGCTGAGGTGGACCTTTTTTCTGGTGGACCTTTTCTCTGGTGGACCTGCTGAGGTGGACCTTTTTTCTGGTGGACCTTTTTTCTGGTGGACCTGCTGAGGTGGACGTTTTTTCTGGTGGACCTTTTTTCTGGTGGACCTGCTGAGGTGGACCTTTTTTCTGGTGGACCTGCTGAGGTGGACCTTTTTTCTGGTGGACCTTTTTTCTGGTGGACCTGCTGAGGTGGACCTTTTTTCTGGTGGACCTTTTTTCTGGTGGACCTTTTCTCTGGTGGACCTTTTTTTCTGGTGGATCTTTTTTTCTGGTGGACCTGCTGAGGTGGACCTTTTTTCTGGTGGACATTTTTTCTGGTGGACCTGCTGAGGTGGACCTTTTTTCTGGTGGACCTTTTCTCTGGTGGATTTTTTTTCTGGTGGACCTTTTTTTTGGTGGACCTGCTGAGGTGGACCTTTTTTCTGGTGGACCTTTTTTCTGGTGGACCTGCTGAGGTGGACCTTTTTTCTGGTGGACCTTTTTTCTGGTGGACCTGCTGAGGTGGACCTTTTTTCTGGTGGACCTTTTCTCTGGTGGACCTTTTTTCTGGTGGACCTTTTTTCTGGTGAACCTGCTGAGGTGGACCTTTTTTCTGGTGGACCTTTTCTCTGGTGGACCTGCTGAGGTGGACCTGCTGAGGTGGACCTTTTTTCTGGTGGACCTGCTGAGGTGGACCTGCTGAGGTGGACCTTTTTTCTGGTGGACCTTTTTTCTGGTGGACCTTTTTTCTGGAGGACCTGCTGAGGTGGACCTTTTTTCTGGTGGACCTTTTTTCTGGTGGACCTGCTGAGGTGGACCTTTTTTCTGGTGAACCTTTTTTCTGGTGGACCTGCTGAGGTGGACCTTTTTTCTGGTGGACCTTTTTTTCTGGAGGACCTGCTGAGGTGGACCTTTTTTCTGGTGGACCTTTTTTCTGGTGGACCTCCTGAGGTGGACCTTTTTTCTGGTGGACCTTTTTTCTGGTGCACCTGCTGAGGTGGACCTTTTTTCTGGTGGACATTTTTTCTGGTGGACCTGCTGAGGTGGACGTTTTTTCTGGTGGATCTTTTTTCTGGTGGACCTGCTGAGGTGGACCTTTTTTCTGGTGGACCTTTTTTCTGGTGGACCTGCTGAGGTGGACCTTTTTTCTGGTGGACCTTTTTTCTGGTGGACCTGCTGAGGTGGACCTTTTTTCTGGTGGACCTGCTGAGGTGGCCCTTTTTTCTGGTGGACCTTTTTTCTGGTGGACCTGCTGAGGTGGACCTGCTGAGGTGGACCTTTTTTCTGGTGGACCTTTTTTCTGGTGGACCTGCTGAGGTGGACCTTTTTTCTGGTGGACCTTTTCTTGGGTGGACCTTTTTTCTGGTGGACCTGCTGAGGTGTACCTGCTGAGGTGGACCTTTTTTCTGGTGGACCTTTTTTCTGGTGGACCTGCTGAGGTGGACCTTTTTTCTGGTGGACCTTTTTTCTGGTGGACCTGCTGAGGTGGACCTTATTTCTGGTGGACCTTTTCTCTGGTGGACCTGCTGAGGTGGACCTTTTTTCTGGTGGACCTTTTTTCTGGTGGACCTGCTGAGGTGGACCTTTTTTCTGGTGGACCTTTTTTCTGGTGGACCTGCTGAGGTGGACCTTTTTTCTGGTGGACATTTTTTCTGGTGGACCTGCTGAGGTGGAGCTTTTTTCTGCTGGACCTTTTTTCTGGTGGACCTGCTGAGGTTGACCTTTTTTCTGGTGGACCTTTTTTCTGGTGGACCTGCTGAGGTGGACCTTTTTTCTGGTGGACCTTTTTTCTGGTGGACCTGCTGAGGTGGACCTTTTTTCTGGTGGACCTTTTTTCTGGTGGACCTGCTGAGGTGGACCTTTTTTCTGGTGGACCTTTTTTCTGGTGGACCTGCTGAGGTGGACCTTATTTCTGGTGGACCTTTTTTCTGGTGGACCTGCTGAGGTGGACCTTTTTTCTGGTGGATCTTTTTTCTGGTGGACCTGCTGAGGTGGAACTTTCTTTAGGTGGACCTTTTTTCTGGTGGACCTGCTGAGGTTGACATTTATTCTGGTGAACCTGCTGAGGTGGACCTTTTTTCTGGTGGACATTTTCTCTGGTGGACCTGCTGAGGTGGACCTTTTTTCTGGTGGACCTTTTTTCTGGTGGACCTGATGAGGTGGACCTTTTTTCTGGTGGACCTTTTTTCTGGTGGACCTGCTGAGGTGGACTTTTTTTCTGGTGGACATTTTTTCTGGTGGACCTGCTGAGGTGGACCTTTTTTTCTGGTGGACCTTTTTTCTGGTGGACCTGCTGAGGTGGACCTGCTGAGGTGGACATTTTTTTGGTGGACCTTTTTTCTGGTGGACCTGCTGAGGTGGACCTTTTTTCTGGTGGACCTTTTTTCTGGTGGACCTGCTGAGGTGGACCTTTTTTCTGGTGGACCTTTTCTCTGGTGGACCTTTTTTCTGGTGGACCTGCTGAGGTGGACCTTTTTTCTGGTGGACCTTTTTTCTGGTGGACCTTTTTTCTGGTGGACCTGCTGAGGTGGACCTTTTTTCTGGTGGACCTTTTTTCTGGTGGACCTGCTGAGGTGGACCTTTTTTCTGGTGGACCTTTTTTTCTGGTGGACCTGCTGAGGTGGACCTTTTTTCTGGTGGACCTTTTTTCTGGTGGACCTGCTGAGGTGGATCTTTTTTCTGGTGGATCTTTTTTCTGGAGGACCTGCTGAGGTGGACCTTTTTTCTGGTGGACCTTTTTTCTGGTGGACCTGCTGAGGTGGACCTTTTTTCTGGTGGACCTGCTGAGGTGGACCTGCTGAGGTGGACCTTTTTTCTGGTGGACCTTTTTTCTGGTGGACCTGCTGAGGTGGACCTTTTTTCTGGTGGACCTTTTTTCTGGTGGACCTGCTGAGGTGGACCTTTTTTCTGGTGGACCTTTTGTCTGGTGGACCTGCTGAGGTGGACCTTTTTTCTGGTGGACCTTTTTTCTGGTGGACCTCCTGAGGTGGACCTTTTTTCTGGTGGACCTTTTCTCTGGTGGACCTGCTGAGGTGGACCTTTTTTCTGGTGGACCTTTTTTCTGGTGGACCTGCTGAGGTGGACGTTTTTTCTGGTGGACCTTTTTTCTGGTGGACCTGCTGAGGTGGACCTTTTTTCTGGTGGACCTTTTTTCTGGTGGACCTGCTGAGGTGGACCTTTTTTCTGGTGAACCTTTTTTCTGGTGGACCTGCTGAGGTGGACCTTTTTTCTGGTGGACCTTTTTTCTGGAGGACCTGCTGAGGTGGACCTTTTTTCTGGTGGACCTTTTTTCTGGTGGACCTCCTGAGGTGGACCTTTTTTCTGGTGGACCTTTTTTCTGGTGCACCTGCTGAGGTGGACCTTTTTTCTGGTGGACATTTTTTCTGGTGGACCTGCTGAGGTGGACGTTTTTTCTGGTGGATCTTTTTTCTGGTGGACCTGCTGAGGTGGACCTTTTTTCTGGTGGACCTTTTTTCTGGTGGACCTGCTGAGGTGGACCTTTTTTCTGGTGGACCTTTTTTCTGGTGGACCTGCTGAGGTGGACCTTTTTTCTGGTGGACCTGCTGAGGTGGCCCTTTTTTCTGGTGGACCTTTTTTCTGGTGGACCTGCTGAGGTGGACCTGCTGAGGTGGACCTTTTTTCTGGTGGACCTTTTTTCTGGTGGACCTGCTGAGGTGGACCTTTTTTCTGGTGGACCTTTTCTCTGGTGGACCTTTTTTCTGGTGGACCTGCTGAGGTGTACCTGCTGAGGTGGACCTTTTTTCTGGTGGACCTTTTTTCTGGTGGACCTGCTGAGGTGGACCTTTTTTCTGGTGGACCTTTTTTCTGGTGGACCTGCTGAGGTGGACCTTATTTCTGGTGGACCTTTTCTCTGGTGGACCTGCTGAGGTGGACCTTTTTTCTGGTGGACCTTTTTTCTGGTGGACCTGCTGAGGTGGACCTTTTTTCTGGTGGACCTTTTTTCTGGTGGACCTGCTGAGGTGGACCTTTTTTCTGGTGGACATTTTTTCTGGTGGACCTGCTGAGGTGGAGCTTTTTTCTGCTGGACCTTTTTTCTGGTGGACCTGCTGAGGTTGACCTTTTTTCTGGTGGACCTTTTTTCTGGTGGACCTGCTGAGGTGGACCTTTTTTCTGGTGGATTTTTTTTCTGGTGGACCTGCTGAGGTGGACCTTTTTTCTGGTGGACCTTTTTTCTGGTGGACCTGCTGAGGTGGACCTTATTTCTGGTGGACCTTTTTTCTGGTGGACCTGCTGAGGTGGACCTTTTTTCTGGTGGATCTTTTTTCTGGTGGACCTGCTGAGGTGGAACTTTCTTTAGGTGGACCTTTTTTCTGGTGGACCTGCTGAGGTTGACATTTATTCTGGTGAACCTGCTGAGGTGGACCTTTTTTCTGGTGGACATTTTCTCTGGTGGACCTGCTGAGGTGGACCTTTTTTCTAGTGGACCTTTTTTCTGGTGGACCTGATGAGGTGGACCTTTTTTCTGGTGGACCTTTTTTCTGGTGGACCTGCTGAGGTGGACTTTTTTTCTGGTGGACATTTTTTCTGGTGGACCTGCTGAGGTGGACCTTTTTTTCTGGTGGACCTTTTTTCTGGTGGACCTGCTGAGGTGGACCTGCTGAGGTGGACATTTTTTTGGTGGACCTTTTTTCTGGTGGACCTGCTGAGGTGGACCTTTTTTCTGGTGGACCTTTTTTCTGGTGGACCTGCTGAGGTGGACCTTTTTTCTGGTGGACCTTTTCTCTGGTGGACCTTTTTTCTGGTGGACCTGCTGAGGTGGACCTTTTTTCTGGTGGACCTTTTTTCTGGTGGACCTGCTGAGGTGGACCTTTTTTCTGGTGGACCTTTTTTCTGGTGGACCTGCTGAGGTGGACCTTTTTTCTGGTGGACCTTTTTTCTGGTGGACCTGCTGAGGTGGACCTTTTTTCTGGTGGACCTTTTCTCTGGTGGACCTGCTGAGGTGGACCTTTTTTCTGGTGGACCTTTTTTCTGGTGGACCTGCTGAGGTGGACGTTTTTTCTGGTGGACCTTTTTTCTGGTGGACCTGCTGAGGTGGACCTTTTTTCTGGTGGACCTGCTGAGGTGGACCTTTTTTCTGCTGGACCTTTTTTCTGGTGGACCTGCTGAGGTGGACCTTTTTTCTGGTGGACCTTTTTTCTGGTGGACCTGCTGAGGTGGACCTTTTTTCTGGTGGACCTTTTTTCTGGTGGACCTGCTGAGGTGGACCTTTTTTCTGGTGGACCTTTTTTCTGGTGGACCTGCTGAGGTGGACCTTTTTTCTGGTGGACCTTTTTTCTGGTGGACCTGCTGAGGTGGACCTTTTTTCTGGTGGACCTTTTTTTCTGGTGGACCTGCTGAGGTGGACCTTTTTTTCTGGTGGACCTTTTTTCTGGTGGACCTTTTTTCTAGTGGACCTGCTGAGGTGGACCTTTTTTCTGGTGGACCTTTTTTTCTGGTGGACCTGCTGAGGTGGACCTTTTTTCTGGTGCACCTTTTTTCTGGTGGACCTGCTGAGGTGGACCTTTTTTCTGGTGGACCTTTTTTCTGGTGGACCTGCTGAGGTGGACCTTTTTTCTGGTGGACCTTTTTTCTGGTGGACCTGCTGAGGTGGACCTTTTTTCTGGTGGACCTTTTCTCTGGTGGACCTTTTTTTCTGGTGGACCTTTTTTCTGGTGGACCTGCTGAGGTGGACCTTTTTTCTGGTGGACCTTTTTTCTGGTGGACCTGCTGAGGTGGACCTTTTTTCTGGTGGACCTGCTGAGGTGGACCTGCTGAGGTGGACCTTTTTTCTGGTGGACCTGCTGAGGTGCACCTTTTTTTCTGGTGGAGCTGCTGAGGTGGACCTTTTTTCTGGTAAACCTTTTTAATGGTGGACCTGCCTAGGTGGACCTTTTTTCTGGTGGGCCTTTTTTCCGGTGGACCTGCTGAGGTGGACCTTTTTTCTGGGGGACCTTTTTTCTGGTGGACCTGCTGAGGTGGACCTTTTTTCTGGTGGACCTTTTTTCTAACGGACCTGCTGAGGTGGACCTTTTTTCTGGTGGACCTTTTTTCTGGTGGACCTGCTGAGGTGGACCTTTTTTCTGGTGGACCTTTTTTCTGGAGGACCTGCTGAGGTGGACCTTTTTTCTGGTGGACCTTTTTTCTGGTGGACCTGCTGAGGTGGACCTTTTTTTCTGGTGGACCTGCTGAGGTGGACCTGCTGAGGTGGACCTTTTTTCTGGTGGACCTTTTTTCTGGTGGACCTGCTGAGGTGGACCTTTTTTCTGGTGTACCTTTTTTCTGGAGGACCTGCTGAGGTGGACCTTTTTTCTGGTGGACCTCCTGAGGTGGACCTTTTTCCTGGTGGACATTTTGTCTGGTGGACCTGCTGAGGTGGACCTTTTTTCTGGTGGACCTTTTTTCTGGTGGACCTGCTGAGGTGGACCTTTTTTCTGGTGGACCTTTTGTCTGGTGGACCTGCTGAGGTGGACCTTTTTTCTGGTGGACCTTTTTTCTGGTGGACCTCCTGAGGTGGACCTTTTTTTCTGGTGGACCTTTTTTCTGGTGGACCTGCTGAGGTGGACCTTTTTTCTGGTGGACCTTTTCTCTGGTGGACCTGCTGAGGTGGACCTTTTTTCTGGTGGACCTTTTTTCTGGTGGACCTGCTGAGGTGGACGTTTTTTCTGGTGGACCTTTTTTCTGGTGGACCTGCTGAGGTGGACCTTTTTTCTGGTGGACCTGCTGAGGTGGACCTTTTTTCTGGTGGACCTTTTTTCTGGTGGACCTGCTGAGGTGGACCTTTTTTCTGGTGGACCTTTTTTCTGGTGGACCTTTTCTCTGGTGGACCTTTTTTTCTGGTGGATCTTTTTTTCTGGTGGACCTGCTGAGGTGGACCTTTTTTCTGGTGGACATTTTTTCTGGTGGACCTGCTGAGGTGGACCTTTTTTCTGGTGGACCTTTTCTCTGGTGGATTTTTTTTCTGGTGGACCTTTTTTTTGGTGGACCTGCTGAGGTGGACCTTTTTTCTGGTGGACCTTTTTTCTGGTGGACCTGCTGAGGTGGACCTTTTTTCTGGTGGACCTTTTTTCTGGTGGACCTGCTGAGGTGGACCTTTTTTCTGGTGGACCTTTTCTCTGGTGGACCTTTTTTCTGGTGGACCTTTTTTCTGGTGAACCTGCTGAGGTGGACCTTTTTTCTGGTGGACCTTTTCTCTGGTGGACCTGCTGAGGTGGACCTGCTGAGGTGGACCTTTTTTCTGGTGGACCTGCTGAGGTGGACCTGCTGAGGTGGACCTTTTTTCTGGTGGACCTTTTTTCTGGTGGACCTTTTTTCTGGAGGACCTGCTGAGGTGGACCTTTTTTCTGGTGGACCTTTTTTCTGGTGGACCTGCTGAGGTGGACCTTTTTTCTGGTGAACCTTTTTTCTGGTGGACCTGCTGAGGTGGACCTTTTTTCTGGTGGACCTTTTTTTCTGGAGGACCTGCTGAGGTGGACCTTTTTTCTGGTGGACCTTTTTTCTGGTGGACCTCCTGAGGTGGACCTTTTTTCTGGTGGACCTTTTTTCTGGTGCACCTGCTGAGGTGGACCTTTTTTCTGGTGGACATTTTTTCTGGTGGACCTGCTGAGGTGGACGTTTTTTCTGGTGGATCTTTTTTCTGGTGGACCTGCTGAGGTGGACCTTTTTTCTGGTGGACCTTTTTTCTGGTGGACCTGCTGAGGTGGACCTTTTTTCTGGTGGACCTTTTTTCTGGTGGACCTGCTGAGGTGGACCTTTTTTCTGGTGGACCTGCTGAGGTGGCCCTTTTCTCTGGTGGACCTTTTTTCTGGTGGACCTGCTGAGGTGGACCTGCTGAGGTGGACCTTTTTTCTGGTGGACCTTTTTTCTGGTGGACCTGCTGAGGTGGACCTTTTTTCTGGTGGACCTTTTCTTGGGTGGACCTTTTTTCTGGTGGACCTGCTGAGGTGTACCTGCTGAGGTGGACCTTTTTTCTGGTGGACCTTTTTTCTGGTGGACCTGCTGAGGTGGACCTTTTTTCTGGTGGACCTTTTTTCTGGTGGACCTGCTGAGGTGGACCTTATTTCTGGTGGACCTTTTCTCTGGTGGACCTGCTGAGGTGGACCTTTTTTCTGGTGGACCTTTTTTCTGGTGGACCTGCTGAGGTGGACCTTTTTTCTGGTGGACCTTTTTTCTGGTGGACCTGCTGAGGTGGACCTTTTTTCTGGTGGACATTTTTTCTGGTGGACCTGCTGAGGTGGAGCTTTTTTCTGCTGGACCTTTTTTCTGGTGGACCTGCTGAGGTTGACCTTTTTTCTGGTGGACCTTTTTTCTGGTGGACCTGCTGAGGTGGACCTTTTTTCTGGTGGACCTTTTTTCTGGTGGACCTGCTGAGGTGGACCTTTTTTCTGGTGGACCTTTTTTCTGGTGGACCTGCTGAGGTGGACCTTTTTTCTGGTGGACCTTTTTTCTGGTGGACCTGCTGAGGTGGACCTTATTTCTGGTGGACCTTTTTTCTGGTGGACCTGCTGAGGTGGACCTTTTTTCTGGTGGATCTTTTTTCTGGTGGACCTGCTGAGGTGGAACTTTCTTTAGGTGGACCTTTTTTCTGGTGGACCTGCTGAGGTTGACATTTATTCTGGTGAACCTGCTGAGGTGGACCTTTTTTCTGGTGGACATTTTCTCTGGTGGACCTGCTGAGGTGGACCTTTTTTCTGGTGGACCTTTTTTCTGGTGGACCTGATGAGGTGGACCTTTTTTCTGGTGGACCTTTTTTCTGGTGGACCTGCTGAGGTGGACTTTTTTTCTGGTGGACATTTTTTCTGGTGGACCTGCTGAGGTGGACCTTTTTTTCTGGTGGACCTTTTTTCTGGTGGACCTGCTGAGGTGGACCTGCTGAGGTGGACATTTTTTTGGTGGACCTTTTTTCTGGTGGACCTGCTGAGGTGGACCTTTTTTCTGGTGGACCTTTTTTCTGGTGGACCTGCTGAGGTGGACCTTTTTTCTGGTGGACCTTTTCTCTGGTGGACCTTTTTTCTGGTGGACCTGCTGAGGTGGACCTTTTTTCTGGTGGACCTTTTTTCTGGTGGACCTTTTTTCTGGTGGACCTGCTGAGGTGGACCTTTTTTCTGGTGGACCTTTTTTCTGGTGGACCTGCTGAGGTGGACCTTTTTTCTGGTGGACCTTTTTTTCTGGTGGACCTGCTGAGGTGGACCTTTTTTCTGGTGGACCTTTTTTCTGGTGGACCTGCTGAGGTGGATCTTTTTTCTGGTGGATCTTTTTTCTGGAGGACCTGCTGAGGTGGACCTTTTTTCTGGTGGACCTTTTTTCTGGTGGACCTGCTGAGGTGGACCTTTTTTCTGGTGGACCTGCTGAGGTGGACCTGCTGAGGTGGACCTTTTTTCTGGTGGACCTTTTTTCTGGTGGACCTGCTGAGGTGGACCTTTTTTCTGGTGGACCTTTTTTCTGGTGGACCTGCTGAGGTGGACCTTTTTTCTGGTGGACCTTTTGTCTGGTGGACCTGCTGAGGTGGACCTTTTTTCTGGTGGACCTTTTTTCTGGTGGACCTCCTGAGGTGGACCTTTTTTCTGGTGGACCTTTTCTCTGGTGGACCTGCTGAGGTGGACCTTTTTTCTGGTGGACCTTTTTTCTGGTGGACCTGCTGAGGTGGACGTTTTTTCTGGTGGACCTTTTTTCTGGTGGACCTGCTGAGGTGGACCTTTTTTCTGGTGGACCTTTTTTCTGGTGGACCTGCTGAGGTGGACCTTTTTTCTGGTGAACCTTTTTTCTGGTGGACCTGCTGAGGTGGACCTTTTTTCTGGTGGACCTTTTTTCTGGAGGACCTGCTGAGGTGGACCTTTTTTCTGGTGGACCTTTTTTCTGGTGGACCTCCTGAGGTGGACCTTTTTTCTGGTGGACCTTTTTTCTGGTGCACCTGCTGAGGTGGACCTTTTTTCTGGTGGACATTTTTTCTGGTGGACCTGCTGAGGTGGACGTTTTTTCTGGTGGATCTTTTTTCTGGTGGACCTGCTGAGGTGGACCTTTTTTCTGGTGGACCTTTTTTCTGGTGGACCTGCTGAGGTGGACCTTTTTTCTGGTGGACCTTTTTTCTGGTGGACCTGCTGAGGTGGACCTTTTTTCTGGTGGACCTGCTGAGGTGGCCCTTTTTTCTGGTGGACCTTTTTTCTGGTGGACCTGCTGAGGTGGACCTGCTGAGGTGGACCTTTTTTCTGGTGGACCTTTTTTCTGGTGGACCTGCTGAGGTGGACCTTTTTTCTGGTGGACCTTTTCTCTGGTGGACCTTTTTTCTGGTGGACCTGCTGAGGTGTACCTGCTGAGGTGGACCTTTTTTCTGGTGGACCTTTTTTCTGGTGGACCTGCTGAGGTGGACCTTTTTTCTGGTGGACCTTTTTTCTGGTGGACCTGCTGAGGTGGACCTTATTTCTGGTGGACCTTTTCTCTGGTGGACCTGCTGAGGTGGACCTTTTTTCTGGTGGACCTTTTTTCTGGTGGACCTGCTGAGGTGGACCTTTTTTCTGGTGGACCTTTTTTCTGGTGGACCTGCTGAGGTGGACCTTTTTTCTGGTGGACATTTTTTCTGGTGGACCTGCTGAGGTGGAGCTTTTTTCTGCTGGACCTTTTTTCTGGTGGACCTGCTGAGGTTGACCTTTTTTCTGGTGGACCTTTTTTCTGGTGGACCTGCTGAGGTGGACCTTTTTTCTGGTGGATTTTTTTTCTGGTGGACCTGCTGAGGTGGACCTTTTTTCTGGTGGACCTTTTTTCTGGTGGACCTGCTGAGGTGGACCTTATTTCTGGTGGACCTTTTTTCTGGTGGACCTGCTGAGGTGGACCTTTTTTCTGGTGGATCTTTTTTCTGGTGGACCTGCTGAGGTGGAACTTTCTTTAGGTGGACCTTTTTTCTGGTGGACCTGCTGAGGTTGACATTTATTCTGGTGAACCTGCTGAGGTGGACCTTTTTTCTGGTGGACATTTTCTCTGGTGGACCTGCTGAGGTGGACCTTTTTTCTAGTGGACCTTTTTTCTGGTGGACCTGATGAGGTGGACCTTTTTTCTGGTGGACCTTTTTTCTGGTGGACCTGCTGAGGTGGACTTTTTTTCTGGTGGACATTTTTTCTGGTGGACCTGCTGAGGTGGACCTTTTTTTCTGGTGGACCTTTTTTCTGGTGGACCTGCTGAGGTGGACCTGCTGAGGTGGACATTTTTTTGGTGGACCTTTTTTCTGGTGGACCTGCTGAGGTGGACCTTTTTTCTGGTGGACCTTTTTTCTGGTGGACCTGCTGAGGTGGACCTTTTTTCTGGTGGACCTTTTCTCTGGTGGACCTTTTTTCTGGTGGACCTGCTGAGGTGGACCTTTTTTCTGGTGGACCTTTTTTCTGGTGGACCTTTTTTCTGGTGGACCTGCTGAGGTGGACCTTTTTTCTGGTGGACCTTTTTTCTGGTGGACCTGCTGAGGTGGACCTTTTTTCTGGTGGACCTTTTTTTCTGGTGGACCTGCTGAGGTGGACCTTTTTTCTGGTGGACCTTTTTTCTGGTGGACCTGCTGAGGTGGATCTTTTTTCTGGTGGATCTTTTTTCTGGAGGACCTGCTGAGGTGGACCTTTTTTCTGGTGGACCTTTTTTCTGGTGGACCTGCTGAGGTGGACCTTTTTTCTGGTGGACCTGCTGAGGTGGACCTGCTGAGGTGGACCTTTTTTCTGGTGGACCTTTTTTCTGGTGGACCTGCTGAGGTGGAACTTTTTTCTGGTGGACCTTTTTTCTGGTGGACCTGCTGAGGTGGACCTTTTTTCTGGTGGACCTTTTGTCTGGTGGACCTGCTGAGGTGGACCTTTTTTCTGGTGGACCTTTTTTCTGGTGGACCTCCTGAGGTGGACCTTTTTTCTGGTGGACCTTTTCTCTGGTGGACCTGCTGAGGTGGACCTTTTTTCTGGTGGACCTTTTTTCTGGTGGACCTGCTGAGGTGGACGTTTTTTCTGGTGGACCTTTTTTCTGGTGGACCTGCTGAGGTGGACCTTTTTTCTGGTGGACCTGCTGAGGTGGACCTTTTTTCTGCTGGACCTTTTTTCTGGTGGACCTGCTGAGGTGGACCTTTTTTCTGGTGGACCTTTTTTCTGGTGGACCTGCTGAGGTGGACCTTTTTTCTGGTGGACCTTTTTTCTGGTGGACCTGCTGAGGTGGACCTTTTTTCTGGTGGACCTTTTTTCTGGTGGACCTGCTGAGGTGGACCTTTTTTCTGGTGGACCTTTTTTCTGGTGGACCTGCTGAGGTGGACCTTTTTTCTGGTGGACCTTTTTTTCTGGTGGACCTGCTGAGGTGGACCTTTTTTTCTGGTGGACCTTTTTTCTGGTGGACCTTTTTTCTAGTGGACCTGCTGAGGTGGACTTTTTTTCTGGTGGACCTTTTTTCTGGTGGACCTGCTGAGGTGGACCTTTTTTTCTGGTGGACCTTTTTTCTGGTGGACCTGCTGAGGTGGACCTTTTTTCTGGTGGACCTTTTTTCTGGTGGACCTGCTGAGGTGGACCTTTTTTCTGGTGGACCTTTTTTCTGGTGGACCTGCTGAGGTGGACCTTTTTTCTGGTGGACCTTTTCTCTGGTGGACCTTTTTTTCTGGTGGACCTTTTTTCTGGTGGACCTGCTGAGGTGGACCTTTTTTCTGGTGGACCTTTTTTCTGGTGGACCTGCTGAGGTGGACCTGCTGAGGTGGACCTTTTTTCTGGTGGACCTGCTGAGGTGCACCTTTTTTTCTGGTGGAGCTGCTGAGGTGGACCTTTTTTCTGGTAAACCTTTTTAATGGTGGACCTGCCTAGGTGGACCTTTTTTCTGGTGGGCCTTTTTTCTGGTGGACCTGCTGAGGTGGACCTTTTTTCTGGTGGACCTTTTTTCTGGTGGACCTGCTGAGGTGGACCTTTTTTCTGGTGGACCTTTTTTCTAACGGACCTGCTGAGGTGGACCTTTTTTCTGGTGGACCTTTTTTCTGGTGGACCTGCTGAGGTGGACCTTTTTTCTGGTGGACCTTTTTTCTGGAGGACCTGCTGAGGTGGACCTTTTTTCTGGTGGACCTTTTTTCTGGTGGACCTGCTGAGGTGGACCTTTTTTTCTGGTGGACCTGCTGAGGTGGACCTGCTGAGGTGGACCTTTTTTCTGGTGGACCTTTTTTCTGGTGGACCTGCTGAGGTGGACCTTTTTTCTGGTGGACCTTTTTTCTGGTGCACCTGCTGAGGTGGACCTTTTTTCTGGTGGACCTCCTGAGGTGGACCTTTTTCCTGGTGGACATTTTGTCTGGTGGACCTGCTGAGGTGGACCTTTTTTCTGGTGGACCTTTTTTCTGGTGGACCTCCTGAGGTGGACCTTTTTTCTGGTGGACCTTTTTTCTGGTGGACCTGCTGAGGTGGACCTTTTTTCTGGTGGACCTTTTTTCTGGTGGACCTGCTGAGGTGGACCGTTTTTCTGGTGGAACTTTTTTCTGGTGGACCTGCTGAGGTGGACCTTTTTTTCTGGTGGACCTTTTCTCTGGTGGACCTTCTGAGGTGGACCTTTTTTCTGGTGGACCTTTTTTCTGGTGGACCTGCTGAGGTGGACCTTTTTTCTGGTGGACCTTTTTTCTGGTGGACCTGCTGAGGTGGACCTTTTTTCTGGTGGACCTTTTTTCTGGTGGACCTGCTGAGGTGGACCTTTTTTCTGGTGGACCTGCTGAGGTGGACCTTTTTTCTGGTGGACCTTTTTTCTGGTGGACCTGCTGAGGTGGACCTTTTTTCTGGTGGACCTTTTCTCTGGTGGACCTTTTTTCTGGTGGACCTTTTTTCTGGTGGACCTGCTGAGGTGGACCTTTTTTCTGGTGGACCTGCTGAGGTGGACCTGCTGAGGTGGACCTTTTTTCTGGTGGACCTTTTTTCTGGTGGACCTCCTGAGGTGGACCTTTTTTCTGGTGGACCTTTTTTCTGGTGGACCTCCTGAGGTGGACCTTTTTTCTGGTGGACCTTTTTTCTGGTGGACCAGCTGAGGTGGACCTTTTTTCTGGTGGACCTTTTTTCTGGTGGACCTGCTGAGGTGGACCTTTTTTTTTCTGGTGGACCTGCTGAGGTGGACCTGCTGAGGTGGACCTTTTTTCTGGTGGAACTTTTTTCTGGTGGACCTGCTCAGGTGGACCTTTTTTCTGGTGGACCTTTTTTCTGGTGGACCTGCTGAGGTGGACCTTTTTTCTGGTGGACCTTTTTTCTGGTGGACCTGCTGAGGTGGACCTTATTTCTGGTGCACCTTTTCTCTGGTGGACCTGCTGAGGTGGACCTTTTTTCTGGTGGACCTTTTTTCTGGTGGACCTTTTTTCTGGTGGACCTGCTGAGGTGGACCTTTTTTCTGGTGGACCTTTTTTTCTGGTGGACCTGCTGAGGTGGACCTTTTTTCTGGTGGACATTTTTTCTGGTGGACCTGCTGAGGTGGACCTTTTTTCTGGTGGACATTTTTTCTGGTGGACCTGCTGAGGTGGACCTTTTTTCTGGTGGACCTTTTTTCTGGTGGACCTGCTGAGGTGGACCTTTTTTCTGGTGGACCTTTTTTCTGGTGGACCTGCTGAGGTGGACCTTTTTTCTGGTGGACCTTTTTTCTGGTGGACCTGCTGAGGTGGACCTTTTTTCTGGTGGACCTTTTTTCTGGTGGACCTGCTGAGGTGGACCTTTTTTCTGGTGGATCTTTTTTCTGGTGGACCTGCTGAGGTGGAACTTTCTTTAGGTGGACCTTTTTTCTGGTGGACCTGCTGAGGTTGACCTTTATTCTGGTGAACCTGCTGAGGTGGACCTTTTTTCTGGTGGACATTTTCTCTGGTGGACCTGCTGAGGTGGACCTTTTTTCTGGTGGACCTTTTTTCTGGTGGACCTGCTGAGGTGGACCTTTTTTCTGGTGGACCTTTTTTTTCTGGTGGACCTGCTGAGGTGGACCTTTTTTCTGGTGGACCTTTTTTCTGGTGGACCTGCTGAGGTGGACCTTTTTTTCTGGTGGACCTTTTTTCTGGTGGACCTGCTGAGGTGGACCTGCTGAGGTGGACATTTTTTTGGTGGACCTTTTTTCTGGTGGACCTGCTGAGGTGGACCTTTTTTCTGGTGGACCTTTTTTCTGCTGGACCTGCTGAGGTGGACCTTTTTTCTCGTGGACCTTTTTTCTGGTGGACCTTTTTTCTGGTGGACCTGCTGAGGTGGACCTTTTTTCTGGTGGACCTTTTTTCTGGTGGACCTGCTGAGGTGGACCTTTTTTCTGGTGGACCTTTTTTCTGGTGGACCTGCTGAGGTGGACCTTTTTTCTGGTGGACCTTTTTTTCTGGTGGACCTGCTGAGGTGGACCTTTTTTCTGGTGGACCTTTTTTCTGGTGGACCTGCTGAGGTGGACCTTTTTTCTGGTGGACCTGCTGAGGTGGACCTGCTGAGGTGGACCTTTTTTCTGGTGGACCTTTTTTCTGGTGGACCTGCTGAGGTGGAACTTTTTTCTGGTGGACCTTTTTTCTGGTGGACCTGCTGAGGTGGACCTTTTTTCTGGTGGACCTTTTGTCTGGTGGACCTGCTGAGGTGGACCTTTTTTCTGGTGGACCTTTTTTCTGGTGGACCTGCTGAGGTGGACCTTTTTTCTGGTGGACCTTTTTTCTGGTGGACCTGCTGAGGTGGACCTTTTTTCTGGTGGACCTTTTCTCTGGTGGACCTGCTGAGGTGGACCTTTTTTCTGGTGGACCTTTTTTCTGGTGGACCTGCTGAGGTGGACGTTTTTTCTGGTGGACCTTTTTTCTGGTGGACCTGCTGAGGTGGACCTTTTTTCTGGTGGACCTGCTGAGGTGGACCTTTTTTCTGGTGGACCTTTTTTCTGGTGGACCTGCTGAGGTGGACCTTTTTTCTGGTGGACCTTTTTTCTGGTGGACCTTTTTTCTGGTGGATCTTTTTTCTGGTGGACCTGCTGAGGTGGACCTTTTTTCTGGTGGACATTTTTTCTGGTGGACCTGCTGAGGTGGACATTTTTTCTGGTGGACCTTTTCTCTGGTGGATTTTTTTTCTGGTGGACCTTTTTTCTGGTGGACCTGCTGAGGTGGACCTTTTTTCTGGTGGACCTTTTTTCTGGTGGACCTGCTGATGTGGACCTTTTTTCTGGTGGACCTTTTTTCTGGTGGACCTGCTGAGGTGGACCTTTTTTCTGGTGGACCTTTTCTATGGTGGACCTTTTTTCTGGTGGACCTTTTTTCTGGTGAACCTGCTGAGGTGGACCTTTTTTCTGGTGGACCTTTTCTCTGGTGGACCTGATGAGGTGGACCTTTTTTCTGGTGGACCTTTTTTCTGGTGGACCTGCTGAGGTGGACCTTTTTTCTGGTGGACCTTTTTTCTGGTGGACCTGCTGAGGTGGACCTTTTTTCTGGTGGACCTTTTTTCTGGTGGACCTGCTGAGGTGGACCTTATTTCTGGTGGACCTTTTTTCTGGTGGACCTGCTGAGGTGGACCTTTTTTCTGGTGGATCTTTTTTCTGGTGGACCTGCTGAGGTGGAACTTTCTTTAGGTGGACCTTTTTTC
Organism: Chlamydotis macqueenii; assembly: GCF_036417535.1. Lineage (NCBI taxonomy): Eukaryota > Metazoa > Chordata > Aves > Otidiformes > Otididae > Chlamydotis > Chlamydotis macqueenii. The sequence goes on from NC_141592.1 coordinate 12,922,497, forward strand.
TGGTGGACCTGCTGAGGTTGACATTTATTCTGGTGAACCTGCTGAGGTGGACCTTTTTTCTGGTGGACATTTTCTCTGGTGGACCTGCTGAGGTGGACCTTTTTTCTGGTGGACCTTTTTTCTGGTGGACCTGATGAGGTGGACCTTTTTTCTGGTGGACCTTTTTTCTGGTGGACCTGCTGAGGTGGACTTTTTTTCTGGTGGACATTTTTTCTGGTGGACCTGCTGAGGTGGACCTTTTTTTCTGGTGGACCTTTTTTCTGGTGGACCTGCTGAGGTGGACCTGCTGAGGTGGACATTTTTTTGGTGGACCTTTTTTCTGGTGGACCTGCTGAGGTGGACCTTTTTTCTGGTGGACCTTTTTTCTGGTGGACCTGCTGAGGTGGACCTTTTTTCTGGTGGACCTTTTCTCTGGTGGACCTTTTTTCTGGTGGACCTGCTGAGGTGGACCTTTTTTCTGGTGGACCTTTTTTCTGGTGGACCTTTTTTCTGGTGGACCTGCTGAGGTGGACCTTTTTTCTGGTGGACCTTTTTTCTGGTGGACCTGCTGAGGTGGACCTTTTTTCTGGTGGACCTTTTTTTCTGGTGGACCTGCTGAGGTGGACCTTTTTTCTGGTGGACCTTTTTTCTGGTGGACCTGCTGAGGTGGATCTTTTTTCTGGTGGATCTTTTTTCTGGAGGACCTGCTGAGGTGGACCTTTTTTCTGGTGGACCTTTTTTCTGGTGGACCTGCTGAGGTGGACCTTTTTTCTGGTGGACCTGCTGAGGTGGACCTGCTGAGGTGGACCTGCTGAGGTGGACCTTTTTTCTGGTGGACCTGCTGAGGTGGAACTTTTTTCTGGTGGACCTTTTTTCTGGTGGACCTGCTGAGGTGGACCTTTTTTCTGGTGGACCTTTTGTCTGGTGGACCTGCTGAGGTGGACCTTTTTTCTGGTGGACCATTTTTCTGGTGGACCTCCTGAGGTGGACCTTTTTTCTGGTGGACCTTTTCTCTGGTGGACCTGCTGAGGTGGACCTTTTTTCTGGTGGACCTTTTTTCTGGTGGACCTGCTGAGGTGGACCTTTTTTCTGGTGGACCTTTTTTCTGGTGGACCTGCTGAGGTGGACCTTTTTTCTGGTGGACCTTTTTTTCTGGTGGACCTGCTGAGGTGGACCTTTTTTCTGGTGAACCTTTTTTCTGGTGGACCTGCTGACGTGGACCTTTTTTCTGGTGGACCTTTTTTCTGGAGGACCTGCTGAGGTGGACCTTTTTTCTGGTGGACCTTTTTTCTGGTGGACCTCCTGAGGTGGACCTTTTTTCTGGTGGACCTTTTTTCTGGTGCACCTGCTGAGGTGGACCTTTTTTCTGGTGGACATTTTTTCTGGTGGACCTGCTGAGGTGGACGTTTTTTCTGGTGGATCTTTTTTCTGGTGGACCTGCTGAGGTGGACCTTTTTTCTGGTGGACCTTTTTTCTGGTGGACCTGCTGAGGTGGACCTTTTTTCTGGTGGACCTGCTGAGGTGGCCCTTTTTTCTGGTGGACCTTTTTTCTGGTGGACCTGCTGAGGTGGACCTGCTGAGGTGGACCTTTTTTCTGGTGGACCTTTTTTCTGGTGGACCTGCTGAGGTGGACCTTTTTTCTGGTGGACCTTTTCTCTGGTGGACCTTTTTTCTGGTGGACCTGCTGAGGTGTACCTGCTGAGGTGGACCTTTTTTCTGGTGGACCTTTTTTCTGGTGGACCTGCTGAGGTGGACCTTTTTTCTGGTGGACCTTTTTTCTGGTGGACCTGCTGAGGTGGACCTTATTTCTGGTGGACCTTTTCTCTGGTGGACCTGCTGAGGTGGACCTTTTTTCTGGTGGACCTTTTTTCTGGTGGACCTGCTGAGGTGGACCTTTTTTCTGGTGGACCTTTTTTCTGGTGGACCTGCTGAGGTGGACCTTTTTTCTGGTGGACATTTTTTCTGGTGGACCTGCTGAGGTGGAGCTTTTTTCTGCTGGACCTTTTTTCTGGTGGACCTGCTGAGGTTGACCTTTTTTCTGGTGGACCTTTTTTCTGGTGGACCTGCTGAGGTGGACCTTTTTTCTGGTGGACCTTTTTTCTGGTGGACCTGCTGAGGTGGACCTTTTTTCTGGTGGACATTTTTTCTGGTGGACCTGCTGAGGTGGACCTTATTTCTGGTGGACCTTTTTTCTGGTGGACCTGCTGAGGTGGACCTTTTTTCTGGTGGATCTTTTTTCTGGTGGACCTGCTGAGGTGGAACTTTCTTTAGGTGGACCTTTTTTCTGGTGGACCTGCTGAGGTTGACATTTATTCTGGTGAACCTGCTGAGGTGGACCTTTTTTCTGGTGGACATTTTCTCTGGTGGACCTGCTGAGGTGGACCTTTTTTCTGGTGGACCTTTTTTCTGGTGGACCTGATGAGGTGGACCTTTTTTCTGGTGGACCTTTTTTCTGGTGGACCTGCTGAGGTGGACTTTTTTTCTGGTGGACATTTTTTCTGGTGGACCTGCTGAGGTGGACCTTTTTTCTGGTGGACCTTTTTTCTGGTGGACCTGCTGAGGTGGACCTGCTGAGGTGGACATTTTTTTGGTGGACCTTTTTTCTGGTGGACCTGCTGAGGTGGACCTTTTTTCTGGTGGACCTTTTCTCTGGTGGACCTTTTTTCTGGTGGACCTTTTTTCTGGTGGACCTGCTGAGGTGGACCTTTTTTCTGGTGGACCTGCTGAGGTGGACCTGCTGAGGTGGACCTTTTTTCTGGTGGACCTTTTTTCTGGTGGACCTCCTGAGGTGGACCTTTTTTCTGGTGGACCTTTTTTCTGGTGGACCTCCTGAGGTGGACCTTTTTTCTGGTGGACCTTTTTTCTGGTGGACCAGCTGAGGTGGACCTTTTTTCTGGTGGACCTTTTTTCTGGTGGACCTGCTGAGGTGGACCTTTTTTTTTCTGGTGGACCTGCTGAGGTGGACCTGCTGAGGTGGACCTTTTTTCTGGTGGAACTTTTTTCTGGTGGACCTGCTCAGGTGGACCTTTTTTCTGGTGGACCTTTTTTCTGGTGGACCTGCTGAGGTGGACCTTTTTTCTGGTGGACCTTTTTTCTGGTGGACCTGCTGAGGTGGACCTTATTTCTGGTGCACCTTTTCTCTGGTGGACCTGCTGAGGTGGACCTTTTTTCTGGTGGACCTTTTTTCTGGTGGACCTTTTTTCTGGTGGACCTGCTGAGGTGGACCTTTTTTCTGGTGGACCTTTTTTTCTGGTGGACCTGCTGAGGTGGACCTTTTTTCTGGTGGACATTTTTTCTGGTGGACCTGCTGAGGTGGACCTTTTTTCTGGTGGACATTTTTTCTGGTGGACCTGCTGAGGTGGACCTTTTTTCTGGTGGACCTTTTTTCTGGTGGACCTGCTGAGGTGGACCTTTTTTCTGGTGGACCTTTTTTCTGGTGGACCTGCTGAGGTGGACCTTTTTTCTGGTGGACCTTTTTTCTGGTGGACCTGCTGAGGTGGACCTTTTTTCTGGTGGACCTTTTTTCTGGTGGACCTGCTGAGGTGGACCTTTTTTCTGGTGGATCTTTTTTCTGGTGGACCTGCTGAGGTGGAACTTTCTTTAGGTGGACCTTTTTTCTGGTGGACCTGCTGAGGTTGACCTTTATTCTGGTGAACCTGCTGAGGTGGACCTTTTTTCTGGTGGACATTTTCTCTGGTGGACCTGCTGAGGTGGACCTTTTTTCTGGTGGACCTTTTTTCTGGTGGACCTGCTGAGGTGGACCTTTTTTCTGGTGGACCTTTTTTTTCTGGTGGACCTGCTGAGGTGGACCTTTTTTCTGGTGGACCTTTTTTCTGGTGGACCTGCTGAGGTGGACCTTTTTTTCTGGTGGACCTTTTTTCTGGTGGACCTGCTGAGGTGGACCTGCTGAGGTGGACATTTTTTTGGTGGACCTTTTTTCTGGTGGACCTGCTGAGGTGGACCTTTTTTCTGGTGGACCTTTTTTCTGCTGGACCTGCTGAGGTGGACCTTTTTTCTCGTGGACCTTTTTTCTGGTGGACCTTTTTTCTGGTGGACCTGCTGAGGTGGACCTTTTTTCTGGTGGACATTTTTTCTGGTGGACCTGCTGAGGTGGACCTTTTTTCTGGTGGACCTTTTTTCTGGTGGACCTGCTGAGGTGGACCTTTTTTCTGGTGGACCTTTTTTTCTGGTGGACCTGCTGAGGTGGACCTTTTTTCTGGTGGACCTTTTTTCTGGTGGACCTGCTGAGGTGGACCTTTTTTCTGGTGGACCTGCTGAGGTGGACCTGCTGAGGTGGACCTTTTTTCTGGTGGACCTTTTTTCTGGTGGACCTGCTGAGGTGGAACTTTTTTCTGGTGGACCTTTTTTCTGGTGGACCTGCTGAGGTGGACCTTTTTTCTGGTGGACCTTTTGTCTGGTGGACCTGCTGAGGTGGACCTTTTTTCTGGTGGACCTTTTTTCTGGTGGACCTGCTGAGGTGGACCTTTTTTCTGGTGGACCTTTTTTCTGGTGGACCTGCTGAGGTGGACCTTTTTTCTGGTGGACCTTTTCTCTGGTGGACCTGCTGAGGTGGACCTTTTTTCTGGTGGACCTTTTTTCTGGTGGACCTGCTGAGGTGGACGTTTTTTCTGGTGGACCTTTTTTCTGGTGGACCTGCTGAGGTGGACCTTTTTTCTGGTGGACCTGCTGAGGTGGACCTTTTTTCTGGTGGACCTTTTTTCTGGTGGACCTGCTGAGGTGGACCTTTTTTCTGGTGGACCTTTTTTCTGGTGGACCTTTTTTCTGGTGGATCTTTTTTCTGGTGGACCTGCTGAGGTGGACCTTTTTTCTGGTGGACATTTTTTCTGGTGGACCTGCTGAGGTGGACATTTTTTCTGGTGGACCTTTTCTCTGGTGGATTTTTTTTCTGGTGGACCTTTTTTCTGGTGGACCTGCTGAGGTGGACCTTTTTTCTGGTGGACCTTTTTTCTGGTGGACCTGCTGATGTGGACCTTTTTTCTGGTGGACCTTTTTTCTGGTGGACCTGCTGAGGTGGACCTTTTTTCTGGTGGACCTTTTCTATGGTGGACCTTTTTTCTGGTGGACCTTTTTTCTGGTGAACCTGCTGAGGTGGACCTTTTTTCTGGTGGACCTTTTCTCTGGTGGACCTGATGAGGTGGACCTTTTTTCTGGTGGACCTTTTTTCTGGTGGACCTGCTGAGGTGGACCTTTTTTCTGGTGGACCTTTTTTCTGGTGGACCTGCTGAGGTGGACCTTTTTTCTGGTGGACCTTTTTTCTGGTGGACCTGCTGAGGTGGACCTTATTTCTGGTGGACCTTTTTTCTGGTGGACCTGCTGAGGTGGACCTTTTTTCTGGTGGATCTTTTTTCTGGTGGACCTGCTGAGGTGGAACTTTCTTTAGGTGGACCTTTTTTCTGGTGGACCTGCTGAGGTTGACATTTATTCTGGTGAACCTGCTGAGGTGGACCTTTTTTCTGGTGGACATTTTCTCTGGTGGACCTGCTGAGGTGGACCTTTTTTCTGGTGGACCTTTTTTCTGGTGGACCTGATGAGGTGGACCTTTTTTCTGGTGGACCTTTTTTCTGGTGGACCTGCTGAGGTGGACTTTTTTTCTGGTGGACATTTTTTCTGGTGGACCTGCTGAGGTGGACCTTTTTTTCTGGTGGACCTTTTTTCTGGTGGACCTGCTGAGGTGGACCTGCTGAGGTGGACATTTTTTTGGTGGACCTTTTTTCTGGTGGACCTGCTGAGGTGGACCTTTTTTCTGGTGGACCTTTTTTCTGGTGGACCTGCTGAGGTGGACCTTTTTTCTGGTGGACCTTTTCTCTGGTGGACCTTTTTTCTGGTGGACCTGCTGAGGTGGACCTTTTTTCTGGTGGACCTTTTTTCTGGTGGACCTTTTTTCTGGTGGACCTGCTGAGGTGGACCTTTTTTCTGGTGGACCTTTTTTCTGGTGGACCTGCTGAGGTGGACCTTTTTTCTGGTGGACCTTTTTTTCTGGTGGACCTGCTGAGGTGGACCTTTTTTCTGGTGGACCTTTTTTCTGGTGGACCTGCTGAGGTGGATCTTTTTTCTGGTGGATCTTTTTTCTGGAGGACCTGCTGAGGTGGACCTTTTTTCTGGTGGACCTTTTTTCTGGTGGACCTGCTGAGGTGGACCTTTTTTCTGGTGGACCTGCTGAGGTGGACCTGCTGAGGTGGACCTGCTGAGGTGGACCTTTTTTCTGGTGGACCTGCTGAGGTGGAACTTTTTTCTGGTGGACCTTTTTTCTGGTGGACCTGCTGAGGTGGACCTTTTTTCTGGTGGACCTTTTGTCTGGTGGACCTGCTGAGGTGGACCTTTTTTCTGGTGGACCATTTTTCTGGTGGACCTCCTGAGGTGGACCTTTTTTCTGGTGGACCTTTTCTCTGGTGGACCTGCTGAGGTGGACCTTTTTTCTGGTGGACCTTTTTTCTGGTGGACCTGCTGAGGTGGACCTTTTTTCTGGTGGACCTTTTTTCTGGTGGACCTGCTGAGGTGGACCTTTTTTCTGGTGGACCTTTTTTTCTGGTGGACCTGCTGAGGTGGACCTTTTTTCTGGTGAACCTTTTTTCTGGTGGACCTGCTGACGTGGACCTTTTTTCTGGTGGACCTTTTTTCTGGAGGACCTGCTGAGGTGGACCTTTTTTCTGGTGGACCTTTTTTCTGGTGGACCTCCTGAGGTGGACCTTTTTTCTGGTGGACCTTTTTTCTGGTGCACCTGCTGAGGTGGACCTTTTTTCTGGTGGACATTTTTTCTGGTGGACCTGCTGAGGTGGACGTTTTTTCTGGTGGATCTTTTTTCTGGTGGACCTGCTGAGGTGGACCTTTTTTCTGGTGGACCTTTTTTCTGGTGGACCTGCTGAGGTGGACCTTTTTTCTGGTGGACCTGCTGAGGTGGCCCTTTTTTCTGGTGGACCTTTTTTCTGGTGGACCTGCTGAGGTGGACCTGCTGAGGTGGACCTTTTTTCTGGTGGACCTTTTTTCTGGTGGACCTGCTGAGGTGGACCTTTTTTCTGGTGGACCTTTTCTCTGGTGGACCTTTTTTCTGGTGGACCTGCTGAGGTGTACCTGCTGAGGTGGACCTTTTTTCTGGTGGACCTTTTTTCTGGTGGACCTGCTGAGGTGGACCTTTTTTCTGGTGGACCTTTTTTCTGGTGGACCTGCTGAGGTGGACCTTATTTCTGGTGGACCTTTTCTCTGGTGGACCTGCTGAGGTGGACCTTTTTTCTGGTGGACCTTTTTTCTGGTGGACCTGCTGAGGTGGACCTTTTTTCTGGTGGACCTTTTTTCTGGTGGACCTGCTGAGGTGGACCTTTTTTCTGGTGGACATTTTTTCTGGTGGACCTGCTGAGGTGGAGCTTTTTTCTGCTGGACCTTTTTTCTGGTGGACCTGCTGAGGTTGACCTTTTTTCTGGTGGACCTTTTTTCTGGTGGACCTGCTGAGGTGGACCTTTTTTCTGGTGGACCTTTTTTCTGGTGGACCTGCTGAGGTGGACCTTTTTTCTGGTGGACATTTTTTCTGGTGGACCTGCTGAGGTGGACCTTATTTCTGGTGGACCTTTTTTCTGGTGGACCTGCTGAGGTGGACCTTTTTTCTGGTGGATCTTTTTTCTGGTGGACCTGCTGAGGTGGAACTTTCTTTAGGTGGACCTTTTTTCTGGTGGACCTGCTGAGGTTGACATTTATTCTGGTGAACCTGCTGAGGTGGACCTTTTTTCTGGTGGACATTTTCTCTGGTGGACCTGCTGAGGTGGACCTTTTTTCTGGTGGACCTTTTTTCTGGTGGACCTGATGAGGTGGACCTTTTTTCTGGTGGACCTTTTTTCTGGTGGACCTGCTGAGGTGGACTTTTTTTCTGGTGGACATTTTTTCTGGTGGACCTGCTGAGGTGGACCTTTTTTTCTGGTGGACCTTTTTTCTGGTGGACCTGCTGAGGTGGACCTGCTGAGGTGGACATTTTTTTGGTGGACCTTTTTTCTGGTGGACCTGCTGAGGTGGACCTTTTTTCTGGTGGACCTTTTTTCTGGTGGACCTGCTGAGGTGGACCTTTTTTCTGGTGGACCTTTTCTCTGGTGGACCTTTTTTCTGGTGGACCTGCTGAGGTGGACCTTTTTTCTGGTGGACATCTTTTCTGGTGGACCTTTTTTCTGGTGGACCTGCTGAGGTGGACCTTTTTTCTGGTGGACCTTTTTTCTGGTGGACCTGCTGAGGTGGACCTTTTTTCTGGTGGACCTTTTTTTCTGGTGGACCTGCTGAGGTGGACCTTTTTTCTGGTGGACCTTTTTTCTGGTGGACCTGCTGAGGTGGATCTTTTTTCTGGTGGATCTTTTTTCTGGAGGACCTGCTGAGGTGGACCTTTTTTCTGGTGGACCTTTTTTCTGGTGGACCTGCTGAGGTGGACCTTTTTTCTGGTGGACCTGCTGAGGTGGACCTGCTGAGGTGGACCTTTTTTCTGGTGGACCTTTTTTCTGGTGGACCTGCTGATGTGGAACTTTTTTCTGGTGGACCTTTTTTCTGGTGGACCTGCTGAGGTGGACCTTTTTTCTGGTGGACCTTTTGTCTGGTGGACCTGCTGAGGTGGACCTTTTTTCTGGTGGACCTTTTTTCTGGTGGACCTCCTGAGGTGGACCTTTTTTCTGGTGGACCTTTTCTCTGGTGGACCTGCTGAGGTGGACCTTTTTTCTGGTGGACCTTTTTTCTGGTGGACCTGCTGAGGTGGACGTTTTTTCTGGTGGACCTTTTTTCTGGTGGACCTGCTGAGGTGGACCTTTTTTCTGGTGGACCTGCTGAGGTGGACCTTTTTTCTGCTGGACCTTTTTTCTGGTGGACCTGCTGAGGTGGACCTTTTTTCTGGTGGACCTTTTTTCTGGTGGACCTGCTGAGGTGGACCTTTTTTCTGGTGGACCTTTTTTCTGGTGGACCTGCTGAGGTGGACCTTTTTTCTGGTGGACCTTTTTTCTGGTGGACCTGCTGAGGTGGACCTTTTTTCTGGTGGACCTTTTTTCTGGTGGACCTGCTGAGGTGGACCTTTTTTCTGGTGGACCTTTTTTTCTGGTGGACCTGCTGAGGTGGACCTTTTTTTCTGGTGGACCTTTTTTCTGGTGGACCTTTTTTCTAGTGGACCTGCTGAGGTGGACCTTTTTTCTGGTGGACCTTTTTTCTGGTGGACCTGCTGAGGTGGACCTTTTTTCTGGTGGACCTTTTTTCTGGTGGACCTGCTGAGGTGGACCTTTTTTCTGGTGGACCTTTTTTCTGGTGGACCTGCTGAGGTGGACCTTTTTTCTGGTGGACCTTTTTCTGGTGGACCTGCTGAGGTGGACCTTTTTTCTGGTGGACCTTTTCTCTGGTGGACCTTTTTTTCTGGTGGACCTTTTTTCTGGTGGACCTGCTGAGGTGGACCTTTTTTCTGGTGGACCTTTTTTCTGGTGGACCTGCTGAGGTGGACCTGCTGAGGTGGACCTTTTTTCTGGTGGACCTGCTGAGGTGCACCTTTTTTTCTGGTGGAGCTGCTGAGGTGGACCTTTTTTCTGGTAAACCTTTTTAATGGTGGACCTGCCTAGGTGGACCTTTTTTCTGGTGGGCCTTTTTTCTGGTGGACCTGCTGAGGTGGACCTTTTTTCTGGGGGACCTTTTTTCTGGTGGACCTGCTGAGGTGGACCTTTTTTCTGGTGGACCTTTTTTCTAACGGACCTGCTGAGGTGGACCTTTTTTCTGGTGGACCTTTTTTCTGGTGGACCTGCTGAGGTGGATTTTTTTTCTGGTGGACCTTTTTTCTGGAGGACCTGCTGAGGTGGACCTTTTTTCTGGTGGACCTTTTTTCTGGTGGACCTGCTGAGGTGGACCTTTTTTTCTGGTGGACCTGCTGAGGTGGACCTGCTGAGGTGGACCTTTTTTCTGGTGGACCTTTTTTCTGGTGGACCTGCTGAGGTGGACCTTTTTTCTGGTGGACCTTTTTTCTGGTGCACCTGCTGAGGTGGACCTTTTTTCTGGTGGACCTCCTGAGGTGGACCTTTTTCCTGGTGGACATTTTGTCTGGTGGACCTGCTGAGGTGGACCTTTTTTCTGGTGGACCTTATTTCTGGTGGACCTCCTGAGGTGGACCTTTTTTCTGGTGGACCTTTTTTCTGGTGGACCTGCTGAGGTGGACCTTTTTTCTGGTGGACCTTTTTTCTGGTGGACCTGCTGAGGTGGACCGTTTTTCTGGTGGAACTTTTTTCTGGTGGACCTGCTGAGGTGGACCTTTTTTTCTGGTGGACCTTTTCTCTGGTGGACCTTCTGAGGTGGACCTTTTTTCTGGTGGACCTTTTTTCTGGTGGACCTGCTGAGGTGGACCTTTTTTCTGGTGGACCTTTTTTCTGGTGGACCTGCTGAGGTGGACCTTTTTTCTGGTGGACCTTTTTTCTGGTGGACCTGCTGAGGTGGACCTTTTTTCTGGTGGACCTGCTGAGGTGGACCTTTTTTCTGGTGGACCTTTTTTCTGGTGGACCTGCTGAGGTGGACCTTTTTTCTGGTGGACCTTTTCTCTGGTGGACCTTTTTTCTGGTGGACCTTTTTTCTGGTGGACCTGCTGAGGTGGACCTTTTTTCTGGTGGACCTGCTGAGGTGGACCTGCTGAGGTGGACCTTTTTTCTGGTGGACCTTTTTTCTGGTGGACCTCCTGAGGTGGACCTTTTTTCTGGTGGACCTTTTTTCTGGTGGACCTGCTGAGGTGGACCTTTTTTCTGGTGGACCTTTTTTTCTGGTGGACCTGCTGAGGTGGACCTTTTTTCTGGTGGACCTTTTTTCTGGTGGACCTGCTGAGGTGGACCTTTTTTCTGGTGGACCTGCTGAGGTGGACCTGCTGAGGTGGACCTTTTTTCTGGTGGACCTTTTTTCTGGTGGACCTGCTGAGGTGGAACTTTTTTCTGGTGGACCTTTTTTCTGGTGGACCTGCTGAGGTGGACCTTTTTTCTGGTGGACCTTTTGTCTGGTGGACCTGCTGAGGTGGACCTTTTTTCTGGTGGACCTTTTTTCTTGTGGACCTGCTGAGGTGGACCTTTTTTCTGGTGGACCTTTTTTCTGGTGGACCTGCTGAGGTGGACCTTTTTTCTGGTGGACCTTTTCTCTGGTGGACCTGCTGAGGTGGACCTTTTTTCTGGTGGACCTTTTTTCTGGTGGACCTGCTGAGGTGGACGTTTTTTCTGGTGGACCTTTTTTCTGGTGGACCTGCTGAGGTGGACCTTTTTTCTGGTGGACCTGCTGAGGTGGACCTTTTTTCTGGTGGACCTTTTTTCTGGTGGACCTGCTGAGGTGGACCTTTTTTCTGGTGGACCTTTTTTCTGGTGGACCTTTTCTCTGGTGGACCTTTTTTCTGGTGGACCTTTTTTCTGGTGGACCTGCTGAGGTGGACCTTTTTTCTGGTGGACCTTTTCTCTGGTGGACCTGCTGAGGTGGACCTTTTTTCTGGTGGACCTTTTTTCTGGTGGACCTCCTGAGGTGGACCTTTTTTCTGGTGGACCTTTTTTCTGCTGGACCTGCTGAGGTGGACCTTTTTTCTGGTGGACCTTTTTTCTGGTGGACCTGCTGAGGTGGACCTTTTTTCTGGTGGACATTTTTTCTGGTGGACCTGCTGAGGTGGACGTTTTTTCTGGTGGACCTGCTGAGGTGGACCTTTTTTCTGGTGGACCTTTTTTCTGGTGGACCTGCTGAGGTGGACCTTTTTTCTGGTGGACCTTTTTTCTGGTGGACCTGCTGAGGTGGACCTTTTTGCTGGTGGACCTGCTGAGGTGGCCCTTTTTTCTGGTGGACCTTTTTTCTGGTGGACCTGCTGAGGTGGACCTGCTGAGGTGGACCTTTTTTCTGGTGGACATTTTCTCTGGTGGACCTGCTGAGGTGGACCTTTTTTCTGGTGGACCTTTTTTCTGGTGGACCTGCTGAGGTGGACCTTTTTTCTGGTGGACCTTTTTTTTCTGGTGGACCTGCTGAGGTGGACCTTTTTTCTGGTGGACCTTTTTTCTGGTGGACCTGCTGAGGTGGACCTTTTTTTCTGGTGGACCTTTTTTCTGGTGGACCTGCTGAGGTGGACCTGCTGAGGTGGACATTTTTTTGGTGGACCTTTTTTCTGGTGGACCTGCTGAGGTGGACCTTTTTTCTGGTGGACCTTTTTTCTGGTGGACCTGCTGAGGTGGACCTTTTTTCTGGTGGACCTTTTCTCTGGTGGACCTTTTTTCTGGTGGACCTGCTGAGGTGGACCTTTTTTCTGGTGGACCTTTTTTCTGGTGGACCTGCTGAGGTGGACCTTTTTTTCTGGTGGACCTTTTTTCTGGTGGACCTGCTGAGGTGGACCTTTTTTCTGGTGGACCTTTTTTCTGGTGGACCTGCTGAGGTGGACCTTTTTTCTGGTGGACATTTTTTCTGGAGGACCTGCTGAGGTGGACCTTTTTTCTGGTGGACCTTTTTTCTGGTGGACCTGCTGAGGTGGACCTTTTTTCTGGTGGACCTGCTGAGGTGGACCTGCTGAGGTGGACCTTTTTTCTGGTGGACCTTTTTTCTGGTGGACCTGCTGAGGTGGAACTTTTTTCTGGTGGACCTTTTTTCTGGTGGACCTGCTGAGGTGGACCTTTTTTCTGGTGGACCTTTTGTCTGGTGGACCTGCTGAGGTGGACCTTTTTTCTGGTGGACCTTTTTTCTGGTGGACCTCCTGACGTGGACCTTTTTTCTGGTGGACCTTTTTTCTGGTGGACCTGCTGAGGTGGACCTTTTTTCTGGTGGACCTTTTCTCTGGTGGACCTGCTGAGGTGGACCTTTTTTCTGGTGGACCTTTTTTCTGGTGGACCTGCTGAGGTGGACGTTTTTTCTGGTGGACCTTTTTTCTGGTGGACCTGCTGAGGTGGACCTTTTTTCTGGTGGACCTGCTGAGGTGGACCTTTTTTCTGGTGGACCTTTTTTCTGGTGGACCTGCTGAGGTGGACCTTTTTTCTGGTGGACCTTTTTTCTGGTGGACCTTTTCTCTGGTGGACCTTTTTTCTGGCGGATCTTTTTTCTGGTGGACCTGCTGAGGTGGACCTTTTTTCTGGTGGACATTTTTTCTGGTGGACCTGCTGAGGTGGACCTTTTTTCTGGTGGACCTTTTCTCTGGTGGATTTTTTTTCTGGTGGACCTTTTTTCTGGTGGACCTGCTGAGGTGGACCTTTTTTCTGGTGGACCTTTTTTCTGGTGGACCTGCTGAGGTGGACCTTTTTTCTGGTGGACCTTTTTTCTGGTGGACCTGCTGAGGTGGACCTTTTTTCTGGTGGACCTTTTCTCTGGTGGACCTTTTTTCTGGTGGACCTTTTTTCTGGTGAACCTGCTGAGGTGGACCTTTTTTCTGGTGGACCTTTTCTCTGGTGGACCTGCTGAGGTGGACCTGCTGAGGTGGACCTTTTTTCTGGTGGACCTGCTGAGGTGGACCTGCTGAGGTGGACCTTTTTTCTGGTGGACCTTTTTTCTGGTGGACCTTTTTTCTGGAGGACCTGCTGAGGTGGACCTTTTTTCTGGTGGACCTTTTTTCTGGTGGACCTGCTGAGGTGGACCTTTTTTCTGGTGGACCTTTTTTCTGGTGGACCTGCTGAGGTGGACCTTTTTTCTGGTGGACCTTTTTTCTGGAGGACCTGCTGAGGTGGACCTTTTTTCTGGTGGACCTTTTTTCTGGTGGACCTGCTGAGGTGGACCTTTTTTCTGGTGGACCTTTTTTCTGGTGGACCTGCTGAGGTGGACCTTTTTTCTGGTGGACCTTTTTTCTGGTGGACCTGCTGAGGTGGACCTTTTTTCTGCTGGACATTTTTTCTGGTGGACCTGCTGAGGTGGACGTTTTTTCTGGTGGACCTTTTTTCTGGTGGACCTGCTGAGGTGGACCTTTTTTCTGGTGGACCTTTTTTCTGGTGGACCTGCTGAGGTGGACCTTTTTTCTGGTGGACCTTTTTTCTGGTGGACCTGCTGAGGTGGACCTTTTTTCTGGTGGACCTGCTGAGGTGGCCCTTTTTTCTGGTGGACCTTTTTTCTGGTGGACCTGCTGAGGTGGACCTGCTGAGGTGGACCTTTTTTCTGGTGGACCTTTTTTCTGGTGGACCTGCTGAGGTGGACCTTTTTTCTGGTGGACCTTTTTTCTGGTGGACCTGCTGAGGTGGACCTTTTTTCTGGTGGACCTTTTCTCTGGTGGACCTTTTTTCTGGTGGACCTGCTGAGGTGTACCTGCTGAGGTGGACCTTTTTTCTGGTGGACCTTTTTTCTGGTGGACCTGCTGAGGTGGACCTTTTTTCTGGTGGACCTTTTTTCTGGTGGACCTGCTGAGGTGGACCTTTTTTCTGGTGGACCTTTTCTCTGGTGGACCTTTTTTCTGGTGGACCTTTTTTCTGGTGGACCTGCTGAGGTGGACCTTTTTTCTGGTGGACCTTTTTTCTGGTGGACCTGCTGAGGTGGACCTTTTTTCTGGTGGACCTTTTTTCTGGTGGACCTGCTGAGGTGGACCTTTTTTTCTGGTGGACCTTTTTTCTGGTGGACCTGCTGAGGTGGACCTTTTTTCTGGTGGACCTTTTTTCTGGTGGACCTGCTGAGGTGGACCTTTTTTCTGGTGGACCTTTTTTCTGGTGGACCTGCTGAGGTGGACCTTTTTTCTGGTGGACCTTTTCTCTGGTGGACCTGCTGAGGTGGACCTTTTTTCTGGTGGACCTTTTTTCTGGTGGACCTGCTGAGGTGGACCTTTTTTTCTGGTGGACCTTTTTTCTGGTGGACCTGCTGAGGTGGACCTTTTTTCTGGTGGACCTGCTGAGGTGGACCTTTTTTCTGGTGGACCTTTTTTCTGGTGGACCTGCTGAGGTGGACCTTTTTTCTGGTGGACCTGCTGAGGTGGACCTGCTGAGGTGGACCTTTTTTCTGGTGGACCTGCTGAGGTGCACCTTTTTTTCTGGTGGACCTGCTGAGGTGGACCTTTTTTCTGGTGGACCTTTTTTCTGGTGGACCTGCTGAGGTGGACCTTTTTTCTGGTGGACCTTTTTTCTAATGGACCTGCTGAGGTGGACCTTTTTTTCTGGTGGACCTTTTTTCTGGTGGACCTGCTGAGGTGGACCTTTTTTCTGCTGGACCTTTTTTCTGGAGGACCTGCTGAGGTGGACCTTTTTTCTGGTGGACCTTTTTTCTGGTGGACCTGCTGAGGTGGACCTTTTTTTCTGGTGGACCTGCTGAGGTGGACCTGCTGAGGTGGACCTTTTTTCTGGTGGACCTTTTTTCTGGTGGACCTGCTGAGGTGGACCTTTTTTCTGGTGGACCTTTTTTCTTGTGGACCTGCTGAGGTGGACCTTTTTTCTGGTGGACCTTTTTTCTGGAGGACCTGCTGAGGTGGACCTTTTTTCTGGATGACCTTTTTTCTGGTGGACCTCCTGAGGTGGACCTTATTTCTGGTGGACCTTTTTTCTGGTGGACCTGCTGAGGTGGACCTTTTTTCTGGTGGATCTTTTTTCTGGTGGACCTGCTGAGGTGGAACTTTCTTTAGGTGGACCTTTTTTCTGGTGGACCTGCTGAGGTTGACATTTATTCTGGTGAACCTGCTGAGGTGGACCTTTTTTCTGGTGGACATTTTCTCTGGTGGACCTGCTGAGGTGGACCTTTTTTCTGGTGGACCTTTTTTCTGGTGGACCTGATGAGGTGGACCTTTTTTCTGGTGGACCTTTTTTCTGGTGGACCTGCTGAGGTGGACTTTTTTTCTGGTGGACATTTTTTCTGGTGGACCTGCTGAGGTGGACCTTTTTTTCTGGTGGACCTTTTTTCTGGTGGACCTGCTGAGGTGGACCTGCTGAGGTGGACATTTTTTTGGTGGACCTTTTTTCTGGTGGACCTGCTGAGGTGGACCTTTTTTCTGGTGGACCTTTTTTCTGGTGGACCTGCTGAGGTGGACCTTTTTTCTGGTGGACCTTTTCTCTGGTGGACCTTTTTTCTGGTGGACCTGCTGAGGTGGACCTTTTTTCTGGTGGACCTTTTTTCTGGTGGACCTTTTTTCTGGTGGACCTGCTGAGGTGGACCTGTTTTCTGGTGGACCTTTTTTTCTGGTGGACCTGCTGAGGTGGACCTTTTTTCTGGTGGACCTTTTTTCTGGTGGACCTGCTGAGGTGGATCTTTTTTCTGGTGGATCTTTTTTCTGGAGGACCTGCTGAGGTGGACCTTTTTTCTTGTGGACCTTTTTTCTGGTGGACCTGCTGAGGTGGACCTTTTTTCTGGTGGACCTGCTGAGGTGGACCTGCTGAGGTGGACCTTTTTTCTGGTGGACCTTTTTTCTGGTGGACCTGCTGAGGTGGAACTTTTTTCTGGTGGACCTTTTTTCTGGTGGACCTGCTGAGGTGGACCTTTTTTCTGGTGGACCTTTTGTCTGGTGGACCTGCTGAGGTGGACCTTTTTTCTGGTGGACCTTTTTTCTGGTGGACCTCCTGAGGTGGACCTTTTTTCTGGTGGACCTTTTCTCTGGTGGACCTGCTGAGGTGGACCTTTTTTCTGGTGGACCTTTTTTCTGGTGGACCTGCTGAGGTGGACTTTTTTTCTGGTGGACCTTTTTTCTGGTGGACCTGCTGAGGTGGACCTTTTTTCTGGTGGACCTGCTGAGGTGGACCTTTTTTCTGCTGGACCTTTTTTCTGGTGGACCTGCTGAGGTGGACCTTTTTTCTGGTGGACCTTTTTTCTGGTGGACCTGCTGAGGTGGACCTTTTTTCTGGTGGACCTTTTTTCTGGTGGACCTGCTGAGGTGGACCTTTTTTCTGGTGGACCTTTTTTCTGGTGGACCTGCTGAGGTGGACCTTTTTTCTGGTGGACCTTTTTTCTGGTGGACCTGCTGAGGTGGACCTTTTTTCTGGTGGACCTTTTTTTCTGGTGGACCTGCTGAGGTGGACCTTTTTTTCTGGTGGACCTTTTTTCTGGTGGACCTTTTTTCTAGTGGACCTGCTGAGGTGGACCTTTTTTCTGGTGGACCTTTTTTCTGGTGGACCTGCTGAGGTGGACCTTTTTTCTGGTGGACCTTTTTTCTGGTGGACCTGCTGAGGTGGACCTTTTTTCTGGTGGACCTTTTTTCTGGTGGACCTGCTGAGGTGGACCTTTTTTCTGGTGGACCTTTTTTCTGGTGGACCTGCTGAGGTGGACCTTTTTTCTGGTGGACCTTTTCTCTGGTGGACCTTTTTTTCTGGTGGACCTTTTTTCTGGTGGACCTGCTGAGGTGGACCTTTTTTCTGGTGGACCTTTTTTTCTGGTGGACCTGCTGAGGTGGACCTTTTTTCTGGTGGACCTGCTGAGGTGGACCTGCTGAGGTGGACCTTTTTTCTGGTGGACCTGCTGAGGTGCACCTTTTTTTCTGGTGGAGCTGCTGAGGTGGACCTTTTTTCTGGTAAACCTTTTTAATGGTGGACCTGCCTAGGTGGACCTTTTTTCTGGTGGGCCTTTTTTCTGGTGGACCTGCTGAGGTGGACCTTTTTTCTGGGGGACCTTTTTTCTGGTGGACCTGCTGAGGTGGACCTTTTTTCTGGTGGACCTTTTTTCTAACGGACCTGCTGAGGTGGACCTTTTTTCTGGTGGACCTTTTTTCTGGTGGACCTGCTGAGGTGGATTTTTTTTCTGGTGGACCTTTTTTCTGGAGGACCTGCTGAGGTGGACCTTTTTTCTGGTGGACCTTTTTTCTGGTGGACCTGCTGAGGTGGACCTTTTTTTCTGGTGGACCTGCTGAGGTGGACCTGCTGAGGTGGACCTTTTTTCTGGTGGACCTTTTTTCTGGTGGACCTGCTGAGGTGGACCTTTTTTCTGGTGGACCTTTTTTCTGGTGCACCTGCTGAGGTGGACCTTTTTTCTGGTGGACCTCCTGAGGTGGACCTTTTTCCTGGTGGACATTTTGTCTGGTGGACCTGCTGAGGTGGACCTTTTTTCTGGTGGACCTTTTTTCTGGTGGACCTCCTGAGGTGGACCTTTTTTCTGGTGGACCTTTTTTCTGGTGGACCTGCTGAGGTGGACCTTTTTTCTGGTGGACCTTTTTTCTGGTGGACCTGCTGAGGTGGACCGTTTTTCTGGTGGAACTTTTTTCTGGTGGACCTGCTGAGGTGGACCTTTTTTTCTGGTGGACCTTTTCTCTGGTGGACCTTCTGAGGTGGACCTTTTTTCTGGTGGACCTTTTTTCTGGTGGACCTGCTGAGGTGGACCTTTTTTCTGGTGGACCTTTTTTCTGGTGGACCTGCTGAGGTGGACCTTTTTTCTGGTGGACCTTTTTTCTGGTGGACCTGCTGAGGTGGACCTTTTTTCTGGTGGACCTGCTGAGGTGGACCTTTTTTCTGGTGGACCTTTTTTCTGGTGGACCTGCTGAGGTGGACCTTTTTTCTGGTGGACCTTTTCTCTGGTGGACCTTTTTTCTGGTGGACCTTTTTTCTGGTGGACCTGCTGAGGTGGACCTTTTTTCTGGTGGACCTGCTGAGGTGGACCTGCTGAGGTGGACCTTTTTTCTGGTGGACCTTTTTTCTGGTGGACCTCCTGAGGTGGACCTTTTTTCTGGTGGACCTTTTTTCTGGTGGACCTCCTGAGGTGGACCTTTTTTCTGGTGGACCTTTTTTCTGGTGGACCAGCTGAGGTGGACCTTTTTTCTGGTGGACCTTTTTTCTGGTGGACCTGCTGAGGTGGACCTTTTTTTTTCTGGTGGACCTGCTGAGGTGGACCTGCTGAGGTGGACCTTTTTTCTGGTGGAACTTTTTTCTGGTGGACCTGCTCAGGTGGACCTTTTTTCTGGTGGACCTTTTTTCTGGTGGACCTGCTGAGGTGGACCTTTTTTCTGGTGGACCTTTTTTCTGGTGGACCTGCTGAGGTGGACCTTATTTCTGGTGCACCTTTTCTCTGGTGGACCTGCTGAGGTGGACCTTTTTTCTGGTGGACCTTTTTTCTGGTGGACCTTTTTTCTGGTGGACCTGCTGAGGTGGACCTTTTTTCTGGTGGACCTTTTTTCTGGTGGACCTGCTGAGGTGGACCTTTTTTCTGGTGGACATTTTTTCTGGTGGACCTGCTGAGGTGGACCTTTTTTCTGCTGGACCTTTTTTCTGGTGGACCTGCTGAGGTGGACCTTTTTTCTGGTGGACCTTTTTTCTGGTGGACCTGCTGAGGTGGACCTTTTTTCTGGTGGACCTTTTTTCTGGTGGACCTGCTGAGGTGGACCTTTTTTCTGGTGGACCTTTTTTCTGGTGGACCTGCTGAGGTGGACCTTTTTTCTGGTGGACCTTTTTTCTGGTGGACCTGCTGAGGTGGACCTTTTTTCTGGTGGATCTTTTTTCTGGTGGACCTGCTGAGGTGGAACTTTCTTTAGGTGGACCTTTTTTCTGGTGGACCTGCTGAGGTTGACCTTTATTCTGGTGAACCTGCTGAGGTGGACCTTTTTTCTGGTGGACATTTTCTCTGGTGGACCTGCTGAGGTGGACCTTTTTTCTGGTGGACCTTTTTTCTGGTGGACCTGCTGAGGTGGACCTTTTTTCTGGTGGACCTTTTTTTTCTGGTGGACCTGCTGAGGTGGACCTTTTTTCTGGTGGACCTTTTTTCTGGTGGACCTGCTGAGGTGGACCTTTTTTTCTGGTGGACCTTTTTTCTGCTGGACCTGCTGAGGTGGACCTTTTTTCTGGTGGACCTTTTTTCTGGTGGACCTGCTGAGGTGGACCTTTTTTCTGGTGGACCTTTTTTCTGGTGGACCTGCTGAGGTGGACCTTTTTTCTGGTGGACCTTTTTTCTGGTGGACCTGCTGAGGTGGACCTTTTTTCTGGTGGACCTTTTTTTCTGGTGGACCTGCTGAGGTGGACCTTTTTTCTGGTGGACCTTTTTTCTGGTGGACCTGCTGAGGTGGACCTTTTTTCTGGTGGACCTGCTGAGGTGGACCTGCTGAGGTGGACCTTTTTTCTGGTGGACCTTTTTTCTGGTGGACCTGCTGAGGTGGAACTTTTTTCTGGTGGACCTTTTTTCTGGTGGACCTGCTGAGGTGGACCTTTTTTCTGGTGGACCTTTTGTCTGGTGGACCTGCTGAGGTGGACCTTTTTTCTGGTGGACCTTTTTTCTTGTGGACCTGCTGAGGTGGACCTTTTTTCTGGTGGACCTTTTTTCTGGTGGACCTGCTGAGGTGGACCTTTTTTCTGGTGGACCTTTTCTCTGGTGGACCTGCTGAGGTGGACCTTTTTTCTGGTGGACCTTTTTTCTGGTGGACCTGCTGAGGTGGACGTTTTTTCTGGTGGACCTTTTTTCTGGTGGACCTGCTGAGGTGGACCTTTTTTCTGGTGGACCTGCTGAGGTGGACCTTTTTTCTGGTGGACCTTTTTTCTGGTGGACCTGCTGAGGTGGACCTTTTTTCTGGTGGACCTTTTTTCTGGTGGACCTTTTCTCTGGTGGACCTTTTTTCTGGTGGATCTTTTTTCTGGTGGACCTGCTGAGGTGGACCTTTTTTCTGGTGGACATTTTTTCTGGTGGACCTGCTGAGGTGGACCTTTTTTCTGGTGGACCTTTTCTCTGGTGGATTTTTTTTCTGGTGGACCTTTTTTCTGGTGGACCTGCTGAGGTGGACCTTTTTTCTGGTGGACCTTTTTTCTGGTGGACCTGCTGAGGTGGACCTTTTTTCTGGTGGACCTTTTTTCTGGTGGACCTGCTGAGGTGGACCTTTTTTCTGGTGGACCTTTTCTATGGTGGACCTTTTTTCTGGTGGACCTTTTTTCTGGTGAACCTGCTGAGGTGGACCTTTTTTCTGGTGGACCTTTTCTCTGGTGGACCTGCTGAGGTGGACCTGCTGAGGTGGACCTTTTTTCTGGTGGACCTGCTGAGGTGGACCTGCTGAGGTGGACCTTTTTTCTGGTGGACCTTTTTTCTGGTGGACCTTTTTTCTGGAGGACCTGCTGAGGTGGACCTTTTTTCTGGTGGACCTTTTTTCTGGTGGACCTGCTGAGGTGGACCTTTTTTCTGGTGGACCTTTTTTCTGGTGGACCTGCTGAGGTGGACCTTTTTTCTGGTGGACCTTTTTTTCTGGAGGACCTGCTGAGGTGGACCTTTTTTCTGGTGGACCTTTTTTCTGGTGGACCTCCTGAGGTGGACCTTTTTTCTGGTGGACCTTTTTTCTGCTGGACCTGCTGAGGTGGACCTTTTTTCTGGTGGACCTTTTTTCTGGTGGACCTGCTGAGGTGGACCTTTTTTCTGGTGGACATTTTTTCTGGTGGACCTGCTGAGGTGGACGTTTTTTCTGGTGGATCTTTTTTCTGGTGGACCTGCTGAGGTGGACCTTTTTTCTGGTGGACCTTTTTTCTGGTGGACCTGCTGAGGTGGACCTTTTTTCTGGTGGACCTTTTTTCTGGTGGACCTGCTGAGGTGGACCTTTTTGCTGGTGGACCTGCTGAGGTGGCCCTTTTTTCTGGTGGACCTTTTTTCTGGTGGACCTGCTGAGGTGGACCTGCTGAGGTGGACCTTTTTTCTGGTGGACATTTTCTCTGGTGGACCTGCTGAGGTGGACCTTTTTTCTGGTGGACCTTTTTTCTGGTGGACCTGCTGAGGTGGACCTTTTTTCTGGTGGACCTTTTTTTTCTGGTGGACCTGCTGAGGTGGACCTTTTTTCTGGTGGACCTTTTTTCTGGTGGACCTGCTGAGGTGGACCTTTTTTCTGGTGGACCTTTTTTCTGGTGGACCTGCTGAGGTGGACCTGCTGAGGTGGACATTTTTTTGGTGGACCTTTTTTCTGGTGGACCTGCTGAGGTGGACCTTTTTTCTGGTGGACATTTTTTCTGGTGGACCTGCTGAGGTGGACCTTTTTTCTGGTGGACCTTTTCTCTGGTGGACCTTTTTTCTGGTGGACCTGCTGAGGTGGACCTTTTTTCTGGTGGACCTTTTTTCTGGTGGACCTGCTGAGGTGGACCTTTTTTCTGGTGGACCTTTTTTCTGGTGGACCTGCTGAGGTGGACCTTTTTTCTGGTGGACCTTTTTTTCTGGTGGACCTGCTGAGGTGGACCTTTTTTCTGGTGGACCTTTTTTCTGGTGGACCTGCTGAGGTGGACCTTTTTTCTGGTGGACATTTTTTCTGGAGGACCTGCTGAGGTGGACCTTTTTTCTGGTGGACCTTTTTTCTGGTGGACCTGCTGAGGTGGACCTTTTTTCTGGTGGACCTGCTGAGGTGGACCTGCTGAGGTGGACCTTTTTTCTGGTGGACCTTTTTTCTGGTGGACCTGCTGAGGTGGAACTTTTTTCTGGTGGACCTTTTTTCTGGTGGACCTGCTGAGGTGGACCTTTTTTCTGGTGGACCTTTTGTCTGGTGGACCTGCTGAGGTGGACCTTTTTTCTGGTGGACCTTTTTTCTGGTGGACCTCCTGACGTGGACCTTTTTTCTGGTGGACCTTTTTTCTGGTGGACCTGCTGAGGTGGACCTTTTTTCTGGTGGACCTTTTCTCTGGTGGACCTGCTGAGGTGGACCTTTTTTCTGGTGGACCTTTTTTCTGGTGGACCTGCTGAGGTGGACGTTTTTTCTGGTGGACCTTTTTTCTGGTGGACCTGCTGAGGTGGACCTTTTTTCTGGTGGACCTGCTGAGGTGGACCTTTTTTCTGGTGGACCTTTTTTCTGGTGGACCTGCTGAGGTGGACCTTTTTTCTGGTGGACCTTTTTTCTGGTGGACCTTTTCTCTGGTGGACCTTTTTTCTGGTGGATCTTTTTTCTGGTGGACCTGCTGAGGTGGACCTTTTTTCTGGTGGACATTTTTTCTGGTGGACCTGCTGAGGTGGACCTTTTTTCTGGTGGACCTTTTCTCTGGTGGATTTTTTTTCTGGTGGACCTTTTTTCTGGTGGACCTGCTGAGGTGGACCTTTTTTCTGGTGGACCTTTTTTCTGGTGGACCTGCTTAGGTGGACCTTTTTTCTGGTGGACCTTTTTTCTGGTGGACCTGCTGAGGTGGACCTTTTTTCTGGTGGACCTTTTCTCTGGTGGACCTTTTTTCTGGTGGACCTTTTTTCTGGTGAACCTGCTGAGGTGGACCTTTTTTCTGGTGGACCTTTTCTCTGGTGGACCTGCTGAGGTGGACCTGCTGAGGTGGACCTTTTTTCTGGTGGACCTGCTGAGGTGGACCTGCTGAGGTGGACCTTTTTTCTGGTGGACCTTTTTTCTGGAGGACCTGCTGAGGTGGACCTTTTTTCTGGTGGACCTTTTTTCTGGTGGACCTGCTGAGGTGGACCTTTTTTCTGGTGGACCTTTTTTCTGGTGGACCTGCTGAGGTGGACCTTTTTTCTGGTGGACCTTTTTTCTGGAGGACCTGCTGAGGTGGACCTTTTTTCTGGTGGACCTTTTTTCTGGTGGACCTCCTGAGGTGGACCTTTTTTCTGGTGGACCTTTTTTCTGGTGGACCTGCTGAGGTGGACCTTTTTTCTGGTGGACCTTTTTTCTGGTGGACCTGCTGAGGTGGACCTTTTTTCTGGTGGACATTTTTTCTGGTGGACCTGCTGAGGTGGACGTTTTTTCTGGTGGATCTTTTTTCTGGTGGACCTGCTGAGGTGGACCTTTTTTCTGGTGGACCTTTTTTCTGGTGGACCTGCTGAGGTGGACCTTTTTTCTGGTGGACCTTTTTTCTGGTGGACCTGCTGAGGTGGACCTTTTTTCTGGTGGACCTGCTGAGGTGGCCCTTTTTTCTGGTGGACCTTTTTTCTGGTGGACCTGCTGAGGTGGACCTGCTGAGGTGGACCTTTTTTCTGGTGGACCTTTTTTCTGGTGGACCTGCTGAGGTGGACCTTTTTTCTGGTGGACCTTTTTTCTGGTGGACCTGCTGAGGTGGACCTTTTTTCTGGTGGACCTTTTCTCTGGTGGACCTTTTTTCTGGTGGACCTGCTGAGGTGTACCTGCTGAGGTGGACCTTTTTTCTGGTGGACCTTTTTTCTGGTGGACCTGCTGAGGTGGACCTTTTTTCTGGTGGACCTTTTTTCTGGTGGACCTGCTGAGGTGGACCTTTTTTCTGGTGGACCTTTTTTTCTCGTGGACCTGCTGAGGTGGACCTTTTTTCTGGTGGACCTTTTTTCTGGTGGACCTGCTGAGGTGGACCTTTTTTCTGGTGGACCTTTTTTCTGGTGGACCTGCTGAGGTGGACCTTTTTTCTGGTGGACCTTTTTTCTGGTGGACCTGCTGAGGTGGACCTTTTTTCTGGGGGACCTTTTTTCTGGTGGACCTGCTGAGGTGGACCTTTTTTCTGGTGGACCTTTTTTCTGGTGGACCTGCTGAGGTGGACCTTTTTTCTGGTGGACCTGCTGAGGTGGACCTTTTTTCTGGTGGACCTTTTTTCTGGTGGACCTGCTGAGGTGGACCTTTTTTCTGGTGGACCTTTTCTCTGGTGGACCTGCTGAGGTTGACCTTTTTTCTGGTGGACCTTTTTTCTGGTGGACCTCCTGAGGTGGACCTTTTTTCTGGTGGACCTTTTTTCTGGTGGACCTGCTGAGGTGGACCTTTTTTCTGGTGGACCTTTTTTCTGGTGGACCTGCTGAGGTGGACCTTTTTTCTGGTGGACCTTTTTTCTGGTGGACCTGCTGAGGTGGACCTTTTTTCTGGTGGATCTTTTTTCTGGTGGACCTGCTGAGGTGGAACTTTCTTTAGGTGGACCTTTTTTCTGGTGGACCTGCTGAGGTTGACCTTTATTCTGGTGAACCTGCTGAGGTGGACCTTTTTTCTGGTGGACATTTTCTCTGGTGGACCTGCTGAGGTGGACCTTTTTTCTGGTGGACCTTTTTTCTGGTGGACCTGCTGAGGTGGACCTTTTTTTCTGGTGGACCTTTTGTCTGGTGGACCTGCTGAGGTGGACCTGCTGAGGTGGACATTTTTTCTGGTGGACCTTTTTTCTGGTGGACCTGCTGAGGTGGACCTTTTTTCTGGTGGACCTTTTTTCTGGTGGACCTGCTGAGGTGGACCTTTTTTCTGGTGGACCTTTTTTCTGGTGGACCTGCTGAGGTGGACCTTTTTTTCTGGTGGACCTTTTTTCTGGTGGACCTGCTGAGGTGGACCTTTTTTCTGGTGGACCTTTTTTCTGGTGGACCTGCTGAGGTGGACCTTTTTTCTGGTGGACCTTTTTTCTGGTGGACCTGCTGAGGTGGACCTTTTTTCTGGTGGACCTTTTTTCTGGTGGACCTGCTGAGGTGGACCTTTTTTCTGGTGGACCTTTTTTCTGGTGGACCTGCTGAGGTGGACCTTTTTTCTGGTGGACCTGCTGAGGTGGACCTTTTTTCTGGTGGACCTTTTTTCTGGTGGACCTGCTGAGGTGGACCTTTTTTCTGGTGGACCTTTTCTCTGGTGGACCTGCTGAGGTTGACCTTTTTTCTGGTGGACCTTTTTTCTGGTGGACCTGCTGAGGTGGACCTTTTTTCTGGTGGACCTTTTTTCTGGTGGACCTGCTGAGGTGGACCTTTTTTCTGGTGGACCTTTTTTCTGGTGGACCTGCTGAGGTGGACCTTTTTTCTGGTGGACCTTTTTTCTGGTGGACCTGCTGAGGTGGACCTTTTTTCTGGTGGATCTTTTTTCTGGTGGACCTGCTGAGGTGGAACTTTCTTTAGGTGGACCTTTTTTCTGGTGGACCTGCTGAGGTTGACCTTTATTCTGGTGAACCTGCTGAGGTGGACCTTTTTTCTGGTGGACATTTTCTCTGGTGGACCTGCTGAGGTGGACCTTTTTTCTGGTGGACCTTTTTTCTGGTGGACCTGCTGAGGTGGACCTTTTTTCTGGTGGACCTTTTTTCTGGTGGACCTGCTGAGGTGGACCTTTTTTTCTAGTGGACCTTTTTTCTGGTGGACCTGCTGAGGTGGACCTGCTGAGGTGGACATTTTTTCTGGTGGACCTTTTTTCTGGTGGACCTGCTGAGGTGGACCTTTTTTCTGGTGGACCTTTTTTCTGGTGGACCTGCTGAGGTGGACCTTTTTTCTGGTGGACCTTTTTTCTGGTGGACCTGCTGAGGTGGACCTTTTTTTCTGGTGGACCTTTTTTCTGGTGGACCTGCTGAGGTGGACCTTTTTTCTGGTGGACCTTTTTTCTGGTGGACCTGCTGAGGTGGACCTTTTTTCTGGTGGACCTTTTTTCTGGTGGACCTGCTGAGGTGGACCTTTTTTCTGGTGGACCTTTTTTCTGGTGGACCTGCTGAGGTGGACCTTTTTTCTGGTGGACCTTTTGTCTGGTGGACCTGCTGAGGTGGACCTTTTTTCTGGTGGACCTGCTGAGGTGGACCTTTTTTCTGGTGGACCTTTTTTGTGGTGGACCTGCTGAGGTGGACCTTTTTTTCTGGTGGACCTGCTGAGGTGGACCTTTTTTCTGGTGGACCTTTTTTCTGGTGGACCTGCTGAGGTGGACCTTTTTTCTGGTGGACCTTTTTTCTGGTCGACCTGCTGAGGTGGACCTTTTTTCTGGTGGACCTTTTCTCTGGTGGACCTTTTTTCTGGTGGACCTTTTTTCTGGTGGACCTGCTGAGGTGGACCTTTTTTCTGGTGGACATTTTTTCTGGTGGACCTGCTGAGGTGGACCTTTTTTCTGGTGGACCTTTTCTCTGGTGGACCTTTTTTCTGGTGGACCTTTTTTCTGGTGGTCCTTTTTTCTGGTGGACCTGCTGAGGTGGACCTTTTTTTCTGGTGGACCTTTTTTCTGGTGGACCTGCTGAGGTGGACCTGCTGAGGTGGACATTTTTTCTGGTGGACCTTTTTTCTGGTGGACCTGCTGAGGTGGACCATTTTTCTGGTGGACATTTTTTCTGGTGGACCTGCTGAGATGGACCTTTTTTCTGGTGGACCTTTTTTCTGGTGGACCTGCTGAGGTGGACCTTTTTTCTGGTGGACCTTTTTTTCTGGTGGACCTGCTGAGGTGGACCTTTTTTCTGGTGGACCTTTTTTCTGGTGGACCTGCTGAGGTGGACCTTTTTTCTGGTGGACCTTTTCTCTGGTGGACCTGCTGAGGTGGACCTTTTTTCTGGTGGACCTGCTGAGGTGGACCTTTTTTCTGGTGGACCTTTTGTCTGGTGGACCTGCTGAGGTGGACCTTTTTTCTGGTGGACCTTTTTTTCTGGTGGACCTCCTGAGGTGGACCTTTTTTCTGGTGGACCTTTTTTCTGGTGGACCTGCTGAGGTGGACCTTTTTTCTGGTGGACCTTTTTTCTGGTGGACCTGCTGAGGTGGACCTTTTTTCTGGTGGACCTTTTTTCTGGTGGACCTGCTGAGGTGGACCTTTTTTCTGGTGGACCTTTTTTCTGGTGGACCTGCTGAGGTGGACCTTTTTTCTGGTGGACCTTTTTTCTGGTGGACCTGCTGAGGTGGACCTTTTTTCTGGTGGACCTTTTTTCTGGTGGACCTGCTGAGGTGGACCTTTTTTCTGGTGGACCTTTTTTCTGGTGGACCTGCTGAGGTGGACCTTTTTTCTGGTGGACCTTTTTTCTGGTGGACCTGCTGAGGTGGACCTTTTTTCTGGTGGACCTGCTGAGGTGGACCTGCTGAGGTGGACCTTTTTTTCTGGTGGACCTGCTGAGGTGCACCTTTTTTTCTGGTGGAGCTGCTGAGGTGGACCTTTTTTCTGGTGGACCTTTTTACTGGTGGACCTGCTGAGGTGGACCTTTTTTCTGGTGGACCTTTTTTCTGGTGGACCTGCTGAGGTGGACCATTTTTCTGGTGGACCTTTTTTCTGGTGGACCTGCTGAGGTGGACCTTTTTTCTGGTGGACCTTTTTTCTAACGGACCTGCTGAGGTGGACCTTTTTTTCTGGTGGACCTTTTTTCTGGTGGACCTGCTGAGGTGGACCTTTTTTCTGGTGGACATTTTTTCTGGAGGACCTGCTGAGGTGGACCTTTTTTCTGGTGGACCTTTTTTCTGGTGGACCTGCTGAGGTGGACCTTTTTTTCTGGTGGACCTGCTGAGGTGGACCTTTTTTCTGGTGGACATTTTTTCTGGTGGACCTGCTGAGGTGGACCTTTTTTCTGGTGGACCTTTTTTCTGGTGGACCTGCTGAGGTGGACCTTTTTTCTGGTGGACCTCCTGAGGTGGACCTTTTTCCTGGTGGACATTTTGTCTGGTGGACCTGCTGAGGTGGACCTTTTTTCTGGTGGACCTTTTTTCTGGTGGACCTGCTGATGTGGACCTTTTTTCTGGTGGACCTTTTCTCTGGTGGACCTTTTCTCTGGTGGACCTTTTTTCTGGTGGACCTGCTGAGGTGGACCTTTTTTCTGGTGGACCTTTTTTCTGGTGGACCTGCTGAGGTGGACCTTTTTTCTGGTGGACCTTTTTTCTGGTGGACCTGCTGAGGTGGACCTTTTTTTCTGGTGGACCTTTTTTCTGGTGGACCTGCTGAGGTGGACCTTTTTTCTGGTGGACCTTTTTTCTGGTGGACCTGCTGAGGTGGACCTTTTTTCTGGTGGACCTTTTTTCTGGTGGACCTGCTGAGGTGGACCTTTTTTCTGGTGGACCTTTTTTCTGGTGGACCTGCTGAGGTGGACCTTTTTTCTGGTGGACCTGCTGAGGTGGACCTTTTTTGCTGGTGGACCTTTTTTCTGGTGGACCTGCTGAGGTGGACCTTTTTTCTGGTGGACCTTTTTTCTGGTGGACCTGCTGAGGTGGACCTTTTTTCTGGTGGACCTTTTTTCTGGTGGACCTGCTGAGGTGGACCTTTTTTCTGGTGGACCTGCTGAGGTGGACCTGCTGAGGTGGACCTTTTTTCTGGTGGAGCTGCTAAGGTGGACCTTTTTTCTGGTGGACCTTTTTACTGGTGGACCTGCTGAGGTGGACCTTTTTTCTGGTGGACCTTTTTTCTGGTGGACCTGCTGAGGTGGACCTTTTTTCTGGTGGACCTTTTTTCTGGTGGACCTGCTGAGGTGGACCTTTTTTCTGGTGGACCTTTTTTCTAATGGACCTGCTGAGGTGGACCTTTTTTTCTGGTGGACCTTTTTTTCTGGTGGACCTGCTGAGGTGGACCTTTTTTCTGGTGGACCTTTTTTCTGGAGGACCTGCTGAGGTGGACCTTTTTTCTGGTGGACCTTTTTTCTGGTGGACCTGCTGAGGTGGACCTTTTTTCTGGTGGACCTGCTGAGGTGGACCTGCTGAGGTGGACCTTTTTTCTGGTGGACCTTTTTTCTGGTGGACCTGCTGAGATGGACCTTTTTTCTGGTGGACCTTTTTTCTGGTGGACCTGCTGAGGTGGACCTTTTTTCTGGTGGACCTTTTTTTCTGGAGGACCTGCTGAGGTGGACCTTTTTTCTGGATGACCTTTTTTCTGGTGGACCTCCTGAGGTGGACCTTTTTTCTGGTGGACCTTTTTTCTGGTGGACCTGCTGAGGTGGACCTTTTTTCTGGTGGACCTTTTTTCTGGTGGACCTGCTGAGGTGGACCTTTTTTCTGGTGGACATTTTTTCTGGTGGACCTGCTGAGGTGGACCTTTTTTCTGGTGGACCTTTTTTCTGGTGGACCTGCTGAGGTGGACCTTTTTTCTGGTGGACCTTTTGTCTGGTGGACCTGCTGAGGTGGACCTTTTTTCTGGTGGACCTTTTTTCTGGTGGACCTGCTGAGGTGGACCTTTTTTCTGGTGGACCTTTTTTCTGGTGGACCTGCTGAGGTGGACCTTTTTTCTGGTGGACCTTTTTTCTGGTGGACCTGCTGAGGTGGACCTTTTTTCTGGTGGACCTTTTTTCTGGTGGACCTGCTGAGGTGGACCTTTTTTCTGGTGGACCTTTTTTCTGGTGGACCTGCTGAGGTGGACCTTTTTTTCTGGTGGACCTTTTTTCTGGTGGACCTGCTGAGGTGGACCTTTTTTCTGGTGGACCTTTTTTCTGGTGGACCTGCTGAGGTGGACCTTTTTTCTGGTGGACCTGCTGAGGTGGACCTGCTGAGGTGGACCTTTTTTTCTGGTGGACCTGCTGAGGTGCACCTTTTTTTCTGGTGGAGCTGCTGAGGTGGACCTTTTTTCTGGTGGACCTTTTTTCTGGTGGACCTGCTGAGGTGGACCTTTTTTCTGGTGGACCTTTTTTCTAACGGACCTGCTGAGGTGGACCTTTTTTTCTGGTGGACCTTTTTTCTGGTGGACCTGCTGAGGTGGACCTTTTTTCTGGTGGACCTTTTTTCTGGAGGACCTGCTGAGGTGGACCTTTTTTCTGGTGGACCTTTTTTCTGGTGGACCTGCTGAGGTGGACCTTTTTTTCTGGTGGACCTGCTGAGGTGGACCTGCTGAGGTGGACCTTTTTTCTGGTGGACCTTTTTTCTGGTGGACCTGCTGAGGTGGACCTTTTTTCTGGTGGACCTCCTGAGGTGGACCTTTTTCCTGGTGGACATTTTGTCTGGTGGACCTGCTGAGGTGGACCTTTTTTCTGGTGGACATTTTTTCTGGTGGACCTCCTGAAATGGACCTTTTTTTTGTGGACCTTTTTTCTGGTGGACCTGCTGAGGTGGACCTTTTTTCTGCTGGACCTTTTTTCTGGTGGACCTGCTGAGGTGGACCTTTTTTCTGGTGGACCTTTTTTCTGGTGGACCTGCTGAGGTGGACCTTTTTTCTGGTGGACCTTTTCTCTGGTGGACCTGCTGAGGTGGACCTTTTTTCTGGTGGACCTTTTTTCTGGTGGACCTGCTGAGGTGGACCTTTTTTCTGGTGGACCTTTTTTCTGGTGGACCTGCTGAGGTGGACCTTTTTTCTGGTGGACCTTTTTTCTGGTGGACCTGCTGAGGTGGACCTTTTTTCTGGTGGACCTTTTTTCTGGTGGACCTGCTGAGGTGGACCTTTTTTCTGGTGGACCTTTTTTCTGGTGGACCTTTTCTCTGGTGGACCTTTTTTCTGGTGGACCTTTTTTCTGGTGGACCTGCTGAGGTGGACCTTTTTTCTGGTGGACCTTTTTTCTGGTGGACCTGCTGAGGTGGACCTTTTTTCTGGTGGACCTTTTTTCTGGTGGACCTTTTTTCTGGTGGACCTGCTGAGGTGGACCTTTTTTTCTGCTGGACCTTTCTTCTGGTGGACCTGCTGAGGTGGACCTTTTTTCTGGTGGACCTTTTTTCTGGTGGACCTGCTGAGGTGGACCTTTTTTCTGGTGGACCTTTTTTCTGGTGGACCTGCTGAGGTGGACCTTTTTTCTGGTGGACCTTTTTTCTGGTGGACCAGCTGAGGTGGACCTTTTTTCTGGTGTACCTTTTTTCTGGTGGACCTGCTGAGGTGGACCTTTTTTTTCTGGTGGACCTGCTGAGGTGGACCTGCTGAGGTGGACCTTTTTTCTGGTGGAACTTTTTTCTGGTGGACCTGCTCAGGTGGACCTTTTTTCTGGTGGACCTTTTTTCTGGTGGACCTGCTGAGGTGGACCTTTTTTCTGGTGGACCTTTTTTCTGGTGGACCTGCTGAGGTGGACCTTATTTCTGGTGGACCTTTTCTCTGGTGGACCTGCTGAGGTGGACCTTTTTTCTGGTGGACCTTTTTTCTGGTGGACCTTTTTTCTGGTGGACCTGCTGAGGTGGACCTTTTTTCTGGTGGACCTTTTTTCTGGTGGACCTGCTGAGGTGGACCTTTTTTCTGGTGGACCTTTTTTCTGGTGGACCTGCTGAGGTGGACCTTTTTTCTGCTGGAACTTTTTTCTGGTGGACCTGCTGAGGTTGACCTTTTTTCTGGTGGACCTTTTTTCTGGTGGACCTGCTGAGGTGGACCTTTTTTCTGGTGGACCTTTTTTCTGGTGGACCTGCTGAGGTGGACCTTTTTTCTGGTGGACCTTTTTTCTGGTGGACCTGCTGAGGTGGACCTTTTTTCTGGTGGACCTCCTGAGGTGGACCTTTTTCCTGGTGGACATTTTGTCTGGTGGACCTGCTGAGGTGGACCTTTTTTCTGGTGGACCTTTTTTCTGGTGGACCTCCTGAAATGGACCTTTTTTTTGTGGACCTTTTTTCTGGTGGACCTGCTGAGGTGGACCTTTTTTCTGGTGGACCTTTTTTCTGGTGGACCTGCTGAGGTGGACCTTTTTTCTGGTGGACCTTTTTTCTGGTGGACCTGCTGAGGTGGACCTTTTTTCTGGTGGACCTTTTCTCTGGTGGACCTGCTGAGGTGGACCTTTTTTCTGGTGGACCTTTTTTCTGGTGGACCTGCTGAGGTGGACCTTTTTTCTGGTGGACCTTTTTTCTGGTGGACCTGCTGAGGTGGACCTTTTTTCTGGTGGACCTTTTTTCTGGTGGACCTGCTGAGGTGGACCTTTTTTCTGGTGGACCTTTTTTCTGGTGGACCTGCTGAGGTGGACCTTTTTTCTGGTGGACCTTTTTTCTGGTGGACCTTTTTTCTGGTGGACCTTTTCTCTGGTGGACCTTTTTTCTGGTGGACCTTTTTTCTGGTGGACCTGCTGAGGTGGACCTTTTTTCTGGTGGACCTTTTTTCTGGTGGACCTGCTGAGGTGGACCTTTTTTCTGGTGGACCTTTTTTCTGGTGGACCTTTTTTCTGGTGGACCTGCTGAGGTGGACCTTTTTTCTGGTGGACCTTTCTTCTGGTGGACCTGCTGAGGTGGACCTTTTTTCTGGTGGACCTTTTTTCTGGTGGACCTGCTGAGGTGGACCTTTTTTCTGGTGGACCTTTTTTCTGGTGGACCTGCTGAGGTGGACCTTTTTTCTGGTGGACCTTTTTTCTGGTGGACCAGCTGAGGTGGACCTTTTTTCTGGTGTACCTTTTTTCTGGTGGACCTGCTGAGGTGGACCTTTTTTTTCTGGTGGACCTGCTGAGGTGGACCTGCTGAGGTGGACCTTTTTTCTGGTGGAACTTTTTTCTGGTGGACCTGCTCAGGTGGACCTTTTTTCTGGTGGACCTTTTTTCTGGTGGACCTGCTGAGGTGGACCTTTTTTCTGGTGGACCTTTTTTCTGGTGGACCTGCTGAGGTGGACCTTATTTCTGGTGGACCTTTTCTCTGGTGGACCTGCTGAGGTGGACCTTTTTTCTGGTGGACCTTTTTTCTGGTGGACCTTTTTTCTGGTGGACCTGCTGAGGTGGACCTTTTTTCTGGTGGACCTTTTTTCTGGTGGACCTGCTGAGGTGGACCTTTTTTCTGGTGGACCTTTTTTCTGGTGGACCTGCTGAGGTGGACCTTTTTTCTGCTGGAACTTTTTTCTGGTGGACCTGCTGAGGTTGACCTTTTTTCTGGTGGACCTTTTTTCTGGTGGACCTGCTGAGGTGGACCTTTTTTCTGGTGGACCTTTTTTCTGGTGGACCTGCTGAGGTGGACGTTTTTTCTGGTGGATCTTTTTTCTGGTGGACCTGCTGAGGTGGAACTTTCTTTAGGTGGACCTTTTTTCTGGTGGACCTGCTGAGGTTGACCTTTATTCTGGTGAACCTGCTGAGGTGGACCTTTTTTCTGGTGGACATTTTCTCTGGTGGACCTGCTGAGGTGGACCTTTTTTCTGGTGGACCTTTTTTCTGGTGGACCTGCTGAGGTGGACCTTTTTTCTGGTGGACCTTTTTTCTGGTGGACCTGATGAGGTGGACCTTTTTTTTCTGGTGGACCTTTTTTCTGGTGGACCTGCTGAGGTGGAGCTTTTTTCTGGTGGACCTGCTGAGGTGGACCTTTTTTCTGGTGGACCTTTTTTCTGGTGGACCTGCTGAGGTGGACCTTTTTTCTGGTGGACCTTTTTTCTGGTGGACCTTTTTTCTGGTGGACCTGCTGAGGTGGACCTTTTTTCTGGTGGACCTTTTTTCTGGTGGACCTGCTGAGGTGGACCTTATTTCTGGTGGACCTTTTCTCTGGTGGACCTGCTGAGGTGGACCTTTTTTCTGGTGGACCTTTTTTCTGGTGGACCTTTTTTCTGGTGGACCTGCTGAGGTGGACCTTTTTTCTGGTGGACCTTTTTTCTGGTGGACCTGCTGAGGTGGACCTTTTTTCTGGTGGACCTTTTTTCTGGTGGACCTGCTGAGGTGGACCTTTTTTCTGCTGGAACTTTTTTCTGGTGGACCTGCTGAGGTTGACCTTTTTTCTGGTGGACCTTTTTTCTGGTGGACCTGCTGAGGTGGACCTTTTTTCTGGTGGACCTTTTTTCTGGTGGACCTGCTGAGGTGGACCTTTTTTCTGGTGGACCTTTTTTCTGGTGGACCTGCTGAGGTGGACCTTTTTTCTGGTGGACCTCCTGAGGTGGACCTTTTTCCTGGTGGACATTTTGTCTGGTGGACCTGCTGAGGTGGACCTTTTTTCTGGTGGACCTTTTTTCTGGTGGACCTCCTGAAATGGACCTTTTTTTTGTGGACCTTTTTTCTGGTGGACCTGCTGAGGTGGACCTTTTTTCTGGTGGACCTTTTTTCTGGTGGACCTGCTGAGGTGGACCTTTTTTCTGGTGGACCTTTTTTCTGGTGGACCTGCTGAGGTGGACCTTTTTTCTGGTGGACCTTTTCTCTGGTGGACCTGCTGAGGTGGACCTTTTTTCTGGTGGACCTTTTTTCTGGTGGACCTGCTGAGGTGGACCTTTTTTCTGGTGGACCTTTTTTCTGGTGGACCTGCTGAGGTGGACCTTTTTTCTGGTGTACCTTTTTTCTGGTGGACCTGCTGAGGTGGACCTTTTTTCTGGTGGACCTTTTTTCTGGTGGACCTGCTGAGGTGGACCTTTTTTCTGGTGGACCTTTTTTCTGGTGGACCTTTTTTCTGGTGGACCTTTTCTCTGGTGGACCTTTTTTCTGGTGGACCTTTTTTCTGGTGGACCTGCTGAGGTGGACCTTTTTTCTGGTGGACCTTTTTTCTGGTGGA
The DNA here is from genome assembly GCF_036417535.1 of Chlamydotis macqueenii. NCBI lineage: Eukaryota > Metazoa > Chordata > Aves > Otidiformes > Otididae > Chlamydotis > Chlamydotis macqueenii. The sequence continues at coordinate 12,957,186 of NC_141592.1, forward strand.
CCTGCTGAGGTGGACCTTTTTTCTGGTGGACCTTTTTTCTGGTGGACCTTTTTTCTGGTGGACCTGCTGAGGTGGACCTTTTTTCTGGTGGACCTTTCTTCTGGTGGACCTGCTGAGGTGGACCTTTTTTCTGGTGGACCTTTTTTCTGGTGGACCTGCTGAGGTGGACCTTTTTTCTGGTGGACCTTTTTTCTGGTGGACCTGCTGAGGTGGACCTTTTTTCTGGTGGACCTTTTTTCTGGTGGACCAGCTGAGGTGGACCTTTTTTCTGGTGTACCTTTTTTCTGGTGGACCTGCTGAGGTGGACCTTTTTTTTCTGGTGGACCTGCTGAGGTGGACCTGCTGAGGTGGACCTTTTTTCTGGTGGAACTTTTTTCTGGTGGACCTGCTCAGGTGGACCTTTTTTCTGGTGGACCTTTTTTCTGGTGGACCTGCTGAGGTGGACCTTTTTTCTGGTGGACCTTTTTTCTGGTGGACCTGCTGAGGTGGACCTTATTTCTGGTGGACCTTTTCTCTGGTGGACCTGCTGAGGTGGACCTTTTTTCTGGTGGACCTTTTTTCTGGTGGACCTTTTTTCTGGTGGACCTGCTGAGGTGGACCTTTTTTCTGGTGGACCTTTTTTCTGGTGGACCTGCTGAGGTGGACCTTTTTTCTGGTGGACCTTTTTTCTGGTGGACCTGCTGAGGTGGACCTTTTTTCTGCTGGAACTTTTTTCTGGTGGACCTGCTGAGGTTGACCTTTTTTCTGGTGGACCTTTTTTCTGGTGGACCTGCTGAGGTGGACCTTTTTTCTGGTGGACCTTTTTTCTGGTGGACCTGCTGAGGTGGACCTTTTTTCTGGTGGACCTTTTTTCTGGTGGACCTGCTGAGGTGGACCTTTTTTCTGGTGGACATTTTTTCTGGTGTACCTGCTGAGGTGGACGTTTTTTCTGGTGGATCTTTTTTCTGGTGGACCTGCTGAGGTGGAACTTTCTTTAGGTGGACCTTTTTTCTGGTGGACCTGCTGAGGTTGACCTTTATTCTGGTGAACCTGCTGAGGTGGACCTTTTTTCTGGTGGACATTTTCTCTGGTGGACCTGCTGAGGTGGACCTTTTTTCTGGTGGACCTTTTTTCTGGTGGACCTGCTGAGGTGGACCTTTTTTCTGGTGGACCTTTTTTCTGGTGGACCTGCTGAGGTGGACCTTTTTTTTCTGGTGGACCTTTTTTCTGGTGGACCTGCTGAGGTGGAGCTTTTTTCTGGTGGACCTGCTGAGGTGGACCTTTTTTCTGGTGGACCTTTTTTCTGGTGGACCTGCTGAGGTGGACCTTTTTTCTGGTGGACCTTTTTTCTGGTGGACCTTTTTTCTGGTGGACCTGCTGAGGTGGACCTTTTTTTCTGGTGGACCTTTCTTCTGGTGGACCTGCTGAGGTGGACCTTTTTTCTGGTGGACCTTTTTTCTGGTGGACCTGCTGAGGTGGACCTTTTTTCTGGTGGACCTGCTGAGGTGGACCTTTTTTCTGGTGGACCTTTTTTCTGGTGGACCAGCTGAGGTGGACCTTTTTTCTGGTGTACCTTTTTTCTGGTGGACCTGCTGAGGTGGACCTTTTTTTTCTGGTGGACCTGCTGAGGTGGACCTGCTGAGGTGGACCTTTTTTCTGGTGGAACTTTTTTTCTGGTGGACCTGCTGAGGTGGACCTTTTTTCTGGTGGACCTTTTTTCTGGTGGACCTGCTGAGGTGGACCTTTTTTCTGGTGGACCTGCTGAGGTGGACCTTTTTTCTGGTGGACCTTTTTTCTGGTGGACCTGCTGAGGTTGACCTTTTTTCTGGTGGACCTTTTTTCTGGTGGACCTGCTGAGGTGGACCTTTTTTCTGGTGGACCTTTTTTTCTGGTGGACCTGCTGAGGTGGACCTTTTTTCTGGTGGACCTTTTTTCTGGTGGACCTGCTGAGGTGGACCTTTTTTCTGGTGGACCTTTTTTCTGGTGGACCTGCTGAGGTGGACCTTTTTTCTGGTGGACCTGCTGAGGTGGACCTTTTTTCTGGTGGACCTTTTTTCTGGTGGACCAGCTGAGGTGGACCTTTTTTCTGGTGTACCTTTTTTCTGGTGGACCTGCTGAGGTGGACCTTTTTTTTCTGGTGGACCTGCTGAGGTGGACCTGCTGAGGTGGACCTTTTTTCTGGTGGAACTTTTTTTCTGGTGGACCTGCTGAGGTGGACCTTTTTTCTGGTGGACCTTTTTTCTGGTGGACCTGCTGAGGTGGACCTTTTTTCTGGTGGACCTTTTTTCTGGTGGACCTGCTGAGGTGGACCTTTTTTCTGGTGGACCTTTTCTCTGGTGGACCTGCTGAGGTGGACCTTTTTTCTGGTGGACCTTTTTTCTGGTGGACCTGCTGAGGTGGACCTTTTTTCTGGTGGACCTTTTTTCTGGTGGACCTGCTGAGGTGGACCTTTTTTCTGGTGGACCTTTTTTCTGGTGGACCTGCTGAGGTGGACCTTTTTTCTGGTGGACCTTTTTTCTGGTGGACCTGCTGAGGTGGACCTTTTTTCTGGTGGACCTTTTTTCTGGTGGACCTTTTTTCTGGTGGACCTTTTCTCTGGTGGACCTTTTTTCTGGTGGACCTTTTTTCTGGTGGACCTTTTTTCTGGTGGACCTGCTGAGGTGGACCTTTTTTCTGGTGGACCTTTTTTCTGGTGGACCTTTTTTCTGGTGGACCTGCTGAGGTGGACCTTTTTTCTGGTGGACCTTTCTTCTGGTGGACCTGCTGAGGTGGACCTTTTTTCTGGTGGACCTTTTTTCTGGTGGACCTGCTGAGGTGGACCTTTTTTCTGGTGGACCTTTTTTCTGGTGGACCTGCTGAGGTGGACCTTTTTTCTGGTGGACCTTTTTTCTGGTGGACCAGCTGAGGTGGACCTTTTTTCTGGTGTACCTTTTTTCTGGTGGACCTGCTGAGGTGGACCTTTTTTTTCTGGTGGACCTGCTGAGGTGGACCTGCTGAGGTGGACCTTTTTTCTGGTGGAACTTTTTTCTGGTGGACCTGCTGAGGTGGACCTTTTTTCTGGTGGACCTTTTTTCTGGTGGACCTGCTGAGGTGGACCTTTTTTCTGGTGGACCTTTTTTCTGGTGGACCTGCTGAGGTGGACCTTATTTCTGGTGGACCTTTTCTCTGGTGGACCTGCTGAGGTGGACCTTTTTTCTGGTGGACCTTTTTTCTGGTGGACCTTTTTTCTGGTGGACCTGCTGAGGTGGACCTTTTTTCTGGTGGACCTTTTTTCTGGTGGACCTGCTGAGGTGGACCTTTTTTCTGGTGGACCTTTTTTCTGGTGGACCTGCTGAGGTGGACCTTTTTTCTGCTGGAACTTTTTTCTGGTGGACCTGCTGAGGTTGACCTTTTTTCTGGTGGACCTTTTTTCTGGTGGACCTGCTGAGGTGGACCTTTTTTCTGGTGGACCTTTTTTCTGGTGGACCTGCTGAGGTGGACCTTTTTTCTGGTGGACCTTTTTTCTGGTGGACCTGCTGAGGTGGACCTTTTTTCTGGTGGACATTTTTTCTGGTGGACCTGCTGAGGTGGACGTTTTTTCTGGTGGATCTTTTTTCTGGTGGACCTGCTGAGGTGGAACTTTCTTTAGGTGGACCTTTTTTCTGGTGGACCTGCTGAGGTTGACCTTTATTCTGGTGAACCTGCTGAGGTGGACCTTTTTTCTGGTGGACATTTTCTCTGGTGGACCTGCTGAGGTGGACCTTTTTTCTGGTGGACCTTTTTTCTGGTGGACCTGCTGAGGTGGACCTTTTTTCTGGTGGACCTTTTTTCTGGTGGACCTGCTGAGGTGGACCTTTTTTTTCTGGTGGACCTTTTTTCTGGTGGACCTGCTGAGGTGGAGCTTTTTTCTGGTGGACCTGCTGAGGTGGACCTTTTTTCTGGTGGACCTTTTTTCTGGTGGACCTGCTGAGGTGGACCTTTTTTCTGGTGGACCTTTTTTCTGGTGGACCTTTTTTCTGGTGGACCTGCTGAGGTGGACCTTTTTTTCTGGTGGACCTTTCTTCTGGTGGACCTGCTGAGGTGGACCTTTTTTCTGGTGGACCTTTTTTCTGGTGGACCTGCTGAGGTGGACCTTTTTTCTGGTGGACCTGCTGAGGTGGACCTTTTTTCTGGTGGACCTTTTTTCTGGTGGACCAGCTGAGGTGGACCTTTTTTCTGGTGTACCTTTTTTCTGGTGGACCTGCTGAGGTGGACCTTTTTTTTCTGGTGGACCTGCTGAGGTGGACCTGCTGAGGTGGACCTTTTTTCTGGTGGAACTTTTTTTCTGGTGGACCTGCTGAGGTGGACCTTTTTTCTGGTGGACCTTTTTTCTGGTGGACCTGCTGAGGTGGACCTTTTTTCTGGTGGACCTGCTGAGGTGGACCTTTTTTCTGGTGGACCTTTTTTCTGGTGGACCTGCTGAGGTGGACCTTATTTCTGGTGGACCTTTTTTCTGGTGGACCTTTATTCTGGTGGACCTGCTGAGGTTGACCTTTTTTCTGGTGGACCTTTTTTCTGGTGGACCTGCTGAGGTGGACCTTTTTTCTGCTGGAACTTTTTTCTGGTGGACCTGCTGAGGTTGACCTTTTTTCTGGTGGACCTTTTTTCTGGTGGACCTGCTGAGGTGGACCTTTTTTCTGGTGGACCTTTTTTCTGGTGGACCTGCTGAGGTGGACCTTTTTTCTGGTGGACCTTTTTTCTGGTGGACCTGCTGAGGTGGACCTTTTTTCTGGTGGACCTCCTGAGGTGGACCTTTTTCCTGGTGGACATTTTGTCTGGTGGACCTGCTGAGGTGGACCTTTTTTCTGGTGGACCTTTTTTCTGGTGGACCTCCTGAAATGGACCTTTTTTTTGTGGACCTTTTTTCTGGTGGACCTGCTGAGGTGGACCTTTTTTCTGGTGGACCTTTTTTCTGGTGGACCTGCTGAGGTGGACCTTTTTTCTGGTGGACCTTTTTTCTGGTGGACCTGCTGAGGTGGACCTTTTTTCTGGTGGACCTTTTCTCTGGTGGACCTGCTGAGGTGGACCTTTTTTCTGGTGGACCTTTTTTCTGGTGGACCTGCTGAGGTGGACCTTTTTTCTGGTGGACCTTTTTTCTGGTGGACCTGCTGAGGTGGACCTTTTTTCTGGTGGACCTTTTTTCTGGTGGACCTGCTGAGGTGGACCTTTTTTCTGGTGGACCTTTTTTCTGGTGGACCTGCTGAGGTGGACCTTTTTTCTGGTGGACCTTTTTTCTGGTGGACCTTTTTTCTGGTGGACCTTTTCTCTGGTGGACCTTTTTTCTGGTGGACCTTTTTTCTGGTGGACCTGCTGAGGTGGACCTTTTTTCTGGTGGACCTTTTTTCTGGTGGACCTGCTGAGGTGGACCTTTTTTCTGGTGGACCTTTTTTCTGGTGGACCTTTTTTCTGGTGGACCTGCTGAGGTGGACCTTTTTTCTGGTGGACCTTTCTTCTGGTGGACCTGCTGAGGTGGACCTTTTTTCTGGTGGACCTTTTTTCTGGTGGACCTGCTGAGGTGGACCTTTTTTCTGGTGGACCTTTTTTCTGGTGGACCTGCTGAGGTGGACCTTTTTTCTGGTGGACCTTTTTTCTGGTGGACCAGCTGAGGTGGACCTTTTTTCTGGTGTACCTTTTTTCTGGTGGACCTGCTGAGGTGGACCTTTTTTTTCTGGTGGACCTGCTGAGGTGGACCTGCTGAGGTGGACCTTTTTTCTGGTGGAACTTTTTTCTGGTGGACCTGCTCAGGTGGACCTTTTTTCTGGTGGACCTTTTTTCTGGTGGACCTGCTGAGGTGGACCTTTTTTCTGGTGGACCTTTTTTCTGGTGGACCTGCTGAGGTGGACCTTATTTCTGGTGGACCTTTTCTCTGGTGGACCTGCTGAGGTGGACCTTTTTTCTGGTGGACCTTTTTTCTGGTGGACCTTTTTTCTGGTGGACCTGCTGAGGTGGACCTTTTTTCTGGTGGACCTTTTTTCTGGTGGACCTGCTGAGGTGGACCTTTTTTCTGGTGGACCTTTTTTCTGGTGGACCTGCTGAGGTGGACCTTTTTTCTGCTGGAACTTTTTTCTGGTGGACCTGCTGAGGTTGACCTTTTTTCTGGTGGACCTTTTTTCTGGTGGACCTGCTGAGGTGGACCTTTTTTCTGGTGGACCTTTTTTCTGGTGGACCTGCTGAGGTGGACCTTTTTTCTGGTGGACCTTTTTTCTGGTGGACCTGCTGAGGTGGACCTTTTTTCTGGTGGACATTTTTTCTGGTGGACCTGCTGAGGTGGACGTTTTTTCTGGTGGATCTTTTTTCTGGTGGACCTGCTGAGGTGGAACTTTCTTTAGGTGGACCTTTTTTCTGGTGGACCTGCTGAGGTTGACCTTTATTCTGGTGAACCTGCTGAGGTGGACCTTTTTTCTGGTGGACATTTTCTCTGGTGGACCTGCTGAGGTGGACCTTTTTTCTGGTGGACCTTTTTTCTGGTGGACCTGCTGAGGTGGACCTTTTTTCTGGTGGACCTTTTTTCTGGTGGACCTGCTGAGGTGGACCTTTTTTTTCTGGTGGACCTTTTTTCTGGTGGACCTGCTGAGGTGGAGCTTTTTTCTGGTGGACCTGCTGAGGTGGACCTTTTTTCTGGTGGACCTTTTTTCTGGTGGACCTGCTGAGGTGGACCTTTTTTCTGGTGGACCTTTTTTCTGGTGGACCTTTTTTCTGGTGGACCTGCTGAGGTGGACCTTTTTTTCTGGTGGACCTTTCTTCTGGTGGACCTGCTGAGGTGGACCTTTTTTCTGGTGGACCTTTTTTCTGGTGGACCTGCTGAGGTGGACCTTTTTTCTGGTGGACCTGCTGAGGTGGACCTTTTTTCTGGTGGACCTTTTTTCTGGTGGACCAGCTGAGGTGGACCTTTTTTCTGGTGTACCTTTTTTCTGGTGGACCTGCTGAGGTGGACCTTTTTTTTCTGGTGGACCTGCTGAGGTGGACCTGCTGAGGTGGACCTTTTTTCTGGTGGAACTTTTTTTCTGGTGGACCTGCTGAGGTGGACCTTTTTTCTGGTGGACCTTTTTTCTGGTGGACCTGCTGAGGTGGACCTTTTTTCTGGTGGACCTGCTGAGGTGGACCTTTTTTCTGGTGGACCTTTTTTCTGGTGGACCTGCTGAGGTGGACCTTATTTCTGGTGGACCTTTTCTCTGGTGGACCTGCTGAGGTGGACCTTTTTTCTGGTGGACCTTTTTTCTGGTGGACCTTTTTTCTGGTGGACCTGCTGAGGTTGACCTTTTTTCTGGTGGACCTTTTTTCTGGTGGACCTGCTGAGGTGGACCTTTTTTCTGGTGGAACTTTTTTCTAGTGGACCTGCTGAGGTGGACCTTTTTTCTGCTGGACCTTTTTTCTGGTGGACCTGCTGAGGTTGACCTTTTTTCTGGTGGACCTTTTTTCTGGTGGACCTGCTGAGGTGGACCTTTTTTCTGGTGGACCTTTTTTCTGGTGGACCTGCTGAGGTGGACCTTTTTTCTGGTGGACCTTTTTTCTGGTGGACCTGCTGAGGTGGACCTTTTTTCTGGTGGACCTTTTTTCTGGTGGACCTGCTGAGGTGGACCTTTTTTCTGGTGGATCTTTTTTCTGGTGGACCTGCTGAGGTGGAACTTTCTTTAGGTGGACCTTTTTTCTGGTGGACCTGCTGAGGTTGACCTTTATTCTGGTGAACCTGCTGAGGTGGACCTTTTTTCTGGTGGACCTTTTTTCTGGTGGACCTGCTGAGGTGGACCTTTTTTCTGGTGGACATTTTTTCTGGTGGACCTGCTGAGGTGGACCTTTTTTCTGGTGGACCTTTTTTCTGGTGGACCTGCTGAGGTGGACCTTTTTTTCTGGTGGACCTTTTTTCTGGTGGACCTGCTGAGGTGGACCTGCTGAGGTGGACATTTTTTCTGGTGGACCTTTTTTCTGGTGGACCTGCTGAGGTGGACCTTTTTTCTGGTGGACCTTTTTTTCTGGTGGACCTGCTGAGGTGGACCTTTTTTCTGGTGGACCTTTTTTCTGGTGGACCTGCTGAGGTGGACCTTATTTCTGGTGGACCTTTTCTCTGGTGGACCTGCTGAGGTGGACCTTTTTTCTGGTGGACCTTTTTTCTGGTGGACCTGCTGAGGTGGACCTTTTTTCTGGTGGACCTCTTTTCTGGTGGACCTGCTGAGGTGGACCTTTTTTCTGGTGGACCTTTTTTCTGGTGGACCTGCTGAGGTGGACCTTTTTTCTGCTGGACCTTTTTTCTGGTGGACCTGCTGAGGTTGACCTTTTTTCTGGTGGACCTTTTTTCTGGTGGACCTGCTGAGGTTGACCTTTATTCTGGTGAACCTGCTGAGGTGGACCTTTTTTCTGGTGGACATTTTCTCTGGTGGACCTGCTGAGGTGGACCTTTTTTCTGGTGGACCTTTTTTCTGGTGGACCTGCTGAGGTGGACCTTTTTTCTGGTGGACCTTTTTTCTGGTGGACCTGCTGAGGTGGACCTTTTTTTTCTGGTGGACCTTTTTTCTGGTGGACCTGCTGAGGTGGAGCTTTTTTCTGGTGGACCTGCTGAGGTGGACCTTTTTTCTGGTGGACCTTTTTTCTGGTGGACCTGCTGAGGTGGACCTTTTTTCTGGTGGACCTTTTTTCTGGTGGACCTTTTTTCTGGTGGACCTGCTGAGGTGGACCTTTTTTTCTGGTGGACCTTTTTTCTGGTGGACCTGCTGAGGTGGACCTTTTTTCTGGTGGACCTTTTTTCTGGTGGACCTGCTGAGGTGGACCTTTTTTCTGGTGGACCTGCTGAGGTGGACCTTTTTTCTGGTGGACCTTTTTTCTGGTGGACCAGCTGAGGTGGACCTTTTTTCTGGTGTACCTTTTTTCTGGTGGACCTGCTGAGGTGGACCTTTTTTTTCTGGTGGACCTGCTGAGGTGGACCTGCTGAGGTGGACCTTTTTTCTGGTGGAACTTTTTTTCTGGTGGACCTGCTGAGGTGGACCTTTTTTCTGGTGGACCTTTTTTCTGGTGGACCTGCTGAGGTGGACCTTTTTTCTGGTGGACCTGCTGAGGTGGACCTTTTTTCTGGTGGACCTTTTTTCTGGTGGACCTGCTGAGGTGGACCTTATTTCTGGTGGACCTTTTCTCTGGTGGACCTGCTGAGGTGGACCTTTTTTCTGGTGGACCTTTTTTCTGGTGGACCTTTTTTCTGGTGGACCTGCTGAGGTTGACCTTTTTTCTGGTGGACCTTTTTTCTGGTGGACCTGCTGAGGTGGACCTTTTTTCTGGTGGAACTTTTTTCTAGTGGACCTGCTGAGGTGGACCTTTTTTCTGCTGGACCTTTTTTCTGGTGGACCTGCTGAGGTTGACCTTTTTTCTGGTGGACCTTTTTTCTGGTGGACCTGCTGAGGTGGACCTTTTTTCTGGTGGACCTTTTTTCTGGTGGACCTGCTGAGGTGGACCTTTTTTCTGGTGGACCTTTTTTCTGGTGGACCTGCTGAGGTGGACCTTTTTTCTGGTGGACCTTTTTTCTGGTGGACCTGCTGAGGTGGACCTTTTTTCTGGTGGATCTTTTTTCTGGTGGACCTGCTGAGGTGGAACTTTCTTTAGGTGGACCTTTTTTCTGGTGGACCTGCTGAGGTTGACCTTTATTCTGGTGAACCTGCTGAGGTGGACCTTTTTTCTGGTGGACCTTTTTTCTGGTGGACCTGCTGAGGTGGACCTTTTTTCTGGTGGACATTTTTTCTGGTGGACCTGCTGAGGTGGACCTTTTTTCTGGTGGACCTTTTTTCTGGTGGACCTGCTGAGGTGGACCTTTTTTTCTGGTGGACCTTTTTTCTGGTGGACCTGCTGAGGTGGACCTGCTGAGGTGGACATTTTTTCTGGTGGACCTTTTTTCTGGTGGACCTGCTGAGGTGGACCTTTTTTCTGGTGGACCTTTTTTTCTGGTGGACCTGCTGAGGTGGACCTTTTTTCTGGTGGACCTTTTTTCTGGTGGACCTGCTGAGGTGGACCTTATTTCTGGTGGACCTTTTCTCTGGTGGACCTGCTGAGGTGGACCTTTTTTCTGGTGGACCTTTTTTCTGGTGGACCTGCTGAGGTGGACCTTTTTTCTGGTGGACCTTTTTTCTGGTGGACCTGCTGAGGTGGACCTTTTTTCTGGTGGACCTTTTTTCTGGTGGACCTGCTGAGGTGGACCTTTTTTCTGCTGGACCTTTTTTCTGGTGGACCTGCTGAGGTTGACCTTTTTTCTGGTGGACCTTTTTTCTGGTGGACCTGCTGAGGTGGACCTTTTTTCTGGTGGACCTTTTTTTCTGGTGGACCTGCTGAGGTGGACCTTTTTTCTGGTGGACCTTTTTTCTGGTGGACCTGCTGAGGTGGACCTTTTTTCTGGTGGACCTTTTTTCTGGTGGACCTGCTGAGGTGGACCTTTTTTCTGGTGGACCTTTTTTCTGGTGGACCAGCTGAGGTGGACCTTTTTTCTGGTGTACCTTTTTTCTGGTGGACCTGCTGAGGTGGACCTTTTTTTTCTGGTGGACCTGCTGAGGTGGACCTGCTGAGGTGGACCTTTTTTCTGGTGGAACTTTTTTTCTGGTGGACCTGCTGAGGTGGACCTTTTTTCTGGTGGACCTTTTTTCTGGTGGACCTGCTGAGGTGGACCTTTTTTCTGGTGGACCTTTTTTCTGGTGGACCTGCTGAGGTGGACCTTTTTTCTGGTGGACCTTTTCTCTGGTGGACCTGCTGAGGTGGACCTTTTTTCTGGTGGACCTTTTTTCTGGTGGACCTGCTGAGGTGGACCTTTTTTCTGGTGGACATTTTTCTGGTGGACCTGCTGAGGTGGACCTTTTTTCTGGTGGACCTTTTTTCTGGTGGACCTGCTGAGGTGGACCTTTTTTCTGGTGGACCTTTTTTCTGGTGGACCTGCTGAGGTGGACCTTTTTTCTGGTGGACCTTTTTTCTGGTGGACCTTTTTTCTGGTGGACCTTTTCTCTGGTGGACCTTTTTTCTGGTGGACCTTTTTTCTGGTGGACCTGCTGAGGTGGACCTTTTTTCTGGTGGACCTTTTTTCTGGTGGACCTGCTGAGGTGGACCTTTTTTCTGGTGGACCTTTTTTCTGGTGGACCTTTTTTCTGGTGGACCTGCTGAGGTGGACCTTTTTTCTGGTGGACCTTTCTTCTGGTGGACCTGCTGAGGTGGACCTTTTTTTCTGGTGGACCTTTTTTCTGGTGGACCTGCTGAGGTGGACCTTTTTTCTGGTGGACCTTTTTTCTGGTGGACCTGCTGAGGTGGACCTTTTTTCTGGTGGACCTTTTTTCTGGTGGACCAGCTGAGGTGGACCTTTTTTCTGGTGTACCTTTTTTCTGGTGGACCTGCTGAGGTGGACCTTTTTTTTCTGGTGGACCTGCTGAGGTGGACCTGCTGAGGTGGACCTTTTTTCTGGTGGAACTTTTTTCTGGTGGACCTGCTCAGGTGGACCTTTTTTCTGGTGGACCTTTTTTCTGGTGGACCTGCTGAGGTGGACCTTTTTTCTGGTGGACCTTTTTTCTGGTGGACCTGCTGAGGTGGACCTTATTTCTGGTGGACCTTTTCTCTGGTGGACCTGCTGAGGTGGACCTTTTTTCTGGTGGACCTTTTTTCTGGTGGACCTTTTTTCTGGTGGACCTGCTGAGGTGGACCTTTTTTCTGGTGGACCTTTTTTCTGGTGGACCTGCTGAGGTGGACCTTTTTTCTGGTGGACCTTTTTTCTGGTGGACCTGCTGAGGTGGACCTTTTTTCTGCTGGAACTTTTTTCTGGTGGACCTGCTGAGGTTGACCTTTTTTCTGGTGGACCTTTTTTCTGGTGGACCTGCTGAGGTGGACCTTTTTTCTGGTGGACCTTTTTTCTGGTGGACCTGCTGAGGTGGACCTTTTTTCTGGTGGACCTTTTTTCTGGTGGACCTGCTGAGGTGGACCTTTTTTCTGGTGGACATTTTTTCTGGTGGACCTGCTGAGGTGGACGTTTTTTCTGGTGGATCTTTTTTCTGGTGGACCTGCTGAGGTGGAACTTTCTTTAGGTGGACCTTTTTTCTGGTGGACCTGCTGAGGTTGACCTTTATTCTGGTGAACCTGCTGAGGTGGACCTTTTTTCTGGTGGACATTTTCTCTGGTGGACCTGCTGAGGTGGACCTTTTTTCTGGTGGACCTTTTTTCTGGTGGACCTGCTGAGGTGGACCTTTTTTCTGGTGGACCTTTTTTCTGGTGGACCTGCTGAGGTGGACCTTTTTTTTCTGGTGGACCTTTTTTCTGGTGGACCTGCTGAGGTGGAGCTTTTTTCTGGTGGACCTTTTTTCTGGTGGACCAGCTGAGGTGGACCTTTTTTCTGGTGTACCTTTTTTCTGGTGGACCTGCTGAGGTGGACCTTTTTTTTCTGGTGGACCTGCTGAGGTGGACCTGCTGAGGTGGACCTTTTTTCTGGTGGAACTTTTTTTCTGGTGGACCTGCTGAGGTGGACCTTTTTTCTGGTGGACCTTTTTTCTGGTGGACCTGCTGAGGTGGACCTTTTTTCTGGTGGACCTGCTGAGGTGGACCTTTTTTCTGGTGGACCTTTTTTCTGGTGGACCTGCTGAGGTGGACCTTTTTTCTGGTGGACCTTTTTTCTGGTGGACCTGCTGAGGTGGACCTTTTTTTTCTGGTGGACCTTTTTTCTGGTGGACCTGCTGAGGTGGAGCTTTTTTCTGGTGGACCTTTTTTCTGGTGGACCAGCTGAGGTGGACCTTTTTTCTGGTGTACCTTTTTTCTGGTGGACCTGCTGAGGTGGACCTTTTTTTTCTGGTGGACCTGCTGAGGTGGACCTGCTGAGGTGGACCTTTTTTCTGGTGGAACTTTTTTTCTGGTGGACCTGCTGAGGTGGACCTTTTTTCTGGTGGACCTTTTTTCTGGTGGACCTGCTGAGGTGGACCTTTTTTCTGGTGGACCTGCTGAGGTGGACCTTTTTTCTGGTGGACCTTTTTTCTGGTGGACCTGCTGAGGTGGACCTTATTTCTGGTGGACCTTTTCTCTGGTGGACCTGCTGAGGTGGACCTTTTTTCTGGTGGACCTTTTTTCTGGTGGACCTTTATTCTGGTGGACCTGCTGAGGTTGACCTTTTTTCTGGTGGACCTTTTTTCTGGTGGACCTGCTGAGGTGGACCTTTTTTCTGGTGGAACTTTTTTCTAGTGGACCTGCTGAGGTGGACCTTTTTTCTGCTGGACCTTTTTTCTGGTGGACCTGCTGAGGTTGACCTTTTTTCTGGTGGACCTTTTTTCTGGTGGACCTGCTGAGGTGGACCTTTTTTCTGGTGGACCTTTTTTCTGGTGGACCTGCTGAGGTGGACCTTTTTTCTGGTGGACCTTTTTTCTGGTGGACCTGCTGAGGTGGACCTTTTTTCTGGTGGACCTTTTTTCTGGTGGACCTGCTGAGGTGGACCTTTTTTCTGGTGGATCTTTTTTCTGGTGGACCTGCTGAGGTGGAACTTTCTTTAGGTGGACCTTTTTTCTGGTGGACCTGCTGAGGTTGACCTTTATTCTGGTGAACCTGCTGAGGTGGACCTTTTTTCTGGTGGACCTTTTTTCTGGTGGACCTGCTGAGGTGGACCTTTTTTCTGGTGGACATTTTTTCTGGTGGACCTGCTGAGGTGGACCTTTTTTCTGGTGGACCTTTTTTCTGGTGGACCTGCTGAGGTGGACCTTTTTTTCTGGTGGACCTTTTTTCTGGTGGACCTGCTGAGGTGGACCTGCTGAGGTGGACATTTTTTCTGGTGGACCTTTTTTCTGGTGGACCTGCTGAGGTGGACCTTTTTTCTGGTGGACCTTTTTTTCTGGTGGACCTGCTGAGGTGGACCTTTTTTCTGGTGGACCTTTTTTCTGGTGGACCTGCTGAGGTGGACCTTATTTCTGGTGGACCTTTTCTCTGGTGGACCTGCTGAGGTGGACCTTTTTTCTGGTGGACCTTTTTTCTGGTGGACCTGCTGAGGTGGACCTTTTTTCTGGTGGACCTTTTTTCTGGTGGACCTGCTGAGGTGGACCTTTTTTCTGGTGGACCTTTTTTCTGGTGGACCTGCTGAGGTGGACCTTTTTTCTGCTGGACCTTTTTTCTGGTGGACCTGCTGAGGTTGACCTTTTTTCTGGTGGACCTTTTTTCTGGTGGACCTGCTGAGGTGGACCTTTTTTCTGGTGGACCTTTTTTTCTGGTGGACCTGCTGAGGTGGACCTTTTTTCTGGTGGACCTTTTTTCTGGTGGACCTGCTGAGGTGGACCTTTTTTCTGGTGGACCTTTTTTCTGGTGGACCTGCTGAGGTGGACCTTTTTTCTGGTGGACCTGCTGAGGTGGACCTTTTTTCTGGTGGACCTTTTTTCTGGTGGACCAGCTGAGGTGGACCTTTTTTCTGGTGTACCTTTTTTCTGGTGGACCTGCTGAGGTGGACCTTTTTTTTCTGGTGGACCTGCTGAGGTGGACCTGCTGAGGTGGACCTTTTTTCTGGTGGAACTTTTTTTCTGGTGGACCTGCTGAGGTGGACCTTTTTTCTGGTGGACCTTTTTTCTGGTGGACCTGCTGAGGTGGACCTTTTTTCTGGTGGACCTTTTTTCTGGTGGACCTGCTGAGGTGGACCTTTTTTCTGGTGGACCTTTTCTCTGGTGGACCTGCTGAGGTGGACCTTTTTTCTGGTGGACCTTTTTTCTGGTGGACCTGCTGAGGTGGACCTTTTTTCTGGTGGACCTTTTTTCTGGTGGACCTGCTGAGGTGGACCTTTTTTCTGGTGGACCTTTTTTCTGGTGGACCTGCTGAGGTGGACCTTTTTTCTGGTGGACCTTTTTTCTGGTGGACCTGCTGAGGTGGACCTTTTTTCTGGTGGACCTTTTTTCTGGTGGACCTTTTTTCTGGTGGACCTTTTCTCTGGTGGACCTTTTTTCTGGTGGACCTTTTTTCTGGTGGACCTGCTGAGGTGGACCTTTTTTCTGGTGGACCTTTTTTCTGGTGGACCTGCTGAGGTGGACCTTTTTTCTGGTGGACCTTTTTTCTGGTGGACCTGCTGAGGTGGACCTTTTTTCTGGTGGACCTTTCTTCTGGTGGACCTGCTGAGGTGGACCTTTTTTCTGGTGGACCTTTTTTCTGGTGGACCTGCTGAGGTGGACCTTTTTTCTGGTGGACCTTTTTTCTGGTGGACCTGCTGAGGTGGACCTTTTTTCTGGTGGACCTTTTTTCTGGTGGACCAGCTGAGGTGGACCTTTTTTCTGGTGTACCTTTTTTCTGGTGGACCTGCTGAGGTGGACCTTTTTTTTCTGGTGGACCTGCTGAGGTGGACCTGCTGAGGTGGACCTTTTTTCTGGTGGAACTTTTTTCTGGTGGACCTGCTCAGGTGGACCTTTTTTCTGGTGGACCTTTTTTCTGGTGGACCTGCTGAGGTGGACCTTTTTTCTGGTGGACCTTTTTTCTGGTGGACCTGCTGAGGTGGACCTTATTTCTGGTGGACCTTTTCTCTGGTGGACCTGCTGAGGTGGACCTTTTTTCTGGTGGACCTTTTTTCTGGTGGACCTTTTTTCTGGTGGACCTGCTGAGGTGGACCTTTTTTCTGGTGGACCTTTTTTCTGGTGGACCTGCTGAGGTGGACCTTTTTTCTGGTGGACCTTTTTTCTGGTGGACCTGCTGAGGTGGACCTTTTTTCTGCTGGAACTTTTTTCTGGTGGACCTGCTGAGGTTGACCTTTTTTCTGGTGGACCTTTTTTCTGGTGGACCTGCTGAGGTGGACCTTTTTTCTGGTGGACCTTTTTTCTGGTGGACCTGCTGAGGTGGACCTTTTTTCTGGTGGACCTTTTTTCTGGTGGACCTGCTGAGGTGGACCTTTTTTCTGGTGGACATTTTTTCTGGTGGACCTGCTGAGGTGGACGTTTTTTCTGGTGGATCTTTTTTCTGGTGGACCTGCTGAGGTGGAACTTTCTTTAGGTGGACCTTTTTTCTGGTGGACCTGCTGAGGTTGACCTTTATTCTGGTGAACCTGCTGAGGTGGACCTTTTTTCTGGTGGACATTTTCTCTGGTGGACCTGCTGAGGTGGACCTTTTTTCTGGTGGACCTTTTTTCTGGTGGACCTGCTGAGGTGGACCTTTTTTCTGGTGGACCTTTTTTCTGGTGGACCTGCTGAGGTGGACCTTTTTTTTCTGGTGGACCTTTTTTCTGGTGGACCTGCTGAGGTGGAGCTTTTTTCTGGTGGACCTGCTGAGGTGGACCTTTTTTCTGGTGGACCTTTTTTCTGGTGGACCTGCTGAGGTGGACCTTTTTTCTGGTGGACCTTTTTTCTGGTGGACCTGCTGAGGTGGACCTTTTTTTCTGGTGGACCTTTCTTCTGGTGGACCTGCTGAGGTGGACCTTTTTTCTGGTGGACCTTTTTTCTGGTGGACCTGCTGAGGTGGACCTTTTTTCTGGTGGACCTGCTGAGGTGGACCTTTTTTCTGGTGGACCTTTTTTCTGGTGGACCAGCTGAGGTGGACCTTTTTTCTGGTGTACCTTTTTTCTGGTGGACCTGCTGAGGTGGACCTTTTTTTTCTGGTGGACCTGCTGAGGTGGACCTGCTGAGGTGGACCTTTTTTCTGGTGGAACTTTTTTTCTGGTGGACCTGCTGAGGTGGACCTTTTTTCTGGTGGACCTTTTTTCTGGTGGACCTGCTGAGGTGGACCTTTTTTCTGGTGGACCTGCTGAGGTGGACCTTTTTTCTGGTGGACCTTTTTTCTGGTGGACCTGCTGAGGTGGACCTTATTTCTGGTGGACCTTTTCTCTGGTGGACCTGCTGAGGTGGACCTTTTTTCTGGTGGACCTTTTTTCTGGTGGACCTTTTTTCTGGTGGACCTGCTGAGGTTGACCTTTTTTCTGGTGGACCTTTTTTCTGGTGGACCTGCTGAGGTGGACCTTTTTTCTGGTGGAACTTTTTTCTAGTGGACCTGCTGAGGTGGACCTTTTTTCTGCTGGACCTTTTTTCTGGTGGACCTGCTGAGGTTGACCTTTTTTCTGGTGGACCTTTTTTCTGGTGGACCTGCTGAGGTGGACCTTTTTTCTGGTGGACCTTTTTTCTGGTGGACCTGCTGAGGTGGACCTTTTTTCTGGTGGACCTTTTTTCTGGTGGACCTGCTGAGGTGGACCTTTTTTCTGGTGGACCTTTTTTCTGGTGGACCTGCTGAGGTGGACCTTTTTTCTGGTGGATCTTTTTTCTGGTGGACCTGCTGAGGTGGAACTTTCTTTAGGTGGACCTTTTTTCTGGTGGACCTGCTGAGGTTGACCTTTATTCTGGTGAACCTGCTGAGGTGGACCTTTTTTCTGGTGGACCTTTTTTCTGGTGGACCTGCTGAGGTGGACCTTTTTTCTGGTGGACATTTTTTCTGGTGGACCTGCTGAGGTGGACCTTTTTTCTGGTGGACCTTTTTTCTGGTGGACCTGCTGAGGTGGACCTTTTTTTCTGGTGGACCTTTTTTCTGGTGGACCTGCTGAGGTGGACCTGCTGAGGTGGACATTTTTTCTGGTGGACCTTTTTTCTGGTGGACCTGCTGAGGTGGACCTTTTTTCTGGTGGACCTTTTTTTCTGGTGGACCTGCTGAGGTGGACCTTTTTTCTGGTGGACCTTTTTTCTGGTGGACCTGCTGAGGTGGACCTTATTTCTGGTGGACCTTTTCTCTGGTGGACCTGCTGAGGTGGACCTTTTTTCTGGTGGACCTTTTTTCTGGTGGACCTGCTGAGGTGGACCTTTTTTCTGGTGGACCTTTTTTCTGGTGGACCTGCTGAGGTGGACCTTTTTTCTGGTGGACCTTTTTTCTGGTGGACCTGCTGAGGTGGACCTTTTTTCTGCTGGACCTTTTTTCTGGTGGACCTGCTGAGGTGGACCTTTTTTCTGGTGGACCTTTTTTCTGGTGGACCTGCTGAGGTGGACCTTTTTTCTGGTGGACCTTTTTTTCTGGTGGACCTGCTGAGGTGGACCTTTTTTCTGGTGGACCTTTTTTCTGGTGGACCTGCTGAGGTGGACCTTTTTTCTGGTGGACCTTTTTTCTGGTGGACCTGCTGAGGTGGACCTTTTTTCTGGTGGACCTGCTGAGGTGGACCTTTTTTCTGGTGGACCTTTTTTCTGGTGGACCAGCTGAGGTGGACCTTTTTTCTGGTGTACCTTTTTTCTGGTGGACCTGCTGAGGTGGACCTTTTTTTTCTGGTGGACCTGCTGAGGTGGACCTGCTGAGGTGGACCTTTTTTCTGGTGGAACTTTTTTTCTGGTGGACCTGCTGAGGTGGACCTTTTTTCTGGTGGACCTTTTTTCTGGTGGACCTGCTGAGGTGGACCTTTTTTCTGGTGGACCTTTTTTCTGGTGGACCTGCTGAGGTGGACCTTATTTCTGGTGGACCTTTTCTCTGGTGGACCTGCTGAGGTGGACCTTTTTTCTGGTGGACCTTTTTTCTGGTGGACCTTTTTTCTGGTGGACCTGCTGAGGTTGACCTTTTTTCTGGTGGACCTTTTTTCTGGTGGACCTGCTGAGGTGGACCTTTTTTCTGGTGGAACTTTTTTCTAGTGGACCTGCTGAGGTGGACCTTTTTTCTGCTGGACCTTTTTTCTGGTGGACCTGCTGAGGTTGACCTTTTTTCTGGTGGACCTTTTTTCTGGTGGACCTGCTGAGGTGGACCTTTTTTCTGGTGGACCTTTTTTCTGGTGGACCTGCTGAGGTGGACCTTTTTTCTGGTGGACCTTTTTTCTGGTGGACCTGCTGAGGTGGACCTTTTTTCTGGTGGACCTTTTTTCTGGTGGACCTGCTGAGGTGGACCTTTTTTCTGGTGGATCTTTTTTCTGGTGGACCTGCTGAGGTGGAACTTTCTTTAGGTGGACCTTTTTTCTGGTGGACCTGCTGAGGTTGACCTTTATTCTGGTGAACCTGCTGAGGTGGACCTTTTTTCTGGTGGACCTTTTTTCTGGTGGACCTGCTGAGGTGGACCTTTTTTCTGGTGGACATTTTTTCTGGTGGACCTGCTGAGGTGGAACTTTTTTCTGGTGGACCTTTTTTCTGGTGGACCTGCTGAGGTGGACCTTTTTTTCTGGTGGACCTTTTTTCTGGTGGACCTGCTGAGGTGGACCTGCTGAGGTGGACATTTTTTCTGGTGGACCTTTTTTCTGGTGGACCTGCTGAGGTGGACCTTTTTTCTGGTGGACCTTTTTTTTGGTGGACCTGCTGAGGTGGACCTTTTTTCTGGTGGACCTTTTTTCTGGTGGACCTGCTGAGGTGGACCTTTTTTCTGGTGGACCTTTTCTCTGGTGGACCTTTTTTCTGGTGGACCTTTTTTCTGGTGGACCTGCTGAGGTGGACCTTTTTTCTGGTGGACCTTTTTTCTGGTGGACCTTTTTTCTGGTGGACCTGCTGACGTGGACCTTTTTTCTGGTGGACCTTTTTTTCTGGTGGACCTGCTGAGGTGGACCTTTTTTCTGGTGTACCTTTTTTCTGGAGGACCTGCTGAGGTGGACCTTTTTTCTGGTGGACCTTTTTTCTGGTGGACCTGCTTAGGTGAACCTTTTTTCTGGTGGACCTTTTTTCTGGTGGACCTGCTGAGGTGGACCTTTTTTCTGGTGGACCTTTTTTCTGGAGGACCTGCTGAGGTGGACCTTTTTTCTGGTGGACGTTTTTTCTGGTGGACCTCCTGAGGTGGACCTTTTTTCTGGTGGACCTTTTTTCTGGTGGACCTGCTGAGGTGGACCTTTTTTCTGGTGGACCTTTTTTCTGGTGGACCTGCTGAGGTGGACCTTTTTTCTGCTGGACCTTTTTTCTGGTGGATCTGCTGAGGTGGACCTTTTTTCTGGTGGACCTTTTTTCTGGTGGACCTGCTGAGGTGGACCTTTTTTCTGGTGGACCTTTTTTCTGGTGGACCTGCTGAGGTGGACCTTTTTTCTGGTGGACCTTTTTTCTGGTGGACCTGCTGAGGTGGACCTTTTTTCTGGTGGACCTTTTTTCTGGTGGACCTGCTGAGGTGGACCTTTTTTCTGGTGGACCTGCGTAGGTGGACCTGCTGAGGTGGACCTTTTTTCTGGTGGACCTTTTTTCTGGTGGACCTGCTGAGGTGGACCTTTTTTCTGGTGGACCTTTTTTTCTGGTGGACCTGCTGAGGTGGACCTTTTTTCTGGTGGACCTTTTCTCTGGTGGACCTTTTTTCTGGTGGACCTTTTTTCTGGTGGACCTGCTGAGGTGGACCTTTTTTCTGGTGGACATTTTTTCTGGTGGACCTGCTGAGGTGGACCTTCTTTCTGGTGGACCTTTTCTCTGGTGGACCTTTTTTCTGGTTGACCTTTTTTCTGGTGGACCTGCTGAGGTGGACCTTTTTTCTGGTGGACCTTTCTTCTGGTGGACCTGCTGAGGTGGACCTTTTTTCTGGTGGACCTTTTTTCTGGTGGACCTGCTGAGGTGGACCTTTTTTCTGGTGTAACTTTTTTCTGGTGGACCTGCTGAGGTGGACCTGCTGAGGTGGACCTTTTTTCTGGTGGAACTTTTTTCTGGTGGACCTGCTCAGGTGGACCTTTTTTCTGGTGGACCTTTTTTCTGGTGGACCTGCTGAGGTGGACCTTTTTTCTGGTGGACCTTTTTTCTGGTGGACCTGCTGAGGTGGACCTTATTTCTGGTGGACCTTTTCTCTGGTGGACCTGCTGAGGTGGACCTTTTTTCTGGTGGACCTTTTTTCTGGTGGACCTTTTTTCTGGTGGACCTGCTGAGGTGGACCTTTTTTCTGGTGGACCTTTTTTCTGGTGGACCTGCTGAGGTGGACCTTTTTTCTGGTGGACCTTTTTTCTGGTGGACCTGCTGAGGTGGACCTTTTTTCTGGTGGACCTTTTTTCTGGTGGACCTGCTGAGGTGGACCTTTTTTCTGCTGGACCTTTTTTCTGGTGGATCTGCTGAGGTGGACCTTTTTTCTGGTGGACCTTTTTTCTGGTGGACCTGCTGAGGTGGACCTTTTTTCTGCTGGACCTTTTTTCTGGTGGACCTGCTGAGGTGGACCTTTTTTCTGGTGGACCTTTTTTCTGGTGGACCTGCTGAGGTGGACCTTTTTTCTGGTGGACCTTTTTTCTGGTGGACCTGCTGAGGTGGACCTTTTTTCTGGTGGACCTGCGTAGGTGGACCTGCTGAGGTGGACCTTTTTTCTGGTGGACCTTTTTTCTGGTGGACCTGCTGAGGTGGACCTTTTTTCTGGTGGACCTTTTTTTCTGGTGGACCTGCTGAGGTGGACCTTTTTTCTGGTGGACCTTTTCTCTGGTGGACCTTTTTTCTGGTGGACCTTTTTTCTGGTGGACCTGCTGAGGTGGACCTTTTTTCTGGTGGACATTTTTTCTGGTGGACCTGCTGAGGTGGACCTTCTTTCTGGTGGACCTTTTCTCTGGTGGACCTTTTTTCTGGTTGACCTTTTTTCTGGTGGACCTGCTGAGGTGGACCTTTTTTCTGGTGGACCTTTCTTCTGGTGGACCTGCTGAGGTGGACCTTTTTTCTGGTGGACCTTTTTTCTGGTGGACCTGCTGAGGTGGACCTTTTTTCTGGTGTAACTTTTTTCTGGTGGACCTGCTGAGGTGGACCTGCTGAGGTGGACCTTTTTTCTGGTGGAACTTTTTTCTGGTGGACCTGCTCAGGTGGACCTTTTTTCTGGTGGACCTTTTTTCTGGTGGACCTGCTGAGGTGGACCTTTTTTCTGGTGGACCTTTTTTCTGGTGGACCTGCTGAGGTGGACCTTATTTCTGGTGGACCTTTTCTCTGGTGGACCTGCTGAGGTGGACCTTTTTTCTGGTGGACCTTTTTTCTGGTGGACCTTTTTTCTGGTGGACCTGCTGAGGTGGACCTTTTTTCTGGTGGACCTTTTTTCTGGTGGACCTGCTGAGGTGGACCTTTTTTCTGGTGGACCTTTTTTCTGGTGGACCTGCTGAGGTGGACCTTTTTTCTGCTGGACCTTTTTTCTGGTGGACCTGCTGAGGTTGACCTTTTTTCTGGTGGACCTTTTTTCTGGTGGACCTGCTGAGGTGGACCTTTTTTCTGGTGGACCTTTTTTCTGGTGGACCTGCTGAGGTTGACCTTTATTCTGGTGAACCTGCTGAGGTGGACCTTTTTTCTGGTGGACCTTTTTTCTGGTGGACCTGCTGAGGTGGACCTTTTTTCTGGTGGACCTTTTTTCTGGTGGATCTGCTGAGGTGTACCTTTTTTCTGGTGGACCTTTTTTCTGGTGGACCTGCTGAGGTGGACCTTTTTTTCTGGTGGACCTTTTTTTCTGGTGGACCTGCTGACGTGGACCTGCTGAGGTGGACCTTTTTTCTGGTGGACCTTTTTTCTGGTGGACCTGCTGAGGTGGACCTTTTTTCTGGTGGACCTTTTTTCTGGTGGACCTGCTGAGGTGGACCTTTTTTCTGGTGGACCTTTTTTCTGGTGGACCTGCTGAGGTGGACCTTTTTTCTGGTGGACCTTTTTTCTGGTGGACCTTTTTTCTGGTGGACCTGCTGAGGTGGACCTTTTTTCTGGTGGACCTTTTTTCTGGTGGACCTCCTGAGGTGGACCTTTTTTCTGGTGGACCTTTTTTTCTGGTGGACCTGCTGAGGTGGACCTTTTTTCTGGTGGACCTTTTTTCTGGAGGACCTGCTGAGGTGGACCTTTTTTCTGGTGGACCTTTTTTCTGGTGGACCTGCTGAGGTGGACCTTTTTTCTGGTGGACCTTTTTTCTGGTGGACCTGCTGAGGTGGACCTTTTTTCTGGTGGACCTTTTTTCTGGTGGACCTGCTGAGGTGGACCTTTTTTCTGGTGGACCTGCGTAGGTGGACCTGCTGAGGTGGACCTTTTTTCTGGTGGACCTTTTTTCTGGTGGACCTGCTGAGGTGGACCTTTTTTCTGGTGGACCTTTTTTTCTGGTGGACCTGCTGAGGTGGACCTTTTTTCTGGTGGACCTTTTCTCTGGTGGACCTTTTTTCTGGTGGACCTTTTTTCTGGTGGACCTGCTGAGGTGGACCTTTTTTCTGGTGGACATTTTTTCTGGTGGACCTGCTGAGGTGGACCTTCTTTCTGGTGGACCTTTTCTCTGGTGGACCTTTTTTCTGGTTGACCTTTTTTCTGGTGGACCTGCTGAGGTGGACCTTTTTTCTGGTGGACCTTTCTTCTGGTGGACCTGCTGAGGTGGACCTTTTTTCTGGTGGACCTTTTTTCTGGTGGACCTGCTGAGGTGGACCTTTTTTCTGGTGTAACTTTTTTCTGGTGGACCTGCTGAGGTGGACCTGCTGAGGTGGACCTTTTTTCTGGTGGAACTTTTTTCTGGTGGACCTGCTCAGGTGGACCTTTTTTCTGGTGGACCTTTTTTCTGGTGGACCTGCTGAGGTGGACCTTTTTTCTGGTGGACCTTTTTTCTGGTGGACCTGCTGAGGTGGACCTTATTTCTGGTGGACCTTTTCTCTGGTGGACCTGCTGAGGTGGACCTTTTTTCTGGTGGACCTTTTTTCTGGTGGACCTTTTTTCTGGTGGACCTGCTGAGGTGGACCTTTTTTCTGGTGGACCTTTTTTCTGGTGGACCTGCTGAGGTGGACCTTTTTTCTGGTGGACCTTTTTTCTGGTGGACCTGCTGAGGTGGACCTTTTTTCTGCTGGACCTTTTTTCTGGTGGACCTGCTGAGGTTGACCTTTTTTCTGGTGGACCTTTTTTCTGGTGGACCTGCTGAGGTGGACCTTTTTTCTGGTGGACCTTTTTTCTGGTGGACCTGCTGAGGTTGACCTTTATTCTGGTGAACCTGCTGAGGTGGACCTTTTTTCTGGTGGACCTTTTTTCTGGTGGACCTGCTGAGGTGGACCTTTTTTCTGGTGGACCTTTTTTCTGGTGGATCTGCTGAGGTGTACCTTTTTTCTGGTGGACCTTTTTTCTGGTGGACCTGCTGAGGTGGACCTTTTTTTCTGGTGGACCTTTTTTTCTGGTGGACCTGCTGACGTGGACCTGCTGAGGTGGACCTTTTTTCTGGTGGACCTTTTTTCTGGTGGACCTGCTGAGGTGGACCTTTTTTCTGGTGGACCTTTTTTCTGGTGGACCTGCTGAGGTGGACCTTTTTTCTGGTGGACCTTTTTTCTGGTGGACCTGCTGAGGTGGACCTTTTTTCTGGTGGACCTTTTTTCTGGTGGACCTTTTTTCTGGTGGACCTGCTGAGGTGGACCTTTTTTCTGGTGGACCTTTTTTCTGGTGGACCTCCTGAGGTGGACCTTTTTTCTGGTGGACCTTTTTTTCTGGTGGACCTGCTGAGGTGGACCTTTTTTCTGGTGGACCTTTTTTCTGGAGGACCTGCTGAGGTGGACCTTTTTTCTGGTGGACCTTATTTCTGGTAGACCTGCTGAGGTGTACCTTTTTTCTGGTGGACCTGCTGAGGTGGACCTGCTGAGGTGGACCTTTTTTCTGGTGGACCTTTTTTCTGGTGGACCTGCTGAGGTGGACCTTTTTTCTGGTGGACCTTTTTTCTGGTGGACCTGCTGAGGTGGACCTTTTTTCTGGTGGACCTGCTGAGGTGGACCTTTTTTCTGGTGGACCTTTTTTCTGGTGGACCTGCTGATGTGGACCTTTTTTCTGGTGGACCTTTTTTCTGGTGGACCTGCTGAGGTGGACCTTTTTTCTGGTGGACCTTTTTTCTGGTGGACCTGCTGAGGTGGACCTTTTTTCTGGTGGACCTTTTCTCTGGTGGACCTTTTTTCTGGTGGACCTTTTTTCTGGTGGACCTGCTGAGGTGGACCTTTTTTCTGGTGGACATTTTTTCTGGTGGACCTGCTGAGGTGGACCTTTTTTCTGGTGGACCTTTTCTCTGGTGGACCTGCTGAGGTGGACCTTTTTTCTGGTGGACCTTTTTTCTGGTGGACCTGCTGAGGTGGACCTTTTTTCTGGTGGACCTTTTCTCTGGTGGACCTTTTTTCTGGTGGACCTTTTTTCTGGTGGACCTGCTGAGGTGGACCTTTTTTCTGGTGGACATTTTTTCTGGTGGACCTGCTGAGGTGGACCTTCTTTCTGGTGGACCTTTTCTCTGGTGGACCTTTTTTCTGGTTGACCTTTTTTCTGGTGGACCTGCTGAGGTGGACCTTTTTTCTGGTGGACCTTTCTTCTGGTGGACCTGCTGAGGTGGACCTTTTTTCTGGTGGACCTTTTTTCTGGTGGACCTGCTGAGGTGGACCTTTTTTCTGGTGTAACTTTTTTCTGGTGGACCTGCTGAGGTGGACCTGCTGAGGTGGACCTTTTTTCTGGTGGAACTTTTTTCTGGTGGACCTGCTCAGGTGGACCTTTTTTCTGGTGGACCTTTTTTCTGGTGGACCTGCTGAGGTGGACCTTTTTTCTGGTGGACCTTTTTTCTGGTGGACCTGCTGAGGTGGACCTTATTTCTGGTGGACCTTTTCTCTGGTGGACCTGCTGAGGTGGACCTTTTTTCTGGTGGACCTTTTTTCTGGTGGACCTTTTTTCTGGTGGACCTGCTGAGGTGGACCTTTTTTCTGGTGGACCTTTTTTCTGGTGGACCTGCTGAGGTGGACCTTTTTTCTGGTGGACCTTTTTTCTGGTGGACCTGCTGAGGTGGACCTTTTTTCTGCTGGACCTTTTTTCTGGTGGACCTGCTGAGGTTGACCTTTTTTCTGGTGGACCTTTTTTCTGGTGGACCTGCTGAGGTGGACCTTTTTTCTGGTGGACCTTTTTTCTGGTGGACCTGCTGAGGTTGACCTTTATTCTGGTGAACCTGCTGAGGTGGACCTTTTTTCTGGTGGACCTTTTTTCTGGTGGACCTGCTGAGGTGGACCTTTTTTCTGGTGGACCTTTTTTCTGGTGGATCTGCTGAGGTGTACCTTTTTTCTGGTGGACCTTTTTTCTGGTGGACCTGCTGAGGTGGACCTTTTTTTCTGGTGGACCTTTTTTTCTGGTGGACCTGCTGACGTGGACCTGCTGAGGTGGACCTTTTTTCTGGTGGACCTTTTTTCTGGTGGACCTGCTGAGGTGGACCTTTTTTCTGGTGGACCTTTTTTCTGGTGGACCTGCTGAGGTGGACCTTTTTTCTGGTGGACCTTTTTTCTGGTGGACCTGCTGAGGTGGACCTTTTTTCTGGTGGACCTTTTTTCTGGTGGACCTTTTTTCTGGTGGACCTGCTGAGGTGGACCTTTTTTCTGGTGGACCTTTTTTCTGGTGGACCTCCTGAGGTGGACCTTTTTTCTGGTGGACCTTTTTTTCTGGTGGACCTGCTGAGGTGGACCTTTTTTCTGGTGGACCTTTTTTCTGGAGGACCTGCTGAGGTGGACCTTTTTTCTGGTGGACCTTTTTTCTGGTGGACCTGCTGAGGTGGACCTTTTTTCTGGTGGACCTTTTTTCTGGTGGACCTGCTGAGGTGGACCTTTTTTCTGGTGGACCTTTTTTCTGGTGGACCTGCTGAGGTGGACCTTTTTTCTGGTGGACCTGCGTAGGTGGACCTGCTGAGGTGGACCTTTTTTCTGGTGGACCTTTTTTCTGGTGGACCTGCTGAGGTGGACCTTTTTTCTGGTGGACCTTTTTTTCTGGTGGACCTGCTGAGGTGGACCTTTTTTCTGGTGGACCTTTTCTCTGGTGGACCTTTTTTCTGGTGGACCTTTTTTCTGGTGGACCTGCTGAGGTGGACCTTTTTTCTGGTGGACATTTTTTCTGGTGGACCTGCTGAGGTGGACCTTCTTTCTGGTGGACCTTTTCTCTGGTGGACCTTTTTTCTGGTTGACCTTTTTTCTGGTGGACCTGCTGAGGTGGACCTTTTTTCTGGTGGACCTTTCTTCTGGTGGACCTGCTGAGGTGGACCTTTTTTCTGGTGGACCTTTTTTCTGGTGGACCTGCTGAGGTGGACCTTTTTTCTGGTGTAACTTTTTTCTGGTGGACCTGCTGAGGTGGACCTGCTGAGGTGGACCTTTTTTCTGGTGGAACTTTTTTCTGGTGGACCTGCTCAGGTGGACCTTTTTTCTGGTGGACCTTTTTTCTGGTGGACCTGCTGAGGTGGACCTTTTTTCTGGTGGACCTTTTTTCTGGTGGACCTGCTGAGGTGGACCTTATTTCTGGTGGACCTTTTCTCTGGTGGACCTGCTGAGGTGGACCTTTTTTCTGGTGGACCTTTTTTCTGGTGGACCTTTTTTCTGGTGGACCTGCTGAGGTGGACCTTTTTTCTGGTGGACCTTTTTTCTGGTGGACCTGCTGAGGTGGACCTTTTTTCTGGTGGACCTTTTTTCTGGTGGACCTGCTGAGGTGGACCTTTTTTCTGCTGGACCTTTTTTCTGGTGGACCTGCTGAGGTTGACCTTTTTTCTGGTGGACCTTTTTTCTGGTGGACCTGCTGAGGTGGACCTTTTTTCTGGTGGACCTTTTTTCTGGTGGACCTGCTGAGGTTGACCTTTATTCTGGTGAACCTGCTGAGGTGGACCTTTTTTCTGGTGGACCTTTTTTCTGGTGGACCTGCTGAGGTGGACCTTTTTTCTGGTGGACCTTTTTTCTGGTGGATCTGCTGAGGTGTACCTTTTTTCTGGTGGACCTTTTTTCTGGTGGACCTGCTGAGGTGGACCTTTTTTTCTGGTGGACCTTTTTTTCTGGTGGACCTGCTGACGTGGACCTGCTGAGGTGGACCTTTTTTCTGGTGGACCTTTTTTCTGGTGGACCTGCTGAGGTGGACCTTTTTTCTGGTGGACCTTTTTTCTGGTGGACCTGCTGAGGTGGACCTTTTTTCTGGTGGACCTTTTTTCTGGTGGACCTGCTGAGGTGGACCTTTTTTCTGGTGGACCTTTTTTCTGGTGGACCTTTTTTCTGGTGGACCTGCTGAGGTGGACCTTTTTTCTGGTGGACCTTTTTTCTGGTGGACCTCCTGAGGTGGACCTTTTTTCTGGTGGACCTTTTTTTCTGGTGGACCTGCTGAGGTGGACCTTTTTTCTGGTGGACCTTTTTTCTGGAGGACCTGCTGAGGTGGACCTTTTTTCTGGTGGACCTTATTTCTGGTAGACCTGCTGAGGTGTACCTTTTTTCTGGTGGACCTGCTGAGGTGGACCTGCTGAGGTGGACCTTTTTTCTGGTGGACCTTTTTTCTGGTGGACCTGCTGAGGTGGACCTTTTTTCTGGTGGACCTTTTTTCTGGTGGACCTGCTGAGGTGGACCTTTTTTCTGGTGGACCTGCTGAGGTGGACCTTTTTTCTGGTGGACCTTTTTTCTGGTGGACCTGCTGATGTGGACCTTTTTTCTGGTGGACCTTTTTTCTGGTGGACCTGCTGAGGTGGACCTTTTTTCTGGTGGACCTTTTTTCTGGTGGACCTGCTGAGGTGGACCTTTTTTCTGGTGGACCTTTTCTCTGGTGGACCTTTTTTCTGGTGGACCTTTTTTCTGGTGGACCTGCTGAGGTGGACCTTTTTTCTGGTGGACATTTTTTCTGGTGGACCTGCTGAGGTGGACCTTTTTTCTGGTGGACCTTTTCTCTGGTGGACCCTTTTTCTGGTGGACCTTTTTTCTGGTGGACCTGCTGAGGTGGACCTTTTTTCTGGTGGACCTTTTTTCTGGTGGACCTTTTTTCTGGTGGACCTGCTGAGGTGGACCTGCTGAGGTGGACCTTTTTTCTGGTGGACCAGCTGAGGTGGACCTTTTTTCTGGTGGACCTTTTTTCTGGTGGACCTGCTGAGGTGGACCTTTTTTTCTGGTGGACCTGCTGAGGTGGACCTGCTGAGGTGGACCTTTTTTCTGGTGGAACTTTTTTCTGGTGGACCTGCTGAGGTGGAACTTTTTTCTGGTGGACCTTTTTTCTGGTGGACCTGCTGAGGTGGACCTTTTTTCTGGTGGACCTGCTGAGGTGGACCTGCTGATGTGGAACTTTTTTTCTGGTGGACCTGCTGAGGTGCACCTTTTTTTCTGGTGGAGCTGCTGAGGTGGACCTTTTTTCTGGTGGACCTTTTTACTGGTGGAACTGCTGAGGTGGACCTTTTTTCTGGTGGACCTTTTTTCTGGTGGACCTGCTGAGGTGGACCTTTTTTCTGGTGGACCTTTTTTCTGGTGGACCTGCTGAGGTGGACCTTTTTTCTGGTGGACCTTTTCTCTGGTGGACCTTTTTTCTGGTGGACCTTTTTTCTGGTGGACCTGCTGAGGTGGACCTTTTTTCTGGTGGACCTTTTCTCTGGTGGACCTTTTTTCTGGTGGACCTGCTGAGGTGGACCTTTTTTCTGGTGGACCTTTTTTCTGGTGGACCTGCTGAGGTGGACCTTTTTTCTGGTGGACCTTTTTTCTGGTGGACCTGCTGAGGTGGACCTTTTTTCTGGTGGATCTTTTTTCTGGTGGACCTGCTGAGGTGGAACTTTCTTTAGGTGGACCTTTTTTCTGGTGGACCTGCTGAGGTTGACCTTTATTCTGGTGAACCTGCTGAGGTGGACCTTTTTTCTGGTGGACCTTTTTTCTGGTGGACCTGCTGAGGTGGACCTTTTTTCTGGTGGACATTTTTTCTGGTGGACCTGCTGAGGTGGAACTTTTTTCTGGTGGACCTTTTTTCTGGTGGACCTGCTGAGGTGGACCTTTTTTTCTGGTGGACCTTTTTTCTGGTGGACCTGCTGAGGTGGACCTGCTGAGGTGGACATTTTTTCTGGTGGACCTTTTTTCTGGTGGACCTGCTGAGGTGGACCTTTTTTCTGGTGGACCTTTTTTTTGGTGGACCTGCTGAGGTGGACCTTTTTTCTGGTGGACCTTTTTTCTGGTGGACCTGCTGAGGTGGACCTTTTTTCTGGTGGACCTTTTCTCTGGTGGACCCTTTTTCTGGTGGACCTTTTTTCTGGTGGACCTGCTGAGGTGGACCTTTTTTCTGGTGGACCTTTTTTCTGGTGGACCTTTTTTCTGGTGGACCTGCTGAGGTGGACCTGCTGAGGTGGACCTTTTTTCTGGTGGACCAGCTGAGGTGGACCTTTTTTCTGGTGGACCTTTTTTCTGGTGGACCTGCTGAGGTGGACCTTTTTTTCTGGTGGACCTGCTGAGGTGGACGTGCTGAGGTGGACCTTTTTTCTGGTGGAACTTTTTTCTGGTGGACCTGCTGAGGTGGAACTTTTTTCTGGTGGACCTTTTTTCTGGTGGACCTGCTGAGGTGGACCTTTTTTCTGGTGGACCTGCTGAGGTGGACCTGCTGATGTGGAACTTTTTTTCTGGTGGACCTGCTGAGGTGCACCTTTTTTTCTGGTGGAGCTGCTGAGGTGGACCTTTTTTCTGGTGGACCTTTTTACTGGTGGAACTGCTGAGGTGGACCTTTTTTCTGGTGGACCTTTTTTCTGGTGGACCTGCTGAGGTGGACCTTTTTTCTGGTGGACCTTTTTTCTGGTGGACCTGCTGAGGTGGACCTTTTTTCTGGTGGACCTTTTCTCTGGTGGACCTTTTTTCTGGTGGACCTTTTTTCTGGTGGACCTGCTGAGGTGGACCTTTTTTCTGGTGGACCTTTTCTCTGGTGGACCTTTTTTCTGGTGGACCTGCTGAGGTGGACCTTTTTTCTGGTGGACCTTTTTTCTGGTGGACCTGCTGAGGTGGACCTTTTTTCTGGTGGACCTTTTTTCTGGTGGACCTGCTGAGGTGGACCTTTTTTCTGGTGGATCTTTTTTCTGGTGGACCTGCTGAGGTGGAACTTTCTTTAGGTGGACCTTTTTTCTGGTGGACCTGCTGAGGTTGACCTTTATTCTGGTGAACCTGCTGAGGTGGACCTTTTTTCTGGTGGACCTTTTTTCTGGTGGACCTGCTGAGGTGGACCTTTTTTCTGGTGGACATTTTTTCTGGTGGACCTGCTGAGGTGGAACTTTTTTCTGGTGGACCTTTTTTCTGGTGGACCTGCTGAGGTGGACCTTTTTTTCTGGTGGACCTTTTTTCTGGTGGACCTGCTGAGGTGGACCTGCTGAGGTGGACATTTTTTCTGGTGGACCTTTTTTCTGGTGGACCTGCTGAGGTGGACCTTTTTTCTGGTGGACCTTTTTTTTGGTGGACCTGCTGAGGTGGACCTTTTTTCTGGTGGACCTTTTTTCTGGTGGACCTGCTGAGGTGGACCTTTTTTCTGGTGGACCTTTTCTCTGGTGGACCTTTTTTCTGGTGGACCTTTTTTCTGGTGGACCTGCTGAGGTGGACCTTTTTTCTGGTGGACCTTTTTTCTGGTGGACCTTTTTTCTGGTGGACCTGCTGACGTGGACCTTTTTTCTGGTGGACCTTTTTTTCTGGTGGACCTGCTGAGGTGGACCTTTTTTCTGGTGTACCTTTTTTCTGGAGGACCTGCTGAGGTGGACCTTTTTTCTGGTGGACCTTTTTTCTGGTGGACCTGCTTAGGTGAACCTTTTTTCTGGTGGACCTTTTTTCTGGTGGACCTGCTGAGGTGGACCTTTTTTCTGGTGGACCTTTTTTCTGGAGGACCTGCTGAGGTGGACCTTTTTTCTGGTGGACGTTTTTTCTGGTGGACCTCCTGAGGTGGACCTTTTTTCTGGTGGACCTTTTTTCTGGTGGACCTGCTGAGGTGGACCTTTTTTCTGGTGGACCTTTTTTCTGGTGGACCTGCTGAGGTGGACCTTTTTTCTGCTGGACCTTTTTTCTGGTGGATCTGCTGAGGTGGACCTTTTTTCTGGTGGACCTTTTTTCTGGTGGACCTGCTGAGGTGGACCTTTTTTCTGGTGGACCTTTTTTCTGGTGGACCTGCTGAGGTGGACCTTTTTTCTGGTGGACCTTTTTTCTGGTGGACCTGCTGAGGTGGACCTTTTTTCTGGTGGACCTTTTTTCTGGTGGACCTGCTGAGGTGGACCTTCTTTCTGGTGGACCTTTTCTCTGGTGGACCTTTTTTCTGGTTGACCTTTTTTCTGGTGGACCTGCTGAGGTGGACCTTTTTTCTGGTGGACCTTTCTTCTGGTGGACCTGCTGAGGTGGACCTTTTTTCTGGTGGACCTTTTTTCTGGTGGACCTGCTGAGGTGGACCTTTTTTCTGGTGTAACTTTTTTCTGGTGGACCTGCTGAGGTGGACCTGCTGAGGTGGATCTTTTTTCTGGTGGAACTTTTTTCTGGTGGACCTGCTGAGGTGGACCTTTTTTCTGGTGGACCTGCTGAGGTGGACCTTTTTTCTGGTGGACCTTTTTTCTGCTGGACCTGCTGAGGTGGACCTTTTTTCTGGTGGACCTTTTTTCTGGTGGACCTTTTTTCTGGTGGACCTGCTGAGGTGGACCTTTTTTCTGGTGGACCTTTTTTTCTGGTGGACCTGCTGAGGTGGACCTTTTTTCTGGTGGACCTTTTTTCTGGTGGACCTGCTGAGGTGGACCTTTTTTCTGGTGGACCTTTTTTTCTGGTGGACCTGCTGAGGTGGACCTTTTTTCTGGTGGACCTTTTTTCTGGTGGACCTGCTGAGTTGGACCTTTTTTCTGGTGGACCTTTTTTCTGGTGGACCTGCTGAGGTGGACCTTTTTTCTGGTGGACCTTTTTTCTGGTGGACCTCCTGAGGTGGAACTTTTTTCTGGTGGACCTTTTTTCTGGTGGACCTGCTGAGGTGGACCTTTTTTCTGGTGGACCTTTTGTCTGGTGGACCTGCTGAGGTGGACCTTTTTTCTGGTGGACCTTTTTTCTGGTGGACCTCCTGAGGTGGACCTTTTTTCTGGTGGACCTTTTTTCTGGTGGACCTGCTGAGGTGGACCTTTTTTCTGGTGGACCTTTTCTCTGGTGGACCTGCTGAGGTGGACCTTTTTTCTGGTGGACCTTTTTTCTGGTGGACCTGCTGAGGTGGACGTTTTTTCTGGTGGACCTTTTTTCTGGTGGACCTGCTGAGGTGGACCTTTTTTCTGGTGGACCTGCTGAGGTGGACCTTTTTTCTGGTGGACCTTTTTTCTGGTGGACCTGCTGAGGTGGACCTTTTTTCTGGTGGACCTTTTTTCTGGTGGACCTTTTCTCTGGTGGACCTTTTTTCTGGTGGATCTTTTTTCTGGTGGACCTGCTGAGGTGGACCTTTTTTCTGGTGGACATTTTTTCTGGTGGACCTGCTGAGGTGGACCTTTTTTCTGGTGGACCTTTTCTCTGGTGGATTTTTTTTCTGGTGGACCTTTTTTTTGGTGGACCTGCTGAGGTGGACCTTTTTTCTGGTGGACCTTTTTTCTGGTGGACCTGCTGAGGTGGACCTTTTTTCTGGTGGACCTTTTTTCTGGTGGACCTGCTGAGGTGGACCTTTTTTCTGGTGGACCTTTTCTCTGGTGGACCTTTTTTCTGGTGGACCTTTTTTCTGGTGAACCTGCTGAGGTGGACCTTTTTTCTGGTGGACCTTTTCTCTGGTGGACCTGCTGAGGTGGACCTGCTGAGGTGGACCTTTTTTCTGGTGGACCTGCTGAGGTGGACCTGCTGAGGTGGACCTTTTTTCTGGTGGACCTTTTTTCTGGTGGACCTTTTTTCTGGAGGACCTGCTGAGGTGGACCTTTTTTCTGGTGGACCTTTTTTCTGGTGGACCTGCTGAGGTGGACCTTTTTTCTGGTGAACCTTTTTTCTGGTGGACCTGCTGAGGTGGACCTTTTTTCTGGTGGACCTTTTTTCTGGAGGACCTGCTGAGGTGGACCTTTTTTCTGGTGGACCTTTTTTCTGGTGGACCTCCTGAGGTGGACCTTTTTTCTGGTGGACCTTTTTTCTGGTGCACCTGCTGAGGTGGACCTTTTTTCTGGTGGACATTTTTTCTGGTGGACCTGCTGAGGTGGACGTTTTTTCTGGTGGATCTTTTTTCTGGTGGACCTGCTGAGGTGGACCTTTTTTCTGGTGGACCTTTTTTCTGGTGGACCTGCTGAGGTGGACCTTTTTTCTGGTGGACCTTTTTTCTGGTGGACCTGCTGAGGTGGACCTTTTTTCTGGTGGACCTGCTGAGGTGGCCCTTTTTTCTGGTGGACCTTTTTTCTGGTGGACCTGCTGAGGTGGACTTGCTGAGGTGGACCTTTTTTCTGGTGGACCTTTTTTCTGGTGGACCTGCTGAGGTGGACCTTTTTTCTGGTGGACCTTTTCTTGGGTGGACCTTTTTTCTGGTGGACCTGCTGAGGTGTACCTGCTGAGGTGGACCTTTTTTCTGGTGGACCTTTTTTCTGGTGGACCTGCTGAGGTGGACCTTTTTTCTGGTGGACCTTTTTTCTGGTGGACCTGCTGAGGTGGACCTTATTTCTGGTGGACCTTTTCTCTGGTGGACCTGCTGAGGTGGACCTTTTTTCTGGTGGACCTTTTTTCTGGTGGACCTGCTGAGGTGGACCTTTTTTCTGGTGGACCTTTTTTCTGGTGGACCTGCTGAGGTGGACCATTTTTCTGGTGGACATTTTTTCTGGTGGACCTGCTGAGGTGGACCTTTTTTCTGGTGGACCTTTTGTCTGGTGGACCTGCTGAGGTGGACCTTTTTTCTGGTGGACCTTTTTTCTGGTGGACCTCCTGAGGTGGACCTTTTTTCTGGTGGACCTTTTTTCTGGTGGACCTGCTGAGGTGGACCTTTTTTCTGGTGGACCTTTTCTCTGGTGGACCTGCTGAGGTGGACCTTTTTTCTGGTGGACCTTTTTTCTGGTGGACCTGCTGAGGTGGACGTTTTTTCTGGTGGACCTTTTTTCTGGTGGACCTGCTGAGGTGGACCTTTTTTCTGGTGGACCTGCTGAGGTGGACCTTTTTTCTGGTGGACCTTTTTTCTGGTGGACCTGCTGAGGTGGACCTTTTTTCTGGTGGACCTTTTTTCTGGTGGACCTTTTCTCTGGTGGACCTTTTTTCTGGTGGATCTTTTTTCTGGTGGACCTGCTGAGGTGGACCTTTTTTCTGGTGGACATTTTTTCTGGTGGACCTGCTGAGGTGGACCTTTTTTCTGGTGGACCTTTTCTCTGGTGGATTTTTTTTCTGGTGGACCTTTTTTTTGGTGGACCTGCTGAGGTGGACCTTTTTTCTGGTGGACCTTTTTTCTGGTGGACCTGCTGAGGTGGACCTTTTTTCTGGTGGACCTTTTTTCTGGTGGACCTGCTGAGGTGGACCTTTTTTCTGGTGGACCTTTTCTCTGGTGGACCTTTTTTCTGGTGGACCTTTTTTCTGGTGAACCTGCTGAGGTGGACCTTTTTTCTGGTGGACCTTTTCTCTGGTGGACCTGCTGAGGTGGACCTGCTGAGGTGGACCTTTTTTCTGGTGGACCTGCTGAGGTGGACCTGCTGAGGTGGACCTTTTTTCTGGTGGACCTTTTTTCTGGTGGACCTTTTTTCTGGAGGACCTGCTGAGGTGGACCTTTTTTCTGGTGGACCTTTTTTCTGGTGGACCTGCTGAGGTGGACCTTTTTTCTGGTGAACCTTTTTTCTGGTGGACCTGCTGAGGTGGACCTTTTTTCTGGTGGACCTTTTTTCTGGAGGACCTGCTGAGGTGGACCTTTTTTCTGGTGGACCTTTTTTCTGGTGGACCTCCTGAGGTGGACCTTTTTTCTGGTGGACCTTTTTTCTGGTGCACCTGCTGAGGTGGACCTTTTTTCTGGTGGACATTTTTTCTGGTGGACCTGCTGAGGTGGACGTTTTTTCTGGTGGATCTTTTTTCTGGTGGACCTGCTGAGGTGGACCTTTTTTCTGGTGGACCTTTTTTCTGGTGGACCTGCTGAGGTGGACCTTTTTTCTGGTGGACCTTTTTTCTGGTGGACCTGCTGAGGTGGACCTTTTTTCTGGTGGACCTGCTGAGGTGGCCCTTTTTTCTGGTGGACCTTTTTTCTGGTGGACCTGCTGAGGTGGACCTGCTGAGGTGGACCTTTTTTCTGGTGGACCTTTTTTCTGGTGGACCTGCTGAGGTGGACCTTTTTTCTGGTGGACCTTTTCTTGGGTGGACCTTTTTTCTGGTGGACCTGCTGAGGTGTACCTGCTGAGGTGGACCTTTTTTCTGGTGGACCTTTTTTCTGGTGGACCTGCTGAGGTGGACCTTTTTTCTGGTGGACCTTTTTTCTGGTGGACCTGCTGAGGTGGACCTTATTTCTGGTGGACCTTTTCTCTGGTGGACCTGCTGAGGTGGACCTTTTTTCTGGTGGACCTTTTTTCTGGTGGACCTGCTGAGGTGGACCTTTTTTCTGGTGGACCTTTTTTCTGGTGGACCTGCTGAGGTGGACCTTTTTTCTGGTGGACATTTTTTCTGGTGGACCTGCTGAGGTGGAGCTTTTTTCTGCTGGACCTTTTTTCTGGTGGACCTGCTGAGGTTGACCTTTTTTCTGGTGGACCTTTTTTCTGGTGGACCTGCTGAGGTGGACCTTTTTTCTGGTGGACCTTTTTTCTGGTGGACCTGCTGAGGTGGACCTTTTTTCTGGTGGACCTTTTTTCTGGTGGACCTGCTGAGGTGGACCTTATTTCTGGTGGACCTTTTTTCTGGTGGACCTGCTGAGGTGGACCTTTTTTCTGGTGGATCTTTTTTCTGGTGGACCTGCTGAGGTGGAACTTTCTTTAGGTGGACCTTTTTTCTGGTGGACCTGCTGAGGTTGACATTTATTCTGGTGAACCTGCTGAGGTGGACCTTTTTTCTGGTGGACATTTTCTCTGGTGGACCTGCTGAGGTGGACCTTTTTTCTGGTGGACCTTTTTTCTGGTGGACCTGATGAGGTGGACCTTTTTTCTGGTGGACCTTTTTTCTGGTGGACCTGCTGAGGTGGACTTTTTTTCTGGTGGACATTTTTTCTGGTGGACCTGCTGAGGTGGACCTTTTTTTCTGGTGGACCTTTTTTCTGGTGGACCTGCTGAGGTGGACCTGCTGAGGTGGACATTTTTTTGGTGGACCTTTTTTCTGGTGGACCTGCTGAGGTGGACCTTTTTTCTGGTGGACCTTTTTTCTGGTGGACCTGCTGAGGTGGACCTTTTTTCTGGTGGACCTTTTCTCTGGTGGACCTTTTTTCTGGTGGACCTGCTGAGGTGGACCTTTTTTCTGGTGGACCTTTTTTCTGGTGGACCTTTTTTCTGGTGGACCTGCTGAGGTGGACCTTTTTTCTGGTGGACCTTTTTTCTGGTGGACCTGCTGAGGTGGACCTTTTTTCTGGTGGACCTTTTTTTCTGGTGGACCTGCTGAGGTGGACCTTTTTTCTGGTGGACCTTTTTTCTGGTGGACCTGCTGAGGTGGATCTTTTTTCTGGTGGATCTTTTTTCTGGAGGACCTGCTGAGGTGGACCTTTTTTCTGGTGGACCTTTTTTCTGGTGGACCTGCTGAGGTGGACCTTTTTTCTGGTGGACCTGCTGAGGTGGACCTGCTGAGGTGGACCTTTTTTCTGGTGGACCTTTTTTCTGGTGGACCTGCTGAGGTGGACCTTTTTTCTGGTGGACCTTTTTTCTGGTGGACCTGCTGAGGTGGACCTTTTTTCTGGTGGACCTTTTGTCTGGTGGACCTGCTGAGGTGGACCTTTTTTCTGGTGGACCTTTTTTCTGGTGGACCTCCTGAGGTGGACCTTTTTTCTGGTGGACCTTTTCTCTGGTGGACCTGCTGAGGTGGACCTTTTTTCTGGTGGACCTTTTTTCTGGTGGACCTGCTGAGGTGGACGTTTTTTCTGGTGGACCTTTTTTCTGGTGGACCTGCTGAGGTGGACCTTTTTTCTGGTGGACCTTTTTTCTGGTGGACCTGCTGAGGTGGACCTTTTTTCTGGTGAACCTTTTTTCTGGTGGACCTGCTGAGGTGGACCTTTTTTCTGGTGGACCTTTTTTCTGGAGGACCTGCTGAGGTGGACCTTTTTTCTGGTGGACCTTTTTTCTGGTGGACCTCCTGAGGTGGACCTTTTTTCTGGTGGACCTTTTTTCTGGTGCACCTGCTGAGGTGGACCTTTTTTCTGGTGGACATTTTTTCTGGTGGACCTGCTGAGGTGGACGTTTTTTCTGGTGGATCTTTTTTCTGGTGGACCTGCTGAGGTGGACCTTTTTTCTGGTGGACCTTTTGTCTGGTGGACCTGCTGAGGTGGACCTTTTTTCTGGTGGACCTTTTTTCTGGTGGACCTCCTGAGGTGGACCTTTTTTCTGGTGGACCTTTTTTCTGGTGGACCTGCTGAGGTGGACCTTTTTTCTGGTGGACCTTTTCTCTGGTGGACCTGCTGAGGTGGACCTTTTTTCTGGTGGACCTTTTTTCTGGTGGACCTGCTGAGGTGGACGTTTTTTCTGGTGGACCTTTTTTCTGGTGGACCTGCTGAGGTGGACCTTTTTTCTGGTGGACCTGCTGAGGTGGACCTTTTTTCTGGTGGACCTTTTTTCTGGTGGACCTGCTGAGGTGGACCTTTTTTCTGGTGGACCTTTTTTCTGGTGGACCTGCTGAGGTGGACCTTTTTTCTGGTGGACCTTTTTTCTGGTGGACCTGCTGAGGTGGACCTTATTTCTGGTGGACCTTTTCTCTGGTGGACCTGCTGAGGTGGACCTTTTTTCTGGTGGACCTTTTTTCTGGTGGACCTGCTGAGGTGGACCTTTTTTCTGGTGGACCTTTTTTCTGGTGGACCTGCTGAGGTGGACCTTTTTTCTGGTGGACATTTTTTCTGGTGGACCTGCTGAGGTGGAGCTTTTTTCTGCTGGACCTTTTTTCTGGTGGACCTGCTGAGGTTGACCTTTTTTCTGGTGGACCTTTTTTCTGGTGGACCTGCTGAGGTGGACCTTTTTTCTGGTGGACCTTTTTTCTGGTGGACCTGCTGAGGTGGACCTTTTTTCTGGTGGACCTTTTTTCTGGTGGACCTGCTGAGGTGGACCTTATTTCTGGTGGACCTTTTTTCTGGTGGACCTGCTGAGGTGGACCTTTTTTCTGGTGGATCTTTTTTCTGGTGGACCTGCTGAGGTGGAACTTTCTTTAGGTGGACCTTTTTTCTGGTGGACCTGCTGAGGTTGACATTTATTCTGGTGAACCTGCTGAGGTGGACCTTTTTTCTGGTGGACATTTTCTCTGGTGGACCTGCTGAGGTGGACCTTTTTTCTGGTGGACCTTTTTTCTGGTGGACCTGATGAGGTGGACCTTTTTTCTGGTGGACCTTTTTTCTGGTGGACCTGCTGAGGTGGACTTTTTTTCTGGTGGACATTTTTTCTGGTGGACCTGCTGAGGTGGACCTTTTTTTCTGGTGGACCTTTTTTCTGGTGGACCTGCTGAGGTGGACCTGCTGAGGTGGACATTTTTTTGGTGGACCTTTTTTCTGGTGGACCTGCTGAGGTGGACCTTTTTTCTGGTGGACCTTTTTTCTGGTGGACCTGCTGAGGTGGACCTTTTTTCTGGTGGACCTTTTCTCTGGTGGACCTTTTTTCTGGTGGACCTGCTGAGGTGGACCTTTTTTCTGGTGGACCTTTTTTCTGGTGGACCTTTTTTCTGGTGGACCTGCTGAGGTGGACCTTTTTTCTGGTGGACCTTTTTTCTGGTGGACCTGCTGAGGTGGACCTTTTTTCTGGTGGACCTTTTTTTCTGGTGGACCTGCTGAGGTGGACCTTTTTTCTGGTGGACCTTTTTTCTGGTGGACCTGCTGAGGTGGATCTTTTTTCTGGTGGATCTTTTTTCTGGAGGACCTGCTGAGGTGGACCTTTTTTCTGGTGGACCTTTTTTCTGGTGGACCTGCTGAGGTGGACCTTTTTTCTGGTGGACCTGCTGAGGTGGACCTGCTGAGGTGGACCTTTTTTCTGGTGGACCTTTTTTCTGGTGGACCTGCTGAGGTGGACCTTTTTTCTGGTGGACCTTTTTTCTGGTGGACCTGCTGAGGTGGACCTTTTTTCTGGTGGACCTTTTGTCTGGTGGACCTGCTGAGGTGGACCTTTTTTCTGGTGGACCTTTTTTCTGGTGGACCTCCTGAGGTGGACCTTTTTTCTGGTGGACCTTTTCTCTGGTGGACCTGCTGAGGTGGACCTTTTTTCTGGTGGACCTTTTTTCTGGTGGACCTGCTGAGGTGGACGTTTTTTCTGGTGGACCTTTTTTCTGGTGGACCTGCTGAGGTGGACCTTTTTTCTGGTGGACCTTTTTTCTGGTGGACCTGCTGAGGTGGACCTTTTTTCTGGTGAACCTTTTTTCTGGTGGACCTGCTGAGGTGGACCTTTTTTCTGGTGGACCTTTTTTCTGGAGGACCTGCTGAGGTGGACCTTTTTTCTGGTGGACCTTTTTTCTGGTGGACCTCCTGAGGTGGACCTTTTTTCTGGTGGACCTTTTTTCTGGTGCACCTGCTGAGGTGGACCTTTTTTCTGGTGGACATTTTTTCTGGTGGACCTGCTGAGGTGGACGTTTTTTCTGGTGGATCTTTTTTCTGGTGGACCTGCTGAGGTGGACCTTTTTTCTGGTGGACCTTTTGTCTGGTGGACCTGCTGAGGTGGACCTTTTTTCTGGTGGACCTTTTTTCTGGTGGACCTCCTGAGGTGGACCTTTTTTCTGGTGGACCTTTTTTCTGGTGGACCTGCTGAGGTGGACCTTTTTTCTGGTGGACCTTTTCTCTGGTGGACCTGCTGAGGTGGACCTTTTTTCTGGTGGACCTTTTTTCTGGTGGACCTGCTGAGGTGGACGTTTTTTCTGGTGGACCTTTTTTCTGGTGGACCTGCTGAGGTGGACCTTTTTTCTGGTGGACCTGCTGAGGTGGACCTTTTTTCTGGTGGACCTTTTTTCTGGTGGACCTGCTGAGGTGGACCTTTTTTCTGGTGGACCTTTTTTCTGGTGGACCTTTTCTCTGGTGGACCTTTTTTCTGGTGGATCTTTTTTCTGGTGGACCTGCTGAGGTGGACCTTTTTTCTGGTGGACATTTTTTCTGGTGGACCTGCTGAGGTGGACCTTTTTTCTGGTGGACCTTTTCTCTGGTGGATTTTTTTTCTGGTGGACCTTTTTTTTGGTGGACCTGCTGAGGTGGACCTTTTTTCTGGTGGACCTTTTTTCTGGTGGACCTGCTGAGGTGGACCTTTTTTCTGGTGGACCTTTTTTCTGGTGGACCTGCTGAGGTGGACCTTTTTTCTGGTGGACCTTTTCTCTGGTGGACCTTTTTTCTGGTGGACCTTTTTTCTGGTGAACCTGCTGAGGTGGACCTTTTTTCTGGTGGACCTTTTCTCTGGTGGACCTGCTGAGGTGGACCTGCTGAGGTGGACCTTTTTTCTGGTGGACCTGCTGAGGTGGACCTGCTGAGGTGGACCTTTTTTCTGGTGGACCTCTTTTCTGGTGGACCTTTTTTCTGGAGGACCTGCTGAGGTGGACCTTTTTTCTGGTGGACCTTTTTTCTGGTGGACCTGCTGAGGTGGACCTTTTTTCTGGTGAACCTTTTTTCTGGTGGACCTGCTGAGGTGGACCTTTTTTCTGGTGGACCTTTTTTCTGGAGGACCTGCTGAGGTGGACCTTTTTTCTGGTGGACCTTTTTTCTGGTGGACCTCCTGAGGTGGACCTTTTTTCTGGTGGACCTTTTTTCTGGTGCACCTGCTGAGGTGGACCTTTTTTCTGGTGGACATTTTTTCTGGTGGACCTGCTGAGGTGGACGTTTTTTCTGGTGGATCTTTTTTCTGGTGGACCTGCTGAGGTGGACCTTTTTTCTGGTGGACCTTTTTTCTGGTGGACCTGGTGAGGTGGACCTTTTTTCTGGCGGACCTTTTTTCTGGTGGACCTGCTGAGGTGGACCTTTTTTCTGGTGGACCTGCTGAGGTGGCCCTTTTTTCTGGTGGACCTTTTTTCTGGTGGACCTGCTGAGGTGGACCTGCTGAGGTGGACCTTTTTTCTGGTGGACCTTTTTTCTGGTGGACCTGCTGAGGTGGACCTTTTTTCTGGTGGACCTTTTCTTGGGTGGACCTTTTTTCTGGTGGACCTGCTGAGGTGTACCTGCTGAGGTGGACCTTTTTTCTGGTGGACCTTTTTTCTGGTGGACCTGCTGAGGTGGACCTTTTTTCTGGTGGACCTTTTTTCTGGTGGACCTGCTGAGGTGGACCTTATTTCTGGTGGACCTTTTCTCTGGTGGACCTGCTGAGGTGGACCTTTTTTCTGGTGGACCTTTTTTCTGGTGGACCTGCTGAGGTGGACCTTTTTTCTGGTGGACCTTTTTTCTGGTGGACCTGCTGAGGTGGACCTTTTTTCTGGTGGACATTTTTTCTGGTGGACCTGCTGAGGTGGACCTTTTTTCTGGTGGACCTTTTGTCTGGTGGACCTGCTGAGGTGGACCTTTTTTCTGGTGGACCTTTTTTCTGGTGGACCTCCTGAGGTGGACCTTTTTTCTGGTGGACCTTTTTTCTGGTGGACCTGCTGAGGTGGACCTTTTTTCTGGTGGACCTTTTCTCTGGTGGACCTGCTGAGGTGGACCTTTTTTCTGGTGGACCTTTTTTCTGGTGGACCTGCTGAGGTGGACGTTTTTTCTGGTGGACCTTTTTTCTGGTGGACCTGCTGAGGTGGACCTTTTTTCTGGTGGACCTGCTGAGGTGGACCTTTTTTCTGGTGGACCTTTTTTCTGGTGGACCTGCTGAGGTGGACCTT
Source organism: Chlamydotis macqueenii (assembly GCF_036417535.1). NCBI lineage: Eukaryota > Metazoa > Chordata > Aves > Otidiformes > Otididae > Chlamydotis > Chlamydotis macqueenii. The sequence goes on from NC_141592.1 coordinate 12,999,538, forward strand.
TTTTCTGGTGGACCTTTTTTCTGGTGGACCTTTTCTCTGGTGGACCTTTTTTCTGGTGGATCTTTTTTCTGGTGGACCTGCTGAGGTGGACCTTTTTTCTGGTGGACATTTTTTCTGGTGGACCTGCTGAGGTGGACCTTTTTTCTGGTGGACCTTTTCTCTGGTGGATTTTTTTTCTGGTGGACCTTTTTTTTGGTGGACCTGCTGAGGTGGACCTTTTTTCTGGTGGACCTTTTTTCTGGTGGACCTGCTGAGGTGGACCTTTTTTCTGGTGGACCTTTTTTCTGGTGGACCTGCTGAGGTGGACCTTTTTTCTGGTGGACCTTTTCTCTGGTGGACCTTTTTTCTGGTGGACCTTTTTTCTGGTGAACCTGCTGAGGTGGACCTTTTTTCTGGTGGACCTTTTCTCTGGTGGACCTGCTGAGGTGGACCTGCTGAGGTGGACCTTTTTTCTGGTGGACCTGCTGAGGTGGACCTGCTGAGGTGGACCTTTTTTCTGGTGGACCTTTTTTCTGGTGGACCTTTTTTCTGGAGGACCTGCTGAGGTGGACCTTTTTTCTGGTGGACCTTTTTTCTGGTGGACCTGCTGAGGTGGACCTTTTTTCTGGTGAACCTTTTTTCTGGTGGACCTGCTGAGGTGGACCTTTTTTCTGGTGGACCTTTTTTCTGGAGGACCTGCTGAGGTGGACCTTTTTTCTGGTGGACCTTTTTTCTGGTGGACCTCCTGAGGTGGACCTTTTTTCTGGTGGACCTTTTTTCTGGTGCACCTGCTGAGGTGGACCTTTTTTCTGGTGGACATTTTTTCTGGTGGACCTGCTGAGGTGGACGTTTTTTCTGGTGGATCTTTTTTCTGGTGGACCTGCTGAGGTGGACCTTTTTTCTGGTGGACCTTTTTTCTGGTGGACCTGCTGAGGTGGACCTTTTTTCTGGTGGACCTTTTTTCTGGTGGACCTGCTGAGGTGGACCTTTTTTCTGGTGGACCTGCTGAGGTGGCCCTTTTTTCTGGTGGACCTTTTTTCTGGTGGACCTGCTGAGGTGGACCTGCTGAGGTGGACCTTTTTTCTGGTGGACCTTTTTTCTGGTGGACCTGCTGAGGTGGACCTTTTTTCTGGTGGACCTTTTCTTGGGTGGACCTTTTTTCTGGTGGACCTGCTGAGGTGTACCTGCTGAGGTGGACCTTTTTTCTGGTGGACCTTTTTTCTGGTGGACCTGCTGAGGTGGACCTTTTTTCTGGTGGACCTTTTTTCTGGTGGACCTGCTGAGGTGGACCTTATTTCTGGTGGACCTTTTCTCTGGTGGACCTGCTGAGGTGGACCTTTTTTCTGGTGGACCTTTTTTCTGGTGGACCTGCTGAGGTGGACCTTTTTTCTGGTGGACCTTTTTTCTGGTGGACCTGCTGAGGTGGACCTTTTTTCTGGTGGACATTTTTTCTGGTGGACCTGCTGAGGTGGAGCTTTTTTCTGCTGGACCTTTTTTCTGGTGGACCTGCTGAGGTTGACCTTTTTTCTGGTGGACCTTTTTTCTGGTGGACCTGCTGAGGTGGACCTTTTTTCTGGTGGACCTTTTTTCTGGTGGACCTGCTGAGGTGGACCTTTTTTCTGGTGGACCTTTTTTCTGGTGGACCTGCTGAGGTGGACCTTATTTCTGGTGGACCTTTTTTCTGGTGGACCTGCTGAGGTGGACCTTTTTTCTGGTGGATCTTTTTTCTGGTGGACCTGCTGAGGTGGAACTTTCTTTAGGTGGACCTTTTTTCTGGTGGACCTGCTGAGGTTGACATTTATTCTGGTGAACCTGCTGAGGTGGACCTTTTTTTTGGTGGACATTTTCTCTGGTGGACCTGCTGAGGTGGACCTTTTTTCTGGTGGACCTTTTTTCTGGTGGACCTGATGAGGTGGACCTTTTTTCTGGTGGACCTTTTTTCTGGTGGACCTGCTGAGGTGGACTTTTTTTCTGGTGGACATTTTTTCTGGTGGACCTGCTGAGGTGGACCTTTTTTTCTGGTGGACCTTTTTTCTGGTGGACCTGCTGAGGTGGACCTGCTGAGGTGGACATTTTTTTGGTGGACCTTTTTTCTGGTGGACCTGCTGAGGTGGACCTTTTTTCTGGTGGACCTTTTTTCTGGTGGACCTGCTGAGGTGGACCTTTTTTCTGGTGGACCTTTTCTCTGGTGGACCTTTTTTCTGGTGGACCTGCTGAGGTGGACCTTTTTTCTGGTGGACCTTTTTTCTGGTGGACCTTTTTTCTGGTGGACCTGCTGAGGTGGACCTTTTTTCTGGTGGACCTTTTTTCTGGTGGACCTGCTGAGGTGGACCTTTTTTCTGGTGGACCTTTTTTTCTGGTGGACCTGCTGAGGTGGACCTTTTTTCTGGTGGACCTTTTTTCTGGTGGACCTGCTGAGGTGGATCTTTTTTCTGGTGGATCTTTTTTCTGGAGGACCTGCTGAGGTGGACCTTTTTTCTGGTGGACCTTTTTTCTGGTGGACCTGCTGAGGTGGACCTTTTTTCTGGTGGACCTGCTGAGGTGGACCTGCTGAGGTGGACCTTTTTTCTGGTGGACCTTTTTTCTGGTGGACCTGCTGAGGTGGACCTTTTTTCTGGTGGACCTTTTTTCTGGTGGACCTGCTGAGGTGGACCTTTTTTCTGGTGGACCTTTTGTCTGGTGGACCTGCTGAGGTGGACCTTTTTTCTGGTGGACCTTTTTTCTGGTGGACCTCCTGAGGTGGACCTTTTTTCTGGTGGACCTTTTCTCTGGTGGACCTGCTGAGGTGGACCTTTTTTCTGGTGGACCTTTTTTCTGGTGGACCTGCTGAGGTGGACGTTTTTTCTGGTGGACCTTTTTTCTGGTGGACCTGCTGAGGTGGACCTTTTTTCTGGTGGACCTTTTTTCTGGTGGACCTGCTGAGGTGGACCTTTTTTCTGGTGAACCTTTTTTCTGGTGGACCTGCTGAGGTGGACCTTTTTTCTGGTGGACCTTTTTTCTGGAGGACCTGCTGAGGTGGACCTTTTTTCTGGTGGACCTTTTTTCTGGTGGACCTCCTGAGGTGGACCTTTTTTCTGGTGGACCTTTTTTCTGGTGCACCTGCTGAGGTGGACCTTTTTTCTGGTGGACATTTTTTCTGGTGGACCTGCTGAGGTGGACGTTTTTTCTGGTGGATCTTTTTTCTGGTGGACCTGCTGAGGTGGACCTTTTTTCTGGTGGACCTTTTTTCTGGTGGACCTACTGAGGTGGACCTTTTTTCTGGTGGACCTTTTTTCTGGTGGACCTGCTGAGGTGGACCTTTTTTCTGGTGGACCTGCTGAGGTGGCCCTTTTTTCTGGTGGACCTTTTTTCTGGTGGACCTGCTGAGGTGGACCTGCTGAGGTGGACCTTTTTTCTGGTGGACCTTTTTTCTGGTGGACCTGCTGAGGTGGACCTTTTTTCTGGTGGACCTTTTCTCTGGTGGACCTTTTTTCTGGTGGACCTGCTGAGGTGTACCTGCTGAGGTGGACCTTTTTTCTGGTGGACCTTTTTTCTGGTGGACCTGCTGAGGTGGACCTTTTTTCTGGTGGACCTGCTGAGGTGGACCTTTTTTCTGGTGGACCTTTTTTCTGGTGGACCTGCTGAGGTGGACCTTATTTCTGGTGGACCTTTTCTCTGGTGGACCTGCTGAGGTGGACCTTTTTTCTGGTGGACCTTTTTTCTGGTGGACCTGCTGAGGTGGACCTTTTTTCTGGTGGACCTTTTTTCTGGTGGACCTGCTGAGGTGGACCTTTTTTCTGGTGGACATTTTTTCTGGTGGACCTGCTGAGGTGGAGCTTTTTTCTGCTGGACCTTTTTTCTGGTGGACCTGCTGAGGTTGACCTTTTTTCTGGTGGACCTTTTTTCTGGTGGACCTGCTGAGGTGGACCTTTTTTCTGGTGGATTTTTTTTCTGGTGGACCTGCTGAGGTGGACCTTTTTTCTGGTGGACCTTTTTTCTGGTGGACCTGCTGAGGTGGACCTTATTTCTGGTGGACCTTTTTTCTGGTGGACCTGCTGAGGTGGACCTTTTTTCTGGTGGATCTTTTTTCTGGTGGACCTGCTGAGGTGGAACTTTCTTTAGGTGGACCTTTTTTCTGGTGGACCTGCTGAGGTTGACATTTATTCTGGTGAACCTGCTGAGGTGGACCTTTTTTCTGGTGGACATTTTCTCTGGTGGACCTGCTGAGGTGGACCTTTTTTCTAGTGGACCTTTTTTCTGGTGGACCTGATGAGGTGGACCTTTTTTCTGGTGGACCTTTTTTCTGGTGGACCTGCTGAGGTGGACTTTTTTTCTGGTGGACATTTTTTCTGGTGGACCTGCTGAGGTGGACCTTTTTTTCTGGTGGACCTTTTTTCTGGTGGACCTGCTGAGGTGGACCTGCTGAGGTGGACATTTTTTTGGTGGACCTTTTTTCTGGTGGACCTGCTGAGGTGGACCTTTTTTCTGGTGGACCTTTTTTCTGGTGGACCTGCTGAGGTGGACCTTTTTTCTGGTGGACCTTTTCTCTGGTGGACCTTTTTTCTGGTGGACCTGCTGAGGTGGACCTTTTTTCTGGTGGACCTTTTTTCTGGTGGACCTTTTTTCTGGTGGACCTGCTGAGGTGGACCTTTTTTCTGGTGGACCTTTTTTCTGGTGGACCTGCTGAGGTGGACCTTTTTTCTGGTGGACCTTTTTTTCTGGTGGACCTGCTGAGGTGGACCTTTTTTCTGGTGGACCTTTTTTCTGGTGGACCTGCTGAGGTGGATCTTTTTTCTGGTGGATCTTTTTTCTGGAGGACCTGCTGAGGTGGACCTTTTTTCTGGTGGACCTTTTTTCTGGTGGACCTGCTGAGGTGGACCTTTTTTCTGGTGGACCTGCTGAGGTGGACCTGCTGAGGTGGACCTTTTTTCTGGTGGACCTTTTTTCTGGTGGACCTGCTGAGGTGGAACTTTTTTCTGGTGGACCTTTTTTCTGGTGGACCTGCTCAGGTGGACCTTTTTTCTGGTGGACCTTTTGTCTGGTGGACCTGCTGAGGTGGACCTTTTTTCTGGTGGACCTTTTTTCTGGTGGACCTCCTGAGGTGGACCTTTTTTCTGGTGGACCTTTTCTCTGGTGGACCTGCTGAGGTGGACCTTTTTTCTGGTGGACCTTTTTTCTGGTGGACCTGCTGAGGTGGACGTTTTTTCTGGTGGACCTTTTTTCTGGTGGACCTGCTGAGGTGGACCTTTTTTCTGGTGGACCTACTGAGGTGGACCTTTTTTCTGCTGGACCTTTTTTCTGGTGGACCTGCTGAGGTGGACCTTTTTTCTGGTGGACCTTTTTTCTGGTGGACCTGCTGAGGTGGACCTTTTTTCTGGTGGACCTTTTTTCTGGTGGACCTGCTGAGGTGGACCTTTTTTCTGGTGGACCTTTTTTCTGGTGGACCTGCTGAGGTGGACCTTTTTCCTGGTGGACCTTTTTTCTGGTGGACCTGCTGAGGTGGACCTTTTTTCTGGTGGACCTTTTTTTCTGGTGGACCTGCTGAGGTGGACCTTTTTTTCTGGTGGACCTTTTTTCTGGTGGACCTTTTTTCTAGTGGACCTGCTGAGGTGGACCTTTTTTCTGGTGGACCTTTTTTCTGGTGGACCTGCTGAGGTGGACCTTTTTTCTGGTGGACCTTTTTTCTGGTGGACCTGCTGAGGTGGACCTTTTTTCTGGTGGACCTTTTTTCTGGTGGACCTGCTGAGGTGGACCTTTTTTCTGGTGGACCTTTTTTCTGGTGGACCTGCTGAGGTGGACCTTTTTTCTGGTGGACCTTTTCTCTGGTGGACCTTTTTTTCTGGTGGACCTTTTTTCTGGTGGACCTGCTGAGGTGGACCTTTTTTCTGGTGGACCTTTTTTCTGGTGGACCTGCTGAGGTGGACCTGCTGAGGTGGACCTTTTTTCTGGTGGACCTGCTGAGGTGCACCTTTTTTTCTGGTGGAGCTGCTGAGGTGGACCTTTTTTCTGGTAAACCTTTTTAATGGTGGACCTGCCTAGGTGGACCTTTTTTCTGGTGGGCCTTTTTTCTGGTGGACCTGCTGAGGTGGACCTTTTTTCTGGTGGACCTTTTTTCTGGTGGACCTGCTGAGGTGGACCTTTTTTCTGGTGGACCTTTTTTCTAACGGACCTGCTGAGGTGGACCTTTTTTCTGGTGGACCTTTTTTCTGGTGGACCTGCTGAGGTGGACCTTTTTTCTGGTGGACCTTTTTTCTGGAGGACCTGCTGAGGTGGACCTTTTTTCTGGTGGACCTTTTTTCTGGTGGACCTGCTGAGGTGGACCTTTTTTTCTGGTGGACCTGCTGAGGTGGACCTGCTGAGGTGGACCTTTTTTCTGGTGGACCTTTTTTCTGGTGGACCTGCTGAGGTGGACCTTTTTTCTGGTGGACCTTTTTTCTGGTGCACCTGCTGAGGTGGACCTTTTTTCTGGTGGACCTCCTGAGGTGGACCTTTTTCCTGGTGGACATTTTGTCTGGTGGACCTGCTGAGGTGGACCTTTTTTCTGGTGGACCTTTTTTCTGGTGGACCTCCTGAGGTGGACCTTTTTTCTGGTGGACCTTTTTTCTGGTGGACCTGCTGAGGTGGACCTTTTTTCTGGTGGACCTTTTTTCTGGTGGACCTGCTGAGGTGGACCGTTTTTCTGGTGGAACTTTTTTCTGGTGGACCTGCTGAGGTGGACCTTTTTTTCTGGTGGACCTTTTTTCTGGTGGACCTTCTGAGGTGGACCTTTTTTCTGGTGGACCTTTTTTCTGGTGGACCTGCTGAGGTGGACCTTTTTTCTGGTGGACCTTTTTTCTGGTGGACCTGCTGAGGTGGACCTTTTTTCTGGTGGACCTTTTTTCTGGTGGACCTGCTGAGGTGGACCTTTTTTCTGGTGGACCTGCTGAGGTGGACCTTTTTTCTGGTGGACCTTTTTTCTGGTGGACCTGCTGAGGTGGACCTTTTTTCTGGTGGACCTTTTCTCTGGTGGACCTTTTTTCTGGTGGACCTTTTTTCTGGTGGACCTGCTGAGGTGGACCTTTTTTCTGGTGGACCTGCTGAGGTGGACCTGCTGAGGTGGACCTTTTTTCTGGTGGACCTTTTTTCTGGTGGACCTCCTGAGGTGGACCTTTTTTCTGGTGGACCTTTTTTCTGGTGGACCTCCTGAGGTGGACCTTTTTTCTGGTGGACCTTTTTTCTGGTGGACCAGCTGAGGTGGACCTTTTTTCTGGTGGACCTTTTTTCTGGTGGACCTGCTGAGGTGGACCTTTTTTTTTCTGGTGGACCTGCTGAGGTGGACCTGCTGAGGTGGACCTTTTTTCTGGTGGAACTTTTTTCTGGTGGACCTGCTCAGGTGGACCTTTTTTCTGGTGGACCTTTTTTCTGGTGGACCTGCTGAGGTGGACCTTTTTTCTGGTGGACCTTTTTTCTGGTGGACCTGCTGAGGTGGACCTTATTTCTGGTGCACCTTTTCTCTGGTGGACCTGCTGAGGTGGACCTTTTTTCTGGTGGACCTTTTTTCTGGTGGACCTTTTTTCTGGTGGACCTGCTGAGGTGGACCTTTTTTCTGGTGGACCTTTTTTCTGGTGGACCTGCTGAGGTGGACCTTTTTTCTGGTGGACATTTTTTCTGGTGGACCTGCTGAGGTGGACCTTTTTTCTGGTGGACATTTTTTCTGGTGGACCTGCTGAGGTGGACCTTTTTTCTGGTGGACCTTTTTTCTGGTGGACCTGCTGAGGTGGACCTTTTTTCTGGTGGACCTTTTTTCTGGTGGACCTGCTGAGGTGGACCTTTTTTCTGGTGGACCTTTTTTCTGGTGGACCTGCTGAGGTGGACCTTTTTTCTGGTGGACCTTTTTTCTGGTGGACCTGCTGAGGTGGACCTTTTTTCTGGTGGATCTTTTTTCTGGTGGACCTGCTGAGGTGGAACTTTCTTTAGGTGGACCTTTTTTCTGGTGGACCTGCTGAGGTTGACCTTTATTCTGGTGAACCTGCTGAGGTGGACCTTTTTTCTGGTGGACATTTTCTCTGGTGGACCTGCTGAGGTGGACCTTTTTTCTGGTGGACCTTTTTTCTGGTGGACCTGCTGAGGTGGACCTTTTTTCTGGTGGACCTTTTTTTTCTGGTGGACCTGCTGAGGTGGACCTTTTTTCTGGTGGACCTTTTTTCTGGTGGACCTGCTGAGGTGGACCTTTTTTTCTGGTGGACCTTTTTTCTGGTGGACCTGCTGAGGTGGACCTGCTGAGGTGGACATTTTTTTGGTGGACCTTTTTTCTGGTGGACCTGCTGAGGTGGACCTTTTTTCTGGTGGACCTTTTTTCTGCTGGACCTGCTGAGGTGGACCTTTTTTCTGGTGGACCTTTTTTCTGGTGGACCTTTTTTCTGGTGGACCTGCTGAGGTGGACCTTTTTTCTGGTGGACCTTTTTTCTGGTGGACCTGCTGAGGTGGACCTTTTTTCTGGTGGACCTTTTTTCTGGTGGACCTGCTGAGGTGGACCTTTTTTCTGGTGGACCTTTTTTTCTGGTGGACCTGCTGAGGTGGACCTTTTTTCTGGTGGACCTTTTTTCTGGTGGACCTGCTGAGGTGGACCTTTTTTCTGGTGGACCTGCTGAGGTGGACCTGCTGAGGTGGACCTTTTTTCTGGTGGACCTTTTTTCTGGTGGACCTGCTGAGGTGGAACTTTTTTCTGGTGGACCTTTTTTCTGGTGGACCTGCTGAGGTGGACCTTTTTTCTGGTGGACCTTTTGTCTGGTGGACCTGCTGAGGTGGACCTTTTTTCTGGTGGACCTTTTTTCTGGTGGACCTGCTGAGGTGGACCTTTTTTCTGGTGGACCTTTTTTCTGGTGGACCTGCTGAGGTGGACCTTTTTTCTGGTGGACCTTTTCTCTGGTGGACCTGCTGAGGTGGACCTTTTTTCTGGTGGACCTTTTTTCTGGTGGACCTGCTGAGGTGGACCTTTTTTCTGGTGGACCTTTTTTCTGGTGGACCTGCTGAGGTGGACCTTTTTTCTGGTGGACCTGCTGAGGTGGACCTTTTTTCTGGTGGACCTTTTTTCTGGTGGACCTGCTGAGGTGGACCTTTTTTCTGGTGGACCTTTTTTCTGGTGGACCTTTTTTCTGGTGGATCTTTTTTCTGGTGGACCTGCTGAGGTGGACCTTTTTTCTGGTGGACATTTTTTCTGGTGGACCTGCTGAGGTGGACATTTTTTCTGGTGGACCTTTTCTCTGGTGGATTTTTTTTCTGGTGGACCTTTTTTCTGGTGGACCTGCTGAGGTGGACCTTTTTTCTGGTGGACCTTTTTTCTGGTGGACCTGCTGATGTGGACCTTTTTTCTGGTGGACCTTTTTTCTGGTGGACCTGCTGAGGTGGACCTTTTTTCTGGTGGACCTTTTCTATGGTGGACCTTTTTTCTGGTGGACCTTTTTTCTGGTGAACCTGCTGAGGTGGACCTTTTTTCTGGTGGACCTTTTCTCTGGTGGACCTGATGAGGTGGACCTTTTTTCTGGTGGACCTTTTTTCTGGTGGACCTGCTGAGGTGGACCTTTTTTCTGGTGGACCTTTTTTCTGGTGGACCTGCTGAGGTGGACCTTTTTTCTGGTGGACCTTTTTTCTGGTGGACCTGCTGAGGTGGACCTTATTTCTGGTGGACCTTTTTTCTGGTGGACCTGCTGAGGTGGACCTTTTTTCTGGTGGATCTTTTTTCTGGTGGACCTGCTGAGGTGGAACTTTCTTTAGGTGGACCTTTTTTCTGGTGGACCTGCTGAGGTTGACATTTATTCTGGTGAACCTGCTGAGGTGGACCTTTTTTCTGGTGGACATTTTCTCTGGTGGACCTGCTGAGGTGGACCTTTTTTCTGGTGGACCTTTTTTCTGGTGGACCTGATGAGGTGGACCTTTTTTCTGGTGGACCTTTTTTCTGGTGGACCTGCTGAGGTGGACTTTTTTTCTGGTGGACATTTTTTCTGGTGGACCTGCTGAGGTGGACCTTTTTTTCTGGTGGACCTTTTTTCTGGTGGACCTGCTGAGGTGGACCTGCTGAGGTGGACATTTTTTTGGTGGACCTTTTTTCTGGTGGACCTGCTGAGGTGGACCTTTTTTCTGGTGGACCTTTTTTCTGGTGGACCTGCTGAGGTGGACCTTTTTTCTGGTGGACCTTTTCTCTGGTGGACCTTTTTTCTGGTGGACCTGCTGAGGTGGACCTTTTTTCTGGTGGACCTTTTTTCTGGTGGACCTGCTGAGGTGGACCTTTTTTCTGGTGGACCTTTTTTCTGGTGGACCTGCTGAGGTGGACCTTTTTTCTGGTGGACCTTTTTTTCTGGTGGACCTGCTGAGGTGGACCTTTTTTCTGGTGGACCTTTTTTCTGGTGGACCTGCTGAGGTGGATCTTTTTTCTGGTGGATCTTTTTTCTGGAGGACCTGCTGAGGTGGACCTTTTTTCTGGTGGACCTTTTTTCTGGTGGACCTGCTGAGGTGGACCTTTTTTCTGGTGGACCTGCTGAGGTGGACCTGCTGAGGTGGACCTTTTTTCTGGTGGACCTTTTTTCTGGTGGACCTGCTGAGGTGGAACTTTTTTCTGGTGGACCTTTTTTCTGGTGGACCTGCTGAGGTGGACCTTTTTTCTGGTGGACCTTTTGTCTGGTGGACCTGCTGAGGTGGACCTTTTTTCTGGTGGACCATTTTTCTGGTGGACCTCCTGAGGTGGACCTTTTTTCTGGTGGACCTTTTCTCTGGTGGACCTGCTGAGGTGGACCTTTTTTCTGGTGGACCTTTTTTCTGGTGGACCTGCTGAGGTGGACGTTTTTTCTGGTGGACCTTTTTTCTGGTGGACCTGCTGAGGTGGACCTTTTTTCTGGTGGACCTTTTTTCTGGTGGACCTGCTGAGGTGGACCTTTTTTCTGGTGAACCTTTTTTCTGGTGGACCTGCTGACGTGGACCTTTTTTCTGGTGGACCTTTTTTCTGGAGGACCTGCTGAGGTGGACCTTTTTTCTGGTGGACCTTTTTTCTGGTGGACCTCCTGAGGTGGACCTTTTTTCTGGTGGACCTTTTTTCTGGTGCACCTGCTGAGGTGGACCTTTTTTCTGGTGGACATTTTTTCTGGTGGACCTGCTGAGGTGGACGTTTTTTCTGGTGGATCTTTTTTCTGGTGGACCTGCTGAGGTGGACCTTTTTTCTGGTGGACCTTTTTTCTGGTGGACCTGCTGAGGTGGACCTTTTTTCTGGTGGACCTTTTTTCTGGTGGACCTGCTGAGGTGGACCTTTTTTCTGGTGGACCTGCTGAGGTGGCCCTTTTTTCTGGTGGACCTTTTTTCTGGTGGACCTGCTGAGGTGGACCTGCTGAGGTGGACCTTTTTTCTGGTGGACCTTTTTTCTGGTGGACCTGCTGAGGTGGACCTTTTTTCTGGTGGACCTTTTCTCTGGTGGACCTTTTTTCTGGTGGACCTGCTGAGGTGTACCTGCTGAGGTGGACCTTTTTTCTGGTGGACCTTTTTTCTGGTGGACCTGCTGAGGTGGACCTTTTTTCTGGTGGACCTTTTTTCTGGTGGACCTGCTGAGGTGGACCTTATTTCTGGTGGACCTTTTCTCTGGTGGACCTGCTGAGGTGGACCTTTTTTCTGGTGGACCTTTTTTCTGGTGGACCTGCTGAGGTGGACCTTTTTTCTGGTGGACCTTTTTTCTGGTGGACCTGCTGAGGTGGACCTTTTTTCTGGTGGACATTTTTTCTGGTGGACCTGCTGAGGTGGAGCTTTTTTCTGCTGGACCTTTTTTCTGGTGGACCTGCTGAGGTTGACCTTTTTTCTGGTGGACCTTTTTTCTGGTGGACCTGCTGAGGTGGACCTTTTTTCTGGTGGACCTTTTTTCTGGTGGACCTGCTGAGGTGGACCTTTTTTCTGGTGGACATTTTTTCTGGTGGACCTGCTGAGGTGGACCTTATTTCTGGTGGACCTTTTTTCTGGTGGACCTGCTGAGGTGGACCTTTTTTCTGGTGGATCTTTTTTCTGGTGGACCTGCTGAGGTGGAACTTTCTTTAGGTGGACCTTTTTTCTGGTGGACCTGCTGAGGTTGACATTTATTCTGGTGAACCTGCTGAGGTGGACCTTTTTTCTGGTGGACATTTTCTCTGGTGGACCTGCTGAGGTGGACCTTTTTTCTGGTGGACCTTTTTTCTGGTGGACCTGATGAGGTGGACCTTTTTTCTGGTGGACCTTTTTTCTGGTGGACCTGCTGAGGTGGACTTTTTTTCTGGTGGACATTTTTTCTGGTGGACCTGCTGAGGTGGACCTTTTTTTCTGGTGGACCTTTTTTCTGGTGGACCTGCTGAGGTGGACCTGCTAAGGTGGACATTTTTTTGGTGGACCTTTTTTCTGGTGGACCTGCTGAGGTGGACCTTTTTTCTGGTGGACCTTTTTTCTGGTGGACCTGCTGAGGTGGACCTTTTTTCTGGTGGACCTTTTCTCTGGTGGACCTTTTTTCTGGTGGACCTGCTGAGGTGGACCTTTTTTCTGGTGGACCTTTTTTCTGGTGGACCTTTTTTCTGGTGGACCTGCTGAGGTGGACCTTTTTTCTGGTGGACCTTTTTTCTGGTGGACCTGCTGAGGTGGACCTTTTTTCTGGTGGACCTTTTTTTCTGGTGGACCTGCTGAGGTGGACCTTTTTTCTGGTGGACCTTTTTTCTGGTGGACCTGCTGAGGTGGATCTTTTTTCTGGTGGATCTTTTTTCTGGAGGACCTGCTGAGGTGGACCTTTTTTCTGGTGGACCTTTTTTCTGGTGGACCTGCTGAGGTGGACCTTTTTTCTGGTGGACCTGCTGAGGTGGACCTGCTGAGGTGGACCTTTTTTCTGGTGGACCTTTTTTCTGGTGGACCTGCTGAGGTGGAACTTTTTTCTGGTGGACCTTTTTTCTGGTGGACCTGCTGAGGTGGACCTTTTTTCTGGTGGACCTTTTGTCTGGTGGACCTGCTGAGGTGGACCTTTTTTCTGGTGGACCTTTTTTCTGGTGGACCTCCTGAGGTGGACCTTTTTTCTGGTGGACCTTTTCTCTGGTGGACCTGCTGAGGTGGACCTTTTTTCTGGTGGACCTTTTTTCTGGTGGACCTGCTGAGGTGGACGTTTTTTCTGGTGGACCTTTTTTCTGGTGGACCTGCTGAGGTGGACCTTTTTTCTGGTGGACCTGCTGAGGTGGACCTTTTTTCTGCTGGACCTTTTTTCTGGTGGACCTGCTGAGGTGGACCTTTTTTCTGGTGGACCTTTTTTCTGGTGGACCTGCTGAGGTGGACCTTTTTTCTGGTGGACCTTTTTTCTGGTGGACCTGCTGAGGTGGACCTTTTTTCTGGTGGACCTTTTTTCTGGTGGACCTGCTGAGGTGGACCTTTTTTCTGGTGGACCTTTTTTCTGGTGGACCTGCTGAGGTGGACCTTTTTTCTGGTGGACCTTTTTTTCTGGTGGACCTGCTGAGGTGGACCTTTTTTTCTGGTGGACCTTTTTTCTGGTGGACCTTTTTTCTGGTGGACCTGCTGAGGTGGACCTTTTTTCTGGTGGACCTTTTTTCTGGTGGACCTGCTGAGGTGGACCTTTTTTCTGGTGGACCTTTTTTCTGGTGGACCTGCTGAGGTGGACCTTTTTTCTGGTGGACCTTTTTTCTGGTGGACCTGCTGAGGTGGACCTTTTTTCTGGTGGATCTTTTTTCTGGTGGACCTGCTGAGGTGGAACTTTCTTTAGGTGGACCTTTTTTCTGGTGGACCTGCTGAGGTTGACCTTTATTCTGGTGAACCTGCTGAGGTGGACCTTTTTTCTGGTGGACATTTTCTCTGGTGGACCTGCTGAGGTGGACCTTTTTTCTGGTGGACCTTTTTTCTGGTGGACCTGCTGAGGTGGACCTTTTTTCTGGTGGACCTTTTTTTTCTGGTGGACCTGCTGAGGTGGACCTTTTTTCTGGTGGACCTTTTTTCTGGTGGACCTGCTGAGGTGGACCTTTTTTTCTGGTGGACCTTTTTTCTGCTGGACCTGCTGAGGTGGACCTTTTTTCTGGTGGACCTTTTTTCTGGTGGACCTGCTGAGGTGGACCTTTTTTCTGGTGGACCTTTTTTCTGGTGGACCTGCTGAGGTGGACCTTTTTTCTGGTGGACCTTTTTTCTGGTGGACCTGCTGAGGTGGACCTTTTTTCTGGTGGACCTTTTTTTCTGGTGGACCTGCTGAGGTGGACCTTTTTTCTGGTGGACCTGCTGAGGTGGACCTTTTTTCTGGTGGACCTGCTGAGGTGGACCTGCTGAGGTGGACCTTTTTTCTGGTGGACCTTTTTTCTGGTGGACCTGCTGAGGTGGAACTTTTTTCTGGTGGACCTTTTTTCTGGTGGACCTGCTGAGGTGGACCTTTTTTCTGGTGGACCTTTTGTCTGGTGGACCTGCTGAGGTGGACCTTTTTTCTGGTGGACCTTTTTTCTTGTGGACCTGCTGAGGTGGACCTTTTTTCTGGTGGACCTTTTTTCTGGTGGACCTGCTGAGGTGGACCTTTTTTCTGGTGGACCTTTTCTCTGGTGGACCTGCTGAGGTGGACCTTTTTTCTGGTGGACCTTTTTTCTGGTGGACCTGCTGAGGTGGACGTTTTTTCTGGTGGACCTTTTTTCTGGTGGACCTGCTGAGGTGGACCTTTTTTCTGGTGGACCTGCTGAGGTGGACCTTTTTTCTGGTGGACCTTTTTTCTGGTGGACCTGCTGAGGTGGACCTTTTTTCTGGTGGACCTTTTTTCTGGTGGACCTTTTCTCTGGTGGACCTTTTTTCTGGTGGATCTTTTTTCTGGTGGACCTGCTGAGGTGGACCTTTTTTCTGGTGGACATTTTTTCTGGTGGACCTGCTGAGGTGGACCTTTTTTCTGGTGGACCTTTTCTCTGGTGGATTTTTTTTCTGGTGGACCTTTTTTCTGGTGGACCTGCTGAGGTGGACCTTTTTTCTGGTGGACCTTTTTTCTGGTGGACCTGCTGAGGTGGACCTTTTTTCTGGTGGACCTTTTCTATGGTGGACCTTTTTTCTGGTGGACCTTTTTTCTGGTGAACCTGCTGAGGTGGACCTTTTTTCTGGTGGACCTTTTCTCTGGTGGACCTGCTGAGGTGGACCTGCTGAGGTGGACCTTTTTTCTGGTGGACCTGCTGAGGTGGACCTGCTGAGGTGGACCTTTTTTCTGGTGGACCTTTTTTCTGGTGGACCTTTTTTCTGGAGGACCTGCTGAGGTGGACCTTTTTTCTGGTGGACCTTTTTTCTGGTGGACCTGCTGAGGTGGACCTTTTTTCTGGTGGACCTTTTTTCTGGTGGACCTGCTGAGGTGGACCTTTTTTCTGGTGGACCTTTTTTCTGGAGGACCTGCTGAGGTGGACCTTTTTTCTGGTGGACCTTTTTTCTGGTGGACCTCCTGAGGTGGACCTTTTTTCTGGTGGACCTTTTTTCTGCTGGACCTGCTGAGGTGGACCTTTTTTCTGGTGGACCTTTTTTCTGGTGGACCTGCTGAGGTGGACCTTTTTTCTGGTGGACCTTTTTTCTGGTGGACCTGCTGAGGTGGACGTTTTTTCTGGTGGATCTTTTTTCTGGTGGACCTGCTGAGGTGGACCTTTTTTCTGGTGGACCTTTTTTCTGGTGGACCTGCTGAGGTGGACCTTTTTTCTGGTGGACCTTTTTTCTGGTGGACCTGCTGAGGTGGACCTTTTTGCTGGTGGACCTGCTGAGGTGGCCCTTTTTTCTGGTGGACCTTTTTTCTGGTGGACCTGCTGAGGTGGACCTGCTGAGGTGGACCTTTTTTCTGGTGGTCATTTTCTCTGGTGGACCTGCTGAGGTGGACCTTTTTTCTGGTGGACCTTTTTTCTGGTGGACCTGCTGAGGTGGACCTTTTTTCTGGTGGACCTTTTTTTTCTGGTGGACCTGCTGAGGTGGACCTTTTTTCTGGTGGACCTTTTTTCTGGTGGACCTGCTGAGGTGGACCTTTTTTTCTGGTGGACCTTTTTTCTGGTGGACCTGCTGAGGTGGACCTGCTGAGGTGGACATTTTTTTGGTGGACCTTTTTTCTGGTGGACCTGCTGAGGTGGACCTTTTTTCTGGTGGACCTTTTTTCTGGTGGACCTGCTGAGGTGGACCTTTTTTCTGGTGGACCTTTTCTCTGGTGGACCTTTTTTCTGGTGGACCTGCTGAGGTGGACCTTTTTTCTGGTGGACCTTTTTTCTGGTGGACCTGCTGAGGTGGACCTTTTTTCTGGTGGACCTTTTTTCTGGTGGACCTGCTGAGGTGGACCTTTTTTCTGGTGGACCTTTTTTTCTGGTGGACCTGCTGAGGTGGACCTTTTTTCTGGTGGACCTTTTTTCTGGTGGACCTGCTGAGGTGGACCTTTTTTCTGGTGGACCTTTTCTCTGGTGGACCTTTTTTCTGGTGGACCTGCTGAGGTTGACCTTTATTCTGGTGAACCTGCTGAGGTGGACCTTTTTTCTGGTGGACATTTTCTCTGGTGGACCTGCTGAGGTGGACCTTTTTTCTGGTGGACCTTTTTTCTGGTGGACCTGCTGAGGTGGACCTTTTTTCTGGTGGACCTTTTTTTTCTGGTGGACCTGCTGAGGTGGACCTTTTTTCTGGTGGACCTTTTTTCTGGTGGACCTGCTGAGGTGGACCTTTTTTTCTGGTGGACCTTTTTTCTGCTGGACCTGCTGAGGTGGACCTTTTTTCTGGTGGACCTTTTTTCTGGTGGACCTGCTGAGGTGGACCTTTTTTCTGGTGGACCTTTTTTCTGGTGGACCTGCTGAGGTGGACCTTTTTTCTGGTGGACCTTTTTTCTGGTGGACCTGCTGAGGTGGACCTTTTTTCTGGTGGACCTTTTTTTCTGGTGGACCTGCTGAGGTGGACCTTTTTTCTGGTGGACCTGCTGAGGTGGACCTTTTTTCTGGTGGACCTGCTGAGGTGGACCTGCTGAGGTGGACCTTTTTTCTGGTGGACCTTTTTTCTGGTGGACCTGCTGAGGTGGAACTTTTTTCTGGTGGACCTTTTTTCTGGTGGACCTGCTGAGGTGGACCTTTTTTCTGGTGGACCTTTTGTCTGGTGGACCTGCTGAGGTGGACCTTTTTTCTGGTGGACCTTTTTTCTTGTGGACCTGCTGAGGTGGACCTTTTTTCTGGTGGACCTTTTTTCTGGTGGACCTGCTGAGGTGGACCTTTTTTCTGGTGGACCTTTTCTCTGGTGGACCTGCTGAGGTGGACCTTTTTTCTGGTGGACCTTTTTTCTGGTGGACCTGCTGAGGTGGACGTTTTTTCTGGTGGACCTTTTTTCTGGTGGACCTGCTGAGGTGGACCTTTTTTCTGGTGGACCTGCTGAGGTGGACCTTTTTTCTGGTGGACCTTTTTTCTGGTGGACCTGCTGAGGTGGACCTTTTTTCTGGTGGACCTTTTTTCTGGTGGACCTTTTCTCTGGTGGACCTTTTTTCTGGTGGATCTTTTTTCTGGTGGACCTGCTGAGGTGGACCTTTTTTCTGGTGGACATTTTTTCTGGTGGACCTGCTGAGGTGGACCTTTTTTCTGGTGGACCTTTTCTCTGGTGGATTTTTTTTCTGGTGGACCTTTTTTCTGGTGGACCTGCTGAGGTGGACCTTTTTTCTGGTGGACCTTTTTTCTGGTGGACCTGCTGAGGTGGACCTTTTTTCTGGTGGACCTTTTCTATGGTGGACCTTTTTTCTGGTGGACCTTTTTTCTGGTGAACCTGCTGAGGTGGACCTTTTTTCTGGTGGACCTTTTCTCTGGTGGACCTGCTGAGGTGGACCTGCTGAGGTGGACCTTTTTTCTGGTGGACCTGCTGAGGTGGACCTGCTGAGGTGGACCTTTTTTCTGGTGGACCTTTTTTCTGGTGGACCTTTTTTCTGGAGGACCTGCTGAGGTGGACCTTTTTTCTGGTGGACCTTTTTTCTGGTGGACCTGCTGAGGTGGACCTTTTTTCTGGTGGACCTTTTTTCTGGTGGACCTGCTGAGGTGGACCTTTTTTCTGGTGGACCTTTTTTCTGGAGGACCTGCTGAGGTGGACCTTTTTTCTGGTGGACCTTTTTTCTGGTGGACCTCCTGAGGTGGACCTTTTTTCTGGTGGACCTTTTTTCTGCTGGACCTGCTGAGGTGGACCTTTTTTCTGGTGGACCTTTTTTCTGGTGGACCTGCTGAGGTGGACCTTTTTTCTGGTGGACCTTTTTTCTGGTGGACCTGCTGAGGTGGACGTTTTTTCTGGTGGATCTTTTTTCTGGTGGACCTGCTGAGGTGGACCTTTTTTCTGGTGGACCTTTTTTCTGGTGGACCTGCTGAGGTGGACCTTTTTTCTGGTGGACCTTTTTTCTGGTGGACCTGCTGAGGTGGACCTTTTTGCTGGTGGACCTGCTGAGGTGGCCCTTTTTTCTGGTGGACCTTTTTTCTGGTGGACCTGCTGAGGTGGACCTGCTGAGGTGGACCTTTTTTCTGGTGGTCATTTTCTCTGGTGGACCTGCTGAGGTGGACCTTTTTTCTGGTGGACCTTTTTTCTGGTGGACCTGCTGAGGTGGACCTTTTTTCTGGTGGACCTTTTTTTTCTGGTGGACCTGCTGAGGTGGACCTTTTTTCTGGTGGACCTTTTTTCTGGTGGACCTGCTGAGGTGGACCTTTTTTTCTGGTGGACCTTTTTTCTGGTGGACCTGCTGAGGTGGACCTGCTGAGGTGGACATTTTTTTGGTGGACCTTTTTTCTGGTGGACCTGCTGAGGTGGACCTTTTTTCTGGTGGACCTTTTTTCTGGTGGACCTGCTGAGGTGGACCTTTTTTCTGGTGGACCTTTTCTCTGGTGGACCTTTTTTCTGGTGGACCTGCTGAGGTGGACCTTTTTTCTGGTGGACCTTTTTTCTGGTGGACCTGCTGAGGTGGACCTTTTTTCTGGTGGACCTTTTTTCTGGTGGACCTGCTGAGGTGGACCTTTTTTCTGGTGGACCTTTTTTTCTGGTGGACCTGCTGAGGTGGACCTTTTTTCTGGTGGACCTTTTTTCTGGTGGACCTGCTGAGGTGGACCTTTTTTCTGGTGGACATTTTTTCTGGAGGACCTGCTGAGGTGGACCTTTTTTCTGGTGGACCTTTTTTCTGGTGGACCTGCTGAGGTGGACCTTTTTTCTGGTGGACCTGCTGAGGTGGACCTGCTGAGGTGGACCTTTTTTCTGGTGGACCTTTTTTCTGGTGGACCTGCTGAGGTGGAACTTTTTTCTGGTGGACCTTTTTTCTGGTGGACCTGCTGAGGTGGACCTTTTTTCTGGTGGACCTTTTGTCTGGTGGACCTGCTGAGGTGGACCTTTTTTCTGGTGGACCTTTTTTCTGGTGGACCTCCTGACGTGGACCTTTTTTCTGGTGGACCTTTTTTCTGGTGGACCTGCTGAGGTGGACCTTTTTTCTGGTGGACCTTTTCTCTGGTGGACCTGCTGAGGTGGACCTTTTTTCTGGTGGACCTTTTTTCTGGTGGACCTGCTGAGGTGGACGTTTTTTCTGGTGGACCTTTTTTCTGGTGGACCTGCTGAGGTGGACCTTTTTTCTGGTGGACCTGCTGAGGTGGACCTTTTTTCTGGTGGACCTTTTTTCTGGTGGACCTGCTGAGGTGGACCTTTTTTCTGGTGGACCTTTTTTCTGGTGGACCTTTTCTCTGGTGGACCTTTTTTCTGGTGGATCTTTTTTCTGGTGGACCTGCTGAGGTGGACCTTTTTTCTGGTGGACATTTTTTCTGGTGGACCTGCTGAGGTGGACCTTTTTTCTGGTGGACCTTTTCTCTGGTGGATTTTTTTTCTGGTGGACCTTTTTTCTGGTGGACCTGCTGAGGTGGACCTTTTTTCTGGTGGACCTTTTTTCTGGTGGACCTGCTGAGGTGGACCTTTTTTCTGGTGGACCTTTTTTCTGGTGGACCTGCTGAGGTGGACCTTTTTTCTGGTGGACCTTTTCTCTGGTGGACCTTTTTTCTGGTGGACCTTTTTTCTGGTGAACCTGCTGAGGTGGACCTTTTTTCTGGTGGACCTTTTTTCTGGTGGACCTGCTGAGGTGGACCTGCTGAGGTGGACCTTTTTTCTGGTGGACCTGCTGAGGTGGACCTGCTGAGGTGGACCTTTTTTCTGGTGGACCTTTTTTCTGGTGGACCTTTTTTCTGGAGGACCTGCTGAGGTGGACCTTTTTTCTGGTGGACCTTTTTTCTGGTGGACCTGCTGAGGTGGACCTTTTTTCTGGTGGACCTTTTTTCTGGTGGACCTGCTGAGGTGGACCTTTTTTCTGGTGGACCTTTTTTCTGGAGGACCTGCTGAGGTGGACCTTTTTTCTGGTGGACCTTTTTTCTGGTGGACCTCCTGAGGTGGACCTTTTTTCTGGTGGACCTTTTTTCTGGTGGACCTGCTGAGGTGGACCTTTTTTCTGGTGGACCTTTTTTCTGGTGGACCTGCTGAGGTGGACCTTTTTTCTGGTGGACATTTTTTCTGGTGGACCTGCTGAGGTGGACGTTTTTTCTGGTGGATCTTTTTTCTGGTGGACCTGCTGAGGTGGACCTTTTTTCTGGTGGACCTTTTTTCTGGTGGACCTGCTGAGGTGGACCTTTTTTCTGGTGGACCTTTTTTCTGGTGGACCTGCTGAGGTGGACCTTTTTTCTGGTGGACCTGCTGAGGTGGCCCTTTTTTCTGGTGGACCTTTTTTCTGGTGGACCTGCTGAGGTGGACCTGCTGAGGTGGACCTTTTTTCTGGTGGACCTTTTTTCTGGTGGACCTGCTGAGGTGGACCTTTTTTCTGGTGGACCTTTTTTCTGGTGGACCTGCTGAGGTGGACCTTTTTTCTGGTGGACCTTTTCTCTGGTGGACCTTTTTTCTGGTGGACCTGCTGAGGTGTACCTGCTGAGGTGGACCTTTTTTCTGGTGGACCTTTTTTCTGGTGGACCTGCTGAGGTGGACCTTTTTTCTGGTGGACCTTTTTTCTGGTGGACCTGCTGAGGTGGACCTTTTTTCTGGTGGACCTTTTCTCTGGTGGACCTTTTTTCTGGTGGACCTTTTTTCTGGTGGACCTGCTGAGGTGGACCTTTTTTCTGGTGGACCTTTTTTCTGGTGGACCTGCTGAGGTGGACCTTTTTTCTGGTGGACCTTTTTTCTGGTGGACCTGCTGAGGTGGACCTTTTTTTCTGGTGGACCTTTTTTCTGGTGGACCTGCTGAGGTGGACCTTTTTTCTGGTGGACCTTTTTTCTGGTGGACCTGCTGAGGTGGACCTTTTTTCTGGTGGACCTTTTTTCTGGTGGACCTGCTGAGGTGGACCTTTTTTCTGGTGGACCTTTTCTCTGGTGGACCTGCTGAGGTGGACCTTTTTTCTGGTGGACCTTTTTTCTGGTGGACCTGCTGAGGTGGACCTTTTTTTCTGGTGGACCTTTTTTCTGGTGGACCTGCTGAGGTGGACCTTTTTTCTGGTGGACCTGCTGAGGTGGACCTTTTTTCTGGTGGACCTTTTTTCTGGTGGACCTGCTGAGGTGGACCTTTTTTCTGGTGGACCTGCTGAGGTGGACCTGCTGAGGTGGACCTTTTTTCTGGTGGACCTGCTGAGGTGCACCTTTTTTTCTGGTGGACCTGCTGAGGTGGACCTTTTTTCTGGTGGACCTTTTTTCTGGTGGACCTGCTGAGGTGGACCTTTTTTCTGGTGGACCTTTTTTCTAATGGACCTGCTGAGGTGGACCTTTTTTTCTGGTGGACCTTTTTTCTGGTGGACCTGCTGAGGTGGACCTTTTTTCTGCTGGACCTTTTTTCTGGAGGACCTGCTGAGGTGGACCTTTTTTCTGGTGGACCTTTTTTCTGGTGGACCTGCTGAGGTGGACCTTTTTTTCTGGTGGACCTGCTGAGGTGGACCTGCTGAGGTGGACCTTTTTTCTGGTGGACCTTTTTTCTGGTGGACCTGCTGAGGTGGACCTTTTTTCTGGTGGACCTTTTTTCTTGTGGACCTGCTGAGGTGGACCTTTTTTCTGGTGGACCTTTTTTTCTGGAGGACCTGCTGAGGTGGACCTTTTTTCTGGATGACCTTTTTTCTGGTGGACCTCCTGAGGTGGACCTTATTTCTGGTGGACCTTTTTTCTGGTGGACCTGCTGAGGTGGACCTTTTTTCTGGTGGATCTTTTTTCTGGTGGACCTGCTGAGGTGGAACTTTCTTTAGGTGGACCTTTTTTCTGGTGGACCTGCTGAGGTTGACATTTATTCTGGTGAACCTGCTGAGGTGGACCTTTTTTCTGGTGGACATTTTCTCTGGTGGACCTGCTGAGGTGGACCTTTTTTCTGGTGGACCTTTTTTCTGGTGGACCTGATGAGGTGGACCTTTTTTCTGGTGGACCTTTTTTCTGGTGGACCTGCTGAGGTGGACTTTTTTTCTGGTGGACATTTTTTCTGGTGGACCTGCTGAGGTGGACCTTTTTTTCTGGTGGACCTTTTTTCTGGTGGACCTGCTGAGGTGGACCTGCTGAGGTGGACATTTTTTTGGTGGACCTTTTTTCTGGTGGACCTGCTGAGGTGGACCTTTTTTCTGGTGGACCTTTTTTCTGGTGGACCTGCTGAGGTGGACCTTTTTTCTGGTGGACCTTTTCTCTGGTGGACCTTTTTTCTGGTGGACCTGCTGAGGTGGACCTTTTTTCTGGTGGACCTTTTTTCTGGTGGACCTTTTTTCTGGTGGACCTGCTGAGGTGGACCTTTTTTCTGGTGGACCTTTTTTCTGGTGGACCTGCTGAGGTGGACCTTTTTTCTGGTGGACCTTTTTTTCTGGTGGACCTGCTGAGGTGGACCTTTTTTCTGGTGGACCTTTTTTCTGGTGGACCTGCTGAGGTGGATCTTTTTTCTGGTGGATCTTTTTTCTGGAGGACCTGCTGAGGTGGACCTTTTTTCTGGTGGACCTGCTGAGGTGGACCTTTTTTCTGGTGGACCTGCTGAGGTGGACCTGCTGAGGTGGACCTTTTTTCTGGTGGACCTTTTTTCTGGTGGACCTGCTGAGGTGGAACTTTTTTCTGGTGGACCTTTTCTCTGGTGGACCTGCTGAGGTGGACCTTTTTTCTGGTGGACCTTTTTTCTGGTGGACCTGCTGAGGTGGACGTTTTTTCTGGTGGACCTTTTTTCTGGTGGACCTGCTGAGGTGGACCTTTTTTCTGGTGGACCTGCTGAGGTGGACCTTTTTTCTGGTGGACCTTTTTTCTGGTGGACCTGCTGAGGTGGACCTTTTTTCTGGTGGACCTTTTTTCTGGTGGACCTTTTCTCTGGTGGACCTTTTTTCTGGTGGATCTTTTTTCTGGTGGACCTGCTGAGGTGGACCTTTTTTCTGGTGGACATTTTTTCTGGTGGACCTGCTGAGGTGGACCTTTTTTCTGGTGGACCTTTTCTCTGGTGGATTTTTTTTCTGGTGGACCTTTTTTCTGGTGGACCTGCTGAGGTGGACCTTTTTTCTGGTGGACCTTTTTTCTGGTGGACCTGCTGAGGTGGACCTTTTTTCTGGTGGACCTTTTTTCTGGTGGACCTGCTGAGGTGGACCTTTTTTCTGGTGGACCTTTTCTCTGGTGGACCTTTTTTCTGGTGGACCTTTTTTCTGGTGAACCTGCTGAGGTGGACCTTTTTTCTGGTGGACCTTTTTTCTGGTGGACCTGCTGAGGTGGACCTGCTGAGGTGGACCTTTTTTCTGGTGGACCTGCTGAGGTGGACCTGCTGAGGTGGACCTTTTTTCTGGTGGACCTTTTTTCTGGTGGACCTTTTTTCTGGAGGACCTGCTGAGGTGGACCTTTTTTCTGGTGGACCTTTTTTCTGGTGGACCTGCTGAGGTGGACCTTTTTTCTGGTGGACCTTTTTTCTGGTGGACCTGCTGAGGTGGACCTTTTTTCTGGTGGACCTTTTTTCTGGAGGACCTGCTGAGGTGGACCTTTTTTCTGGTGGACCTTTTTTCTGGTGGACCTCCTGAGGTGGACCTTTTTTCTGGTGGACCTTTTTTCTGGTGGACCTGCTGAGGTGGACCTTTTTTCTGGTGGACCTTTTTTCTGGTGGACCTGCTGAGGTGGACCTTTTTTCTGGTGGACATTTTTTCTGGTGGACCTGCTGAGGTGGACGTTTTTTCTGGTGGATCTTTTTTCTGGTGGACCTGCTGAGGTGGACCTTTTTTCTGGTGGACCTTTTTTCTGGTGGACCTGCTGAGGTGGACCTTTTTTCTGGTGGACCTTTTTTCTGGTGGACCTGCTGAGGTGGACCTTTTTTCTGGTGGACCTGCTGAGGTGGCCCTTTTTTCTGGTGGACCTTTTTTCTGGTGGACCTGCTGAGGTGGACCTGCTGAGGTGGACCTTTTTTCTGGTGGACCTTTTTTCTGGTGGACCTGCTGAGGTGGACCTTTTTTCTGGTGGACCTTTTTTCTGGTGGACCTGCTGAGGTGGACCTTTTTTCTGGTGGACCTTTTCTCTGGTGGACCTTTTTTCTGGTGGACCTGCTGAGGTGTACCTGCTGAGGTGGACCTTTTTTCTGGTGGACCTTTTTTCTGGTGGACCTGCTGAGGTGGACCTTTTTTCTGGTGGACCTTTTTTCTGGTGGACCTGCTGAGGTGGACCTTTTTTCTGGTGGACCTTTTCTCTGGTGGACCTTTTTTCTGGTGGACCTTTTTTCTGGTGGACCTGCTGAGGTGGACCTTTTTTCTGGTGGACCTTTTTTCTGGTGGACCTGCTGAGGTGGACCTTTTTTCTGGTGGACCTTTTTTCTGGTGGACCTGCTGAGGTGGACCTTTTTTTCTGGTGGACCTTTTTTCTGGTGGACCTGCTGAGGTGGACCTTTTTTCTGGTGGACCTTTTTTCTGGTGGACCTGCTGAGGTGGACCTTTTTTCTGGTGGACCTTTTTTCTGGTGGACCTGCTGAGGTGGACCTTTTTTCTGGTGGACCTTTTCTCTGGTGGACCTGCTGAGGTGGACCTTTTTTCTGGTGGACCTTTTTTCTGGTGGACCTGCTGAGGTGGACCTTTTTTTCTGGTGGACCTTTTTTCTGGTGGACCTGCTGAGGTGGACCTTTTTTCTGGTGGACCTGCTGAGGTGGACCTTTTTTCTGGTGGACCTTTTTTCTGGTGGACCTGCTGAGGTGGACCTTTTTTCTGGTGGACCTGCTGAGGTGGACCTGCTGAGGTGGACCTTTTTTCTGGTGGACCTGCTGAGGTGCACCTTTTTTTCTGGTGGACCTGCTGAGGTGGACCTTTTTTCTGGTGGACCTTTTTTCTGGTGGACCTGCTGAGGTGGACCTTTTTTCTGGTGGACCTTTTTTCTAATGGACCTGCTGAGGTGGACCTTTTTTTCTGGTGGACCTTTTTTCTGGTGGACCTGCTGAGGTGGACCTTTTTTCTGCTGGACCTTTTTTCTGGAGGACCTGCTGAGGTGGACCTTTTTTCTGGTGGACCTTTTTTCTGGTGGACCTGCTGAGGTGGACCTTTTTTTCTGGTGGACCTGCTGAGGTGGACCTGCTGAGGTGGACCTTTTTTCTGGTGGACCTTTTTTCTGGTGGACCTGCTGAGGTGGACCTTTTTTCTGGTGGACCTTTTTTCTTGTGGACCTGCTGAGGTGGACCTTTTTTCTGGTGGACCTTTTTTTCTGGAGGACCTGCTGAGGTGGACCTTTTTTCTGGATGACCTTTTTTCTGGTGGACCTCCTGAGGTGGACCTTATTTCTGGTGGACCTTTTTTCTGGTGGACCTGCTGAGGTGGACCTTTTTTCTGGTGGATCTTTTTTCTGGTGGACCTGCTGAGGTGGAACTTTCTTTAGGTGGACCTTTTTTCTGGTGGACCTGCTGAGGTTGACATTTATTCTGGTGAACCTGCTGAGGTGGACCTTTTTTCTGGTGGACATTTTCTCTGGTGGACCTGCTGAGGTGGACCTTTTTTCTGGTGGACCTTTTTTCTGGTGGACCTGATCAGGTGGACCTTTTTTCTGGTGGACCTTTTTTCTGGTGGACCTGCTGAGGTGGACTTTTTTTCTGGTGGACATTTTTTCTGGTGGACCTGCTGAGGTGGACCTTTTTTTCTGGTGGACCTTTTTTCTGGTGGACCTGCTGAGGTGGACCTGCTGAGGTGGACATTTTTTTGGTGGACCTTTTTTCTGGTGGACCTGCTGAGGTGGACCTTTTTTCTGGTGGACCTTTTTTCTGGTGGACCTGCTGAGGTGGACCTTTTTTCTGGTGGACCTTTTCTCTGGTGGACCTTTTTTCTGGTGGACCTGCTGAGGTGGACCTTTTTTCTGGTGGACCTTTTTTCTGGTGGACCTTTTTTCTTGTGGACCTGCTGAGGTGGACCTTTTTTCTGGTGGACCTTTTTTCTGGTGGACCTGCTGAGGTGGACCTTTTTTCTGGTGGACCTTTTTTTCTGGTGGACCTGCTGAGGTGGACCTTTTTTCTGGTGGACCTTTTTTCTGGTGGACCTGCTGAGGTGGATCTTTTTTCTGGTGGATCTTTTTTCTGGAGGACCTGCTGAGGTGGACCTTTTTTCTGGTGGACCTGCTGAGGTGGACCTTTTTTCTGGTGGACCTGCTGAGGTGGACCTGCTGAGGTGGACCTTTTTTCTGGTGGACCTTTTTTCTGGTGGACCTGCTGAGGTGGAACTTTTTTCTGGTGGACCTTTTTTCTGGTGGACCTGCTGAGGTGGACCTTTTTTCTGGTGGACCTTTTGTCTGGTGGACCTGCTGAGGTGGACCTTTTTTCTGGTGGACCTTTTTTCTGGTGGACCTCCTGAGGTGGACCTTTTTTCTGGTGGACCTTTTCTCTGGTGGACCTGCTGAGGTGGACCTTTTTTCTGGTGGACCTTTTTTCTGGTGGACCTGCTGAGGTGGACGTTTTTTCTGGTGGACCTTTTTTCTGGTGGACCTGCTGAGGTGGACCTTTTTTCTGGTGGACCTGCTGAGGTGGACCTTTTTTCTGCTGGACCTTTTTTCTGGTGGACCTGCTGAGGTGGACCTTTTTTCTGGTGGACCTTTTTTCTGGTGGACCTGCTGAGGTGGACCTTTTTTCTGGTGGACCTTTTTTCTGGTGCACCTGCTGAGGTGGACCTTTTTTCTGGTGGACCTTTTTTCTGGTGGACCTGCTGAGGTGGACCTTTTTTCTGGTGGACCTTTTTTCTGGTGGACCTGCTGAGGTGGACCTTTTTTCTGGTGGACCTTTTTTTCTGGTGGACCTGCTGAGGTGGACCTTTTTTTCTGGTGGACCTTTTTTCTGGTGGACCTTTTTTCTAGTGGACCTGCTGAGGTGGACCTTTTTTCTGGTGGACCTTTTTTCTGGTGGACCTGCTGAGGTGGACCTTTTTTCTGGTGGACCTTTTTTCTGGTGGACCTGCTGAGGTGGACCTTTTTTCTGGTGGACCTTTTTTCTGGTGGACCTGCTGAGGTGGACCTTTTTTCTGGTGGACCTTTTTTCTGGTGGACCTGCTGAGGTGGACCTTTTTTCTGGTGGACCTTTTCTCTGGTGGACCTTTTTTTCTGGTGGACCTTTTTTCTGGTGGACCTGCTGAGGTGGACCTTTTTTCTGGTGGACCTTTTTTCTGGTGGACCTGCTGAGGTGGACCTTTTTTCTGGTGGACCTGCTGAGGTGGACCTGCTGAGGTGGACCTTTTTTCTGGTGGACCTGCTGAGGTGCACCTTTTTTTCTGGTGGAGCTGCTGAGGTGGACCTTTTTTCTGGTAAACCTTTTTAATGGTGGACCTGCCTAGGTGGACCTTTTTTCTGGTGGGCCTTTTTTCTGGTGGACCTGCTGAGGTGGACCTTTTTTCTGGGGGACCTTTTTTCTGGTGGACCTGCTGAGGTGGACCTTTTTTCTGGTGGACCTTTTTTCTAACGGACCTGCTGAGGTGGACCTTTTTTCTGGTGGACCTTTTTTCTGGTGGACCTGCTGAGGTGGATTTTTTTTCTGGTGGACCTTTTTTCTGGAGGACCTGCTGAGGTGGACCTTTTTTCTGGTGGACCTTTTTTCTGGTGGACCTGCTGAGGTGGACCTTTTTTTCTGGTGGACCTGCTGAGGTGGACCTGCTGAGGTGGACCTTTTTTCTGGTGGACCTTTTTTCTGGTGGACCTGCTGAGGTGGACCTTTTTTCTGGTGGACCTTTTTTCTGGTGCACCTGCTGAGGTGGACCTTTTTTCTGGTGGACCTCCTGAGGTGGACCTTTTTCCTGGTGGACATTTTGTCTGGTGGACCTGCTGAGGTGGACCTTTTTTCTGGTGGACCTTTTTTCTGGTGGACCTCCTGAGGTGGACCTTTTTTCTGGTGGACCTTTTTTCTGGTGGACCTGCTGAGGTGGACCTTTTTTCTGGTGGACCTTTTTTCTGGTGGACCTGCTGAGGTGGACCGTTTTTCTGGTGGAACTTTTTTCTGGTGGACCTGCTGAGGTGGACCTTTTTTTTCTGGTGGACCTTTTCTCTGGTGGACCTTCTGAGGTGGACCTTTTTTCTGGTGGACCTTTTTTCTGGTGGACCTGCTGAGGTGGACCTTTTTTCTGGTGGACCTTTTTTCTGGTGGACCTGCTGAGGTGGACCTTTTTTCTGGTGGACCTTTTTTCTGGTGGACCTGCTGAGGTGGACCTTTTTTCTGGTGGACCTGCTGAGGTGGACCTTTTTTCTGGTGGACCTTTTTTCTGGTGGACCTGCTGAGGTGGACCTTTTTTCTGGTGGACCTTTTCTCTGGTGGACCTTTTTTCTGGTGGACCTTTTTTCTGGTGGACCTGCTGAGGTGGACCTTTTTTCTGGTGGACCTGCTGAGGTGGACCTGCTGAGGTGGACCTTTTTTCTGGTGGACCTTTTTTCTGGTGGACCTCCTGAGGTGGACCTTTTTTCTGGTGGACCTTTTTTCTGGTGGACCTCCTGAGGTGGACCTTTTTTCTGGTGGACCTTTTTTCTGGTGGACCAGCTGAGGTGGACCTTTTTTCTGGTGGACCTTTTCTCTGGTGGACCTGCTGAGGTGGACCTTTTTTTTTCTGGTGGACCTGCTGAGGTGGACCTGCTGAGGTGGACCTTTTTTCTGGTGGAACTTTTTTCTGGTGGACCTGCTCAGGTGGACCTTTTTTCTGGTGGACCTTTTTTCTGGTGGACCTGCTGAGGTGGACCTTTTTTCTGGTGGACCTTTTTTCTGGTGGACCTGCTGAGGTGGACCTTATTTCTGGTGCACCTTTTCTCTGGTGGACCTGCTGAGGTGGACCTTTTTTCTGGTGGACCTTTTTTCTGGTGGACCTTTTTTCTGGTGGACCTGCTGAGGTGGACCTTTTTTCTGGTGGACCTTTTTTCTGGTGGACCTGCTGAGGTGGACCTTTTTTCTGGTGGACATTTTTTCTGGTGGACCTGCTGAGGTGGACCTTTTTTCTGCTGGACCTTTTTTCTGGTGGACCTGCTGAGGTGGACCTTTTTTCTGGTGGACCTTTTTTCTGGTGGACCTGCTGAGGTGGACCTTTTTTCTGGTGGACCTTTTTTCTGGTGGACCTGCTGAGGTGGACCTTTTTTCTGGTGGACCTTTTTTCTGGTGGACCTGCTGAGGTGGACCTTTTTTCTGGTGGACCTTTTTTCTGGTGGACCTGCTGAGGTGGACCTTTTTTCTGGTGGATCTTTTTTCTGGTGGACCTGCTGAGGTGGAACTTTCTTTAGGTGGACCTTTTTTCTGGTGGACCTGCTGAGGTTGACCTTTATTCTGGTGAACCTGCTGAGGTGGACCTTTTTTCTGGTGGACATTTTCTCTGGTGGACCTGCTGAGGTGGACCTTTTTTCTGGTGGACCTTTTTTCTGGTGGACCTGCTGAGGTGGACCTTTTTTCTGGTGGACCTTTTTTTTCTGGTGGACCTGCTGAGGTGGACCTTTTTTCTGGTGGACCTTTTTTCTGGTGGACCTGCTGAGGTGGACCTTTTTTTCTGGTGGACCTTTTTTCTGCTGGACCTGCTGAGGTGGACCTTTTTTCTGGTGGACCTTTTTTCTGGTGGACCTGCTGAGGTGGACCTTTTTTCTGGTGGACCTTTTTTCTGGTGGACCTGCTGAGGTGGACCTTTTTTCTGGTGGACCTTTTTTCTGGTGGACCTGCTGAGGTGGACCTTTTTTCTGGTGGACCTTTTTTTCTGGTGGACCTGCTGAGGTGGACCTTTTTTCTGGTGGACCTTTTTTCTGGTGGACCTGCTGAGGTGGACCTTTTTTCTGGTGGACCTGCTGAGGTGGACCTGCTGAGGTGGACCTTTTTTCTGGTGGACCTTTTTTCTGGTGGACCTGCTGAGGTGGAACTTTTTTCTGGTGGACCTTTTTTCTGGTGGACCTGCTGAGGTGGACCTTTTTTCTGGTGGACCTTTTGTCTGGTGGACCTGCTGAGGTGGACCTTTTTTCTGGTGGACCTTTTTTCTTGTGGACCTGCTGAGGTGGACCTTTTTTCTGGTGGACCTTTTTTCTGGTGGACCTGCTGAGGTGGACCTTTTTTCTGGTGGACCTTTTCTCTGGTGGACCTGCTGAGGTGGACCTTTTTTCTGGTGGACCTTTTTTCTGGTGGACCTGCTGAGGTGGACGTTTTTTCTGGTGGACCTTTTTTCTGGTGGACCTGCTGAGGTGGACCTTTTTTCTGGTGGACCTGCTGAGGTGGACCTTTTTTCTGGTGGACCTTTTTTCTGGTGGACCTGCTGAGGTGGACCTTTTTTCTGGTGGACCTTTTTTCTGGTGGACCTTTTCTCTGGTGGACCTTTTTTCTGGTGGATCTTTTTTCTGGTGGACCTGCTGAGGTGGACCTTTTTTCTGGTGGACATTTTTTCTGGTGGACCTGCTGAGGTGGACCTTTTTTCTGGTGGACCTTTTCTCTGGTGGATTTTTTTTCTGGTGGACCTTTTTTCTGGTGGACCTGCTGAGGTGGACCTTTTTTCTGGTGGACCTTTTTTCTGGTGGACCTGCTGAGGTGGACCTTTTTTCTGGTGGACCTTTTTTCTGGTGGACCTGCTGAGGTGGACCTTTTTTCTGGTGGACCTTTTCTATGGTGGACCTTTTTTCTGGTGGACCTTTTTTCTGGTGAACCTGCTGAGGTGGACCTTTTTTCTGGTGGACCTTTTCTCTGGTGGACCTGCTGAGGTGGACCTGCTGAGGTGGACCTTTTTTCTGGTGGACCTGCTGAGGTGGACCTGCTGAGGTGGACCTTTTTTCTGGTGGACCTTTTTTCTGGTGGACCTTTTTTCTGGAGGACCTGCTGAGGTGGACCTTTTTTCTGGTGGACCTTTTTTCTGGTGGACCTGCTGAGGTGGACCTTTTTTCTGGTGGACCTTTTTTCTGGTGGACCTGCTGAGGTGGACCTTTTTTCTGGTGGACCTTTTTTCTGGAGGACCTGCTGAGGTGGACCTTTTTTCTGGTGGACCTTTTTTCTGGTGGACCTCCTGAGGTGGACCTTTTTTCTGGTGGACCTTTTTTCTGCTGGACCTGCTGAGGTGGACCTTTTTTCTGGTGGACCTTTTTTCTGGTGGACCTGCTGAGGTGGACCTTTTTTCTGGTGGACATTTTTTCTGGTGGACCTGCTGAGGTGGACGTTTTTTCTGGTGGATCTTTTTTCTGGTGGACCTGCTGAGGTGGACCTTTTTTCTGGTGGACCTTTTTTCTGGTGGACCTGCTGAGGTGGACCTTTTTTCTGGTGGACCTTTTTTCTGGTGGACCTGCTGAGGTGGACCTTTTTGCTGGTGGACCTGCTGAGGTGGCCCTTTTTTCTGGTGGACCTTTTTTCTGGTGGACCTGCTGAGGTGGACCTGCTGAGGTGGACCTTTTTTCTGGTGAACATTTTCTCTGGTGGACCTGCTGAGGTGGACCTTTTTTCTGGTGGACCTTTTTTCTGGTGGACCTGCTGAGGTGGACCTTTTTTCTGGTGGACCTTTTTTTTCTGGTGGACCTGCTGAGGTGGACCTTTTTTCTGGTGGACCTTTTTTCTGGTGGACCTGCTGAGGTGGACCTTTTTTTCTGGTGGACCTTTTTTCTGGTGGACCTGCTGAGGTGGACCTGCTGAGGTGGACATTTTTTTGGTGGACCTTTTTTCTGGTGGACCTGCTGAGGTGGACCTTTTTTCTGGTGGACCTTTTTTCTGGTGGACCTGCTGAGGTGGACCTTTTTTCTGGTGGACCTTTTCTCTGGTGGACCTTTTTTCTGGTGGACCTGCTGAGGTGGACCTTTTTTCTGGTGGACCTTTTTTCTGGTGGACCTGCTGAGGTGGACCTTTTTTCTGGTGGACCTTTTTTCTGGTGGACCTGCTGAGGTGGACCTTTTTTCTGGTGGACCTTTTTTTCTGGTGGACCTGCTGAGGTGGACCTTTTTTCTGGTGGACCTTTTTTCTGGTGGACCTGCTGAGGTGGACCTTTTTTCTGGTGGACATTTTTTCTGGAGGACCTGCTGAGGTGGACCTTTTTTCTGGTGGACCTTTTTTCTGGTGGACCTGCTGAGGTGGACCTTTTTTCTGGTGGACCTGCTGAGGTGGACCTGCTGAGGTGGACCTTTTTTCTGGTGGACCTTTTTTCTGGTGGACCTGCTGAGGTGGAACTTTTTTCTGGTGGACCTTTTTTCTGGTGGACCTGCTGAGGTGGACCTTTTTTCTGGTGGACCTTTTGTCTGGTGGACCTGCTGAGGTGGACCTTTTTTCTGGTGGACCTTTTTTCTGGTGGACCTCCTGACGTGGACCTTTTTTCTGGTGGACCTTTTTTCTGGTGGACCTGCTGAGGTGGACCTTTTTTCTGGTGGACCTTTTCTCTGGTGGACCTGCTGAGGTGGACCTTTTTTCTGGTGGACCTTTTTTCTGGTGGACCTGCTGAGGTGGACGTTTTTTCTGGTGGACCTTTTTTCTGGTGGACCTGCTGAGGTGGACCTTTTTTCTGGTGGACCTGCTGAGGTGGACCTTTTTTCTGGTGGACCTTTTTTCTGGTGGACCTGCTGAGGTGGACCTTTTTTCTGGTGGACCTTTTTTCTGGTGGACCTTTTCTCTGGTGGACCTTTTTTCTGGTGGATCTTTTTTCTGGTGGACCTGCTGAGGTGGACCTTTTTTCTGGTGGACATTTTTTCTGGTGGACCTGCTGAGGTGGACCTTTTTTCTGGTGGACCTTTTCTCTGGTGGATTTTTTTTCTGGTGGACCTTTTTTCTGGTGGACCTGCTGAGGTGGACCTTTTTTCTGGTGGACCTTTTTTCTGGTGGACCTGCTGAGGTGGACCTTTTTTCTGGTGGACCTTTTTTCTGGTGGACCTGCTGAGGTGGACCTTTTTTCTGGTGGACCTTTTCTCTGGTGGACCTTTTTTCTGGTGGACCTTTTTTCTGGTGAACCTGCTGAGGTGGACCTTTTTTCTGGTGGACCTTTTCTCTGGTGGACCTGCTGAGGTGGACCTGCTGAGGTGGACCTTTTTTCTGGTGGACCTGCTGAGGTGGACCTGCTGAGGTGGACCTTTTTTCTGGTGGACCTTTTTTCTGGTGGACCTTTTTTCTGGAGGACCTGCTGAGGTGGACCTTTTTTCTGGTGGACCTTTTTTCTGGTGGACCTGCTGAGGTGGACCTTTTTTCTGGTGGACCTTTTTTCTGGTGGACCTGCTGAGGTGGACCTTTTTTCTGGTGGACCTTTTTTCTGGAGGACCTGCTGAGGTGGACCTTTTTTCTGGTGGACCTTTTTTCTGGTGGACCTCCTGAGGTGGACCTTTTTTCTGGTGGACCTTTTTTCTGGTGGACCTGCTGAGGTGGACCTTTTTTCTGGTGGACCTTTTTTCTGGTGGACCTGCTGAGGTGGACCTTTTTTCTGGTGGACATTTTTTCTGGTGGACCTGCTGAGGTGGACGTTTTTTCTGGTGGATCTTTTTTCTGGTGGACCTGCTGAGGTGGACCTTTTTTCTGGTGGACCTTTTTTCTGGTGGACCTGCTGAGGTGGACCTTTTTTCTGGTGGACCTTTTTTCTGGTGGACCTGCTGAGGTGGACCTTTTTTCTGGTGGACCTGCTGAGGTGGCCCTTTTTTCTGGTGGACCTTTTTTCTGGTGGACCTGCTGAGGTGGACCTGCTGAGGTGGACCTTTTTTCTGGTGGACCTTTTTTCTGGTGGACCTGCTGAGGTGGACCTTTTTTCTGGTGGACCTTTTTTCTGGTGGACCTGCTGAGGTGGACCTTTTTTCTGGTGGACCTTTTCTCTGGTGGACCTTTTTTCTGGTGGACCTGCTGAGGTGTACCTGCTGAGGTGGACCTTTTTTCTGGTGGACCTTTTTTCTGGTGGACCTGCTGAGGTGGACCTTTTTTCTGGTGGACCTTTTTTCTGGTGGACCTGCTGAGGTGGACCTTTTTTCTGGTGGACCTTTTCTCTGGTGGACCTTTTTTCTGGTGGACCTTTTTTCTGGTGGACCTGCTGAGGTGGACCTTTTTTCTGGTGGACCTTTTTTCTGGTGGACCTGCTGAGGTGGACCTTTTTTCTGGTGGACCTTTTTTCTGGTGGACCTGCTGAGGTGGACCTTTTTTTCTGGTGGACCTTTTTTCTGGTGGACCTGCTGAGGTGGACCTTTTTTCTGGTGGACCTTTTTTCTGGTGGACCTGCTGAGGTGGACCTTTTTTCTGGTGGACCTTTTTTCTGGTGGACCTGCTGAGGTGGACCTTTTTTCTGGTGGACCTTTTCTCTGGTGGACCTGCTGAGGTGGACCTTTTTTCTGGTGGACCTTTTTTCTGGTGGACCTGCTGAGGTGGACCTTTTTTTCTGGTGGACCTTTTTTCTGGTGGACCTGCTGAGGTGGACCTTTTTTCTGGTGGACCTGCTGAGGTGGACCTTTTTTCTGGTGGACCTTTTTTCTGGTGGACCTGCTGAGGTGGACCTTTTTTCTGGTGGACCTGCTGAGGTGGACCTGCTGAGGTGGACCTTTTTTCTGGTGGACCTGCTGAGGTGCACCTTTTTTTCTGGTGGACCTGCTGAGGTGGACCTTTTTTCTGGTGGACCTTTTTTCTGGTGGACCTGCTGAGGTGGACCTTTTTTCTGGTGGACCTTTTTTCTAATGGACCTGCTGAGGTGGACCTTTTTTTCTGGTGGACCTTTTTTCTGGTGGACCTGCTGAGGTGGACCTTTTTTCTGCTGGACCTTTTTTCTGGAGGACCTGCTGAGGTGGACCTTTTTTCTGGTGGACCTTTTTTCTGGTGGACCTGCTGAGGTGGACCTTTTTTTCTGGTGGACCTGCTGAGGTGGACCTGCTGAGGTGGACCTTTTTTCTGGTGGACCTTTTTTCTGGTGGACCTGCTGAGGTGGACCTTTTTTCTGGTGGACCTTTTTTCTTGTGGACCTGCTGAGGTGGACCTTTTTTCTGGTGGACCTTTTTTCTGGAGGACCTGCTGAGGTGGACCTTTTTTCTGGATGACCTTTTTTCTGGTGGACCTCCTGAGGTGGACCTTTTTTCTGGTGGACCTTTTTTCTGGTGGACCTGCTGAGGTGGACCTTTTTTCTGGTGGACCTTTTTTCTGGTGGACCTGCTGAGGTGGACCTTTTTTCTGGTGGACCTTTTTTCTGGTGGACCTGCTGAGGTTGACCTTTTTTCTGGTGGACCTTTTTTCTGGTGGACCTGCTGAGGTGGACCTTTTTTCTGGTGGACCTTTTGTCTGGTGGACCTGCTGAGGTGGACCTTTTTTCTGGTGGACCTTTTGTCTGGTGGACCTGCTGAGGTGGACCTTTTTTCTGGTGGACCTTTTTTCTGGTGGACCTGCTGATGTAGACCTTTTTTTCTGGTGGACCTTTTTTCTGGTGGACCTGCTGAGGTGGACCTTTTTTCTGGTGGATCTTTTTTCTGGTGGACCTGCTGAGGTGGACCTTTTTTCTGGTGGACCTTTTTTCTGGTGGACCTGCTGAGGTGGACCTTTTTTCTGGTGGACCTTTTTTCTGGTGGACCTGCTGAGGTGGACCTTTTTTCTGCTGGACCTTTTTTCTGGTGGACCTGCTGAGGTGGACCTTTTTTCTGGTGGACCTTTTTTCTGGTCGACCTGCTGAGGTGGACCTTTTTTCTGGTGGAACTTTTCTCTGGTGGACCTTTTTTCTGGTGGACCTTTTTTCTGGTGGACCTGCTGAGGTGGACCTTTTTTCTGGTGGACATTTTTTCTGGTGGACCTGCTGAGGTGGACCTTTTTTCTGGTGTACCTTTTCTCTGGTGGACCTTTTTTCTGGTGGACCTTTTTTCTGGTGGTCCTTTTTTCTGGTGGACCTGCTGAGGTGGACCTTTTTTTCTGGTATACCTTTTTTCTGGTGGACCTGCTGAGGTGGACCTGCTGAGGTGGACATTTTTTCTGGTGGACCTTTTTTCTGGTGGACCTGCTGAGGTGGACCTTTTTTCTGGTGGACCTTTTTTCTGGTGGACCTGCTGAGGTGGACTTTTTCTGGTGGACCTTGTTTCTGGTGGACCTGCTGAGGTGGACCTTTTTTCTGGTGGACCTTTTTTTCTGGTGGACCTGCTGAGGTAGACCTTTTTTCTGGTGGACCTTTTTTCTGGTGGACCTGCTGAGGTGGACCTTTTTTCTGGTGGACCTTTTTTCTGGTGGACCTGCTGAGGTGGACCTTTTTTCTGGTGGACCTGCTGAGGTGGACCTTTTTTCTGGTGGACATTTTGTCTGGTGGACCTGCTGAGGTGGACCTTTTTTCTGGTGGACCTTTTTTCTGGTGGACCTCCTGAGGTGGACCTTTTTTCTGGTGGACCTTTTTTCTGGTGGACCTGCTGAGGTGGACCTTTTTTCTGGTGGACCTTTTTTCTGGTGGACCTGCTGAGGTGGACATTTTTTCTGGTGGACCTTTTTTCTGGTGGACCTGCTGAGGTGGACCTTTTTTCTGGTGGACCTTTTTTCTGGTGGACCTGCTGAGGTAGACCTTTTTTCTGGTGGACTTTTTTTCTGGTGGACCTGCTGAGGTGGACCTTTTTTCTGGTGGACCTTTTTTCTGGTGGACCTGCTGAGGTGGACCTTTTTTCTGGTGGACCTGCTGAGGTGGACCTTTTTTCTGGTGGACCTTTTGTCTGGTGGACCTGCTGAGGTGGACCTTTTTTCTGGTGGACCTTTTTTCTGGTGGACCTGCTGAGGTGGACCTTTTTTCTGGTGGACCTTTTTTCTGGTGGACCTGCTGAGGTGGACCTTTTTTCTGGTGGACCTTTTTTCTGGTGGACCTGCTGAGGTGGACCTTTTTTCTGGTGGACCTTTTTTCTGGTGGACCTGCTGAGGTGGACCTTTTTTCTGGTGGACCTTTTTTCTGGTGGACCTGCTGAGGTGGACCTTTTTTCTGGTGGACCTTTTTTCTGGTGGACCTGCTGAGGTGGACCTTTTTTTCTGGTGGACCTTTTTTCTGGTGGACCTGCTGAGGTGGACCTTTTTTCTGGTGGACCTTTTTTCTGGTGGACCTGCTGAGGTGGACCTTTTTTCTGGTGGACCTTTTTTCTGGTGGACCTGCTGAGGTGGACCTTTTTTCTGGTGGACCTTTTTTCTGGTGGACCTGCTGAGGTGGACCTTTTTTCTGGTGGACCTTTTTTCTGGTGGACCTGCTGAGGTGGACCTTTTTTTCTGGTGGACCTTTTTTCTGGTGGACCTGCTGAGGTGGACCTTTTTTCTGGTGGACCTTTTTTCTGGTGGACCTGCTGAGGTGGACCTTTTTTCTGGTGGACCTGCTGAGGTGGACCTGCTGAGGTGGACCTTTTTTTCTGGTGGACCTGCTGAGGTGCACCTTTTTTTCTGGTGGAGCTGCTGAGGTGGACCTTTTTTCTGGTGGACCTTTTTACTGGTGGACCTGCTGAGGTGGACCTTTTTTCTGGTGGACCTTTTTTCTGGTGGACCTGCTGAGGTGGACCTTTTTTCTGGTGGACCTTTTTTCTGGTGGACCTGCTGAGGTGGACCTTTTTTCTGGTGGACCTTTTTTCTAACGGACCTGCTGAGGTGGACCTTTTTTTCTGGTGGACCTTTTTTCTGGTGGACCTGCTGAGGTGGACCTTTTTTCTGGTGGACCTTTTTTCTGGAGGACCTGCTGAGGTGGACCTTTTTTCTGGTGGACCTTTTTTCTGGTGGACCTGCTGAGGTGGACCTTTTTTTCTGGTGGACCTGCTGAGGTGGACCTGCTGAGGTGGACCTTTTTTTCTGGTGGACCTTTTTTCTGGTGGACCTGCTGAGGTGGACCTTTTTTCTGGTGGACCTTTTTTCTGGTGGACCTGCTGAGGTGGACCTTTTTTCTGGTGGACCTCCTGAGGTGGACCTTTTTCCTGGTGGACATTTTGTCTGGTGGACCTGCTGAGGTGGACCTTTTTTCTGGTGGACCTTTTTTCTGGTGGAACTGCTGAGGTGGACCTTTTTTCTGGTGGACCTTTTTTCTGGTGGACCTGCTGAGGTGGACCTTTTTTCTGGTGGACCTTTTCTCTGGTGGACCTTTTTTCTGGTGGACCTTTTTTCTGGTGGACCTGCTGAGGTGGACCTTTTTTCTGGTGGACCTTTTTTCTGGTGGACCTGCTGAGGTGGACCTTTTTTCTGGTGGACCTTTTTTCTGGTGGACCTGCTGAGGTGGACCTTTTTTTCTGGTGGACCTTTTTTCTGGTGGACCTGCTGAGGTGGACCTTTTTTCTGGTGGACCATTTTTCTGGTGGACCTGCTGAGGTGGACCTTTTTTCTGGTGGACCTTTTTTTCTGGTGGACCTGCTGAGGTGGACCTTTTTTCTGGTGGACCTTTTTTCTGGTGGACCTGCTGAGGTGGACCTTTTTTTCTGGTGGACCTTTTTTTCTGGTGGACCTGCTGAGGTGGACCTTTTTTCTGGTGGACCTGCTGAGGTGGACCTTTTTTCTGGTGGACCTTTTTTCTGGTGGACCTGCTGAGGTGGACCTTTTTTCTGGTGGACCTGCTGAGGTGGACCTGCTGAGGTGGACCTTTTTTCTGGTGGACCTGCTGAGGTGCACCTTTTTTTCTGGTGGAGCTGCTGAGGTGGACCTTTTTTCTGGTGGACCTTTTTACTGGTGGACCTGCTGAGGTGGACCTTTTTTCTGGTGGACCTTTTTTCTGGTGGACCTGCTGAGGTGGACCTTTTTTCTGGTGTACCTTTTTTCTGGTGGACCTGCTGAGGTGGACCTTTTTTCTGGTGGACCTTTTTTCTAATGGACCTGCTGAGGTGGACCTTTTTTTCTGGTGGACCTTTTTTCTGGTGGACCTGCTGAGGTGGACCTTTTTTCTGGTGGACCTTTTTTCTGGTGGACCTGCTGAGGTGGACCTTTTTTCTGGTGGACCTTTTTTTCTCGTGGACCTGCTGAGGTGGACCTTTTTTCTGGTGGACCTTTTTTCTGGTGGACCTGCTGAGGTGGACCTTTTTTCTGGTGGACCTTTTTTCTGGTGGACCTGCTGAGGTGGACCTTTTTTCTGGTGGACCTTTTTTCTGGTGGACCTGCTGAGGTGGACCTTTTTTCTGGGGGACCTTTTTTCTGGTGGACCTGCTGAGGTGGACCTTTTTTCTGGTGGACCTTTTTTCTGGTGGACCTGCTGAGGTGGACCTTTTTTCTGGTGGACCTGCTGAGGTGGACCTTTTTTCTGGTGGACCTTTTTTCTGGTGGACCTGCTGAGGTGGACCTTTTTTCTGGTGGACCTTTTCTCTGGTGGACCTGCTGAGGTTGACCTTTTTTCTGGTGGACCTTTTTTCTGGTGGACCTCCTGAGGTGGACCTTTTTTCTGGTGGACCTTTTTTCTGGTGGACCTGCTGAGGTGGACCTTTTTTCTGGTGGACCTTTTTTCTGGTGGACCTGCTGAGGTGGACCTTTTTTCTGGTGGACCTTTTTTCTGGTGGACCTGCTGAGGTGGACCTTTTTTCTGGTGGATCTTTTTTCTGGTGGACCTGCTGAGGTGGAACTTTCTTTAGGTGGACCTTTTTTCTGGTGGACCTGCTGAGGTTGACCTTTATTCTGGTGAACCTGCTGAGGTGGACCTTTTTTCTGGTGGACATTTTCTCTGGTGGACCTGCTGAGGTGGACCTTTTTTCTGGTGGACCTTTTTTCTGGTGGACCTGCTGAGGTGGACCTTTTTTTCTGGTGGACCTTTTGTCTGGTGGACCTGCTGAGGTGGACCTGCTGAGGTGGACATTTTTTCTGGTGGACCTTTTTTCTGGTGGACCTGCTGAGGTGGACCTTTTTTCTGGTGGACCTTTTTTCTGGTGGACCTGCTGAGGTGGACCTTTTTTCTGGTGGACCTTTTTTCTGGTGGACCTGCTGAGGTGGACCTTTTTTTCTGGTGGACCTTTTTTCTGGTGGACCTGCTGAGGTGGACCTTTTTTCTGGTGGACCTTTTTTCTGGTGGACCTGCTGAGGTGGACCTTTTTTCTGGTGGACCTTTTTTCTGGTGGACCTGCTGAGGTGGACCTTTTTTCTGGTGGACCTTTTTTCTGGTGGACCTGCTGAGGTGGACCTTTTTTCTGGTGGACCTTTTTTCTGGTGGACCTGCTGAGGTGGACCTTTTTTCTGGTGGACCTGCTGAGGTGGACCTTTTTTCTGGTGGACCTTTTTTCTGGTGGACCTGCTGAGGTGGACCTTTTTTCTGGTGGACCTTTTCTCTGGTGGACCTGCTGAGGTTGACCTTTTTTCTGGTGGACCTTTTTTCTGGTGGACCTGCTGAGGTGGACCTTTTTTCTGGTGGACCTTTTTTCTGGTGGACCTGCTGAGGTGGACCTTTTTTCTGGTGGACCTTTTTTCTGGTGGACCTGCTGAGGTGGACCTTTTTTCTGGTGGACCTTTTTTCTGGTGGACCTGCTGAGGTGGACCTTTTTTCTGGTGGATCTTTTTTCTGGTGGACCTGCTGAGGTGGAACTTTCTTTAGGTGGACCTTTTTTCTGGTGGACCTGCTGAGGTTGACCTTTATTCTGGTGAACCTGCTGAGGTGGACCTTTTTTCTGGTGGACATTTTCTCTGGTGGACCTGCTGAGGTGGACCTTTTTTCTGGTGGACCTTTTTTCTGGTGGACCTGCTGAGGTGGACCTTTTTTCTGGTGGACCTTTTTTCTGGTGGACCTGCTGAGGTGGACCTTTTTTTCTAGTGGACCTTTTTTCTGGTGGACCTGCTGAGGTGGACCTGCTGAGGTGGACATTTTTTCTGGTGGACCTTTTTTCTGGTGGACCTGCTGAGGTGGACCTTTTTTCTGGTGGACCTTTTTTCTGGTGGACCTGCTGAGGTGGACCTTTTTTCTGGTGGACCTTTTTTCTGGTGGACCTGCTGAGGTGGACCTTTTTTTCTGGTGGACCTTTTTTCTGGTGGACCTGCTGAGGTGGACCTTTTTTCTGGTGGACCTTTTTTCTGGTGGACCTGCTGAGGTGGACCTTTTTTCTGGTGGACCTTTTTTCTGGTGGACCTGCTGAGGTTGACCTTTTTTCTGGTGGACCTTTTTTCTGGTGGACCTGCTGAGGTGGACCTTTTTTCTGGTGGACCTTTTGTCTGGTGGACCTGCTGAGGTGGACCTTTTTTCTGGTGGACCTGCTGAGGTGGACCTTTTTTCTGGTGGACCTTTTTTGTGGTGGACCTGCTGAGGTGGACCTTTTTTCTGGTGGACCTGCTGAGGTGGACCTTTTTTCTGGTGGACCTTTTTTCTGGTGGACCTGCTGAGGTGGACCTTTTTTCTGGTGGACCTTTTTTCTGGTCGACCTGCTGAGGTGGACCTTTTTTCTGGTGGACCTTTTCTCTGGTGGACCTTTTTTCTGGTGGACCTTTTTTCTGGTGGACCTGCTGAGGTGGACCTTTTTTCTGGTGGACATTTTTTCTGGTGGACCTGCTGAGGTGGACCTTTTTTCTGGTGGACCTTTTCTCTGGTGGACCTTTTTTCTGGTGGACCTTTTTTCTGGTGGTCCTTTTTTCTGGTGGACCTGCTGAGGTGGACCTTTTTTTCTGGTGGACCTTTTTTCTGGTGGACCTGCTGAGGTGGACCTGCTGAGGTGGACATTTTTTCTGGTGGACCTTTTTTCTGGTGGACCTGCTGAGGTGGACCATTTTTCTGGTGGACATTTTTTCTGGTGGACCTGCTGAGGTGGACCTTTTTTCTGGTGGACCTTTTTTCTGGTGGACCTGCTGAGGTGGACCTTTTTTCTGGTGGACCTTTTTTTCTGGTGGACCTGCTGAGGTGGACCTTTTTTCTGGTGGACCTTTTTTCTGGTGGACCTGCTGAGGTGGACCTTTTTTCTGGTGGACCTTTTCTCTGGTGGACCTGCTGAGGTGGACCTTTTTTCTGGTGGACCTGCTGAGGTGGACCTTTTTTCTGGTGGACCTTTTGTCTGGTGGACCTGCTGAGGTGGACCTTTTTTCTGGTGGACCTTTTTTTCTGGTGGACCTCCTGAGGTGGACCTTTTTTCTGGTGGACCTTTTTTCTGGTGGACCTGCTGAGGTGGACCTTTTTTCTGGTGGACCTTTTTTCTGGTGGACCTGCTGAGGTGGACCTTTTTTCTGGTGGACCTTTTTTCTGGTGGACCTGCTGAGGTGGACCTTTTTTCTGGTGGACCTTTTTTCTGGTGGACCTGCTGAGGTGGACCTTTTTTCTGGTGGACCTTTTTTCTGGTGGACCTGCTGAGGTGGACCTTTTTTC
The DNA here is from genome assembly GCF_036417535.1 of Chlamydotis macqueenii. Classification (NCBI taxonomy): domain Eukaryota; kingdom Metazoa; phylum Chordata; class Aves; order Otidiformes; family Otididae; genus Chlamydotis; species Chlamydotis macqueenii. The sequence goes on from NC_141592.1 coordinate 13,042,035, forward strand.
TGGTGGACCTTTTTTCTGGTGGACCTGCTGAGGTGGACCTTTTTTCTGGTGGACCTTTTTTCTGGTGGACCTGCTGAGGTGGACCTTTTTTCTGGTGGACCTTTTTTCTGGTGGACCTGCTGAGGTGGACCTTTTTTCTGGTGGACCTGCTGAGGTGGACCTGCTGAGGTGGACCTTTTTTTCTGGTGGACCTGCTGAGGTGCACCTTTTTTTCTGGTGGAGCTGCTGAGGTGGACCTTTTTTCTGGTGGACCTTTTTACTGGTGGACCTGCTGAGGTGGACCTTTTTTCTGGTGGACCTTTTTTCTGGTGGACCTGCTGAGGTGGACCATTTTTCTGGTGGACCTTTTTTCTGGTGGACCTGCTGAGGTGGACCTTTTTTCTGGTGGACCTTTTTTCTAACGGACCTGCTGAGGTGGACCTTTTTTTCTGGTGGACCTTTTTTCTGGTGGACCTGCTGAGGTGGACCTTTTTTCTGGTGGACATTTTTTCTGGAGGACCTGCTGAGGTGGACCTTTTTTCTGGTGGACCTTTTTTCTGGTGGACCTGCTGAGGTGGACCTTTTTTTCTGGTGGACCTGCTGAGGTGGACCTTTTTTCTGGTGGACCTTTTTTCTGGTGGACCTGCTGAGGTGGACCTTTTTTCTGGTGGACCTTTTTTCTGGTGGACCTGCTGAGGTGGACCTTTTTTCTGGTGGACCTCCTGAGGTGGACCTTTTTCCTGGTGGACATTTTGTCTGGTGGACCTGCTGAGGTGGACCTTTTTTCTGGTGGACCTTTTTTCTGGTGGACCTGCTGAGGTGGACCTTTTTTCTGGTGGACCTTTTCTCTGGTGGACCTTTTCTCTGGTGGACCTTTTTTCTGGTGGACCTGCTGAGGTGGACCTTTTTTCTGGTGGACCTTTTTTCTGGTGGACCTGCTGAGGTGGACCTTTTTTCTGGTGGACCTTTTTTCTGGTGGACCTGCTGAGGTGGACCTTTTTTTCTGGTGGACCTTTTTTCTGGTGGACCTGCTGAGGTGGACCTTTTTTCTGGTGGACCTTTTTTCTGGTGGACCTGCTGAGGTGGACCTTTTTTCTGGTGGACCTTTTTTCTGGTGGACCTGCTGAGGTGGACCTTTTTTCTGGTGGACCTTTTTTCTGGTGGACCTGCTGAGGTGGACCTTTTTTCTGGTGGACCTTTTTTCTGGTGGACCTGCTGAGGTGGACCTTTTTTCTGGTGGACCTGCTGAGGTGGACCTTTTTTTCTGGTGGACCTTTTTTCTGGTGGACCTGCTGAGGTGGACCTTTTTTCTGGTGGACCTTTTTTCTGGTGGACCTGCTGAGGTGGACCTTTTTTCTGGTGGACCTTTTTTCTGGTGGACCTGCTGAGGTGGACCTTTTTTCTGGTGGACCTGCTGAGGTGGACCTGCTGAGGTGGACCTTTTTTCTGGTGGACCTGCTGAGGTGGACCTTTTTTCTGGTGGAGCTGCTAAGGTGGACCTTTTTTCTGGTGGACCTTTTTACTGGTGGACCTGCTGAGGTGGACCTTTTTTCTGGTGGACCTTTTTTCTGGTGGACCTGCTGAGGTGGACCTTTTTTCTGGTGGACCTTTTTTCTGGTTGACCTGCTGAGGTGGACCTTTTTTCTGGTGGACCTTTTTTCTAATGGACCTGCTGAGGTGGACCTTTTTTTCTGGTGGACCTTTTTTTCTGGTGGACCTGCTGAGGTGGACCTTTTTTCTGGTGGACCTTTTTTCTGGAGGACCTGCTGAGGTGGACCTTTTTTCTGGTGGACCTTTTTTCTGGTGGACCTGCTGAGGTGGACCTTTTTTCTGGTGGACCTGCTGAGGTGGACCTGCTGAGGTGGACCTTTTTTCTGGTGGACCTTTTTTCTGGTGGACCTGCTGAGATGGACCTTTTTTCTGGTGGACCTTTTTTCTGGTGGACCTGCTGAGGTGGACCTTTTTTCTGGTGGACCTTTTTTTCTGGAGGACCTGCTGAGGTGGACCTTTTTTCTGGTGGACCTTTTTTCTGGTGGACCTCCTGAGGTGGACCTTTTTTCTGGTGGACCTTTTTTCTGGTGGACCTGCTGAGGTGGACATTTTTTCTGGTGGACCTTTTTTCTGGTGGACCTGCTGAGGTGGACCTTTTTTCTGGTGGACATTTTTTCTGGTGGACCTGCTGAGGTGGACCTTTTTTCTGGTGGACCTTTTTTCTGGTGGACCTGCTGAGGTGGACCTTTTTTCTGGTGGACCTTTTGTCTGGTGGACCTGCTGAGGTGGACCTTTTTTCTGGTGGACCTTTTTTCTGGTGGACCTGCTGAGGTGGACCTTTTTTCTGGTGGACCTTTTTTCTGGTGGACCTGCTGAGGTGGACCTTTTTTCTGGTGGACCTTTTTTCTGGTGGACCTGCTGAGGTGGACCTTTTTTCTGGTGGACCTTTTTTCTGGTGGACCTGCTGAGGTGGACCTTTTTTCTGGTGGACCTTTTTTCTGGTGGACCTGCTGAGGTGGACCTTTTTTTCTGGTGGACCTTTTTTCTGGTGGACCTGCTGAGGTGGACCTTTTTTCTGGTGGACCTTTTTTCTGGTGGACCTGCTGAGGTGGACCTTTTTTCTGGTGGACCTGCTGAGGTGGACCTGCTGAGGTGGACCTTTTTTTCTGGTGGACCTGCTGAGGTGCACCTTTTTTTCTGGTGGAGCTGCTGAGGTGGACCTTTTTTCTGGTGGACCTTTTTTCTGGTGGACCTGCTGAGGTGGACCTTTTTTCTGGTGGACCTTTTTTCTAACGGACCTGCTGAGGTGGACCTTTTTTTCTGGTGGACCTTTTTTCTGGTGGACCTGCTGAGGTGGACCTTTTTTCTGGTGGACCTTTTTTCTGGAGGACCTGCTGAGGTGGACCTTTTTTCTGGTGGACCTTTTTTCTGGTGGACCTGCTGAGGTGGACCTTTTTTTCTGGTGGACCTGCTGAGGTGGACCTGCTGAGGTGGACCTTTTTTCTGGTGGACCTTTTTTCTGGTGGACCTGCTGAGGTGGACCTTTTTTCTGGTGGACCTCCTGAGGTGGACCTTTTTCCTGGTGGACATTTTGTCTGGTGGACCTGCTGAGGTGGACCTTTTTTCTGGTGGACATTTTTTCTGGTGGACCTCCTGAAATGGACCTTTTTTTTGTGGACCTTTTTTCTGGTGGACCTGCTGAGGTGGACCTTTTTTCTGCTGGACCTTTTTTCTGGTGGACCTGCTGAGGTTGACCTTTTTTCTGGTGGACCTTTTTTCTGGTGGACCTGCTGAGGTGGACCTTTTTTCTGGTGGACCTTTTCTCTGGTGGACCTGCTGAGGTGGACCTTTTTTCTGGTGGACCTTTTTTCTGGTGGACCTGCTGAGGTGGACCTTTTTTCTGGTGGACCTTTTTTCTGGTGGACCTGCTGAGGTGGACCTTTTTTCTGGTGGACCTTTTTTCTGGTGGACCTGCTGAGGTGGACCTTTTTTCTGGTGGACCTTTTTTCTGGTGGACCTGCTGAGGTGGACCTTTTTTCTGGTGGACCTTTTTTCTGGTGGACCTTTTCTCTGGTGGACCTTTTTTCTGGTGGACCTTTTTTCTGGTGGACCTGCTGAGGTGGACCTTTTTTCTGGTGGACCTTTTTTCTGGTGGACCTGCTGAGGTGGACCTTTTTTCTGGTGGACCTTTTTTCTGGTGGACCTTTTTTCTGGTGGACCTGCTGAGGTGGACCTTTTTTTCTGCTGGACCTTTCTTCTGGTGGACCTGCTGAGGTGGACCTTTTTTCTGGTGGACCTTTTTTCTGGTGGACCTGCTGAGGTGGACCTTTTTTCTGGTGGACCTTTTTTCTGGTGGACCTGCTGAGGTGGACCTTTTTTCTGGTGGACCTTTTTTCTGGTGGACCAGCTGAGGTGGACCTTTTTTCTGGTGTACCTTTTTTCTGGTGGACCTGCTGAGGTGGACCTTTTTTTTCTGGTGGACCTGCTGAGGTGGACCTGCTGAGGTGGACCTTTTTTCTGGTGGAACTTTTTTCTGGTGGACCTGCTCAGGTGGACCTTTTTTCTGGTGGACCTTTTTTCTGTTGGACCTGCTGAGGTGGACCTTTTTTCTGGTGGACCTTTTTTCTGGTGGACCTGCTGAGGTGGACCTTATTTCTGGTGGACCTTTTCTCTGGTGGACCTGCTGAGGTGGACCTTTTTTCTGGTGGACCTTTTTTCTGGTGGACCTTTTTTCTGGTGGACCTGCTGAGGTGGACCTTTTTTCTGGTGGACCTTTTTTCTGGTGGACCTCCTGAGGTGGACCTTTTTTCTGGTGGACCTTTTTTCTGGTGGACCTGCTGAGGTGGACCTTTTTTCTGCTGGAACTTTTTTCTGGTGGACCTGCTGAGGTTGACCTTTTTTCTGGTGGACCTTTTTTCTGGTGGACCTGCTGAGGTGGACCTTTTTTCTGGTGGACCTTTTTTCTGGTGGACCTGCTGAGGTGGACCTTTTTTCTGGTGGACCTTTTTTCTGGTGGACCTGCTGAGGTGGACCTTTTTTCTGGTGGACCTCCTGAGGTGGACCTTTTTCCTGGTGGACATTTTGTCTGGTGGACCTGCTGAGGTGGACCTTTTTTCTGGTGGACCTTTTTTCTGGTGGACCTCCTGAAATGGACCTTTTTTTTGTGGACCTTTTTTCTGGTGGACCTGCTGAGGTGGACCTTTTTTCTGGTGGACCTTTTTTCTGGTGGACCTGCTGAGGTGGACCTTTTTTCTGGTGGACCTTTTTTCTGGTGGACCTGCTGAGGTGGACCTTTTTTCTGGTGGACCTTTTCTCTGGTGGACCTGCTGAGGTGGACCTTTTTTCTGGTGGACCTTTTTTCTGGTGGACCTGCTGAGGTGGACCTTTTTTCTGGTGGACCTTTTTTCTGGTGGACCTGCTGAGGTGGACCTTTTTTCTGGTGGACCTTTTTTCTGGTGGACCTGCTGAGGTGGACCTTTTTTCTGGTGGACCTTTTTTCTGGTGGACCTGCTGAGGTGGACCTTTTTTCTGGTGGACCTTTTTTCTGGTGGACCTTTTTTCTGGTGGACCTTTTCTCTGGTGGACCTTTTTTCTGGTGGACCTTTTTTCTGGTGGACCTGCTGAGGTGGACCTTTTTTCTGGTGGACCTTTTTTCTGGTGGACCTGCTGAGGTGGACCTTTTTTCTGGTGGACCTTTTTTCTGGTGGACCTTTTTTCTGGTGGACCTGCTGAGGTGGACCTTTTTTCTGGTGGACCTTTCTTCTGGTGGACCTGCTGAGGTGGACCTTTTTTCTGGTGGACCTTTTTTCTGGTGGACCTGCTGAGGTGGACCTTTTTTCTGGTGGACCTTTTTTCTGGTGGACCTGCTGAGGTGGACCTTTTTTCTGGTGGACCTTTTTTCTGGTGGACCAGCTGAGGTGGACCTTTTTTCTGGTGTACCTTTTTTCTGGTGGACCTGCTGAGGTGGACCTTTTTTTTCTGGTGGACCTGCTGAGGTGGACCTGCTGAGGTGGACCTTTTTTCTGGTGGAACTTTTTTCTGGTGGACCTGCTGAGGTGGACCTTTTTTCTGGTGGACCTTTTTTCTGGTGGACCTGCTGAGGTGGACCTTATTTCTGGTGGACCTTTTCTCTGGTGGACCTGCTGAGGTGGACCTTTTTTCTGGTGGACCTTTTTTCTGGTGGACCTGCTGAGGTGGACCTTTTTTCTGGTGGACCTTTTTTCTGGTGGACCTGCTGAGGTGGACCTTTTTTCTGGTGGACCTTTTTTCTGGTGGACCTGCTGAGGTGGACCTTTTTTCTGCTGGAACTTTTTTCTGGTGGACCTGCTGAGGTTGACCTTTTTTCTGGTGGACCTTTTTTCTGGTGGACCTGCTGAGGTGGACCTTTTTTCTGGTGGACCTTTTTTCTGGTGGACCTGCTGAGGTGGACCTTTTTTCTGGTGGACCTTTTTTCTGGTGGACCTGCTGAGGTGGACCTTTTTTCTGGTGGACATTTTTTCTGGTGGACCTGCTGAGGTGGACGTTTTTTCTGGTGGATCTTTTTTCTGGTGGACCTGCTGAGGTGGAACTTTCTTTAGGTGGACCTTTTTTCTGGTGGACCTGCTGAGGTTGACCTTTATTCTGGTGAACCTGCTGAGGTGGACCTTTTTTCTGGTGGACATTTTCTCTGGTGGACCTGCTGAGGTGGACCTTTTTTCTGGTGGACCTTTTTTCTGGTGGACCTGCTGAGGTGGACCTTTTTTCTGGTGGACCTTTTTTCTGGTGGACCTGCTGAGGTGGACCTTTTTTTTCTGGTGGACCTTTTTTCTGGTGGACCTGCTGAGGTGGAGCTTTTTTCTGGTGGACCTGCTGAGGTGGACCTTTTTTCTGGTGGACCTTTTTTCTGGTGGACCTGCTGAGGTGGACCTTTTTTCTGGTGGACCTTTTTTCTGGTGGACCTTTTTTCTGGTGGACCTGCTGAGGTGGACCTTTTTTTCTGGTGGACCTTTCTTCTGGTGGACCTGCTGAGGTGGACCTTTTTTCTGGTGGACCTTTTTTCTGGTGGACCTGCTGAGGTGGACCTTTTTTCTGGTGGACCTGCTGAGGTGGACCTTTTTTCTGGTGGACCTTTTTTCTGGTGGACCAGCTGAGGTGGACCTTTTTTCTGGTGTACCTTTTTTCTGGTGGACCTGCTGAGGTGGACCTTTTTTTTCTGGTGGACCTGCTGAGGTGGACCTGCTGAGGTGGACCTTTTTTCTGGTGGAACTTTTTTTCTGGTGGACCTGCTGAGGTGGACCTTTTTTCTGGTGGACCTTTTTTCTGGTGGACCTGCTGAGGTGGACCTTTTTTCTGGTGGACCTGCTGAGGTGGACCTTTTTTCTGGTGGACCTTTTTTCTGGTGGACCTGCTGAGGTGGACCTTATTTCTGGTGGACCTTTTCTCTGGTGGACCTGCTGAGGTGGACCTTTTTTCTGGTGGACCTTTTTTCTGGTGGACCTTTTTTCTGGTGGACCTGCTGAGGTTGACCTTTTTTCTGGTGGACCTTTTTTCTGGTGGACCTGCTGAGGTGGACCTTTTTTCTGGTGGAACTTTTTTCTAGTGGACCTGCTGAGGTGGACCTTTTTTCTGCTGGACCTTTTTTCTGGTGGACCTGCTGAGGTTGACCTTTTTTCTGGTGGACCTTTTTTCTGGTGGACCTGCTGAGGTGGACCTTTTTTCTGGTGGACCTTTTTTCTGGTGGACCTGCTGAGGTGGACCTTTTTTCTGGTGGACCTTTTTTCTGGTGGACCTGCTGAGGTGGACCTTTTTTCTGGTGGACCTTTTTTCTGGTGGACCTGCTGAGGTGGACCTTTTTTCTGGTGGATCTTTTTTCTGGTGGACCTGCTGAGGTGGAACTTTCTTTAGGTGGACCTTTTTTCTGGTGGACCTGCTGAGGTTGACCTTTATTCTGGTGAACCTGCTGAGGTGGACCTTTTTTCTGGTGGACCTTTTTTCTGGTGGACCTGCTGAGGTGGACCTTTTTTCTGGTGGACATTTTTTCTGGTGGACCTGCTGAGGTGGACCTTTTTTCTGGTGGACCTTTTTTCTGGTGGACCTGCTGAGGTGGACCTTTTTGTCTGGTGGACCTTTTTTCTGGTGGACCTGCTGAGGTGGACCTGCTGAGGTGGACATTTTTTCTGGTGGACCTTTTTTCTGGTGGACCTGCTGAGGTGGACCTTTTTTCTGGTGGACCTTTTTTTCTGGTGGACCTGCTGAGGTGGACCTTTTTTCTGGTGGACCTTTTTTCTGGTGGACCTGCTGAGGTGGACCTTATTTCTGGTGGACCTTTTCTCTGGTGGACCTGCTGAGGTGGACCTTTTTTCTGGTGGACCTTTTTTCTGGTGGACCTGCTGAGGTGGACCTTTTTTCTGGTGGACCTTTTTTCTGGTGGACCTGCTGAGGTGGACCTTTTTTCTGGTGGACCTTTTTTCTGGTGGACCTGCTGAGGTGGACCTTTTTTCTGCTGGACCTTTTTTCTGGTGGACCTGCTGAGGTTGACCTTTTTTCTGGTGGACCTTTTTTCTGGTGGACCTGCTGAGGTGGACCTTTTTTCTGGTGGACCTTTTTTTCTGGTGGACCTGCTGAGGTGGACCTTTTTTCTGGTGGACCTTTTTTCTGGTGGACCTGCTGAGGTGGACCTTTTTTCTGGTGGACCTTTTTTCTGGTGGACCTGCTGAGGTGGACCTTTTTTCTGGTGGACCTGCTGAGGTGGACCTTTTTTCTGGTGGACCTTTTTTCTGGTGGACCAGCTGAGGTGGACCTTTTTTCTGGTGTACCTTTTTTCTGGTGGACCTGCTGAGGTGGACCTTTTTTTTCTGGTGGACCTGCTGAGGTGGACCTGCTGAGGTGGACCTTTTTTCTGGTGGAACTTTTTTTCTGGTGGACCTGCTGAGGTGGACCTTTTTTCTGGTGGACCTTTTTTCTGGTGGACCTGCTGAGGTGGACCTTTTTTCTGGTGGACCTTTTTTCTGGTGGACCTGCTGAGGTGGACCTTTTTTCTGGTGGACCTTTTCTCTGGTGGACCTGCTGAGGTGGACCTTTTTTCTGGTGGACCTTTTTTCTGGTGGACCTGCTGAGGTGGACCTTTTTTCTGGTGGACCTTTTTTCTGGTGGACCTGCTGAGGTGGACCTTTTTTCTGGTGGACCTTTTTTCTGGTGGACCTGCTGAGGTGGACCTTTTTTCTGGTGGACCTTTTTTCTGGTGGACCTTTTTTCTGGTGGACCTTTTTTCTGGTGGACCTGCTGAGGTGGACCTTTTTTCTGGTGGACATTTTTTCTGGTGGACCTGCTGAGGTGGACGTTTTTTCTGGTGGATCTTTTTTCTGGTGGACCTGCTGAGGTGGAACTTTCTTTAGGTGGACCTTTTTTCTGGTGGACCTGCTGAGGTTGACCTTTATTCTGGTGAACCTGCTGAGGTGGACCTTTTTTCTGGTGGACATTTTCTCTGGTGGACCTGCTGAGGTGGACCTTTTTTCTGGTGGACCTTTTTTCTGGTGGACCTGCTGAGGTGGACCTTTTTTCTGGTGGACCTTTTTTCTGGTGGACCTGCTGAGGTGGACCTTTTTTTTCTGGTGGACCTTTTTTCTGGTGGACCTGCTGAGGTGGAGCTTTTTTCTGGTGGACCTGCTGAGGTGGACCTTTTTTCTGGTGGACCTTTTTTCTGGTGGACCTGCTGAGGTGGACCTTTTTTCTGGTGGACCTTTTTTCTGGTGGACCTTTTTTCTGGTGGACCTGCTGAGGTGGACCTTTTTTTCTGGTGGACCTTTCTTCTGGTGGACCTGCTGAGGTGGACCTTTTTTCTGGTGGACCTTTTTTCTGGTGGACCTGCTGAGGTGGACCTTTTTTCTGGTGGACCTGCTGAGGTGGACCTTTTTTCTGGTGGACCTTTTTTCTGGTGGACCTGCTGAGGTGGACCTTTTTTCTGGTGGACATTTTTTCTGGTGGACCTGCTGAGGTGGACGTTTTTTCTGGTGGATCTTTTTTCTGGTGGACCTGCTGAGGTGGAACTTTCTTTAGGTGGACCTTTTTTCTGGTGGACCTGCTGAGGTTGACCTTTATTCTGGTGAACCTGCTGAGGTGGACCTTTTTTCTGGTGGACATTTTCTCTGGTGGACCTGCTGAGGTGGACCTTTTTTCTGGTGGACCTTTTTTCTGGTGGACCTGCTGAGGTGGACCTTTTTTCTGGTGGACCTTTTTTCTGGTGGACCTGCTGAGGTGGACCTTTTTTTTCTGGTGGACCTTTTTTCTGGTGGACCTGCTGAGGTGGAGCTTTTTTCTGGTGGACCTGCTGAGGTGGACCTTTTTTCTGGTGGACCTTTTTTCTGGTGGACCTGCTGAGGTGGACCTTTTTTCTGGTGGACCTTTTTTCTGGTGGACCTTTTTTCTGGTGGACCTGCTGAGGTGGACCTTTTTTTCTGGTGGACCTTTCTTCTGGTGGACCTGCTGAGGTGGACCTTTTTTCTGGTGGACCTTTTTTCTGGTGGACCTGCTGAGGTGGACCTTTTTTCTGGTGGACCTGCTGAGGTGGACCTTTTTTCTGGTGGACCTTTTTTCTGGTGGACCTGCTGAGGTGGACCTTTTTTCTGGTGGACATTTTTTCTGGTGGACCTGCTGAGGTGGACGTTTTTTCTGGTGGATCTTTTTTCTGGTGGACCTGCTGAGGTGGAACTTTCTTTAGGTGGACCTTTTTTCTGGTGGACCTGCTGAGGTTGACCTTTATTCTGGTGAACCTGCTGAGGTGGACCTTTTTTCTGGTGGACATTTTCTCTGGTGGACCTGCTGAGGTGGACCTTTTTTCTGGTGGACCTTTTTTCTGGTGGACCTGCTGAGGTGGACCTTTTTTCTGGTGGACCTTTTTTCTGGTGGACCTGCTGAGGTGGACCTTTTTTTTCTGGTGGACCTTTTTTCTGGTGGACCTGCTGAGGTGGAGCTTTTTTCTGGTGGACCTGCTGAGGTGGACCTTTTTTCTGGTGGACCTTTTTTCTGGTGGACCTGCTGAGGTGGACCTTTTTTCTGGTGGACCTTTTTTCTGGTGGACCTTTTTTCTGGTGGACCTGCTGAGGTGGACCTTTTTTTCTGGTGGACCTTTCTTCTGGTGGACCTGCTGAGGTGGACCTTTTTTCTGGTGGACCTTTTTTCTGGTGGACCTGCTGAGGTGGACCTTTTTTCTGGTGGACCTGCTGAGGTGGACCTTTTTTCTGGTGGACCTTTTTTCTGGTGGACCAGCTGAGGTGGACCTTTTTTCTGGTGTACCTTTTTTCTGGTGGACCTGCTGAGGTGGACCTTTTTTTTCTGGTGGACCTGCTGAGGTGGACCTGCTGAGGTGGACCTTTTTTCTGGTGGAACTTTTTTTCTGGTGGACCTGCTGAGGTGGACCTTTTTTCTGGTGGACCTTTTTTCTGGTGGACCTGCTGAGGTGGACCTTTTTTCTGGTGGACCTGCTGAGGTGGACCTTTTTTCTGGTGGACCTTTTTTCTGGTGGACCTGCTGAGGTGGACCTTATTTCTGGTGGACCTTTTCTCTGGTGGACCTGCTGAGGTGGACCTTTTTTCTGGTGGACCTTTTTTCTGGTGGACCTTTTTTCTGGTGGACCTGCTGAGGTTGACCTTTTTTCTGGTGGACCTTTTTTCTGGTGGACCTGCTGAGGTGGACCTTTTTTCTGGTGGAACTTTTTTCTAGTGGACCTGCTGAGGTGGACCTTTTTTCTGCTGGACCTTTTTTCTGGTGGACCTGCTGAGGTTGACCTTTTTTCTGGTGGACCTTTTTTCTGGTGGACCTGCTGAGGTGGACCTTTTTTCTGGTGGACCTTTTTTCTGGTGGACCTGCTGAGGTGGACCTTTTTTCTGGTGGACCTTTTTTCTGGTGGACCTGCTGAGGTGGACCTTTTTTCTGGTGGACCTTTTTTCTGGTGGACCTGCTGAGGTGGACCTTTTTTCTGGTGGATCTTTTTTCTGGTGGACCTGCTGAGGTGGAACTTTCTTTAGGTGGACCTTTTTTCTGGTGGACCTGCTGAGGTTGACCTTTATTCTGGTGAACCTGCTGAGGTGGACCTTTTTTCTGGTGGACCTTTTTTCTGGTGGACCTGCTGAGGTGGACCTTTTTTCTGGTGGACATTTTTTCTGGTGGACCTGCTGAGGTGGACCTTTTTTCTGGTGGACCTTTTTTCTGGTGGACCTGCTGAGGTGGACCTTTTTTTCTGGTGGACCTTTTTTCTGGTGGACCTGCTGAGGTGGACCTGCTGAGGTGGACATTTTTTCTGGTGGACCTTTTTTCTGGTGGACCTGCTGAGGTGGACCTTTTTTCTGGTGGACCTTTTTTTCTGGTGGACCTTTTTTCTGGTGGACCTTTTTTCTGGTGGACCTTTTTTCTGGTGGACCTGCTGAGGTGGACCTTATTTCTGGTGGACCTTTTCTCTGGTGGACCTGCTGAGGTGGACCTTTTTTCTGGTGGACCTTTTTTCTGGTGGACCTGCTGAGGTGGACCTTTTTTCTGGTGGACCTTTTTTCTGGTGGACCTGCTGAGGTGGACCTTTTTTCTGGTGGACCTTTTTTCTGGTGGACCTGCTGAGGTGGACCTTTTTTCTGCTGGACCTTTTTTCTGGTGGACCTGCTGAGGTGGACCTTTTTTCTGGTGGACCTTTTTTCTGGTGGACCTGCTGAGGTGGACCTTTTTTCTGGTGGACCTTTTTTTCTGGTGGACCTGCTGAGGTGGACCTTTTTTCTGGTGGACCTTTTTTCTGGTGGACCTGCTGAGGTGGACCTTTTTTCTGGTGGACCTTTTTTCTGGTGGACCTGCTGAGGTGGACCTTTTTTCTGGTGGACCTGCTGAGGTGGACCTTTTTTCTGGTGGACCTTTTTTCTGGTGGACCAGCTGAGGTGGACCTTTTTTCTGGTGTACCTTTTTTCTGGTGGACCTGCTGAGGTGGACCTTTTTTTTCTGGTGGACCTGCTGAGGTGGACCTGCTGAGGTGGACCTTTTTTCTGGTGGAACTTTTTTTCTGGTGGACCTGCTGAGGTGGACCTTTTTTCTGGTGGACCTTTTTTCTGGTGGACCTGCTGAGGTGGACCTTTTTTCTGGTGGACCTTTTTTCTGGTGGACCTGCTGAGGTGGACCTTTTTTCTGGTGGACCTTTTCTCTGGTGGACCTGCTGAGGTGGACCTTTTTTCTGGTGGACCTTTTTTCTGGTGGACCTGCTGAGGTGGACCTTTTTTCTGGTGGACCTTTTTTCTGGTGGACCTGCTGAGGTGGACCTTTTTTCTGGTGGACCTTTTTTCTGGTGGACCTGCTGAGGTGGACCTTTTTTCTGGTGGACCTTTTTTCTGGTGGACCTGCTGAGGTGGACCTTTTTTCTGGTGGACATTTTTTCTGGTGGACCTGCTGAGGTGGACGTTTTTTCTGGTGGATCTTTTTTCTGGTGGACCTGCTGAGGTGGAACTTTCTTTAGGTGGACCTTTTTTCTGGTGGACCTGCTGAGGTTGACCTTTATTCTGGTGAACCTGCTGAGGTGGACCTTTTTTCTGGTGGACATTTTCTCTGGTGGACCTGCTGAGGTGGACCTTTTTTCTGGTGGACCTTTTTTCTGGTGGACCTGCTGAGGTGGAGCTTTTTTCTGGTGGACCTGCTGAGGTGGACCTTTTTTCTGGTGGACCTTTTTTCTGGTGGACCTGCTGAGGTGGACCTTTTTTCTGGTGGACCTTTTTTCTGGTGGACCTTTTTTCTGGTGGACCTGCTGAGGTGGACCTTTTTTTCTGGTGGACCTTTCTTCTGGTGGACCTGCTGAGGTGGACCTTTTTTCTGGTGGACCTTTTTTCTGGTGGACCTGCTGAGGTGGACCTTTTTTCTGGTGGACCTGCTGAGGTGGACCTTTTTTCTGGTGGACCTTTTTTCTGGTGGACCAGCTGAGGTGGACCTTTTTTCTGGTGTAGCTTTTTTCTGGTGGACCTGCTGAGGTGGACCTTTTTTTTCTGGTGGACCTGCTGAGGTGGACCTGCTGAGGTGGACCTTTTTTCTGGTGGAACTTTTTTTCTGGTGGACCTGCTGAGGTGGACCTTTTTTCTGGTGGACCTTTTTTCTGGTGGACCTGCTGAGGTGGACCTTTTTTCTGGTGGACCTGCTGAGGTGGACCTTTTTTCTGGTGGACCTTTTTTCTGGTGGACCTGCTGAGGTGGACCTTATTTCTGGTGGACCTTTTCTCTGGTGGACCTGCTGAGGTGGACCTTTTTTCTGGTGGACCTTTTTTCTGGTGGACCTTTTTTCTGGTGGACCTGCTGAGGTTGACCTTTTTTCTGGTGGACCTTTTTTCTGGTGGACCTGCTGATGTGGACCTTTTTTCTGGTGGAACTTTTTTCTAGTGGACCTGCTGAGGTGGACCTTTTTTCTGCTGGACCTTTTTTCTGGTGGACCTGCTGAGGTTGACCTTTTTTCTGGTGGACCTTTTTTCTGGTGGACCTGCTGAGGTGGACCTTTTTTCTGGTGGACCTTTTTTCTGGTGGACCTGCTGAGGTGGACCTTTTTTCTGGTGGACCTTTTTTCTGGTGGACCTGCTGAGGTGGACCTTTTTTCTGGTGGACCTTTTTTCTGGTGGACCTGCTGAGGTGGACCTTTTTTCTGGTGGATCTTTTTTCTGGTGGACCTGCTGAGGTGGAACTTTCTTTAGGTGGACCTTTTTTCTGGTGGACCTGCTGAGGTTGACCTTTATTCTGGTGAACCTGCTGAGGTGGACCTTTTTTCTGGTGGACCTTTTTTCTGGTGGACCTGCTGAGGTGGACCTTTTTTCTGGTGGACATTTTTTCTGGTGGACCTGCTGAGGTGGACCTTTTTTCTGGTGGACCTTTTTTCTGGTGGACCTGCTGAGGTGGACCTTTTTTTCTGGTGGACCTTTTTTCTGGTGGACCTGCTGAGGTGGACCTGCTGAGGTGGACATTTTTTCTGGTGGACCTTTTTTCTGATGGACCTGCTGAGGTGGACCTTTTTTCTGGTGGACCTTTTTTTCTGGTGGACCTGCTGAGGTGGACCTTTTTTCTGGTGGACCTTTTTTCTGGTGGACCTGCTGAGGTGGACCTTATTTCTGGTGGACCTTTTCTCTGGTGGACCTGCTGAGGTGGACCTTTTTTCTGGTGGACCTTTTTTCTGGTGGACCTGCTGAGGTGGACCTTTTTTCTGGTGGACCTTTTTTCTGGTGGACCTGCTGAGGTGGACCTTTTTTCTGGTGGACCTTTTTTCTGGTGGACCTGCTGAGGTGGACCTTTTTTCTGGTGGACCTTTTTTCTGGTGGACCTGCTGAGGTTGACCTTTTTTCTGGTGGACCTTTTTTCTGGTGGACCTGCTGAGGTGGACCTTTTTTCTGGTGGACCTTTTTTTCTGGTGGACCTGCTGAGGTGGACCTTTTTTCTGGTGGACCTTTTTTCTGGTGGACCTGCTGAGGTGGACCTTTTTTCTGGTGGACCTTTTTTCTGGTGGACCTGCTGAGGTGGACCTTTTTTCTGGTGGACCTGCTGAGGTGGACCTTTTTTCTGGTGGACCTTTTTTCTGGTGGACCAGCTGAGGTGGACCTTTTTTCTGGTGTACCTTTTTTCTGGTGGACCTGCTGAGGTGGACCTTTTTTTTCTGGTGGACCTGCTGAGGTGGACCTGCTGAGGTGGACCTTTTTTCTGGTGGAACTTTTTTTCTGGTGGACCTGCTGAGGTGGACCTTTTTTCTGGTGGACCTTTTTTCTGGTGGACCTGCTGAGGTGGACCTTTTTTCTGGTGGACCTTTTTTCTGGTGGACCTGCTGAGGTGGACCTTTTTTCTGGTGGACCTTTTCTCTGGTGGACCTGCTGAGGTGGACCTTTTTTCTGGTGGACCTTTTTTCTGGTGGACCTGCTGAGGTGGACCTTTTTTCTGGTGGACCTTTTTTCTGGTGGACCTGCTGAGGTGGACCTTTTTTCTGGTGGACCTTTTTTCTGGTGGACCTGCTGAGGTGGACCTTTTTTCTGGTGGACCTTTTTTCTGGTGGACCTGCTGAGGTGGACCTTTTTTCTGGTGGACCTTTTTTCTGGTGGACCTTTTCTCTGGTGGACCTTTTTTCTGGTGGACCTTTTTTCTGGTGGACCTGCTGAGGTGGACCTTTTTTCTGGTGGACCTTTTTTCTGGTGGACCTGCTGAGGTGGACCTTTTTTCTGGTGGACCTTTTTTCTGGTGGACCTTTTTTCTGGTGGACCTGCTGAGGTGGACCTTTTTTCTGGTGGACCTTTCTTCTGGTGGACCTGCTGAGGTGGACCTTTTTTCTGGTGGACCTTTTTTCTGGTGGACCTGCTGAGGTGGACCTTTTTTCTGGTGGACCTTTTTTCTGGTGGACCTGCTGAGGTGGACCTTTTTTCTGGTGGACCTTTTTTCTGGTGGACCAGCTGAGGTGGACCTTTTTTCTGGTGTACCTTTTTTCTGGTGGACCTGCTGAGGTGGACCTTTTTTTTCTGGTGGACCTGCTGAGGTGGACCTGCTGAGGTGGACCTTTTTTCTGGTGGAACTTTTTTCTGGTGGACCTGCTCAGGTGGACCTTTTTTCTGGTGGACCTTTTTTCTGGTGGACCTGCTGAGGTGGACCTTTTTTCTGGTGGACCTTTTTTCTGGTGGACCTGCTGAGGTGGACCTTATTTCTGGTGGACCTTTTCTCTGGTGGACCTGCTGAGGTGGACCTTTTTTCTGGTGGACCTTTTTTCTGGTGGACCTTTTTTCTGGTGGACCTGCTGAGGTGGACCTTTTTTCTGGTGGACCTTTTTTCTGGTGGACCTGCTGAGGTGGACCTTTTTTCTGGTGGACCTTTTTTCTGGTGGACCTGCTGAGGTGGACCTTTTTTCTGCTGGAACTTTTTTCTGGTGGACCTGCTGAGGTTGACCTTTTTTCTGGTGGACCTTTTTTCTGGTGGACCTGCTGAGGTGGACCTTTTTTCTGGTGGACCTTTTTTCTGGTGGACCTGCTGAGGTGGACCTTTTTTCTGGTGGACCTTTTTTCTGGTGGACCTGCTGAGGTGGACCTTTTTTCTGGTGGACATTTTTTCTGGTGGACCTGCTGAGGTGGACGTTTTTTCTGGTGGATCTTTTTTTCTGGTGGACCTGCTGAGGTGGAACTTTCTTTAGGTGGACCTTTTTTCTGGTGGACCTGCTGAGGTTGACCTTTATTCTGGTGAACCTGCTGAGGTGGACCTTTTTTCTGGTGGACATTTTCTCTGGTGGACCTGCTGAGGTGGACCTTTTTTCTGGTGGACCTTTTTTCTGGTGGACCTGCTGAGGTGGACCTTTTTTCTGGTGGACCTTTTTTCTGGTGGACCTGCTGAGGTGGACCTTTTTTTTCTGGTGGACCTTTTTTCTGGTGGACCTGCTGAGGTGGAGCTTTTTTCTGGTGGACCTGCTGAGGTGGACCTTTTTTCTGGTGGACCTTTTTTCTGGTGGACCTGCTGAGGTGGACCTTTTTTCTGGTGGACCTTTTTTCTGGTGGACCTTTTTTCTGGTGGACCTGCTGAGGTGGACCTTTTTTTCTGGTGGACCTTTCTTCTGGTGGACCTGCTGAGGTGGACCTTTTTTCTGGTGGACCTTTTTTCTGGTGGACCTGCTGAGGTGGACCTTTTTTCTGGTGGACCTGCTGAGGTGGACCTTTTTTCTGGTGGACCTTTTTTCTGGTGGACCAGCTGAGGTGGACCTTTTTTCTGGTGTACCTTTTTTCTGGTGGACCTGCTGAGGTGGACCTTTTTTTTCTGGTGGACCTGCTGAGGTGGACCTGCTGAGGTGGACCTTTTTTCTGGTGGAACTTTTTTTCTGGTGGACCTGCTGAGGTGGACCTTTTTTCTGGTGGACCTTTTTTCTGGTGGACCTGCTGAGGTGGACCTTTTTTCTGGTGGACCTGCTGAGGTGGACCTTTTTTCTGGTGGACCTTTTTTCTGGTGGACCTGCTGAGGTGGACCTTATTTCTGGTGGACCTTTTCTCTGGTGGACCTGCTGAGGTGGACCTTTTTTCTGGTGGACCTTTTTTCTGGTGGACCTTTTTTCTGGTGGACCTGCTGAGGTTGACCTTTTTTCTGGTGGACCTTTTTTCTGGTGGACCTGCTGAGGTGGACCTTTTTTCTGGTGGAACTTTTTTCTAGTGGACCTGCTGAGGTGGACCTTTTTTCTGCTGGACCTTTTTTCTGGTGGACCTGCTGAGGTTGACCTTTTTTCTGGTGGACCTTTTTTCTGGTGGACCTGCTGAGGTGGACCTTTTTTCTGGTGGACCTTTTTTCTGGTGGACCTGCTGAGGTGGACCTTTTTTCTGGTGGACCTTTTTTCTGGTGGACCTGCTGAGGTGGACCTTTTTTCTGGTGGACCTTTTTTCTGGTGGACCTGCTGAGGTGGACCTTTTTTCTGGTGGATCTTTTTTCTGGTGGACCTGCTGAGGTGGAACTTTCTTTAGGTGGACCTTTTTTCTGGTGGACCTGCTGAGGTTGACCTTTATTCTGGTGAACCTGCTGAGGTGGACCTTTTTTCTGGTGGACCTTTTTTCTGGTGGACCTGCTGAGGTGGACCTTTTTTCTGGTGGACATTTTTTCTGGTGGACCTGCTGAGGTGGACCTTTTTTCTGGTGGACCTTTTTTCTGGTGGACCTGCTGAGGTGGACCTTTTTTTCTGGTGGACCTTTTTTCTGGTGGACCTGCTGAGGTGGACCTGCTGAGGTGGACATTTTTTCTGGTGGACCTTTTTTCTGGTGGACCTGCTGAGGTGGACCTTTTTTCTGGTGGACCTTTTTTTCTGGTGGACCTGCTGAGGTGGACCTTTTTTCTGGTGGACCTTTTTTCTGGTGGACCTGCTGAGGTGGACCTTATTTCTGGTGGACCTTTTCTCTGGTGGACCTGCTGAGGTGGACCTTTTTTCTGGTGGACCTTTTTTCTGGTGGACCTGCTGAGGTGGACCTTTTTTCTGGTGGACCTTTTTTCTGGTGGACCTGCTGAGGTGGACCTTTTTTCTGGTGGACCTTTTTTCTGGTGGACCTGCTGAGGTGGACCTTTTTTCTGCTGGACCTTTTTTCTGGTGGACCTGCTGAGGTTGACCTTTTTTCTGGTGGACCTTTTTTCTGGTGGACCTGCTGAGGTGGACCTTTTTTCTGGTGGACCTTTTTTTCTGGTGGACCTGCTGAGGTGGACCTTTTTTCTGGTGGACCTTTTTTCTGGTGGACCTGCTGAGGTGGACCTTTTTTCTGGTGGACCTTTTTTCTGGTGGACCTGCTGAGGTGGACCTTTTTTCTGGTGGACCTTTTTTCTGGTGGACCAGCTGAGGTGGACCTTTTTTCTGGTGTACCTTTTTTCTGGTGGACCTGCTGAGGTGGACCTTTTTTTTCTGGTGGACCTGCTGAGGTGGACCTGCTGAGGTGGACCTTTTTTCTGGTGGAACTTTTTTTCTGGTGGACCTGCTGAGGTGGACCTTTTTTCTGGTGGACCTTTTTTCTGGTGGACCTGCTGAGGTGGACCTTTTTTCTGGTGGACCTTTTTTCTGGTGGACCTGCTGAGGTGGACCTTATTTCTGGTGGACCTTTTCTCTGGTGGACCTGCTGAGGTGGACCTTTTTTCTGGTGGACCTTTTTTCTGGTGGACCTTTTTTCTGGTGGACCTGCTGAGGTTGACCTTTTTTCTGGTGGACCTTTTTTCTGGTGGACCTGCTGAGGTGGACCTTTTTTCTGGTGGAACTTTTTTCTAGTGGACCTGCTGAGGTGGACCTTTTTTCTGCTGGACCTTTTTTCTGGTGGACCTGCTGAGGTTGACCTTTTTTCTGGTGGACCTTTTTTCTGGTGGACCTGCTGAGGTGGACCTTTTTTCTGGTGGACCTTTTTTCTGGTGGACCTGCTGAGGTGGACCTTTTTTCTGGTGGACCTTTTTTCTGGTGGACCTGCTGAGGTGGACCTTTTTTCTGGTGGACCTTTTTTCTGGTGGACCTGCTGAGGTGGACCTTTTTTCTGGTGGATCTTTTTTCTGGTGGACCTGCTGAGGTGGAACTTTCTTTAGGTGGACCTTTTTTCTGGTGGACCTGCTGAGGTTGACCTTTATTCTGGTGAACCTGCTGAGGTGGACCTTTTTTCTGGTGGACCTTTTTTCTGGTGGACCTGCTGAGGTGGACCTTTTTTCTGGTGGACATTTTTTCTGGTGGACCTGCTGAGGTGGAACTTTTTTCTGGTGGACCTTTTTTCTGGTGGACCTGCTGAGGTGGACCTTTTTTTCTGGTGGACCTTTTTTCTGGTGGACCTGCTGAGGTGGACCTGCTGAGGTGGACATTTTTTCTGGTGGACCTTTTTTCTGGTGGACCTGCTGAGGTGGACCTTTTTTCTGGTGGACCTTTTTTTTGGTGGACCTGCTGAGGTGGACCTTTTTTCTGGTGGACCTTTTTTCTGGTGGACCTGCTGAGGTGGACCTTTTTTCTGGTGGACATTTTCTCTGGTGGACCTTTTTTCTGGTGGACCTTTTTTCTGGTGGACCTGCTGAGGTGGACCTTTTTTCTGGTGGACCTTTTTTCTGGTGGACCTTTTTTCTGGTGGACCTGCTGACGTGGACCTTTTTTCTGGTGGACCTTTTTTTCTGGTGGACCTGCTGAGGTGGACCTTTTTTCTGGTGTACCTTTTTTCTGGAGGACCTGCTGAGGTGGACCTTTTTTCTGGTGGACCTTTTTTCTGGTGGACCTGCTTAGGTGAACCTTTTTTCTGGTGGACCTTTTTTCTGGTGGACCTGCTGAGGTGGACCTTTTTTCTGGTGGACCTTTTTTCTGGAGGACCTGCTGAGGTGGACCTTTTTTCTGGTGGACGTTTTTTCTGGTGGACCTCCTGAGGTGGACCTTTTTTCTGGTGGACCTTTTTTCTGGTGGACCTGCTGAGGTGGACCTTTTTTCTGGTGGACCTTTTTTCTGGTGGACCTGCTGAGGTGGACCTTTTTTCTGCTGGACCTTTTTTCTGGTGGATCTGCTGAGGTGGACCTTTTTTCTGGTGGACCTTTTTTCTGGTGGACCTGCTGAGGTGGACCTTTTTTCTGGTGGACCTTTTTTCTGGTGGACCTGCTGAGGTGGACCTTTTTTCTGGTGGACCTTTTTTCTGGTGGACCTGCTGAGGTGGACCTTTTTTCTGGTGGACCTTTTTTCTGGTGGACCTGCTGAGGTGGACCTTTTTTCTGGTGGACCTGCGTAGGTGGACCTGCTGAGGTGGACCTTTTTTCTGGTGGACCTTTTTTCTGGTGGACCTGCTGAGGTGGACCTTTTTTCTGGTGGACCTTTTTTTCTGGTGGACCTGCTGAGGTGGACCTTTTTTCTGGTGGACCTTTTCTCTGGTGGACCTTTTTTCTGGTGGACCTTTTTTCTGGTGGACCTGCTGAGGTGGACCTTTTTTCTGGTGGACATTTTTTCTGGTGGACCTGCTGAGGTGGACCTTCTTTCTGGTGGACCTTTTCTCTGGTGGACCTTTTTTCTGGTTGACCTTTTTTCTGGTGGACCTGCTGAGGTGGACCTTTTTTCTGGTGGACCTTTCTTCTGGTGGACCTGCTGAGGTGGACCTTTTTTCTGGTGGACCTTTTTTCTGGTGGACCTGCTGAGGTGGACCTTTTTTCTGGTGTAACTTTTTTCTGGTGGACCTGCTGAGGTGGACCTGCTGAGGTGGACCTTTTTTCTGGTGGAACTTTTTTCTGGTGGACCTGCTCAGGTGGACCTTTTTTCTGGTGGACCTTTTTTCTGGTGGACCTGCTGAGGTGGACCTTTTTTCTGGTGGACCTTTTTTCTGGTGGACCTGCTGAGGTGGACCTTATTTCTGGTGGACCTTTTCTCTGGTGGACCTGCTGAGGTGGACCTTTTTTCTGGTGGACCTTTTTTCTGGTGGACCTTTTTTCTGGTGGACCTGCTGAGGTGGACCTTTTTTCTGGTGGACCTTTTTTCTGGTGGACCTGCTGAGGTGGACCTTTTTTCTGGTGGACCTTTTTTCTGGTGGACCTGCTGAGGTGGACCTTTTTTCTGCTGGACCTTTTTTCTGGTGGACCTGCTGAGGTTGACCTTTTTTCTGGTGGACCTTTTTTCTGGTGGACCTGCTGAGGTGGACCTTTTTTCTGGTGGACCTTTTTTCTGGTGGACCTGCTGAGGTTGACCTTTATTCTGGTGAACCTGCTGAGGTGGACCTTTTTTCTGGTGGACCTTTTTTCTGGTGGACCTGCTGAGGTGGACCTTTTTTCTGGTGGACCTTTTTTCTGGTGGATCTGCTGAGGTGTACCTTTTTTCTGGTGGACCTTTTTTCTGGTGGACCTGCTGAGGTGGACCTTTTTTTCTGGTGGACCTTTTTTTCTGGTGGACCTGCTGACGTGGACCTGCTGAGGTGGACCTTTTTTCTGGTGGACCTTTTTTCTGGTGGACCTGCTGAGGTGGACCTTTTTTCTGGTGGACCTTTTTTCTGGTGGACCTGCTGAGGTGGACCTTTTTTCTGGTGGACCTTTTTTCTGGTGGACCTGCTGAGGTGGACCTTTTTTCTGGTGGACCTTTTTTCTGGTGGACCTTTTTTCTGGTGGACCTGCTGAGGTGGACCTTTTTTCTGGTGGACCTTTTTTCTGGTGGACCTCCTGAGGTGGACCTTTTTTCTGGTGGACCTTTTTTTCTGGTGGACCTGCTGAGGTGGACCTTTTTTCTGGTGGACCTTTTTTCTGGAGGACCTGCTGAGGTGGACCTTTTTTCTGGTGGACCTTATTTCTGGTAGACCTGCTGAGGTGTACCTTTTTTCTGGTGGACCTGCTGAGGTGGACCTGCTGAGGTGGACCTTTTTTCTGGTGGACCTTTTTTCTGGTGGACCTGCTGAGGTGGACCTTTTTTCTGGTGGACCTTTTTTCTGGTGGACCTGCTGAGGTGGACCTTTTTTCTGGTGGACCTGCTGAGGTGGACCTTTTTTCTGGTGGACCTTTTTTCTGGTGGACCTGCTGATGTGGACCTTTTTTCTGGTGGACCTTTTTTCTGGTGGACCTGCTGAGGTGGACCTTTTTTCTGGTGGACCTTTTTTCTGGTGGACCTGCTGAGGTGGACCTTTTTTCTGGTGGACCTTTTCTCTGGTGGACCTTTTTTCTGGTGGACCTTTTTTCTGGTGGACCTGCTGAGGTGGACCTTTTTTCTGGTGGACATTTTTTCTGGTGGACCTGCTGAGGTGGACCTTTTTTCTGGTGGACCTTTTCTCTGGTGGACCCTTTTTCTGGTGGACCTTTTTTCTGGTGGACCTGCTGAGGTGGACCTTTTTTCTGGTGGACCTTTTTTCTGGTGGACCTTTTTTCTGGTGGACCTGCTGAGGTGGACCTGCTGAGGTGGACCTTTTTTCTGGTGGACCAGCTGAGGTGGACCTTTTTTCTGGTGGACCTTTTTTCTGGTGGACCTGCTGAGGTGGACCTTTTTTTCTGGTGGACCTGCTGAGGTGGATCTGCTGAGGTGGACCTTTTTTCTGGTGGAACTTTTTTCTGGTGGACCTGCTGAGGTGGAACTTTTTTCTGGTGGACCTTTTTTCTGGTGGACCTGCTGAGGTGGACCTTTTTTCTGGTGGACCTGCTGAGGTGGACCTGCTGATGTGGACCTTTTTTTCTGGTGGACCTGCTGAGGTGCACCTTTTTTTCTGGTGGAGCTGCTGAGGTGGACCTTTTTTCTGGTGGACCTTTTTACTGGTGGAACTGCTGAGGTGGACCTTTTTTCTGGTGGACCTTTTTTCTGGTGGACCTGCTGAGGTGGACCTTTTTTCTGGTGGACCTTTTTTCTGGTGGACCTGCTGAGGTGGACCTTTTTTCTGGTGGACCTTTTCTCTGGTGGACCTTTTTTCTGGTGGACCTTTTTTCTGGTGGACCTGCTGAGCTGGACCTTTTTTCTGGTGGACCTTTTCTCTGGTGGACCTTTTTTCTGGTGGACCTGCTGAGGTGGACCTTTTTTCTGGTGGACCTTTTTTCTGGTGGACCTGCTGAGGTGGACCTTTTTTCTGGTGGACCTTTTTTCTGGTGGACCTGCTGAGGTGGACCTTTTTTCTGGTGGATCTTTTTTCTGGTGGACCTGCTGAGGTGGAACTTTCTTTAGGTGGACCTTTTTTCTGGTGGACCTGCTGAGGTTGACCTTTATTCTGGTGAACCTGCTGAGGTGGACCTTTTTTCTGGTGGACCTTTTTTCTGGTGGACCTGCTGAGGTGGACCTTTTTTCTGGTGGACATTTTTTCTGGTGGACCTGCTGAGGTGGAACTTTTTTCTGGTGGACCTTTTTTCTGGTGGACCTGCTGAGGTGGACCTTTTTTTCTGGTGGACCTTTTTTCTGGTGGACCTGCTGAGGTGGACCTGCTGAGGTGGACATTTTTTCTGGTGGACCTTTTTTCTGGTGGACCTGCTGAGGTGGACCTTTTTTCTGGTGGACCTTTTTTTTGGTGGACCTGCTGAGGTGGACCTTTTTTCTGGTGGACCTTTTTTCTGGTGGACCTGCTGAGGTGGACCTTTTTTCTGGTGGACCTTTTCTCTGGTGGACCTTTTTTCTGGTGGACCTTTTTTCTGGTGGACCTGCTGAGGTGGACCTTTTTTCTGGTGGACCTTTTTTCTGGTGGATTTTTTTTCTGGTGGACCTGCTGACGTGGACCTTTTTTCTGGTGGACCTTTTTTTCTGGTGGACCTGCTGAGGTGGACCTTTTTTCTGGTGTACCTTTTTTCTGGAGGACCTGCTGAGGTGGACCTTTTTTCTGGTGGACCTTTTTTCTGGTGGACCTGCTTAGGTGAACCTTTTTTCTGGTGGACCTTTTTTCTGGTGGACCTGCTGAGGTGGACCTTTTTTCTGGTGGACCTTTTTTCTGGAGGACCTGCTGAGGTGGACCTTTTTTCTGGTGGACGTTTTTTCTGGTGGACCTCCTGAGGTGGACCTTTTTTCTGGTGGACCTTTTTTCTGGTGGACCTGCTGAGGTGGACCTTTTTTCTGGTGGACCTTTTTTCTGGTGGACCTGCTGAGGTGGACCTTTTTTCTGCTGGACCTTTTTTCTGGTGGATCTGCTGAGGTGGACCTTTTTTCTGGTGGACCTTTTTTCTGGTGGACCTGCTGAGGTGGACCTTTTTTCTGGTGGACCTTTTTTCTGGTGGACCTGCTGAGGTGGACCTTTTTTCTGGTGGACCTTTTTTCTGGTGGACCTGCTGAGGTGGACCTTTTTTCTGGTGGACCTTTTTTCTGGTGGACCTGCTGAGGTGGACCTTTTTTCTGGTGGACCTGCGTAGGTGGACCTGCTGAGGTGGACCTTTTTTCTGGTGGACCTTTTTTCTGGTGGACCTGCTGAGGTGGACCTTTTTTCTGGTGGACCTTTTTTTCTGGTGGACCTGCTGAGGTGGACCTTTTTTCTGGTGGACCTTTTCTCTGGTGGACCTTTTTTCTGGTGGACCTTTTTTCTGGTGGACCTGCTGAGGTGGACCTTTTTTCTGGTGGACATTTTTTCTGGTGGACCTGCTGAGGTGGACCTTCTTTCTGGTGGACCTTTTCTCTGGTGGACCTTTTTTCTGGTTGACCTTTTTTCTGGTGGACCTGCTGAGGTGGACCTTTTTTCTGGTGGACCTTTCTTCTGGTGGACCTGCTGAGGTGGACCTTTTTTCTGGTGGACCTTTTTTCTGGTGGACCTGCTGAGGTGGACCTTTTTTCTGGTGTAACTTTTTTCTGGTGGACCTGCTGAGGTGGACCTGCTGAGGTGGACCTTTTTTCTGGTGGAACTTTTTTCTGGTGGACCTGCTCAGGTGGACCTTTTTTCTGGTGGACCTTTTTTCTGGTGGACCTGCTGAGGTGGACCTTTTTTCTGGTGGACCTTTTTTCTGGTGGACCTGCTGAGGTGGACCTTATTTCTGGTGGACCTTTTCTCTGGTGGACCTGCTGAGGTGGACCTTTTTTCTGGTGGACCTTTTTTCTGGTGGACCTTTTTTCTGGTGGACCTGCTGAGGTGGACCTTTTTTCTGGTGGACCTTTTTTCTGGTGGACCTGCTGAGGTGGACCTTTTTTCTGGTGGACCTTTTTTCTGGTGGACCTGCTGAGGTGGACCTTTTTTCTGCTGGACCTTTTTTCTGGTGGACCTGCTGAGGTTGACCTTTTTTCTGGTGGACCTTTTTTCTGGTGGACCTGCTGAGGTGGACCTTTTTTCTGGTGGACCTTTTTTCTGGTGGACCTGCTGAGGTTGACCTTTATTCTGGTGAACCTGCTGAGGTGGACCTTTTTTCTGGTGGACCTTTTTTCTGGTGGACCTGCTGAGGTGGACCTTTTTTCTGGTGGACCTTTTTTCTGGTGGATCTGCTGAGGTGTACCTTTTTTCTGGTGGACCTTTTTTCTGGTGGACCTGCTGAGGTGGACCTTTTTTTCTGGTGGACCTTTTTTTCTGGTGGACCTGCTGACGTGGACCTGCTGAGGTGGACCTTTTTTCTGGTGGACCTTTTTTCTGGTGGACCTGCTGAGGTGGACCTTTTTTCTGGTGGACCTTTTTTCTGGTGGACCTGCTGAGGTGGACCTTTTTTCTGGTGGACCTTTTTTCTGGTGGACCTGCTGAGGTGGACCTTTTTTCTGGTGGACCTTTTTTCTGGTGGACCTGCTGAGGTGGACCTTTTTTCTGGTGGACCTTTTTTCTGGTGGACCTGCTGAGGTGGACCTTTTTTCTGGTGGACCTGCTGAGGTGGACCTTTTTTCTGGTGGACCTTTTTTCTGGTGGACCTGCTGATGTGGACCTTTTTTCTGGTGGACCTTTTTTCTGGTGGACCTGCTGAGGTGGACCTTTTTTCTGGTGGACCTTTTTTCTGGTGGACCTGCTGAGGTGGACCTTTTTTCTGGTGGACCTTTTCTCTGGTGGACCTTTTTTCTGGTGGACCTTTTTTCTGGTGGACCTGCTGAGGTGGACCTTTTTTCTGGTGGACATTTTTTCTGGTGGACCTGCTGAGGTGGACCTTTTTTCTGGTGGACCTTTTCTCTGGTGGACCCTTTTTCTGGTGGACCTTTTTTCTGGTGGACCTGCTGAGGTGGACCTTTTTTCTGGTGGACCTTTTCTCTGGTGGACCTTTTTTCTGGTGGACCTTTTTTCTGGTGGACCTGCTGAGGTGGACCTTTTTTCTGGTGGACCTTTTTTCTGGTGGATTTTTTTTCTGGTGGACCTGCTGACGTGGACCTTTTTTCTGGTGGACCTTTTTTTTCTGGTGGACCTGCTGAGGTGGACCTTTTTTCTGGTGTACCTTTTTTCTGGAGGACCTGCTGAGGTGGACCTTTTTTCTGGTGGACCTTTTTTCTGGTGGACCTGCTTAGGTGAACCTTTTTTCTGGTGGACCTTTTTTCTGGTGGACCTGCTGAGGTGGACCTTTTTTCTGGTGGACCTTTTTTCTGGAGGACCTGCTGAGGTGGACCTTTTTTCTGGTGGACGTTTTTTCTGGTGGACCTCCTGAGGTGGACCTTTTTTCTGGTGGACCTTTTTTCTGGTGGACCTGCTGAGGTGGACCTTTTTTCTGGTGGACCTTTTTTCTGGTGGACCTGCTGAGGTGGACCTTTTTTCTGCTGGACCTTTTTTCTGGTGGATCTGCTGAGGTGGACCTTTTTTCTGGTGGACCTTTTTTCTGGTGGACCTGCTGAGGTGGACCTTTTTTCTGGTGGACCTTTTTTCTGGTGGACCTGCTGAGGTGGACCTTTTTTCTGGTGGACCTTTTTTCTGGTGGACCTGCTGAGGTGGACCTTTTTTCTGGTGGACCTTTTTTCTGGTGGACCTGCTGAGGTGGACCTTTTTTCTGGTGGACCTGCGTAGGTGGACCTGCTGAGGTGGACCTTTTTTCTGGTGGACCTTTTTTCTGGTGGACCTGCTGAGGTGGACCTTTTTTCTGGTGGACCTTTTTTTCTGGTGGACCTGCTGAGGTGGACCTTTTTTCTGGTGGACCTTTTCTCTGGTGGACCTTTTTTCTGGTGGACCTTTTTTCTGGTGGACCTGCTGAGGTGGACCTTTTTTCTGGTGGACATTTTTTCTGGTGGACCTGCTGAGGTGGACCTTCTTTCTGGTGGACCTTTTCTCTGGTGGACCTTTTTTCTGGTTGACCTTTTTTCTGGTGGACCTGCTGAGGTGGACCTTTTTTCTGGTGGACCTTTCTTCTGGTGGACCTGCTGAGGTGGACCTTTTTTCTGGTGGACCTTTTTTCTGGTGGACCTGCTGAGGTGGACCTTTTTTCTGGTGTAACTTTTTTCTGGTGGACCTGCTGAGGTGGACCTGCTGAGGTGGACCTTTTTTCTGGTGGAACTTTTTTCTGGTGGACCTGCTCAGGTGGACCTTTTTTCTGGTGGACCTTTTTTCTGGTGGACCTGCTGAGGTGGACCTTTTTTCTGGTGGACCTTTTTTCTGGTGGACCTGCTGAGGTGGACCTTATTTCTGGTGGACCTTTTCTCTGGTGGACCTGCTGAGGTGGACCTTTTTTCTGGTGGACCTTTTTTCTGGTGGACCTTTTTTCTGGTGGACCTGCTGAGGTGGACCTTTTTTCTGGTGGACCTTTTTTCTGGTGGACCTGCTGAGGTGGACCTTTTTTCTGGTGGACCTTTTTTCTGGTGGACCTGCTGAGGTGGACCTTTTTTCTGCTGGACCTTTTTTCTGGTGGACCTGCTGAGGTTGACCTTTTTTCTGGTGGACCTTTTTTCTGGTGGACCTGCTGAGGTGGACCTTTTTTCTGGTGGACCTTTTTTCTGGTGGACCTGCTGAGGTTGACCTTTATTCTGGTGAACCTGCTGAGGTGGACCTTTTTTCTGGTGGACCTTTTTTCTGGTGGACCTGCTGAGGTGGACCTTTTTTCTGGTGGACCTTTTTTCTGGTGGATCTGCTGAGGTGTACCTTTTTTCTGGTGGACCTTTTTTCTGGTGGACCTGCTGAGGTGGACCTTTTTTTCTGGTGGACCTTTTTTTCTGGTGGACCTGCTGACGTGGACCTGCTGAGGTGGACCTTTTTTCTGGTGGACCTTTTTTCTGGTGGACCTGCTGAGGTGGACCTTTTTTCTGGTGGACCTTTTTTCTGGTGGACCTGCTGAGGTGGACCTTTTTTCTGGTGGACCTTTTTTCTGGTGGACCTGCTGAGGTGGACCTTTTTTCTGGTGGACCTTTTTTCTGGTGGACCTGCTGAGGTGGACCTTTTTTCTGGTGGACCTTTTTTCTGGTGGACCTGCTGAGGTGGACCTTTTTTCTGGTGGACCTGCTGAGGTGGACCTTTTTTCTGGTGGACCTTTTTTCTGGTGGACCTGCTGATGTGGACCTTTTTTCTGGTGGACCTTTTTTCTGGTGGACCTGCTGAGGTGGACCTTTTTTCTGGTGGACCTTTTTTCTGGTGGACCTGCTGAGGTGGACCTTTTTTCTGGTGGACCTTTTCTCTGGTGGACCTTTTTTCTGGTGGACCTTTTTTCTGGTGGACCTGCTGAGGTGGACCTTTTTTCTGGTGGACATTTTTTCTGGTGGACCTGCTGAGGTGGACCTTTTTTCTGGTGGACCTTTTCTCTGGTGGACCCTTTTTCTGGTGGACCTTTTTTCTGGTGGACCTGCTGAGGTGGACCTTTTTTCTGGTGGACCTTTTTTCTGGTGGACCTTTTTTCTGGTGGACCTGCTGAGGTGGACCTGCTGAGGTGGACCTTTTTTCTGGTGGACCAGCTGAGGTGGACCTTTTTTCTGGTGGACCTTTTTTCTGGTGGACCTGCTGAGGTGGACCTTTTTTTCTGGTGGACCTGCTGAGGTGGACCTGCTGAGGTGGACCTTTTTTCTGGTGGAACTTTTTTCTGGTGGACCTGCTGAGGTGGAACTTTTTTCTGGTGGACCTTTTTTCTGGTGGACCTGCTGAGGTGGACCTTTTTTCTGGTGGACCTGCTGAGGTGGACCTGCTGAGGTGGACCTTTTTTTCTGGTGGACCTGCTGAGGTGCACCTTTTTTTCTGGTGGAGCTGCTGAGGTGGACCTTATTTCTGGTGGACTTTTTACTGGTGGACCTGCTGAGCTGGACCTTTTTTCTGGTGGACCTTTTTTCTGGTGGACCTGCTGAGGTGGACCTTTTTTCTGGTGGACCTTTTTCTGGTGGACCTGCTGAGGTGGACCTTATTTCTGGTGGACCTTTTCTCTGGTGGACCTGCTGAGGTGGACCTTTTTTCTGGTGGACCTTTTTTCTGGTGGACCTTTTTTCTGGTGGACCTGCTGAGGTGGACCTTATTTCTGGTGGACCTTTTCTCTGGTGGACCTGCTGAGGTGGACCTTTTTTCTGGTGGACCTTTTTTCTGGTGGAACTTTTTTCTGGTGGACCTGCTGAGGTGGACCCTTTTTCTGGTGGACCTTTTTTCTGGTGGACCTGCTGAGGTGGACCTTTTTTCTGGTGGACCTTTTTTCTGGTAGACCTGCTGAGGTGGACCTTTTTTCTGGTGGACCTTTTTTCTGGTGGACCTGCTGAGGTGGACCTTTTTTCTGGTGGACCTTTTCTCTGGTGGACCTTTTTTCTGGTGGACCTTTTTTCTGGTGGACCTGCTGAGGTGGACCTTTTTTCTGGTGGACATTTTTTCTGGTGGACCTGCTGAGGTGGACCTTTTTTCTGGTGGACCTTTTCTCTGGTGGACCTTTTTTCTGGTGGACCTTTTTTCTGGTGGACCTGCTGATGTGGACCTTTTTTCTGGTGGACCTTTTTTCTGGTGGACCTTTTTTCTGGTGGACCTGCTGAGGTGGACCTTTTTTCTGGTGGACCTTTTTTCTGGTGGACCAGCTGAGGTGGACCTTTTTTCTGGTGGACCTTTTTTCTGGTGGACCTGCTGAGGTGGACCTTTTTTTCTGGTGGACCTGCTGAGGTGGACCTGCTGAGGTGGACCTTTTTTCTGGTGGAACTTTTTTCTGGTGGACCTGCTGAGGTGGAACTTTTTTCTGGTGGACCTTTTTTCTGGTGGACCTGCTGAGGTGGACCTTTTTTCTGGTGGACCTGCTGAGGTGGACCTGCTGAGGTGGACCTTTTTTTCTGGTGGACCTGCTGAGGTGCACCTTTTTTTCTGGTGGAGCTGCTGAGGTGGACCTTATTTCTGGTGGACTTTTTACTGGTGGACCTGCTGAGCTGGACCTTTTTTCTGGTGGACCTTTTTTCTGGTGGACCTGCTGAGGTGGACCTTTTTTCTGGTGGACCTTTTTCTGGTGGACCTGCTGAGGTGGACCTTATTTCTGGTGGACCTTTTCTCTGGTGGACCTGCTGAGGTGGACCTTTTTTCTGGTGGACCTTTTTTCTGGTGGACCTTTTTTCTGGTGGACCTGCTGAGGTGGACCTTATTTCTGGTGGACCTTTTCTCTGGTGGACCTGCTGAGGTGGACCTTTTTTCTGGTGGACCTTTTTTCTGGTGGAACTTTTTTCTGGTGGACCTGCTGAGGTGGACCCTTTTTCTGGTGGACCTTTTTTCTGGTGGACCTGCTGAGGTGGACCTTTTTTCTGGTGGACCTTTTTTCTGGTGGACCTGCTGAGGTGGACCTTTTTTCTGCTGGACCTTTTTTCTGGTGGACCTGCTGAGGTTGACCTTTTTTCTGGTGGACCTTTTTTCTGGTGGACCTGCTGAGGTGGACCTTTTTTCTGGTGGACCTTTTTTCTGGTGGACCTGCTGAGGTGGACCTTTTTTCTGGTGGACCTTTTTTCTGGTGGACCTGCTGAGGTGGACGTTTTTTCTGGTGGATCTTTTTTCTGCTGGACCTGCTGAGGTGGAACTTTCTTTAGGTGGACCTTTTTTCTGGTGGACCTGCTGAGGTTGACCTTTATTCTGGTGAACCTGCTGAGGTGGACCTTTTGTCTGGTGGACATTATCTCTGGTGGACCTGCTGAGGTGGACCTTTTTTCTGGTGGACCTTTTTTCTGGTGGACCTGCTGAGGTGGACCTTTTTTCTGGTGGACCTTTTTTCTGGTGGACCTGCTGAGGTGGACCTTTTTTTCTGGTGGACCTTTTTTCTGGAGGACCTGCTGAGGTGGACCTTTTTTCTGGTGGACCTTTTTTCTGGTGGACCTGCTGAGGTGGACCTTTTTTCTGGTGGACCTTTTTTCTGGTGGACCTGCTGAGGTGGACCTTTTTTCTGGTGGACCTTTTTTCTGGTGGACCTGCTGAGGTGGACCTTTTTTCTGCTGGACCTTTTTTCTGGTGGACCTGCTGAGGTGGACCTTTTTTCTGGTGGACCTTTTCTCTGGTGGACCTGCTGAGGTGGACCTTTTTTCTTGTGGACCTTTTTTCTGGTGGACCTGCTGAGGTGGACCTTTTTTCTGGTGGACCTTTTTTCTGGTGGACCTGCTGAGGTGGACCTTTTTTCTGGTGGACCTTTTTTCTGGTGGACCTGCTGAGGTGGACCTTTTTTCTGGTGGACCTGCGTAGGTGGACCTGCTGAGGTGGACCTTTTTTCTGGTGGACCTTTTTTCTGGTGGACCTGCTGAGGTGGATCTTTTTTCTGGTGGACCTTTTTTCTGGTGGACCTGCTGATGTGGACCTTTTTTCTGGTGGACCTTTTCTCTGGTGGACCTTTTTTCTGGTGGACCTTTTTTCTGGTGGACCTGCTGAGGTGGACCTTTTTTCTGGTGGACATTTTTTCTGGTGGACCTGCTGAGGTGGACCTTTTTTCTGGTGGACCTTTTCTCTGGTGGACCTTTTTTCTGGTAGACCTTTTTTCTGGTGGACCTGCTGAGGTGGACCTTTTTTCTGATGGACCTTTCTTCTGGTGGACCTGCTGAGGTGGACCTTTTTTTTCTGGTGGACCTGCTGAGGTGGACCTGCTGAGGTGGACCTTTTTTCTGGTGGAACTTTTTTCTGGTGGACCTGCTCAGGTGGACCTTTTTTCTGGTGGACCTTTTTTCTGGTGGACCTGCTGAGGTGGACCTTTTCTCTGGTGGACCTTTTTTCTGGTGGACCTGCTGAGGTGGACCTTATTTCTGGTGGACCTTTTCTCTGGTGGACCTGCTGAGGTGGACCTTTTTTCTGGTGGACCTTTTTTCTGGTGGACCTTTTTTCTGGTGGACCTGCTGAGGTGGACCTTTTTTCTGGTGGACCTTTTTTCTGGTGGACCTGCTGAGGTGGACCTTTTTTCTGGTGGACCTTTTTTCTGGTGGACCTGCTGAGGTGGACCTTTTTTCTGCTGGACCTTTTTTCTGGTGGACCTGCTGAGGTTGACCTTTTTTCTGGTGGACCTTTTTTCTGGTGGACCTGCTGAGGTGGACCTTTTTTCTGGTGGACCTTTTTTCTGGTGGACCTGCTGAGGTTGACCTTTATTCTGGTGAACCTGCTGAGGTGGACCTTTTTTCTGGTGGACATTTTCTCTGGTGGACCTGCTGAGGTGGACCTTTTTTCTGGTGGACCTGCTGAGGTGGACCTGCTGAGGTGGACCTTTTTTCTGGTGGAACTTTTTTCTGGTGGACCTGCTCAGGTGGACCTTTTTTCTGGTGGACCTTTTTTCTGGTGGACCTGCTGAGGTGGACCTTTTCTCTGGTGGACCTTTTTTCTGGTGGACCTGCTGAGGTGGACCTTATTTCTGGTGGACCTTTTCTCTGGTGGACCTGCTGAGGTGGACCTTTTTTCTGGTGGACCTTTTTTCTGGTGGACCTTTTTTCTGGTGGACCTGCTGAGGTGGACCTTTTTTCTGGTGGACCTTTTTTCTGGTGGACCTGCTGAGGTGGACCTTTTTTCTGGTGGACCTTTTTTCTGGTGGACCTGCTGAGGTGGACCTTTTTTCTGCTGGACCTTTTTTCTGGTGGACCTGCTGAGGTTGACCTTTTTTCTGGTGGACCTTTTTTCTGGTGGACCTGCTGAGGTGGACCTTTTTTCTGGTGGACCTTTTTTCTGGTGGACCTGCTGAGGTTGACCTTTATTCTGGTGAACCTGCTGAGGTGGACCTTTTTTCTGGTGGACATTTTCTCTGGTGGACCTGCTGAGGTGGACCTTTTTTCTGGTGGACCTTTTTTCTGGTGGACCTGCTGAGGTGGACCTTTTTTCTGGTGGACCTTTTTTCTGGTGGACCTGCTGAGGTGGACCTTTTTTCTGGTGGACCTTTTTTCTGGTGGACCTGCTGAGGTGGACCTTTTTTTCTGGTGGACCTTTTTTCTGGTGGACCTGCTGACGTGGACCTGCTGAGGTGGACCTTTTTTCTGGTGGACCTTTTTTCTGGTGGACCTGCTGAGGTGGACCTTTTTTTCTGGTGGACCTTTTTTCTGGTGGACCTGCTGAGGTGGACCATTTTTCTGGTGGACCTTTTTTCTGGTGGACCTGATGAGGTGGACCTTTTTTCTGGTGGACCTTTTTTCTGGTGGACCTGCTGAGGTGGACCTTTTTTCTGGTGGACCTTTTTTCTGGTGGACCTTTTTTCTGGTGGACCTGCTGAGGTGGACCTTTTTTCTGGTGGACCTTTTTTTCTGGTGGACCTGCTGAGGTGGACCTTTTTTCTGGTGGACCTTTTTTCTGGAGGACCTGCTGAGGTGGACCTTTTTTCTGGTGGACCTTTTTTTCTGGTGGACCTGCTGAGGTGGACCTTTTTTCTGGTGGACCTGCTGAGGTGGACCTGCTGAGGTGGACCTTTTTTCTGGTGGACCTTTTTTCTGGTGGACCTGCTGAGGTGGACCTTTTTTCTGGTGGACCTTTTTTCTGGTGGACCTGCTGAGGTGGACCTTTTTTCTGGTGGACCTTTTTTCTGGTGGACCTGCTGATGTGGACCTTTTTTCTGGTGGACCTTTTTTCTGGTGGACCTGCTGAGGTGGACCTTTTTTCTGGGGGACCTTTTTTCTGGTGGACCTGCTGAGGTGGACCTTTTTTCTGGTGGACCTTTTCTCTGGTGGACCTTTTCTCTGGTGGACCTTTTTTCTGGTGGACCTTTTTTCTGGTGGACCTGCTGAGGTGGACCTTTTTTCTGGTGGACATTTTTTCTGGTGGACCTGCTGAGGTGGACCTTTTTTCTGGTGGACCTTTTCTCTGGTGGACCTTTTTTCTGGTGGACCTTTTTTCTGGTGGACCTGCTGAGGTGGACCTTTTTTCTGGTGGACCTTTTTTCTGGTGGACCTGCTGAGGTGGACCTTTTTTCTGGTGGACCTTTTTTTCTGGTGGACCTGCTGAGGTGGACCTTTTTTCTGGTGGACCTTTTTTCTGGTGGACCAGCTGAGGTGGACCTTTTTTCTGGTGGACCTTTTTTCTGGTGGACCTGCTGAGGTGGACCTTTTTTTCTGGTGGACCTGCTGAGGTGGACCTGCTGAGGTGGACCTTTTTTCTGGTGGAACTTTTTTCTGGTGGACCTGCTGAGGTGGACCTTTTTTCTGGTGAACCTTTTTTCTGGTGGACCTGCTGAGGTGGACCTTTTTTCTGGTGGACCTGCTGAGGTGGACCTGCTGAGGTGGACCTTTTTTTCTGGTGGACCTGCTGAGGTGCACCTTTTTTTCTGGTGGACCTGCTGAGGTGGACCTTTTTTCTGGTGGACCTTTTTACTGGTGGACCTGCTGAGGTGGACCTTTTTTCTGGTGGACCTTTTTTCTGGTGGACCTCCTGAGGTGGACCTTTGTTCTGATGGACCTTTTTTCTGGTGGACCTCCTGAGGTGGACCTTTTTTCTGGTGGACCTTTTTTCTAACGGACCTGCTGAGGTGGACCTTTTTTTCTGGTGGACCTTTTTTCTGGTGGACCTGCTGAGGTGGACCTTTTTTCTGGTGGACCTTTTTTCTGGAGGACCTGCTGAGGTGGACCTTTTTTCTGGTGGACCTTTTTTCTGGTGGACCTGCTGAGGTGGACCTTTTTTTCTGGTGGACCTGCTGAGGTGGACCTGCTGAGGTGGACCTTTTTTCTGGTGGACCTTTTTTCTGGTGGACCTGCTGAGGTGGACCTTTTTTCTGGTGGACCTTTTTTCTGGTGGACCTGCTGAGGTGGACCTTTTTTCTGGTGGACCTCCTGAGGTGGACCTTTTTCCTGGTGGACATTTTGTCTGGTGGACCTGCTGAGGTGGACCTTTTTTCTGGTGGACCTTTTTTCTGGTGGACCTCCTGAGGTGGACCTTTTTTCTGGTGGACCTTTTTTCTGGTGGACCTGCTGAGGTGGACCTTTTTTCTGGTGGACCTTTTTTCTGGTGGACCTGCTGAGGTGGACCTTTTTTCTGGTGGACCTTTTTTCTGGTGGACCTGCTGAGGTGGACCTTTTTTCTGGTGGACCTTTTCTCTGGTGGACCTGCTGAGGTGGACCTTTTTTCTGGTGGACCTTTTTTCTGGTGGACCTGCTGAGGTGGACCTTTTTTCTGGTGGACCTTTTTTCTGGTGGACCTGCTGAGGTGGACCTTTTTTCTGGTGGACCTGCTGAGGTGGACCTTTTTTCTGGTGGACATTTTTTCTGGTGGACCTGCTGAGGTGGACCTTTTTTCTGGTGGACCTTTTCTCTGGTGGACCTTTTTTCTGGTGGACCTTTTTTCTGGTGGACCTGCTGAGGTGGACCTTTTTTCTGGTGGACCTTTCTTCTGGTGGACCTGCTGAGGTGGACCTTTTTTCTGGTGGACCTTTTTTCTGGTGGACCTGCTGAGGTGGACCTTTTTTCTGGTGGACCTTTTTTCTGGTGGACCTGCTGAGGTGGACCTTTTTTCTGGTGGACCTTTTTTCTGGTAGACCAGCTGAGGTGGACCTTTTTTCTGGTGTACCTTTTTTCTGGTGGACCTGCTGAGGTGGACCTTTTTTTTCTGGTGGACCTGCTGAGGTGGACCTGCTGAGGTGGACCTTTTTTCTGGTGGAACTTTTTTCTGGTGGACCTGCTCAGGTGGACCTTTTTTCTGGTGGACCTTTTTTCTGGTGGACCTGCTGAGGTGGACCTTTTTTCTGGTGGACCTGCTGAGGTGGACCTTTTTTCTGGTGGACCTTTTTTCTGGTGGACCTGCTGAGGTGGACCTTATTTCTGGTGGACCTTTTCTCTGGTGGACCTGCTGAGGTGGACCTTTTTTCTGGTGGACCTTTTTTCTGGTGGACCTGCTGTGGTGGACCTTTTTTCTGGTGGACCTTTTTTCTGGAGGACCTGCTGAGGTGGACCTTTTTTCTGGTGGACCTTTTTTCTGGTGGACCTGCTGAGGTGGACCTTTTTTCTGCTGGACCTTTTTTCTGGTGGACCTGCTGAGGTTGACCTTTTTTCTGGTGGACCTTTTTTCTGGTGGACCTGCTGAGGTGGACCTTTTTTCTGGTGGACCTTTTTTCTGGTGGACCTGCTGAGGTGGACCTTTTTTCTGGTGGCCCTTTTTTCTGGTGGACCTGCTGAGGTGGACCTTTTTTCTGGTGGACCTTTTTTCTGGTGGACCTGCTGAGGTGGACCTTTTTTCTGGTGGATCTTTTTTCTGGTGGACCTGCTGAAATGGAACTTTCTTTAGGTGGAACTTTTTTCTGGTGGACCTGCTGAGGTTGACCTTTATTCTGGTGAACCTGCTGAGGTGGACCTTTTTTCTGGTGGACATTTTCTCTGGTGGACCTGCTGAGGTGGACCTTTTTTCTGGTGGACCTTTTTTCTGGTGGACCTGCTGAGGTGGACCTTTTTTCTGGTGGACCTTTTTTCTGGTGGACCTGCTGAGGTGGACCTTTTTTTCTGGTGGACCTTTTTTCTGGTGGACCTGCTGAGGTGGACCTTTTTTCTGGTGGACCTTTTTTCTGGTGGACCTGCTGAGGTGGACCTTTTTTCTGGTGGACCTTTTTTCTGGTGGACCTGCTGAGGTGGACCTTTTTTCTGGTGGACCTTTTTTCTGGTGGACCTTTTCTCTGGTGGACCTTTTTTCTGGTGGACCTTTTTTCTGGTGGACCTGCTGAGGTGGACCTTTTTTCTGGTGGACCTGTTTTCTGGTGGACCTGCTGAGGTGGACCTTTTTTCTGGTGGACCTTTTTTCTGGTGGACCTGCTGAGGTGGACCTTTTTTCTGGTGGACCTTTTTTCTGGTGGACCAGCTGAGGTGGACCTTTTTTCTGGTGGACCTTTTTTCTGGTGGACCTGCTGAGGTGGACCTTTTTTTCTGGTGGACCTGCTGAGGTGGACCTGCTGAGGTGGACCTTTTTTCTGGTGGAACTTTTTTCTGGTGGACCTGCTGAGGTGGACCTTTTTTCTGTTGGACCTTTTTTCTGGTGGACCTGCTGAGGTGGACCTTTTTTCTGGTGGACCTGCTGAGGTGGACCTGCTGAGGTGGACCTTTTTTTCTGGTGGACCTGCTGAGGTGCACCTTTTTTTCTGGTGGACCTGCTGAGGTGGACCTTTTTTCTGGTGGACCTTTTTACTGGTGGACCTGCTGAGGTGGACCTTTTTTCTGGTGGACCTTTTTTCTGGTGGACCTGCTGAGGTGGACCTTTTTTCTGGTGGACCTTTTTTCTGGTGGACCTGCTGAGGTGGACCTTTTTTCTGGTGGACCTCCTGAGGTGGACCTTTTTTCTGGTGGACCTTTTTTCTGGTGGACCTGCTGAGGTGGACCTTTTTTCTGGTGGACCTTTTTTCTGGTGGACCTGCTGAGGTGGACCTTTTTTCTGGTGGACCTTTTCTCTGGTGGACCTTTTTTCTGGTGGACCTTTTTTCTGGTGGACCTGCTGAGGTGGACCTTTTTTCTGGTGGACATTTTTTCTGGTGGACCTGCTGAGGTGGACCTTTTTTCTGGTGGACCTTTTCTCTGGTGGACCTTTTTTCTGGTGGACCTTTTTTCTGGTGGACCTGCTGAGGTGGACCTTTTTTCTGGTGGACCTTTCTTCTGGTGGACCTGCTGAGGTGGACCTTTTTTCTGGTGGACCTTTTTTCTGGTGGACCTGCTGAGGTGGACCTTTTTTCTGGTGGACCTTTTTTCTGGTGGACCTGCTGAGGTGGACCTTTTTTCTGGTGGACCTTTTTTCTGGTGGACCAGCTGAGGTGGACCTTTTTTCTGGTGTACCTTTTTTCTGGTGGACCTGCTGAGGTGGACCTTTTTTTTCTGGTGGACCTGCTGAGGTGGACCTGCTGAGGTGGACCTTTTTTCTGGTGGAACTTTTTTCTGGTGGACCTGCTCAGGTGGACCTTTTTTCTGGTGGACCTTTTTTCTGGTGGACCTGCTGAGGTGGACCTTTTTTCTGGTGGACCTGCTGAGGTGGACCTTTTTTCTGGTGGACCTTTTTTCTGGTGGACCTGCTGAGGTGGACCTTATTTCTGGTGGACCTTTTCTCTGGTGGACCTGCTGAGGTCGACCTTTTTTCTGGTGGACCTTTTTTCTGGTGGACCTGCTGAGGTGGACCTTTTTTCTGGTGGACCTTTTTTCTGGTGGACCTGCTGAGGTGGACCTTTTTTCTGGTGGACCTTTTTTCTGGTGGACCTGCTGAGGTGGACCTTTTTTCTGCTGGACCTTTTTTCTGGTGGACCTGCTGAGGTTGACCTTTTTTCTGGTGGACCTTTTTTCTGGTGGACCTGCTGAGGTGGACCTTTTTTCTGGTGGACCTTTTTTCTGGTGGACCTGCTGAGGTGGACCTTTTTTCTGGTGGACCTTTTTTCTGGTGGACCTGCTGAGGTGGACCTTTTTTCTGGTGGACCTTTTTTCTGGTGGACCTGCTGAGGTGGACGTTTTTTCTGGTGGATCTTTTTTCTGGTGGACCTGCTGAAATGGAACTTTCTTTAGGTGGACCTTTTTTCTGGTGGACCTGCTGAGGTTGACCTTTATTCTGGTGAACCTGCTGAGGTGGACCTTTTTTCTGGTGGACATTTTCTCTGGTGGACCTGCTGAGGTGGACCTTTTTTCTGGTGGACCTTTTTTCTGGTGGACCTGCTGAGGTGGACCTTTTTTCTGGTGGACCTTTTTTCTGGTGGACCTGCTGAGGTGGACCTTTTTTTCTGGTGGACCTTTTTTCTGGTGGACCTGCTGAGGTGGACCTTTTTTCTGGTGGACCTGCTGAGGTGGACCTTTTTTCTGGTGGACCTTTTTTCTGGTGGACCTGCTGAGGTGGACCTTTTTTCTGGTGGACCTTTTTTCTGGTGGACCTTTTTTCTGGTGGACCTGCTGAGGTGGACCTTTTCTGGTGGACCTTTTCTGGTGGACCTTTTCTGGTGGACGCTGTGGTGGACCTTTTCTGGTGGACCTTTTCTGGTGGACCTTTTCTGGTGGACGCTGTGGTGGACCTTTTCTGGTGGACCTTTTCTGGTGGACCTTTTCTGGTGGACGCTGTGGTGGACCTTTTCTCGTGGACCTTTTCTGGTGGACCTTTTCTGGTGGACGCTGTGGTGGACCTTTTCTGGTGGACCTTATCTGGTGGACGCTGTCGTGGACCTTTTCTGGTGGACCTTTTCTGGTGGACCTTTTCTGGTGGACGCTGTGGTGGACCTTTTCTGGTGGACCTTATCTGGTGGACGCTGTGGTGGACCTTTGCTGGTGGACCTTATCTGGTGGACGCTGTGGAGGACCTTTTCTTGTGGACCTTTTCTGGTGGACCTTTTCTGGTGGACGCTGTGGTGGACCTTTTCTGGTGGACCTTTTTTAGTGGACGCTGTGGTGGACCTTTTCTGGTGGAAGCTGTGGTGGAACTTTTCTAGTGGACCTTTTCTGGTGGACACTGTGGTGGACCTTTTCTGGTGGACCTTTTCTGGTGGACGCTGTGGTGGACCTTTTCTGGTGGACCTTTTCTGGTGGACGCTGTGGTGGACCTTTTCTGGTGGACCTTTTCTGGTGGACGCTCTGCTGGACATTTTCTGGTGGACCTTTTCTGGTGGACGCTGTGGTGGACCTTTTCTGGTGGACCTTTTCTGGTGGATGCTGTGGTGGACCTTTTCTGGTGGACCTTTTCTGGTGGACATTTTTGGTGGACCTTTTCTGGTAGACCTTTTCTGGTGGACGCTGTGGTGGACCTTTTTTGGTGGACCTTTTCTGGTGGACGCTGTGGTGGACCTTTTGTGGTGGACTTGTGGTGGACTTTTTCTGGTGGACGCTGTGGTGGACCTTTTCTGGTGGACCTTTTCTGGTGGACGCTGTGGTGGAACTTTTCTGGTGGACCTTTTCTGGTGGACCTTTTCTGGTGGACGCTGTGGTGGACCTTTTTTGGTGGACCTTTTCTGGTGGACGCTGTGGTGGACCTTTTCTGGTGGACCTTTTCTGGTGGACGCTGTGGTGGACCTTTTCTGGTGGACCTTTTCTGGTGGACCTTTTCTGGTGGACCTTTTCTGGTGGACGCTGTGGTGGACCTTTTCTGGTGGACCTTATCTGGTGGACGCTGTGGTGGACCTTTTCTGGTGGACCTTATCTGGTGGACGCTGTGGAGGACCTTTTCTGGTGGACCTTTTCTGGTGGACCTTTTCTGGTGGACGCTGTGGTGGACCTTTTCTGGTGGACCTTTTTTAGTGGACGCTGTGGTGGACCTTTTCTGGTGGAAGCTGTGGTGGAACTTTTCTAGTGGACCTTTTCTGGTGGACACTGTGGTGGACCTTTTCTGGTGGACCTTTTCTGGTGGACGCTGTGGTGGACCTTTTCTGGTGGACCTTTTCTGGTGGACGCTGTGGTGGACCTTTTCTGGTGGACCTTTTCTGGTGGACGCTCTGCTGGACATTTTCTGGTGGACCTTTTCTGGTGGACGCTGTGGTGGACCTTTTCTGGTGGACCTTTTCTGGTGGACGCTGTGGTGGACCTTTTCTGGTGGACCTTTTCTGGTGGACGCTCTGCTGGACATTTTCTGGTGGACCTTTTCTGGTGGACGCTGTGGTGGACCTTTTCTGGTGGACCTTTTCTGGTGGACGGTGTGGTGGACCTTTTCTGGTGGACGCTGTGGTTGACCTTTTCTGGTGGACGCTGTGGTGGACCTTTTCTGGTGGACCTTTTCTGGTGGACCTTTTCTGGTGGACGCTGTGGTGGACCTTTTCTGGTGGACCTTTTCTGGTGGACCTTTTCTGATGGAAGCTGTGGTGGACCTTTTCTGGTGGACCTTTTCTGGTGGACGCTGTGGTGGACCTTTTCTGGTGGACCTTTTCTGGTGAACGCTGTGGTGGACCTTTTCTGGTGGACCTTTTCTGGTGAACGCTGTGGTGGACCTTTTCTGGTGGACCTTTTCTGGTGGACGCTGTGGTGGACCTTTTCTGGTGGACCTTTTCTGGTGGACGCTGTGGTGGACCTTTTCTGGTGGACCTTTTCTGGTGGACGCTGTGGTGGACCTTTTCTGGTGGACCTTTTCTGGTGGACGCTGTGGTGGACCTTTTCTGGTGGACCTTTTCTGGTGGACCTTTTCTGGTGGACGCTGTGGTGGACCTTTTCTGGTGGACCTTTTTTAGTGGACGCTGTGGTGGACCTTTTCTGGTGGACCTTTTCTGGTGGACGCTGTGGTGGACCTTTTCTGGTGGACACTGTGGTGGACCTTTTCTGGTGGACCTTTTCTGGTGGACGCTGTGGTGGACCTTTTCTGGTGGAACTTTTCTGGTGGACGGTGTGGTGGACCTTTTCTGGTGGACGCTGTGGTTGACCTTTTCTGGTGGACGCTGTGGTGGACCTTTTCTCGTGGACCTTTTCTGGTGGACCTTTTCTGGTGGACGCTGTGGTGGACCTTTTCTGGTGGACCTTTTCTGGTGGACCTTTTCTGATGGACGCTGTGGTGGACCTTTTCTAGTGGACCTTTTCTGGTGGACGCTGTGGTTGACCTTTTCTGGTGAACCTTTTCTGGTGGACCTTTTCTGGTGGACATTTTTGGTGGACCTTTTTTAGTGGACCTTTTCTGGTGGACCTTTTCTGGTGAACGCTGTGGTGGACCTTTTCTGGTGGACCTTTTCTGGTGGACGCTGTGGTGGACCTTTTCTGGTGGACCTTTTCTGGTGGACGCTGTGGTGGACCTTTTCTGGTGGACCTTTTCTGGTGGACGCTGTGGTGGACCTTTTCTGGTGGACCTTTTCTGGTGGACATTTTTGGTGGACCTTTTCTGGTGGACCTTTTCTGGTGGACATTTTTGGTGGACCTTTTTTGGTGGACCTTTTCTGGTGGACGCTGTGGTGGACCTTTTGTGGTGGACTTGTGGTGGACCTTTTCTGGTGGACGCTGTGGTGGACCTTTTCTGGTGTACCTTTTCTGGTGGACGCTGTGGCGGACCTTTTCTGGTGGACCTTTTCTGGTGGACCTTTTCTCGTGGACGCTGTGGTGGACCTTTTCTGGTGGACCTTTTCTGGTGGACCTTTTCTCGTGGACCTTTTCTCGTGGACGCTCTGGTGGACCTTTTCTGGTGGACCTTTTCTGGTGGACGCTGTGGTGGACCTTTTCTGCTGGACCTTTTCTGGTGGACCTTTTCTGGTGGACGCTGTGGTGGACCTTTTCTGGTGGACCTTTTCTGGTGGACCTTTTCTGGTGGACGCTGTGGTGGACCTTTTCTGGTGGACCTTTTTTGGTGGACGCTGTGGTAGACCTTTTCTGGTGGACCTTTTCTGGTGGACGCTGTGGTGGACCTTTTCTGGTGGACCTTTTCTGGTGGACCTTTTCTGGTGGACACTGTGGTGGACCTTTTCTGGTGGACGCTGTGGTGGACCTTTTCTGGTGGACCTTTTCTGGTGGACGCTGTGGTGGACCTTTTCTGGTGGACGCTGTGGCGGACCTTTTCTGGTGGACCTTTTCTGGTGGACCTTTTCTGGTGGACGCTGTGGTGGACCTTTTCTGGTGTACCTTTTCTGGTGGACCTTTTCTCGTGGAC
The DNA here is from genome assembly GCF_036417535.1 of Chlamydotis macqueenii. Taxonomy (NCBI): domain Eukaryota; kingdom Metazoa; phylum Chordata; class Aves; order Otidiformes; family Otididae; genus Chlamydotis; species Chlamydotis macqueenii. The sequence continues at coordinate 13,085,116 of NC_141592.1, forward strand.
CTTTTCTCGTGGACGCTCTGGTGGACCTTTTCTGGTGGACCTTTTCTGGTGGACGCTGTGGTGGACCTTTTTTGGTGGACCTTTTCTGGTGGACGCTGTGGTGGACCTTTTGTGGTGGACTTGTGGTGGACTTTTTCTGGTGGACGCTGTGGTGGACCTTTTCTGGTGGACCTTTTCTGGTGGACGCTGTGGTGGACCTTTTCTGGTGGACCTTTTCTGGTGGACGCTGTGGTGGACCTTTTCTGGTGGACACTGTGGTGGACCTTTTCTGGTGGACCTTTTCTGGTGGACGCTGTGGTGGACCTTTTCTGGTGGACCTTTTCTGGTGGACGCTGTGGTGGACCTTTTCTGGTGGACTTTTTCTGGTGGACGCTGTGGTGGACCTTTTCTCGTGGACCTTTTCTGGTGGACATTTTTGGTGGACCTTTTCTGGTGGACATTTTTGGTGGACCTTTTCTGGTGGACCATTTCTGGTGGACCTTTTCTGGTGGACGCTGTGGTGGACCTTTTCTGGTGGACCTTTTCTGGTGGACGCTGTGGTGGACCTTTTCTGGTGGACCTTTTCTGGTGGACGCTGTGGTGGACCTTTTCTGGTGGACCTTTTCTGGTGGACGCTGTTCTGGACCTTTTCTGGTGGACCTTTTCTGGTGGACGCTGTGGTGGACCTTTTCTGGTGGACCTTTTCTGATGGACCTTTTCTGGTGGACGCTGTAGTGCACCTTTTCTGGTGGACCTTTTCTGGTGGACCTTTTCTGGTGGACGCTGTGGTGGACCTTTTCTGGTGGACCTTTTCTGGTGGACGCTGTGGAGGACCTTTTCTGGTGGACGCTGTGGTGGACCTTTTCTGGTGGACCTTTTCTGGTGGACGATGTGGTGGACCTTTTCTGGTGGACCTTTTCTGGTGGACGCTGTGGTGGACCTTTTCTGGCAAACCTTTTCTGGTGGACGCTGTGGAGGACCTTTTCTGGTGGACGCTGTGGTGGACCTTTTCTGGTGGACCTTTTCTGGTGGACGATGTGGTGGACCTTTTCTGGTGGACGCTGTGGTGGACCTTTTCTGGTGGACCTTTTCTGGTGCACCTTTTCTGGTGGACGCTGTGGTGGACCTTTTCTGGTGGACCTTTTCTGGTCGACGCTGTGGTGGACCTTTTCTGGTGGACTTTTTCTGGTGGACGCTGTGATGGACCTTTTCTGCTGGACGCTGTGATGGACCTTTTCTGGTGGACCTTTTCTGGTGGATGCTGTGGTGGACCTTTTCTGGTGGACTTTTTCTGGTGGACCTTTTCTGGTGGACCTTTTCTGGTGGACGCTGTGGTGGACCTTTTCTGGTGGACCTTTTCTGGTGGACCTTTTCTGGTGGACGCTGTCGTGGACCTTTTCTGGTGGACCTTTTCTGGTGGACCTTTTCCGGTGGACGCTCTGGTGGACCTTTTCTGGTGGTCCTTATCTGGTGGACGCTGTGGTGGACCTTTTCTGGTGGACCTTTTCTGGTGGACCTTTTCTGGTGGACGCTGTGGTGGACCTTTTCTGGTGGACCTTTTTTAGTGGACGCTGTGGTGGACCTTTTCTGGTGGAAGCTGTGGTGGACCTTTTCTGGTGGACCTTTTCTGGTGAACGCTGTGGTGGACCTTTTCTGGTGGACCTTTTCTGGTGGACGCTGTGGTGGACCTTTTCTGGTGGACCTTTTCTGGTGGACGCTGTGGTGGACCTTTTCTGGTGGACCTTTTCTGGTGGACGCTCTGCTGGACATTTTCTGGTGGACCTTTTCTGGTGGACGCTGTGGTGGACCTTTTCTGGTGGACCTTTTCTGGTGGACGCTGTGGTGGACCTTTTCTGGTGGACCTTTTCTGGTGGACGCTGTGGTGGACCTTTTCTGGTGGACCTTTTCTGGTGGACATTTTTGGTGGACCTTTTCTGGTGGACCTTTTCTGGTGGACGCTGTGGTGGACCTTTTTTGGTGGACCTTTTCTGGTGGACGCTGTGGTGGACCTTTTGTGGTGGGCTTGTGGTGGACTTTTTCTGGTGGACGCTGTGGTGGACCTTTTCTGGTGGACCTTTTATGGTGGACGCTGTGGTGGAACTTTTCTGGTGGACCTTTTCTGGTGGACCTTTTCTGGTGGACCTTTTATGGTGGACGCTGTGGTGGACCTTTTCTGGTGGACCTTATCTGGTGGACGCTGTGGAGGACCTTTTCTGGTGGACCTTTTCTGGTGGACCTTTTCTGGTGGACGCTGTGGTGGACCTTTTCTGGTGGACCTTTTTTAGTGGACGCTGTGGTGGACCTTTTCTGGTGGAAGCTGTGGTGGAACTTTTCTAGTGGACCTTTTCTGGTGGACACTGTGGTGGACCTTTTCTGGTGGACCTTTTCTGGTGGACGCTGTGGTGGACCTTTTCTGGTGGACCTTTTCTGGTGGACGCTGTGGTGGACCTTTTCTGGTGGACCTTTTCTGGTGGACGCTCTGCTGGACATTTTCTGGTGGACCTTTTCTGGTGGACGCTGTGGTGGACCTTTTCTGGTGGACCTTTTCTGGTGGACGCTGTGGTGGACCTTTTCTGGTGGACCTTTTCTGGTGGACGCTCTGCTGGACATTTTCTGGTGGACCTTTTCTGGTGGACGCTGTGGTGGACCTTTTCTGGTGGACCTTTTCTGGTGGACGGTGTGGTGGACCTTTTCTGGTGGACGCTGTGGTTGACCTTTTCTGGTGGACGCTGTGGTGGACCTTTTCTGGTGGACCTTTTCTGGTGGACCTTTTCTGGTGGACGCTGTGGTGGACCTTTTCTGGTGGACCTTTTCTGGTGGACCTTTTCTGATGGAAGCTGTGGTGGACCTTTTCTGGTGGACCTTTTCTGGTGGACGCTGTGGTGGACCTTTTCTGGTGGACCTTTTCTGGTGAACGCTGTGGTGGACCTTTTCTGGTGGACCTTTTCTGGTGAACGCTGTGGTGGACCTTTTCTGGTGGACCTTTTCTGGTGGACGCTGTGGTGGACCTTTTCTGGTGGACCTTTTCTGGTGGACGCTGTGGTGGACCTTTTCTGGTGGACCTTTTCTGGTGGACGCTGTGGTGGACCTTTTCTGGTGGACCTTTTCTGGTGGACGCTGTGGTGGACCTTTTCTGGTGGACCTTTTCTGGTGGACCTTTTCTGGTGGACGCTGTGGTGGACCTTTTCTGGTGGACCTTTTTTAGTGGACGCTGTGGTGGACCTTTTCTGGTGGACCTTTTCTGGTGGACGCTGTGGTGGACCTTTTCTGGTGGACACTGTGGTGGACCTTTTCTGGTGGACCTTTTCTGGTGGACGCTGTGGTGGACCTTTTCTGGTGGAACTTTTCTGGTGGACGGTGTGGTGGACCTTTTCTGGTGGACGCTGTGGTTGACCTTTTCTGGTGGACGCTGTGGTGGACCTTTTCTCGTGGACCTTTTCTGGTGGACCTTTTCTGGTGGACGCTGTGGTGGACCTTTTCTGGTGGACCTTTTCTGGTGGACCTTTTCTGATGGACGCTGTGGTGGACCTTTTCTAGTGGACCTTTTCTGGTGGACGCTGTGGTTGACCTTTTCTGGTGAACCTTTTCTGGTGGACCTTTTCTGGTGGACATTTTTGGTGGACCTTTTTTAGTGGACCTTTTCTGGTGGACCTTTTCTGGTGAACGCTGTGGTGGACCTTTTCTGGTGGACCTTTTCTGGTGGACGCTGTGGTGGACCTTTTCTGGTGGACCTTTTCTGGTGGACGCTGTGGTGGACCTTTTCTGGTGGACCTTTTCTGGTGGACGCTGTGGTGGACCTTTTCTGGTGGACCTTTTCTGGTGGACATTTTTGGTGGACCTTTTCTGGTGGACCTTTTCTGGTGGACATTTTTGGTGGACCTTTTTTGGTGGACCTTTTCTGGTGGACGCTGTGGTGGACCTTTTGTGGTGGACTTGTGGTGGACCTTTTCTGGTGGACGCTGTGGTGGACCTTTTCTGGTGTACCTTTTCTGGTGGACGCTGTGGCGGACCTTTTCTGGTGGACCTTTTCTGGTGGACCTTTTCTCGTGGACGCTGTGGTGGACCTTTTCTGGTGGACCTTTTCTGGTGGACCTTTTCTCGTGGACCTTTTCTCGTGGACGCTCTGGTGGACCTTTTCTGGTGGACCTTTTCTGGTGGACGCTGTGGTGGACCTTTTCTGCTGGACCTTTTCTGGTGGACCTTTTCTGGTGGACGCTGTGGTGGACCTTTTCTGGTGGACCTTTTCTGGTGGACCTTTTCTGGTGGACGCTGTGGTGGACCTTTTCTGGTGGACCTTTTTTGGTGGACGCTGTGGTAGACCTTTTCTGGTGGACCTTTTCTGGTGGACGCTGTGGTGGACCTTTTCTGGTGGACCTTTTCTGGTGGACCTTTTCTGGTGGACACTGTGGTGGACCTTTTCTGGTGGACGCTGTGGTGGACCTTTTCTGGTGGACCTTTTCTGGTGGACGCTGTGGTGGACCTTTTCTGGTGGACGCTGTGGCGGACCTTTTCTGGTGGACCTTTTCTGGTGGACCTTTTCTGGTGGACGCTGTGGTGGACCTTTTCTGGTGTACCTTTTCTGGTGGACCTTTTCTCGTGGACCTTTTCTCGTGGACGCTCTGGTGGACCTTTTCTGGTGGACCTTTTCTGGTGGACGCTGTGGTGGACCTTTTTTGGTGGACCTTTTCTGGTGGACGCTGTGGTGGACCTTTTGTGGTGGACTTGTGGTGGACTTTTTCTGGTGGACGCTGTGGTGGACCTTTTCTGGTGGACCTTTTCTGGTGGACGCTGTGGTGGACCTTTTCTGGTGGACCTTTTCTGGTGGACGCTGTGGTGGACCTTTTCTGGTGGACACTGTGGTGGACCTTTTCTGGTGGACCTTTTCTGGTGGACGCTGTGGTGGACCTTTTCTGGTGGACCTTTTCTGGTGGACGCTGTGGTGGACCTTTTCTGGTGGACTTTTTCTGGTGGACGCTGTGGTGGACCTTTTCTCGTGGACCTTTTCTGGTGGACATTTTTGGTGGACCTTTTCTGGTGGACATTTTTGGTGGACCTTTTCTGGTGGACCATTTCTGGTGGACCTTTTCTGGTGGACGCTGTGGTGGACCTTTTCTGGTGGACCTTTTCTGGTGGACGCTGTGGTGGACCTTTTCTGGTGGACCTTTTCTGGTGGACGCTGTGGTGGACCTTTTCTGGTGGACCTTTTCTGGTGGACGCTGTTCTGGACCTTTTCTGGTGGACCTTTTCTGGTGGACGCTGTGGTGGACCTTTTCTGGTGGACCTTTTCTGATGGACCTTTTCTGGTGGACGCTGTAGTGCACCTTTTCTGGTGGACCTTTTCTGGTGGACCTTTTCTGGTGGACGCTGTGGTGGACCTTTTCTGGTGGACCTTTTCTGGTGGACGCTGTGGAGGACCTTTTCTGGTGGACGCTGTGGTGGACCTTTTCTGGTGGACCTTTTCTGGTGGACGATGTGGTGGACCTTTTCTGGTGGACCTTTTCTGGTGGACGCTGTGGTGGACCTTTTCTGGCAAACCTTTTCTGGTGGACGCTGTGGAGGACCTTTTCTGGTGGACGCTGTGGTGGACCTTTTCTGGTGGACCTTTTCTGGTGGACGATGTGGTGGACCTTTTCTGGTGGACGCTGTGGTGGACCTTTTCTGGTGGACCTTTTCTGGTGCACCTTTTCTGGTGGACGCTGTGGTGGACCTTTTCTGGTGGACCTTTTCTGGTCGACGCTGTGGTGGACCTTTTCTGGTGGACTTTTTCTGGTGGACGCTGTGATGGACCTTTTCTGCTGGACGCTGTGATGGACCTTTTCTGGTGGACCTTTTCTGGTGGACGCTGTGGTGGACCTTTTCTGGTGGACTTTTTCTGGTGGACCTTTTCTGGTGGACCTTTTCTGGTGGACGCTGTGGTGGACCTTTTCTGGTGGACCTTTTCTGGTGGACCTTTTCTGGTGGACGCTGTCGTGGACCTTTTCTGGTGGACCTTTTCTGGTGGACCTTTTCCGGTGGACGCTCTGGTGGACCTTTTCTGGTGGTCCTTATCTGGTGGACGCTGTGGTGGACCTTTTCTGGTGGACCTTTTCTGGTGGACCTTTTCTGGTGGACGCTGTGGTGGACCTTTTCTGGTGGACCTTTTTTAGTGGACGCTGTGGTGGACCTTTTCTGGTGGAAGCTGTGGTGGACCTTTTCTGGTGGACCTTTTCTGGTGAACGCTGTGGTGGACCTTTTCTGGTGGACCTTTTCTGGTGGACGCTGTGGTGGACCTTTTCTGGTGGACCTTTTCTGGTGGACGCTGTGGTGGACCTTTTCTGGTGGACCTTTTCTGGTGGACGCTCTGCTGGACATTTTCTGGTGGACCTTTTCTGGTGGACGCTGTGGTGGACCTTTTCTGGTGGACCTTTTCTGGTGGACGCTGTGGTGGACCTTTTCTGGTGGACCTTTTCTGGTGGACGCTGTGGTGGACCTTTTCTGGTGGACCTTTTCTGGTGGACATTTTTGGTGGACCTTTTCTGGTGGACCTTTTCTGGTGGACGCTGTGGTGGACCTTTTTTGGTGGACCTTTTCTGGTGGACGCTGTGGTGGACCTTTTGTGGTGGGCTTGTGGTGGACTTTTTCTGGTGGACGCTGTGGTGGACCTTTTCTGGTGGACCTTTTATGGTGGACGCTGTGGTGGAACTTTTCTGGTGGACCTTTTCTGGTGGACCTTTTCTGGTGGACCTTTTATGGTGGACGCTGTGGTGGACCTTTTCTGGTGGACCTTTTCTGGTAGACCTTTTCTGGTGGACGCTGTGGTGGACCTTTTCTGGTGGACCTTTTTTAGTGGACGCTGTGGTGGACCTTTTCTGGTGGACCTTTTCTGGTGGACGCTGTGGTGGACCTTTTCTGGTGGACACTGTGGTGGACCTTTTCTGGTGGACCTTTTCTGGTGGACGCTGTGGTGGACCTTTTCTGGTGGAACTTTTCTGGTGGACGGTGTGGTGGACCTTTTCTGGTGGACGCTGTGGTTGACCTTTTCTGGTGGATGCTGTGGTGGACCTTTTCTGGTGGACCTTTTCTGGTGGACCTTTTCTGGTGGACGCTGTGGTGGACCTTTTCTGGTGGACCTTTTCTGGTGGACCTTTTCTGATGGACGCTGTGGTGGACCTTTTCTAGTGGACCTTTTCTGGTGGACGCCGTGGTTGACCTTTTCTGGTGGACCTTTTCTGGTGGACCTTTTCTGGTGGACATTTTTGGTGGACCTTTTTTAGTGGACCTTTTCTGGTGGACCTTTTCTGGTGAACGCTGTGGTGGACCTTTTCTGGTGGACCTTTTCTGGTGGACGCTGTGGTGGACCTTTTCTGGTGGACCTTTTCTGGTGGACGCTGTGGTGGACCTTTTCTGGTGGACCTTTTCTGGTGGACGCTGTGGTGGACCTTTTCTGGTGGACCTTTTCTGGTGGACATTTTTGGTGGACCTTTTCTGGTGGACCTTTTCTGGTGGACATTTTTGGTGGACCTTTTTTGGTGGACCTTTTCTGGTGGACGCTGTGGTGGACCTTTTGTGGTGGACTTGTGGTGGACCTTTTCTGGTGGACGCTGTGGTGGACCTTTTGTGGTGGACTTGTGGTGGACCTTTTCTGGTGGACGCTGTGGTGGACCTTTTCTGGTGGACCTTTTCTGGTGGACCTTTTCTCGTGGACCTTTTCTCGTGGACGCTCTGGTGGACCTTTTCTGGTGGACCTTTTCTGGTGGACGCTGTGGTGGACCTTTTCTGGTGGACCTTTTCTGGTGGACCTTTTCTGGTGGACGCTGTGGTGGACCTTTTCTGGTGGACCTTTTTTGGTGGACGCTGTGGTAGACCTTTTCTGGTGGACCTTTTCTGGTGGACGCTGTGGTGGACCTTTTCTGGTGGACCTTTTCTGGTGGACCTTTTCTGGTGGACACTGTGGTGGACCTTTTCTGGTGGACGCTGTGGTGGACCTTTTCTGGTGGACCTTTTCTGGTGGACGCTGTGGTGGACCTTTTCTGGTGGACTTTTTCTGGTGGACGCTGTGGTAAACCTTTTCTGGTGGACGCTGTGATGTACCATTTCTGGTGGACATTTTCTGGTGGACGCTGTGGTGGACCTTTTCTGGTGGACCTTTTCTGGTGGACCTTTTCTGATGGACGCTGTGGTGGACCTTTTCTGGTGGACCTTTTCTGGTGGACGCTGTAGTGGACCTTTTCTGGTGGACCTTTTCTGGTGGACGTTTTCTGGTGGACATTTTTCGTGGACCTTTTCTGGTGGACCTTTTTTGGTGGACCTTTTCTGGTGAACCTTTTCTGGTGAACGCTGCGGTGGACCATTTCTGGTGGATCTTTTCTGGTGGACATTTTCTGGTGGACGCTGTGGTGGACCTTTTCTGGTGGACCTTTTCTGGTAGACGCTGTGGTGGACCTTTTCTGGTGGACCTTTTCTGGTGGACATTTTTGGTGGACCTTTTCTGGTGGACCTTTTCTGGTGGACGCTGTGGTGGACCTTTTCTGGTGGACCTTTTCTGGTGGACCTCTTCTGGTGGACGCTGTGGTGGACCTTTTCTGGTGGACCTTTTCTGGTGGACGCTGTGGAGGACCTTTTCTGGTGGACCTTTTCTGGTAGACGCTGTGGTGGACCTTTTCTGGTGGACCTTTTCTGGTGGACATTTTTGGTGGACCTTTTCTGGTGGACCTTTTCTGATGGACGCTGTGGTGGACCTTTTCTAGTGGACCTTTTCTGGTGGACGCTGTGGTTGACCTTTTCTGGTGAACCTTTTCTGGTGGACCTTTTCTGGTGGACATTTTTGGTGGACCTTTTTTAGTGGACCTTTTCTGGTGGACCTTTTCTGGTGAACGCTGTGGTGGACCTTTTCTGGTGGACCTTTTCTGGTGGACGCTGTGGTGGACCTTTTCTGGTGGACCTTTTCTGGTGGACGCTGTGGTGGACCTTTTCTGGTGGACCTTTTCTGGTGGACGCTGTGGTGGACCTTTTCTGGTGGACCTTTTCTGGTGGACATTTTTGGTGGACCTTTTCTGGTGGACCTTTTCTGGTGGACATTTTTGGTGGACCTTTTTTGGTGGACCTTTTCTGGTGGACGCTGTGGTGGACCTTTTGTGGTGGACTTGTGGTGGACCTTTTCTGGTGGACGCTGTGGTGTACCTTTTCTGGTGGACGCTGTGGCGGACCTTTTCTGGTGGACCTTTTCTGGTGGACCTTTTCTGGTGGACGCTGTGGTGGACCTTTTCTGGTGGACCTTTTCTGGTGGACCTTTTCTCGTGGACCTTTTCTCGTGGACGCTCTGGTGGACCTTTTCTGGTGGACCTTTTCTGGTGGACGCTGTGGTGGACCTTTTCTGCTGGACCTTTTCTGGTGGACCTTTTCTGGTGGACGCTGTGGTGGACCTTTTCTGGTGGACCTTTTCTGGTGGACCTTTTCTGGTGGACGCTGTGGTGGACCTTTTCTGGTGGACCTTTTTTGGTGGACGCTGTGGTAGACCTTTTCTGGTGGACCTTTTCTGGTGGACGCTGTGGTGGACCTTTTCTGGTGGACCTTTTCTGGTGGACCTTTTCTGGTGGACACTGTGGTGGACCTTTTCTGGTGGACGCTGTGGTGGACCTTTTCTGGTGGACCTTTTCTGGTGGACGCTGTGGTGGACCTTTTCTGGTGGACGCTGTGGCGGACCTTTTCTGGTGGACCTTTTCTGGTGGACCTTTTCTGGTGGACGCTGTGGTGGACCTTTTCTGGTGTACCTTTTCTGGTGGACCTTTTCTCGTGGACCTTTTCTCGTGGACGCTCTGGTGGACCTTTTCTGGTGGACCTTTTCTGGTGGACGCTGTGGTGGACCTTTTTTGGTGGACCTTTTCTGGTGGACGCTGTGGTGGACCTTTTGTGGTGGACTTGTGGTGGACTTTTTCTGGTGGACGCTGTGGTGGACCTTTTCTGGTGGACCTTTTCTGGTGGACGCTGTGGTGGACCTTTTCTGGTGGACCTTTTCTGGTGGACGCTGTGGTGGACCTTTTCTGGTGGACACTGTGGTGGACCTTTTCTGGTGGACCTTTTCTGGTGGACGCTGTGGTGGACCTTTTCTGGTGGACCTTTTCTGGTGGACGCTGTGGTGGACCTTTTCTGGTGGACTTTTTCTGGTGGACGCTGTGGTGGACCTTTTCTCGTGGACCTTTTCTGGTGGACATTTTTGGTGGACCTTTTCTGGTGGACATTTTTGGTGGACCTTTTCTGGTGGACCATTTCTGGTGGACCTTTTCTGGTGGACGGTGTGGTGGACCTTTTCTGGTGGACCTTTTCTGGTGGACGCTGTGGTGGACCTTTTCTGGTGGACCTTTTCTGGTGGACGCTGTGGTGGACCTTTTCTGGTGGACCTTTTCTGGTGGACGCTGTTCTGGACCTTTTCTGGTGGACCTTTTCTGGTGGACGCTGTGGTGGACCTTTTCTGGTGGACCTTTTCTGATGGACCTTTTCTGGTGGACGCTGTAGTGCACCTTTTCTGGTGGACCTTTTCTGGTGGACCTTTTCTGGTGGACGCTGTGGTGGACCTTTTCTGGTGGACCTTTTCTGGTGGACGCTGTGGAGGACCTTTTCTGGTGGACGCTGTGGTGGACCTTTTCTGGTGGACCTTTTCTGGTGGACGATGTGGTGGACCTTTTCTGGTGGACCTTTTCTGGTGGACGCTGTGGTGGACCTTTTCTGGCAAACCTTTTCTGGTGGACGCTGTGGAGGACCTTTTCTGGTGGACGCTGTGGTGGACCTTTTCTGGTGGACCTTTTCTGGTGGACGATGTGGTGGACCTTTTCTGGTGGACGCTGTGGTGGACCTTTTCTGGTGGACCTTTTCTGGTGCACCTTTTCTGGTGGACGCTGTGGTGGACCTTTTCTGGTGGACCTTTTCTGGTCGACGCTGTGGTGGACCTTTTCTGGTGGACTTTTTCTGGTGGACGCTGTGATGGACCTTTTCTGCTGGACGCTGTGATGGACCTTTTCTGGTGGACCTTTTCTGGTGGACGCTGTGGTGGACCTTTTCTGGTGGACTTTTTCTGGTGGACCTTTTCTGGTGGACCTTTTCTGGTGGACGCTGTGGTGGACCTTTTCTGGTGGACCTTTTCTGGTGGACCTTTTCTGGTGGACGCTGTCGTGGACCTTTTCTGGTGGACCTTTTCTGGTGGACCTTTTCCGGTGGACGCTCTGGTGGACCTTTTCTGGTGGTCCTTATCTGGTGGACGCTGTGGTGGACCTTTTCTGGTGGACCTTTTCTGGTGGACCTTTTCTGGTGGACGCTGTGGTGGACCTTTTCTGGTGGACCTTTTTTAGTGGACGCTGTGGTGGACCTTTTCTGGTGGAAGCTGTGGTGGACCTTTTCTGGTGGACCTTTTCTGGTGAACGCTGTGGTGGACCTTTTCTGGTGGACCTTTTCTGGTGGACGCTGTGGTGGACCTTTTCTGGTGGACCTTTTCTGGTGGACGCTGTGGTGGACCTTTTCTGGTGGACCTTTTCTGGTGGACGCTCTGCTGGACATTTTCTGGTGGACCTTTTCTGGTGGACGCTGTGGTGGACCTTTTCTGGTGGACCTTTTCTGGTGGACGCTGTGGTGGACCTTTTCTGGTGGACCTTTTCTGGTGGACGCTGTGGTGGACCTTTTCTGGTGGACCTTTTCTGGTGGACATTTTTGGTGGACCTTTTCTGGTGGACCTTTTCTGGTGGACGCTGTGGTGGACCTTTTTTGGTGGACCTTTTCTGGTGGACGCTGTGGTGGACCTTTTGTGGTGGGCTTGTGGTGGACTTTTTCTGGTGGACGCTGTGGTGGACCTTTTCTGGTGGACCTTTTATGGTGGACGCTGTGGTGGAACTTTTCTGGTGGACCTTTTCTGGTGGACCTTTTCTGGTGGACCTTTTATGGTGGACGCTGTGGTGGACCTTTTCTGGTGGACCTTTTCTGGTAGACCTTTTCTGGTGGACGCTGTGGTGGACCTTTTCTGGTGGACCTTTTTTAGTGGACGCTGTGGTGGACCTTTTCTGGTGGACCTTTTCTGGTGGACGCTGTGGTGGACCTTTTCTGGTGGACACTGTGGTGGACCTTTTCTGGTGGACCTTTTCTGGTGGACGCTGTGGTGGACCTTTTCTGGTGGAACTTTTCTGGTGGACGGTGTGGTGGACCTTTTCTGGTGGACGCTGTGGTTGACCTTTTCTGGTGGATGCTGTGGTGGACCTTTTCTGGTGGACCTTTTCTGGTGGACCTTTTCTGGTGGACGCTGTGGTGGACCTTTTCTGGTGGACCTTTTCTGGTGGACCTTTTCTGATGGACGCTGTGGTGGACCTTTTCTAGTGGACCTTTTCTGGTGGACGCCGTGGTTGACCTTTTCTGGTGGACCTTTTCTGGTGGACCTTTTCTGGTGGACATTTTTGGTGGACCTTTTTTAGTGGACCTTTTCTGGTGGACCTTTTCTGGTGAACGCTGTGGTGGACCTTTTCTGGTGGACCTTTTCTGGTGGACGCTGTGGTGGACCTTTTCTGGTGGACCTTTTCTGGTGGACGCTGTGGTGGACCTTTTCTGGTGGACCTTTTCTGGTGGACGCTGTGGTGGACCTTTTCTGGTGGACCTTTTCTGGTGGACATTTTTGGTGGACCTTTTCTGGTGGACCTTTTCTGGTGGACATTTTTGGTGGACCTTTTTTGGTGGACCTTTTCTGGTGGACGCTGTGGTGGACCTTTTGTGGTGGACTTGTGGTGGACCTTTTCTGGTGGACGCTGTGGTGGACCTTTTGTGGTGGACTTGTGGTGGACCTTTTCTGGTGGACGCTGTGGTGGACCTTTTCTGGTGGACCTTTTCTGGTGGACCTTTTCTCGTGGACCTTTTCTCGTGGACGCTCTGGTGGACCTTTTCTGGTGGACCTTTTCTGGTGGACGCTGTGGTGGACCTTTTCTGGTGGACCTTTTCTGGTGGACCTTTTCTGGTGGACGCTGTGGTGGACCTTTTCTGGTGGACCTTTTTTGGTGGACGCTGTGGTAGACCTTTTCTGGTGGACCTTTTCTGGTGGACGCTGTGGTGGACCTTTTCTGGTGGACCTTTTCTGGTGGACCTTTTCTGGTGGACACTGTGGTGGACCTTTTCTGGTGGACGCTGTGGTGGACCTTTTCTGGTGGACCTTTTCTGGTGGACGCTGTGGTGGACCTTTTCTGGTGGACTTTTTCTGGTGGACGCTGTGGTAAACCTTTTCTGGTGGACGCTGTGATGTACCATTTCTGGTGGACATTTTCTGGTGGACGCTGTGGTGGACCTTTTCTGGTGGACCTTTTCTGGTGGACCTTTTCTGATGGACGCTGTGGTGGACCTTTTCTGGTGGACCTTTTCTGGTGGACGCTGTAGTGGACCTTTTCTGGTGGACCTTTTCTGGTGGACGTTTTCTGGTGGACATTTTTCGTGGACCTTTTCTGGTGGACCTTTTTTGGTGGACCTTTTCTGGTGAACCTTTTCTGGTGAACGCTGCGGTGGACCATTTCTGGTGGATCTTTTCTGGTGGACATTTTCTGGTGGACGCTGTGGTGGACCTTTTCTGGTGGACCTTTTCTGGTAGACGCTGTGGTGGACCTTTTCTGGTGGACCTTTTCTGGTGGACATTTTTGGTGGACCTTTTCTGGTGGACCTTTTCTGGTGGACGCTGTGGTGGACCTTTTCTGGTGGACCTTTTCTGGTGGACCTCTTCTGGTGGACGCTGTGGTGGACCTTTTCTGGTGGACCTTTTCTGGTGGACGCTGTGGAGGACCTTTTCTGGTGGACCTTTTCTGGTAGACGCTGTGGTGGACCTTTTCTGGTGGACCTTTTCTGGTGGACATTTTTGGTGGACCTTTTCTGGTGGACCTTTTCTGATGGACGCTGTGGTGGACCTTTTCTAGTGGACCTTTTCTGGTGGACGCTGTGGTTGACCTTTTCTGGTGAACCTTTTCTGGTGGACCTTTTCTGGTGGACATTTTTGGTGGACCTTTTTTAGTGGACCTTTTCTGGTGGACCTTTTCTGGTGAACGCTGTGGTGGACCTTTTCTGGTGGACCTTTTCTGGTGGACGCTGTGGTGGACCTTTTCTGGTGGACCTTTTCTGGTGGACGCTGTGGTGGACCTTTTCTGGTGGACCTTTTCTGGTGGACGCTGTGGTGGACCTTTTCTGGTGGACCTTTTCTGGTGGACATTTTTGGTGGACCTTTTCTGGTGGACCTTTTCTGGTGGACATTTTTGGTGGACCTTTTTTGGTGGACCTTTTCTGGTGGACGCTGTGGTGGACCTTTTGTGGTGGACTTGTGGTGGACCTTTTCTGGTGGACGCTGTGGTGTACCTTTTCTGGTGGACGCTGTGGCGGACCTTTTCTGGTGGACCTTTTCTGGTGGACCTTTTCTGGTGGACGCTGTGGTGGACCTTTTCTGGTGGACCTTTTCTGGTGGACCTTTTCTCGTGGACCTTTTCTCGTGGACGCTCTGGTGGACCTTTTCTGGTGGACCTTTTCTGGTGGACGCTGTGGTGGACCTTTTCTGCTGGACCTTTTCTGGTGGACCTTTTCTGGTGGACGCTGTGGTGGACCTTTTCTGGTGGACCTTTTCTGGTGGACCTTTTCTGGTGGACGCTGTGGTGGACCTTTTCTGGTGGACCTTTTTTGGTGGACGCTGTGGTAGACCTTTTCTGGTGGACCTTTTCTGGTGGACGCTGTGGTGGACCTTTTCTGGTGGACCTTTTCTGGTGGACCTTTTCTGGTGGACACTGTGGTGGACCTTTTCTGGTGGACGCTGTGGTGGACCTTTTCTGGTGGACCTTTTCTGGTGGACGCTGTGGTGGACCTTTTCTGGTGGACGCTGTGGCGGACCTTTTCTGGTGGACCTTTTCTGGTGGACCTTTTCTGGTGGACGCTGTGGTGGACCTTTTCTGGTGTACCTTTTCTGGTGGACCTTTTCTCGTGGACCTTTTCTCGTGGACGCTCTGGTGGACCTTTTCTGGTGGACCTTTTCTGGTGGACGCTGTGGTGGACCTTTTTTGGTGGACCTTTTCTGGTGGACGCTGTGGTGGACCTTTTGTGGTGGACTTGTGGTGGACTTTTTCTGGTGGACGCTGTGGTGGACCTTTTCTGGTGGACCTTTTCTGGTGGACGCTGTGGTGGACCTTTTCTGGTGGACCTTTTCTGGTGGACGCTGTGGTGGACCTTTTCTGGTGGACACTGTGGTGGACCTTTTCTGGTGGACCTTTTCTGGTGGACGCTGTGGTGGACCTTTTCTGGTGGACCTTTTCTGGTGGACGCTGTGGTGGACCTTTTCTGGTGGACTTTTTCTGGTGGACGCTGTGGTGGACCTTTTCTCGTGGACCTTTTCTGGTGGACATTTTTGGTGGACCTTTTCTGGTGGACATTTTTGGTGGACCTTTTCTGGTGGACCATTTCTGGTGGACCTTTTCTGGTGGACGCTGTGGTGGACCTTTTCTGGTGGACCTTTTCTGGTGGACGCTGTGGTGGACCTTTTCTGGTGGACCTTTTCTGGTGGACGCTGTGGTGGACCTTTTCTGGTGGACCTTTTCTGGTGGACGCTGTTCTGGACCTTTTCTGGTGGACCTTTTCTGGTGGACGCTGTGGTGGACCTTTTCTGGTGGACCTTTTCTGATGGACCTTTTCTGGTGGACGCTGTAGTGCACCTTTTCTGGTGGACCTTTTCTGGTGGACCTTTTCTGGTGGACGCTGTGGTGGACCTTTTCTGGTGGACCTTTTCTGGTGGACGCTGTGGAGGACCTTTTCTGGTGGACGCTGTGGTGGACCTTTTCTGGTGGACCTTTTCTGGTGGACGATGTGGTGGACCTTTTCTGGTGGACCTTTTCTGGTGGACGCTGTGGTGGACCTTTTCTGGCAAACCTTTTCTGGTGGACGCTGTGGAGGACCTTTTCTGGTGGACGCTGTGGTGGACCTTTTCTGGTGGACCTTTTCTGGTGGACGATGTGGTGGACCTTTTCTGGTGGACGCTGTGGTGGACCTTTTCTGGTGGACCTTTTCTGGTGCACCTTTTCTGGTGGACGCTGTGGTGGACCTTTTCTGGTGGACCTTTTCTGGTCGACGCTGTGGTGGACCTTTTCTGGTGGACTTTTTCTGGTGGACGCTGTGATGGACCTTTTCTGCTGGACGCTGTGATGGACCTTTTCTGGTGGACCTTTTCTGGTGGACGCTGTGGTGGACCTTTTCTGGTGGACTTTTTCTGGTGGACCTTTTCTGGTGGACCTTTTCTGGTGGACGCTGTGGTGGACCTTTTCTGGTGGACCTTTTCTGGTGGACCTTTTCTGGTGGACGCTGTCGTGGACCTTTTCTGGTGGACCTTTTCTGGTGGACCTTTTCCGGTGGACGCTCTGGTGGACCTTTTCTGGTGGTCCTTATCTGGTGGACGCTGTGGTGGACCTTTTCTGGTGGACCTTTTCTGGTGGACCTTTTCTGGTGGACGCTGTGGTGGACCTTTTCTGGTGGACCTTTTTTAGTGGACGCTGTGGTGGACCTTTTCTGGTGGAAGCTGTGGTGGACCTTTTCTGGTGGACCTTTTCTGGTGAACGCTGTGGTGGACCTTTTCTGGTGGACCTTTTCTGGTGGACGCTGTGGTGGACCTTTTCTGGTGGACCTTTTCTGGTGGACGCTGTGGTGGACCTTTTCTGGTGGACCTTTTCTGGTGGACGCTCTGCTGGACATTTTCTGGTGGACCTTTTCTGGTGGACGCTGTGGTGGACCTTTTCTGGTGGACCTTTTCTGGTGGACGCTGTGGTGGACCTTTTCTGGTGGACCTTTTCTGGTGGACGCTGTGGTGGACCTTTTCTGGTGGACCTTTTCTGGTGGACATTTTTGGTGGACCTTTTCTGGTGGACCTTTTCTGGTGGACGCTGTGGTGGACCTTTTTTGGTGGACCTTTTCTGGTGGACGCTGTGGTGGACCTTTTGTGGTGGGCTTGTGGTGGACTTTTTCTGGTGGACGCTGTGGTGGACCTTTTCTGGTGGACCTTTTATGGTGGACGCTGTGGTGGAACTTTTCTGGTGGACCTTTTCTGGTGGACCTTTTCTGGTGGACCTTTTATGGTGGACGCTGTGGTGGACCTTTTCTGGTGGACCTTTTCTGGTAGACCTTTTCTGGTGGACGCTGTGGTGGACCTTTTCTGGTGGACCTTTTTTAGTGGACGCTGTGGTGGACCTTTTCTGGTGGACCTTTTCTGGTGGACGCTGTGGTGGACCTTTTCTGGTGGACACTGTGGTGGACCTTTTCTGGTGGACCTTTTCTGGTGGACGCTGTGGTGGACCTTTTCTGGTGGAACTTTTCTGGTGGACGGTGTGGTGGACCTTTTCTGGTGGACGCTGTGGTTGACCTTTTCTGGTGGATGCTGTGGTGGACCTTTTCTGGTGGACCTTTTCTGGTGGACCTTTTCTGGTGGACGCTGTGGTGGACCTTTTCTGGTGGACCTTTTCTGGTGGACCTTTTCTGATGGACGCTGTGGTGGACCTTTTCTAGTGGACCTTTTCTGGTGGACGCCGTGGTTGACCTTTTCTGGTGGACCTTTTCTGGTGGACCTTTTCTGGTGGACATTTTTGGTGGACCTTTTTTAGTGGACCTTTTCTGGTGGACCTTTTCTGGTGAACGCTGTGGTGGACCTTTTCTGGTGGACCTTTTCTGGTGGACGCTGTGGTGGACCTTTTCTGGTGGACCTTTTCTGGTGGACGCTGTGGTGGACCTTTTCTGGTGGACCTTTTCTGGTGGACGCTGTGGTGGACCTTTTCTGGTGGACCTTTTCTGGTGGACATTTTTGGTGGACCTTTTCTGGTGGACCTTTTCTGGTGGACATTTTTGGTGGACCTTTTTTGGTGGACCTTTTCTGGTGGACGCTGTGGTGGACCTTTTGTGGTGGACTTGTGGTGGACCTTTTCTGGTGGACGCTGTGGTGGACCTTTTGTGGTGGACTTGTGGTGGACCTTTTCTGGTGGACGCTGTGGTGGACCTTTTCTGGTGGACCTTTTCTGGTGGACCTTTTCTCGTGGACCTTTTCTCGTGGACGCTCTGGTGGACCTTTTCTGGTGGACCTTTTCTGGTGGACGCTGTGGTGGACCTTTTCTGGTGGACCTTTTCTGGTGGACCTTTTCTGGTGGACGCTGTGGTGGACCTTTTCTGGTGGACCTTTTTTGGTGGACGCTGTGGTAGACCTTTTCTGGTGGACCTTTTCTGGTGGACGCTGTGGTGGACCTTTTCTGGTGGACCTTTTCTGGTGGACCTTTTCTGGTGGACACTGTGGTGGACCTTTTCTGGTGGACGCTGTGGTGGACCTTTTCTGGTGGACCTTTTCTGGTGGACGCTGTGGTGGACCTTTTCTGGTGGACTTTTTCTGGTGGACGCTGTGGTAAACCTTTTCTGGTGGACGCTGTGATGTACCATTTCTGGTGGACATTTTCTGGTGGACGCTGTGGTGGACCTTTTCTGGTGGACCTTTTCTGGTGGACCTTTTCTGATGGACGCTGTGGTGGACCTTTTCTGGTGGACCTTTTCTGGTGGACGCTGTAGTGGACCTTTTCTGGTGGACCTTTTCTGGTGGACGTTTTCTGGTGGACATTTTTCGTGGACCTTTTCTGGTGGACCTTTTTTGGTGGACCTTTTCTGGTGAACCTTTTCTGGTGAACGCTGCGGTGGACCATTTCTGGTGGATCTTTTCTGGTGGACATTTTCTGGTGGACGCTGTGGTGGACCTTTTCTGGTGGACCTTTTCTGGTAGACGCTGTGGTGGACCTTTTCTGGTGGACCTTTTCTGGTGGACATTTTTGGTGGACCTTTTCTGGTGGACCTTTTCTGGTGGACGCTGTGGTGGACCTTTTCTGGTGGACCTTTTCTGGTGGACCTCTTCTGGTGGACGCTGTGGTGGACCTTTTCTGGTGGACCTTTTCTGGTGGACGCTGTGGAGGACCTTTTCTGGTGGACCTTTTCTGGTAGACGCTGTGGTGGACCTTTTCTGGTGGACCTTTTCTGGTGGACATTTTTGGTGGACCTTTTCTGGTGGACCTTTTCTGATGGACGCTGTGGTGGACCTTTTCTAGTGGACCTTTTCTGGTGGACGCTGTGGTTGACCTTTTCTGGTGAACCTTTTCTGGTGGACCTTTTCTGGTGGACATTTTTGGTGGACCTTTTTTAGTGGACCTTTTCTGGTGGACCTTTTCTGGTGAACGCTGTGGTGGACCTTTTCTGGTGGACCTTTTCTGGTGGACGCTGTGGTGGACCTTTTCTGGTGGACCTTTTCTGGTGGACGCTGTGGTGGACCTTTTCTGGTGGACCTTTTCTGGTGGACGCTGTGGTGGACCTTTTCTGGTGGACCTTTTCTGGTGGACATTTTTGGTGGACCTTTTCTGGTGGACCTTTTCTGGTGGACATTTTTGGTGGACCTTTTTTGGTGGACCTTTTCTGGTGGACGCTGTGGTGGACCTTTTGTGGTGGACTTGTGGTGGACCTTTTCTGGTGGACGCTGTGGTGTACCTTTTCTGGTGGACGCTGTGGCGGACCTTTTCTGGTGGACCTTTTCTGGTGGACCTTTTCTGGTGGACGCTGTGGTGGACCTTTTCTGGTGGACCTTTTCTGGTGGACCTTTTCTCGTGGACCTTTTCTCGTGGACGCTCTGGTGGACCTTTTCTGGTGGACCTTTTCTGGTGGACGCTGTGGTGGACCTTTTCTGCTGGACCTTTTCTGGTGGACCTTTTCTGGTGGACGCTGTGGTGGACCTTTTCTGGTGGACCTTTTCTGGTGGACCTTTTCTGGTGGACGCTGTGGTGGACCTTTTCTGGTGGACCTTTTTTGGTGGACGCTGTGGTAGACCTTTTCTGGTGGACCTTTTCTGGTGGACGCTGTGGTGGACCTTTTCTGGTGGACCTTTTCTGGTGGACCTTTTCTGGTGGACACTGTGGTGGACCTTTTCTGGTGGACGCTGTGGTGGACCTTTTCTGGTGGACCTTTTCTGGTGGACGCTGTGGTGGACCTTTTCTGGTGGACGCTGTGGCGGACCTTTTCTGGTGGACCTTTTCTGGTGGACCTTTTCTGGTGGACGCTGTGGTGGACCTTTTCTGGTGTACCTTTTCTGGTGGACCTTTTCTCGTGGACCTTTTCTCGTGGACGCTCTGGTGGACCTTTTCTGGTGGACCTTTTCTGGTGGACGCTGTGGTGGACCTTTTTTGGTGGACCTTTTCTGGTGGACGCTGTGGTGGACCTTTTGTGGTGGACTTGTGGTGGACTTTTTCTGGTGGACGCTGTGGTGGACCTTTTCTGGTGGACCTTTTCTGGTGGACGCTGTGGTGGACCTTTTCTGGTGGACCTTTTCTGGTGGACGCTGTGGTGGACCTTTTCTGGTGGACACTGTGGTGGACCTTTTCTGGTGGACCTTTTCTGGTGGACGCTGTGGTGGACCTTTTCTGGTGGACCTTTTCTGGTGGACGCTGTGGTGGACCTTTTCTGGTGGACTTTTTCTGGTGGACGCTGTGGTGGACCTTTTCTCGTGGACCTTTTCTGGTGGACATTTTTGGTGGACCTTTTCTGGTGGACATTTTTGGTGGACCTTTTCTGGTGGACCATTTCTGGTGGACCTTTTCTGGTGGACGCTGTGGTGGACCTTTTCTGGTGGACCTTTTCTGGTGGACGCTGTGGTGGACCTTTTCTGGTGGACCTTTTCTGGTGGACGCTGTGGTGGACCTTTTCTGGTGGACCTTTTCTGGTGGACGCTGTTCTGGACCTTTTCTGGTGGACCTTTTCTGGTGGACGCTGTGGTGGACCTTTTCTGGTGGACCTTTTCTGATGGACCTTTTCTGGTGGACGCTGTAGTGCACCTTTTCTGGTGGACCTTTTCTGGTGGACCTTTTCTGGTGGACGCTGTGGTGGACCTTTTCTGGTGGACCTTTTCTGGTGGACGCTGTGGAGGACCTTTTCTGGTGGACGCTGTGGTGGACCTTTTCTGGTGGACCTTTTCTGGTGGACGATGTGGTGGACCTTTTCTGGTGGACCTTTTCTGGTGGACGCTGTGGTGGACCTTTTCTGGCAAACCTTTTCTGGTGGACGCTGTGGAGGACCTTTTCTGGTGGACGCTGTGGTGGACCTTTTCTGGTGGACCTTTTCTGGTGGACGATGTGGTGGACCTTTTCTGGTGGACGCTGTGGTGGACCTTTTCTGGTGGACCTTTTCTGGTGCACCTTTTCTGGTGGACGCTGTGGTGGACCTTTTCTGGTGGACCTTTTCTGGTCGACGCTGTGGTGGACCTTTTCTGGTGGACTTTTTCTGGTGGACGCTGTGATGGACCTTTTCTGCTGGACGCTGTGATGGACCTTTTCTGGTGGACCTTTTCTGGTGGACGCTGTGGTGGACCTTTTCTGGTGGACTTTTTCTGGTGGACCTTTTCTGGTGGACCTTTTCTGGTGGACGCTGTGGTGGACCTTTTCTGGTGGACCTTTTCTGGTGGACCTTTTCTGGTGGACGCTGTCGTGGACCTTTTCTGGTGGACCTTTTCTGGTGGACCTTTTCCGGTGGACGCTCTGGTGGACCTTTTCTGGTGGTCCTTATCTGGTGGACGCTGTGGTGGACCTTTTCTGGTGGACCTTTTCTGGTGGACCTTTTCTGGTGGACGCTGTGGTGGACCTTTTCTGGTGGACCTTTTTTAGTGGACGCTGTGGTGGACCTTTTCTGGTGGAAGCTGTGGTGGACCTTTTCTGGTGGACCTTTTCTGGTGAACGCTGTGGTGGACCTTTTCTGGTGGACCTTTTCTGGTGGACGCTGTGGTGGACCTTTTCTGGTGGACCTTTTCTGGTGGACGCTGTGGTGGACCTTTTCTGGTGGACCTTTTCTGGTGGACGCTCTGCTGGACATTTTCTGGTGGACCTTTTCTGGTGGACGCTGTGGTGGACCTTTTCTGGTGGACCTTTTCTGGTGGACGCTGTGGTGGACCTTTTCTGGTGGACCTTTTCTGGTGGACGCTGTGGTGGACCTTTTCTGGTGGACCTTTTCTGGTGGACATTTTTGGTGGACCTTTTCTGGTGGACCTTTTCTGGTGGACGCTGTGGTGGACCTTTTTTGGTGGACCTTTTCTGGTGGACGCTGTGGTGGACCTTTTGTGGTGGGCTTGTGGTGGACTTTTTCTGGTGGACGCTGTGGTGGACCTTTTCTGGTGGAACTTTTATGGTGGACGCTGTGGTGGAACTTTTCTGGTGGACCTTTTCTGGTGGACCTTTTCTGGTGGACCTTTTATGGTGGACGCTGTGGTGGACCTTTTCTGGTGGACCTTTTCTGGTAGACCTTTTCTGGTGGACGCTGTGGTGGACCTTTTCTGGTGGACCTTTTTTAGTGGACGCTGTGGTGGACCTTTTCTGGTGGACCTTTTCTGGTGGACGCTGTGGTGGACCTTTTCTGGTGGACACTGTGGTGGACCTTTTCTGGTGGACCTTTTCTGGTGGACGCTGTGGTGGACCTTTTCTGGTGGAACTTTTCTGGTGGACGGTGTGGTGGACCTTTTCTGGTGGACGCTGTGGTTGACCTTTTCTGGTGGATGCTGTGGTGGACCTTTTCTGGTGGACCTTTTCTGGTGGACCTTTTCTGGTGGACGCTGTGGTGGACCTTTTCTGGTGGACCTTTTCTGGTGGACCTTTTCTGATGGACGCTGTGGTGGACCTTTTCTAGTGGACCTTTTCTGGTGGACGCCGTGGTTGACCTTTTCTGGTGGACCTTTTCTGGTGGACCTTTTCTGGTGGACATTTTTGGTGGACCTTTTTTAGTGGACCTTTTCTGGTGGACCTTTTCTGGTGAACGCTGTGGTGGACCTTTTCTGGTGGACCTTTTCTGGTGGACGCTGTGGTGGACCTTTTCTGGTGGACCTTTTCTGGTGGACGCTGTGGTGGACCTTTTCTGGTGGACCTTTTCTGGTGGACGCTGTGGTGGACCTTTTCTGGTGGACCTTTTCTGGTGGACATTTTTGGTGGACCTTTTCTGGTGGACCTTTTCTGGTGGACATTTTTGGTGGACCTTTTTTGGTGGACCTTTTCTGGTGGACGCTGTGGTGGACCTTTTGTGGTGGACTTGTGGTGGACCTTTTCTGGTGGACGCTGTGGTGGACCTTTTGTGGTGGACTTGTGGTGGACCTTTTCTGGTGGACGCTGTGGTGGACCTTTTCTGGTGGACCTTTTCTGGTGGACCTTTTCTCGTGGACCTTTTCTCGTGGACGCTCTGGTGGACCTTTTCTGGTGGACCTTTTCTGGTGGACGCTGTGGTGGACCTTTTCTGGTGGACCTTTTCTGGTGGACCTTTTCTGGTGGACGCTGTGGTGGACCTTTTCTGGTGGACCTTTTTTGGTGGACGCTGTGGTAGACCTTTTCTGGTGGACCTTTTCTGGTGGACGCTGTGGTGGACCTTTTCTGGTGGACCTTTTCTGGTGGACCTTTTCTGGTGGACACTGTGGTGGACCTTTTCTGGTGGACGCTGTGGTGGACCTTTTCTGGTGGACCTTTTCTGGTGGACGCTGTGGTGGACCTTTTCTGGTGGACTTTTTCTGGTGGACGCTGTGGTAAACCTTTTCTGGTGGACGCTGTGATGTACCATTTCTGGTGGACATTTTCTGGTGGACGCTGTGGTGGACCTTTTCTGGTGGACCTTTTCTGGTGGACCTTTTCTGATGGACGCTGTGGTGGACCTTTTCTGGTGGACCTTTTCTGGTGGACGCTGTAGTGGACCTTTTCTGGTGGACCTTTTCTGGTGGACGTTTTCTGGTGGACATTTTTCGTGGACCTTTTCTGGTGGACCTTTTTTGGTGGACCTTTTCTGGTGAACCTTTTCTGGTGAACGCTGCGGTGGACCATTTCTGGTGGATCTTTTCTGGTGGACATTTTCTGGTGGACGCTGTGGTGGACCTTTTCTGGTGGACCTTTTCTGGTAGACGCTGTGGTGGACCTTTTCTGGTGGACCTTTTCTGGTGGACATTTTTGGTGGACCTTTTCTGGTGGACCTTTTCTGGTGGACGCTGTGGTGGACCTTTTCTGGTGGACCTTTTCTGGTGGACCTCTTCTGGTGGACGCTGTGGTGGACCTTTTCTGGTGGACCTTTTCTGGTGGACGCTGTGGAGGACCTTTTCTGGTGGACCTTTTCTGGTAGACGCTGTGGTGGACCTTTTCTGGTGGACCTTTTCTGGTGGACATTTTTGGTGGACCTTTTCTGGTGGACCTTTTCTGATGGACGCTGTGGTGGACCTTTTCTGGTGGACCTTTTCTGGTGGACATTTTTGGTGGACCTTTTCTGGTGGACCTTTTCTGGTGGACATTTTTGGTGGACCTTTTTTAGTGGACCTTTTCTGGTGGACCTTTTCTGGTGAACGCTGTGGTGGACCTTTTCTGGTGGACCTTTTCTGGTGGACGCTGTGGTGGACCTTTTCTGGTGGACCTTTTCTGGTGGACGCTGTGGTGGACCTTTTCTGGTGGACCTTTTCTGGTGGACGCTGTGGTGGACCTTTTCTGGTGGACCTTTTCTGGTGGACATTTTTGGTGGACCTTTTCTGGTGGACCTTTTCTGGTGGACATTTTTGGTGGACCTTTTTTGGTGGACCTTTTCTGGTGGACGCTGTGGTGGACCTTTTGTGGTGGACTTGTGGTGGACCTTTTCTGGTGGACGCTGTGGTGTACCTTTTCTGGTGGACGCTGTGGCGGACCTTTTCTGGTGGACCTTTTCTGGTGGACCTTTTCTGGTGGACGCTGTGGTGGACCTTTTCTGGTGGACCTTTTCTGGTGGACCTTTTCTCGTGGACCTTTTCTCGTGGACGCTCTGGTGGACCTTTTCTGGTGGACCTTTTCTGGTGGACGCTGTGGTGGACCTTTTCTGCTGGACCTTTTCTGGTGGACCTTTTCTGGTGGACGCTGTGGTGGACCTTTTCTGGTGGACCTTTTCTGGTGGACGCTGTGGTGGACCTTTTCTGGTGGACCTTTTTTGGTGGACGCTGTGGTAGACCTTTTCTGGTGGACCTTTTCTGGTGGACGCTGTGGTGGACCTTTTCTGGTGGACCTTTTCTGGTGGACCTTTTCTGGTGGACACTGTGGTGGACCTTTTCTGGTGGACGCTGTGGTGGACCTTTTCTGGTGGACCTTTTCTGGTGGACGCTGTGGTGGACCTTTTCTGGTGTACCTTTTCTGGTGGACGCTGTGGCGGACCTTTTCTGGTGGACCTTTTCTGGTGGACCTTTTCTGGTGGACGCTGTGGTGGACCTTTTCTGGTGGACCTTTTCTGGTGGACCTTTTCTCGTGGACCTTTTCTCGTGGACGCTCTGGTGGACCTTTTCTGGTGGACCTTTTCTGGTGGACGCTGTTGTGGACCTTTTCTGGTGGACCTTTTCTGGTGGACCTTTTCTGGTGGACGCTGTGGTGGACCTTTTCTGGTGGACCTTTTCTGGTGGACCTTTTCTGGTGGACGCTGTGGTGGACCTTTTCTGGTGGACCTTTTTTGGTGGACGCTGTGGTAGACCTTTTCTGGTGGACCTTTTCTGGTGGACGCTGTGGTGGACCTTTTCTGGTGGACCTTTTCTGGTGGACACTGTGGTGGACCTTTTCTGGTGGACGCTGTGGTGGACCTTTTCTGCTGGACCTTTTCTGGTGGACGCTGTGGTGGACCTTTTCTGGTGGACTTTTTCTGGTGGACGCTGTGGTGGACCTTTTCTGGTGGACGCTGTGATGGACCATTTCTGGTGGACATTTTCTGGTGGACGCTGTGGTGGACCTTTTCTGGTGGACCTTTTCTGGTGGACCTTTTCTGATGGACGCTGTGGTGGACCTTTTCTAGTGGACATTTTCTGGTGGACGCTGTAGTGGACCTTTTCTGGTGGACCTTTTCTGGTGGACGTTTTCTGGTGGACATTTTTCGTGGACCTTTTCTGGTGGACCTTTTTTGGTGGACCTTTTCTGGTGAACCTTTTCTGGTGAACGCTGCGGTGGACCATTTCTGGTGGATCTTTTCTGGTGGACATTTTCTGGTGGACGCTGTGGTGGACCTTTTCTGGTGGACCTTTTCTGGTAGACGCTGTGGTGGACCTTTTCTGGTGGACCTTTTCTGGTGGACATTTTTGGTGGACCTTTTCTGGTGGACCTTTTCTGGTGGACGCTGTGGTGGACCTTTTCTGGTGGACCTTTTCTGGTGGACCTGTTCTGGTGGACGCTGTGGTGGACCTTTTCTGGTGGACCTTTTCTGGTGGACATTTTCTGGTGGACGCTGTGGTGGACCTTTTCTGGTGGACCTTTTCTGGTGGACGCTATGGTGGACCTTTTCTGGTGGACCTTTTCTGGTGGACATTTTCTGGTGGACGCTGTGGTGGACCTTTTCTGGTGGACCTTTTCTGGTGGACGCTATGGTGGACCTTTTCTGGTGGACCTTTTCTGGTGGACGCTGTGGTGGACCATTTCTGGTGGACCTTTTCTGGTGGACCTTTTCTGGTGGACGCTGTGGGGGACCTTTTCTGGAGGACCTTTTCTGGTGGACCTTTTCTGGTGGCCCTTTTCTGGTGGACGCTTTGGTGGACCTGCTGTGGTGGACCTTTTTCCGGTGGACCTGCTGTGGTGGACCTTTTATCGGTGCACCTGCTGTGGTGGACCTTTTCTGGTGGACCTTTTCTGGTGGACGCTGTGGTGGACCTTTTTCCGGTGGACCTTTTTTTGGTGGACCTGCTGTGGTGGACCTTTTCTTGTGGACCTTTTCTGGTAAACGCTGTGGTAGACCTTTTCGGGTGGACGCTGTGGTGGACCTTTTCTGGTGGACCTTTTCTGGTGGACGCTGTGGTGGACCTTTTCTGGTGGACCTTTTCTGGTGGACTATTTCTGGTGGACGCTGTGGTGGACCTTTTCTGGTGGACCTTTTCTGGTGGACGCTGTGGTGGACCTTTTCTAGTGGACGCTGTGGTGGACCTTTTCTGGTGGACCTTTTCTGGTGGACGCTGTGGTGGACCTTTTCTGGTGGACCTTTTCTGGT
This sequence comes from Chlamydotis macqueenii, assembly GCF_036417535.1. Lineage (NCBI taxonomy): Eukaryota > Metazoa > Chordata > Aves > Otidiformes > Otididae > Chlamydotis > Chlamydotis macqueenii. The sequence goes on from NC_141592.1 coordinate 13,112,092, forward strand.
GGACCTTTTCTGGTGGACGCTGTGGTGGACCTTTTCTCGTGGACCTTTTCTGGTGGACCTTTTCTGGTGGACCATTTCTGGTGGATGCTGTGGTGGACCTTTTCTGGTGGACCTTTTCTGGTGGACGCTGTGGTGGACCTTTTCTGGTGGACCTTTTCTGGTGGACGCTGTGGTGGACCTTTTCTGGTGGACCTTTTCTGCTGGACTTATTCTGCTGGACGCTGTGGTGGACATTTTCTGGTGGACCTTTTCTGGTGGACGCTGTGGTGGACCTTTTCTGGTGGACCTTTTCTGGTGGACCTTTTCTGGTGGACGCTGTGGTGGACCTTTTTGGTGGACCTTTTCTGGTGGACCTTTTCTGGTGGACGCTGTGGTGGACCTTTTCTGGTGGACCTTTTCTGGTGGACGCTGTGGTGGACCTTTTCTGGTAGACCTTTTCTGGTGGACATGTTCTGGTGGACCTTTTCTGGTGGATTTTTTCTGGTGGACACTGTGGTGGACCTTTTCTGGTGGACCTTTTCTGGTGGACGCTGTGGTGGACCTTTTCTGGTGGACCTTTTCTGGTGGACGCTGTGGTGGACCTTTTTTGGTGGACCTTTTCTGGTGGACGCTGTGGTGGACCTTTTGTGGTGGACTTGTGGTGGACTTTTTCTGGTGGACGCTGTGGTGGACCTTTTCTGGTGGACCTTTTCTGGTGGACCTTTTCTGGTGGACGCTGTGGTGGACCTTTTCTGGTGGACCTTTTCTGGTGGACGCTGTGGTGGACCTTTTCTGGTGGACCATTTCTGGTGGACGCTGTGGTGGACCTTTTCTGGTGGACCTTTTCTGGTGGACCTTTTCTGGTGGACGCTGTGGTGGACCTTTTCTGGTGGACCTTTTTTAGTGGACGCTGTGGTGGACCTTTTGTGGTGGACCTTTTCTGGTGGACCTTTTCTGGTGGACGCTGTGGTGGACCTTTTCTGGTGGACACTGTGGTGGACCTTTTCTGGTGGACCTTTTCTCGTGGACGCTGTGGTGGACCTTTTCTGGTGGACCTTTTCTGGTGGACGCTGTGGTGGACCTTTTCTGGTGGACTTTTTCTGGTGGACACTGTGGTGGACCTTTTCTGGTGCACATTTTCTGGTGGACGCTGTGGTGGACCTTTTCTGGTGGAACTTTTCTGGTGGACGGTGTGCTGGACCTTTTCTGGTGGACGCTGTGGTGGACCTTTTCTGATGGACGCTGTGGTGGACCTTTTCTGGTGGACCTTTTCTGGTGGACCTTTTCTGGTGGACGCTGTGGTGGACCTTTTCTGGTGGACCTTTTCTGATGTACGCTGTGGTGGACCATTTCTAGTGGACCTTTTCTGGTGGACGCCGTGGTTGACCTTTTCTGGTGGACCTTTTCTGGTGGACCTTTTCTGGTGGACATTTTTGGTGGACCTTTTTTGGTGGACCTTTTCTGGTGGACCTTTTCTGGTGGACGCTGTGGTTGACCTTTTCTGGTGGACCTTTTCTGGTGGACGCTGTGGTGGACCTTTTCTGGTGGACCTTTTCTGGTGGACGCTGTGGTGGACCTTTTCTGGTGGACCTTTTCTGGTGGACGCTGTGGTGGACCTTTTCTGGTGGACCTTTTCTGGTGGACATTTTTGGTGGACCTTTTCTGGTGGACCTTTTCTGGTGGACATTTTTGGTGGACCTTTTTTGGTGGACCTTTTCTGGTGGACGCTGTGGTGGACCTTTTGTGGTGGACTTGTGGTGGACCTTTTCTGGTGGACGCTGTGGTGGACCTTTTCTGGTGTACCTTTTCTGGTGGACGCTGTGGCGGACCTTTTCTGGTGGACCTTTTCTGGTGGACCTTTTCTGGTGGAAGCTGTGGTGGACCTTTTCTGGTGGACCTTTTCTGGTGGACGCTGTGGTGGACCTTTTCTGGTGGACCTTTTCTGGTGGACGCTGTGGTGGACCTTTTCTGGTGGACCTTTTCTGGTGGACGCTGTGGTGGACCTTTTCTGGTGGACCTTTTCTGGTGGACGCTCTGCTGGACATTTTCTGGTGGACCTTTTCTGGTGGACGCTGTGGTGGACCTTTTCTGGTGGACCTTTTCTGGTGGACGCTGTGGTGGACCTTTTCTGCTGGACCTTTTCTGGTGGACATTTTTGGTGGACCTTTTCTGGTGGACCTTTTCTGGTGGACGCTGTGGTGGACCTTTTCCGGTGGACCTTTTCTGGTGGACGCTGTGGTGGACCTTTTCTGGTGGACCTTTTCTGGTGGACGCTGTGGTGGACCTTTTCTGGTGGACCTTTTCTGGTGGACGCTGTGGTGGACCTTTTCTGGTGGACCTTTTCTGGTGGACGCTGTGGTGGACCTTTTCTGGTGGACCTTTTCTGGTGGACGCTCTGCTGGACATTTTCTGGTGGACCTTTTCTGGTGGACGCTGTGGTGGACCTTTTCTGGTGGACCTTTTCTGGTGGACGCTGTGGTGGACCTTTTCTGCTGGACCTTTTCTGGTGGACATTTTTGGTGGACCTTTTCTGGTGGACCTTTTCTGGTGGACGCTGTGGTGGACCTTTTCCGGTGGACCTTTTCTGGTGGACGCTGTGGTGGACCTTTTCTGGTGGACCTTTTCTGGTGGACGCTGTGGTGGACCTTTTCTGGTGGACCTTTTCTGGTGGACCTTTTCTGGTGGACGCTGTGGTGGCCCTTTTCTGGTGGACCTTTTTTAGTGGACGCTGTGGTGGACCTTTTCTGGTGGACCTTTTCTGGTGGAGGCTGTGGTGGACATTTTCTGGTGGACACTGTGGTGGACCTTTTCTGGTGGACCTTTTCTGGTGGACGCTGTGGTGGACCTTTTCTGGTGGAACTTTTCTGGTGGACGGTGTGGTGGACCTTTTCTGGTGGACGCTGTGGTTGACCTTTTCTGGTGGACGCTGTGGTGGACCTTTTCTGGTGGACCTTTTCTGGTTGACCTTTTCTGGTGGACGCTGTGGTGGACCTTTTCTGGTGGACCTTTTCTGGTGGACCTTTTCTGATGGACGCTGTGGTGGACCTTTTCTAGTGGACCTTTTCTGGTGGACGCCGTGGTTGACCTTTTCTGGTGGACCTTTTCTGGTAGACCTTTTCTGGTGGACATTTTTGGTGGACCTTTTTTAGTGGACCTTTTCTGGTGGACCTTTTCTGGTGGACGCTGTGGTGGACCTTTTCTGGTGGACCTTTTCTGGTGGACGCTGTGGTGGAACTTTTCTGGTGGACCTTTTCTGGTGGACGCTGTGGTGGACCTTTTCTGGTGGACCTTTTCTGGTGGACGCTGTGGTGGACCTTTTCTGGTGGACCTTTTCTGGTGGACATTTTTGGTGGACCTTTTCTGGTGGACCTTTTCTGGTGGACATTTTTGGTGGACCTTTTTTGGTGGACCTTTTCTGGTGGACGCTGTGGTGGACCTTTTGTGGTGGACTTGTGGTGGACCTTTTCTGGTGGACGCTGTGGTGGACCTTTTGTGGTGGACTTGTGGTGGACCTTTTCTGGTGGACGCTGTGGTGGACATTTTCTGGTGTACCTTTTCTGGTGGACGCTGTGGCGGACATTTTTGGTGGACCTTTTCTGGTGGACCTTTTCTGGTGGACGCTGTGGTGGACCTTTTTTGGTGGACCTTTTCTGGTGGACGCTGTGGTGGACCTTTTTTGGTGGACCTTTTCTGGTGGACGCTGTGGTGGACCTTTTGTGGTGGACTTGTGGTGGACTTTTTCTGGTGGACGCTGTGGTGGACCTTTTCTGGTGGACCTTTTCTGGTGGACGCTGTGGTGGAACTTTTCTGGTGGACCTTTTCTGGTGGACCTTTTCTGGTGGACGCTGTGGTGGACCTTTTCTGGTGGACCTTTTCTGGTGGACGCTGTGGTGGACCTTTTCTGGTGGACCTTTTCTGGTGGACGCTGTGGTAGACCTTTTCTGGTGGACCTTTTCTGGTGGACCTTTTCTGGTGGACGCTGTGGTGGACCTTTTCTGGTGGACCTTTTTTAGTGGACGCTGTGGTGGACCTTTTGTGGTGGACGCTGTGGTGGACCTTTTCTGGTGGACCTTTTCTGGTGGACGCTGTGGTGGACCTTTTCTGGTGGACACTGTGGTGGACCTTTTCTGGTGGACCTTTTCTGGTGGACGCTGTGGTGGACCTTTTCTGGTGGACCTTTTCTGGTGGACGCTGTGGTGGACCTTTTCTGGTGGACTTTTTCTGGTGGACGCTGTGGTGGACCTTTTCTCGTGGACCTTTTCTGGTGGACATTTTTGGTGGACCTTTTCTGGTGGACCATTTCTGGTGGACCTTTTCTGGTGGACGCTGTGGTGGACCTTTTCTGGTGGACCTTTTCTGGTGGACGCTGTGGTGGACCTTTTCTGGTGGACCTTTTCTGGTGGACGCTGTGGTGGACCTTTTCTGGTGGAGCTTTTCTGGTGGACGCTGTTCTGGACCTTTTCTGGTGGACCTTTTCTGGTGGACGCTGTGGTGGACCTTTTCTGGTGGACCTTTTCTGGTGGACGCTGTGGTGGACCTTTTCTGGTGGACCATTTCTGGTGGACGCTGTGGTGGACCTTTTCTGGTAGACCTTTTCTGGTGGACATGTTCTGGTGGACCTTTTCTGATGGACCTTTTCTGGTGGACGCTGTAGTGCACCTTTTCTGGTGGACCTTTTCTGGTGGACCTTTTCTGGTGGACGCTGTGGTGGACCTTTTCTGGTGGACCTTTTCTGGTGGACGCTGTGGAGGACCTTTTCTGGTGGACGCTGTGGTGGACCTTTTCTGGTGGACCTTTTCTGGTGGACGATGTGGTGGACCTTTTCTGGTGGACCTTTTCTGGTGGACGCTGTGGTGGACCTTTTCTGGTGGACCTTTTCTGGTGGACGCTGTGGAGGACCTTTTCTGGTGGACGCTGTGGTGGACCTTTTCTGGTGGACCTTTTCTGGTGGACGATGTGGTGGACATTTTCTGGTGGACGCTGTGGTGGACCTTTTCTGGTGGACCTTTTCTGGTGCACCTTTTCTGGTGGACGCTGTGGTGGACCTTTTCTGGTGGACCTTTTCTGGTCGACGCTGTGGTGGACCTTTTCTGGTGGACTTTTTCTGGTGGACGCTGTGGTGGACCTTTTCTGCTGGACGCTGTGATGGACCTTTTCTGGTGGACCTTTTCTGGTGGACGCTGTGGTGGACCTTTTCTGGTGGACTTTTTCTGGTGGACTTGTTCTGGTGGACGCTGTGGTGGACCTTTTCTGCTGGACGCTGTGATGGACCTTTTCTGGTGGACCTTTTCTGGTGGACGCTGTGGTGGACCTTTTCTGGTGGACTTTTTCTGGTGGACCTTTTCTGGTGGACCTTTTCTGGTGGACGCTGTGGTGGACCTTTTCTGGTGGACCTTTTCTGGTGGACGCTGTCGTGGACCTTTTCTGGTGGACCTTTTCTGGTGGACCTTTTCCGGTGGACGCTCTGGTGGACCTTTTCTGGTGGTCCTTATCTGGTGGACGCTGTGGTGGACCTTTTCTGGTGGACCTTTTCTGGTGGACCTTTTCTGGTGGACGCTGTGGTGGACCTTTTCTGGTGGACCTTTTTTAGTGGACGCTGTGGTGGACCTTTTCTGGTGGAAGCTGTGGTGGACCTTTTCTGGTGGACCTTTTCTGGTGAACGCTGTGGTGGACCTTTTCTGGTGGACCTTTTCTGGTGGACGCTGTGGTGGACCTTTTCTGGTGGACCATTTCTGGTGGACGCTGTGGTGGACCTTTTCTGGTGGACCTTTTCTGGTGGACGCTCTGCTGGACATTTTCTGGTGGACCTTTTCTGGTGGACGCTGTGGTGGACCTTTTCTGGTGGACCTTTTCTGGTGGACGCTGTGGTGGACCTTTTCTGGTGGACCTTTTCTGGTAGACATTTTTGGTGGACCTTTTCTGGTGGACCTTTTCTGGTGGACGCTGTGGTGGACCTTTTTTGGTGGACCTTTTCTGGTGGACGCTGTGGTGGACCTTTTTTGGTGGACCTTTTCTGGTGGACGCTGTGGTGGACCTTTTGTGGTGGGCTTGTGGTGGACTTTTTCTGGTGGACGCTGTGGTGGACCTTTTCTGGTGGACCTTTTCTGGTGGACGCTGTGGTGGAACTTTTCTGGTGGACCTTTTCTGGTGGACCTTTTCTGGTGGACGCTATGGTGGACCTTTTCTGGTGGACCTTTTCTGGTGGACGCTGTGGTGGACCTTTTCTGGTGGACCTTTTCTGGTGGACGCTGTGGTGGACCTTTTCTGGTGGACCTTTTCTGGTGGACCTTTTCTGGTGGACGCTGTGGTGGACCTTTTCTGGTGGACCTTTTTTAGTGGACGCTGTGGTGGACCTTTTCTGGTGGACCTTTTCTGGTGGACGCTGTGGTGGACCTTTTCTGGTGGACACTGTGGTGGACCTTTTCTGGTGGACCTTTTCTGGTGGACGCTGTGGTGGACCTTTTCTGGTGGAACTTTTCTGGTGGACGGTGTGGTGGACCTTTTCTGGTGGACGCTGTGGTTGACCTTTTCTGGTGGATGCTGTGGTGGACCTTTTCTGGTGGACCTTTTCTGGTGGACCTTTTCTGGTGGACGCTGTGGTGGACCTTTTCTGGTGGACCTTTTCTGGTGGACCTTTTCTGATGGACGCTGTGGTGGACCTTTTCTAGTGGACCTTTTCTGGTGGACGCTGTGGTGGACCTTTTCTGGTGGACCTTTTCTGGTGGACCTTTTCTGGTGGACCTTTTCTGGTGGACATTTTTGGTGGACCTTTTTTAGTGGACCTTTTCTGGTGGACCTTTTCTGGTAGACGCTGTGGTGGACCTTTTCTGGTGGACCTTTTCTGGTGGACATTTTTGGTGGACCTTTTCTAGTGGACCTTTTCTGGTGGACGCTGTGGTGGACCTTTTCTGGTGGACCTTTTCTGGTGGACCTCTTCTGGTGGACGCTGTGGTGGACCTTTTCTGGTGGACCTTTTCTGCTGGACATTTTCTGCTGGACGCTGTGATGGACCTTTTCTGGTGGACCTTTTCTGGTGTACGCTGTGGTGGACCTTTTCTGGTCGACTTTTTCTGGTGGACCTTTTCTGGTGGACCTTTTCTGGTGGACGCTGTGGTGGACCTTTTCTGGTGGACATTTTCTGGTGGACGCTGTGGTGGACCTTTTCTGGTGGACCTTTTCTGGTGGACCTTTTCTGGTGGACCTTTTCCGGTGGACGCTCTGGTGGACCTTTTCTGGTGGTCCTTATCTGGTGGACTCTGTGGTGGACCTTTTCTGGTGGACCTTTTCTGGTGGACCTTTTCTGGTGGACGCTGTGGTGGACCTTTTCTGGTGGACCTTTTCTGGTGAACGCTGTGGTGGACCTTTTCTGGTGGACCTTTTCTGGTGGACGCTGTGGTGGACCTTTTCTGGTGGAGCTTTTCTGGTGGACGCTGTTCTGGACCTTTTCTGGTGGACCTTTTCTGGTGGACGCTGTGGTGGACCTTTTCTGGTGGACCTTTTCTGGTGGACCTTTTCTGGTGGACGCTGTGGTGGACCTTTTCTGGTGGACCATTTCTGGTGGACGCTGTGGTGGACCTTTTCTGGTAGACCTTTTCTGGTGGACATGTTCTGGTGGACCTTTTCTGATGGACCTTTTCTGGTGGACGCTGTAGTGCACCTTTTCTGGTGGACCTTTTCTGGTGGACCTTTTCTGGTGGACGCTGTGGTGGACCTTTTCTGGTGGACCTTTTCTGGTGGACGCTGTGGAGGACCTTTTCTGGTGGACGCTGTGGTGGACCTTTTCTGGTGGACCTTTTCTGGTGGACGATGTGGTGGACCTTTTCTGGTGGACCTTTTCTGGTGGACGCTGTGGTGGACCTTTTCTGGTGGACCTTTTCTGGTGGACGCTGTGGAGGACCTTTTCTGGTGGACGCTGTGGTGGACCTTTTCTGGTGGACCTTTTCTGCTGGACGATGTGGTGGACATTTTCTGGTGGACGCTGTGGTGGACCTTTTCTGGTGGACCTTTTCTGGTGCACCTTTTCTGGTGGACGCTGTGGTGGACCTTTTCTGGTGGACCTTTTCTGGTCGACGCTGTGGTGGACCTTTTCTGGTGGACTTTTTCTGGTGGACGCTGTGGTGGACCTTTTCTGCTGGACGCTGTGATGGACCTTTTCTGGTGGACCTTTTCTGGTGGACGCTGTGGTGGACCTTTTCTGGTGGACTTTTTCTGGTGGACTTGTTCTGGTGGACGCTGTGGTGGACCTTTTCTGCTGGACGCTGTGATGGACCTTTTCTGGTGGACCTTTTCTGGTGGACGCTGTGGTGGACCTTTTCTGGTGGACTTTTTCTGGTGGACCTTTTCTGGTGGACCTTTTCTGGTGGACGCTGTGGTGGACCTTTTCTGGTGGACCTTTTCTGGTGGACGCTGTCGTGGACCTTTTCTGGTGGACCTTTTCTGGTGGACCTTTTCCGGTGGACGCTCTGGTGGACCTTTTCTGGTGGTCCTTATCTGGTGGACGCTGTTGACCTTTTCTGGTGGACCTTTTCTGGTGGACCTTTTCTGGTGGACGCTGTGGTGGACCTTTTCTGGTGGACCTTTTTTAGTGGACGCTGTGGTGGACCTTTTCTGGTGGAAGCTGTGGTGGACCTTTTCTGGTGGACCTTTTCTGGTGAACGCTGTGGTGGACCTTTTCTGGTGGACCTTTTCTGGTGGACGCTGTGGTGGACCTTTTCTGGTGGACCATTTCTGGTGGACGCTGTGGTGGACCTTTTCTGGTGGACCTTTTCTGGTGGACGCTCTGCTGGACATTTTCTGGTGGACCTTTTCTGGTGGACGCTGTGGTGGACCTTTTCTGGTGGACCTTTTCTGGTGGACGCTGTGGTGGACCTTTTCTGGTGGACCTTTTCTGGTAGACATTTTTGGTGGACCTTTTCTGGTGGACCTTTTCTGGTGGACGCTGTGGTGGACCTTTTTTGGTGGACCTTTTCTGGTGGACGCTGTGGTGGACCTTTTTTGGTGGACCTTTTCTGGTGGACGCTGTGGTGGACCTTTTGTGGTGGGCTTGTGGTGGACTTTTTCTGGTGGACGCTGTGGTGGACCTTTTCTGGTGGACCTTTTCTGGTGGACGCTGTGGTGGAACTTTTCTGGTGGACCTTTTCTGGTGGACCTTTTCTGGTGGACGCTATGGTGGACCTTTTCTGGTGGACCTTTTCTGGTGGACGCTGTGGTGGACCTTTTCTGGTGGACCTTTTCTGGTGGACGCTGTGGTGGACCTTTTCTGGTGGACCTTTTCTGGTGGACCTTTTCTGGTGGACGCTGTGGTGGACCTTTTCTGGTGGACCTTTTTTAGTGGACGCTGTGGTGGACCTTTTCTGGTGGACCTTTTCTGGTGGACGCTGTGGTGGACCTTTTCTGGTGGACACTGTGGTGGACCTTTTCTGGTGGACCTTTTCTGGTGGACGCTGTGGTGGACCTTTTCTGGTGGAACTTTTCTGGTGGACGGTGTGGTGGACCTTTTCTGGTGGACGCTGTGGTTGACCTTTTCTGGTGGATGCTGTGGTGGACCTTTTCTGGTGGACCTTTTCTGGTGGACCTTTTCTGGTGGACGCTGTGGTGGACCTTTTCTGGTGGACCTTTTCTGGTGGACCTTTTCTGATGGACGCTGTGGTGGACCTTTTCTAGTGGACCTTTTCTGGTGGACGCCGTGGTTGACCTTTTCTGGTGGACCTTTTCTGGTGGACCTTTTCTGGTGGACATTTTTGGTGGACCTTTTTTAGTGGACCTTTTCTGGTGGACCTTTTCTGGTAGACGCTGTGGTGGACCTTTTCTGGTGGACCTTTTCTGGTGGACATTTTTGGTGGACCTTTTCTAGTGGACCTTTTCTGGTGGACGCTGTGGTGGACCTTTTCTGGTGGACCTTTTCTGGTGGACCTCTTCTGGTGGACGCTGTGGTGGACCTTTTCTGGTGGACTTTTTCTGGTGGACATTTTCTGCTGGACGCTGTGATGGACCTTTTCTGGTGGACCTTTTCTGGTGTACGCTGTGGTGGACCTTTTCTGGTCGACTTTTTCTGGTGGACCTTTTCTGGTGGACCTTTTCTGGTGGACGCTGTGGTGGACCTTTTCTGGTGGACATTTTCTGGTGGACGCTGTGGTGGACCTTTTCTGGTGGACCTTTTCTGGTGGACCTTTTCTGGTGGACCTTTTCCGGTGGACGCTCTGGTGGACCTTTTCTGGTGGTCCTTATCTGGTGGACTCTGTGGTGGACCTTTTCTGGTGGACCTTTTCTGGTGGACCTTTTCTGGTGGACGCTGTGGTGGACCTTTTCTGGTGGACCTTTTTTAGTGGACGCTGTGGTGGACCTTTTCTGGTGGAAGCTGTGGTGGACCTTTTCTGGTGGACCTTTTCTGGTGAACGCTGTGGTGGACCTTTTCTGGTGGACCTTTTCTGGTGGACGCTGTGGTGGACCTTTTCTGGTGGACCTTTTCTGGTGGACGCTGTGGTGGACCTTTTCTGGTGGACCTTTTCTGGTGGACGCTCTGCTGGACCTTTTCTGGTGGACCTTTTCTGGTGGACGCTGTGGTGGACCTTTTCTGGTGGACCTTTTCTGGTGGACATTTTTGGTGGACCTTTTCTGGTGGACCTTTTCTGGTGGACGCTGTGGTGGACCTTTTTTGGTGGACCTTTTCTGGTGGACGCTGTGGTGGACCTTTTTTGGTGGACCTTTTCTGGTGGACGCTGTGGTGGACCTTTTGTGGTGGGCTTGTGGTGGACTTTTTCTGGTGGACGCTGTGGTGGACCTTTTCTGGTGGACCTTTTCTGGTGGACGCTGTGGTGGAACTTTTCTGGTGGACCTTTTCTGGTGGACCTTTTCTGGTGGACGCTATGGTGGACCTTTTCTGGTGGACCTTTTCTGGTGGACGCTGTGGTGGACCTTTTCTGGTGGACCTTTTCTGGTGGACATTTTCTGGTGGACGCTGTGGTGGACCTTTTCTGGTGGACCTTTTTTAGTGGACGCTGTGGTGGACCTTTTCTGGTGGACCTTTTCTGGTGGACGCTGTGGTGGACCTTTTCTGGTGGACACTGTGGTGGACCTTTTCTGGTGGACCTTTTCTGGTGGACGCTGTGGTGGACCTTTTCTGGTGGAACTTTTCTGGTGGACGGTGTGGTGGACCTTTTCTGGTGGACGCTGTGGTTGACCTTTTCTGGTGGACGCTGTGGTGGACCTTTTCTGGTGGACCTTTTCTGGTGGACCTTTTCTGGTGGACGCTGTGGTGGACCTTATCTGGTGGACCTTTTCTGGTGGACCTTTTCTGGTGGACCTTTTCTGGTGGACGCTGTGGTGGACCTTTTCTGCTGGACCTTTTCTGGTGGACCTTTTCTGATGGACGCTGTGGTGGACCTTTTCTAGTGGACCTTTTCTGGTGGACGCTGTGGTTGACCTTTTCTGGTGGACCTTTTCTGGTGGACCTTTTCTGGTGGACATTTTTGGTGGACCTTTTTTAGTGGACCTTTTCTGGTGTACCTTTTCTGGTGAACGCTGTGGTGGACCTTTTCTGGTGGACCTTTTCTGGTGGACGCTGTGGTGGATCTTTTCTGGTGGACCTTTTCTGGTGGACGCTGTGGTGGACCTTTTCTGGTGGACCTTTTCTGGTGGACGCTGTGGTGGACCTTTTCTGGTGGACCTTTTCTGGTGGACATTTTTGGTGGACCTTTTCTGGTGGACCTTTTCTGGTGGACATTTTTGGTGGACCTTTTTTGGTGGACCTTTTCTGGTGGACGCTGTGGTGGACCTTTTGTGGTGGACTTGTGGTGGACCTTTTCTGGTGGACGCTGTGGTGGACCTTTTGTGGTGGACTTGTGGTGGACCTTTTCTGGTGGACGCTGTGGTGGACCTTTTCTGGTGGACCTTTTCTGGTGGACATTTTCTGGTGGACGCTGTGGTGGACCTTTTCTGGTGGACCTTTTCTGGTGGACCTTTTCTCGTGGACCTTTTCTCGTGGACGCTCTGGTGGACCTTTTCTGGTGGACCTTTTCTGGTGGAAGCTGTGGTGGACCTTTTCTGCTGGACCTTTTCTGGTGGACCTTTTCTGGTGGACCTTTTCTGGTGGACCTTTTCTGGTGGACACTGTGGTGGACCTTTTCTGGTGGACGCTGTGGTGGACCTTTTCTGGTGGACCTTTTCTGGTGGACGCTGTGGTGGACCTTTTCTGGTGTACCTTTTCTGGTGGACGCTGTGGCGGACCTTTTCTGGTGGACCTTTTCTGGTGGACCATTTCTGGTGGACGCTGTGGTGGACCTTTTCTGGTGGACCTTTTCTGGTGGACCTTTTCTGGTGGACGCTGTGGTGGACCTTTTCTGGTGGACCTTTTCTGGTGGACGCTGTGGTGGACCTTTTCTGGTGGACCTTTTCTGGTGGACGCTGTGGTGGACCTTTTCTGGTGGACCTTTTCTGGTGGACGCTGTGGTGGACCTTTTCTGGTGGACCTTTTCTGGTGGACCTTTTCTGGTGGACGCTGTGGTGGACCTTTTCTGGTGGACCTTTTTTGGTGGACGCTGTGGTAGACCTTTTCTGGTGGACCTTTTCTGGTGGACGCTGTGGTGGACCTTTTCTGGTTGACCTTTTCTGGTGGACCTTTTCTGGTGGACACTGTGGTGGACCTTTTCTGGTGGACGCTGTGGTGGACCTTTTCTGGTGGACCTTTTCTGGTGGACGCTGTGGTGGACCTTTTCTGGTGGACTTTTTCTGGTGGACGGTGTGGTGGACCTTTTCTGGTGGACGCTGTGATGGACCATTTCTGGTGGACATTTTCTGGTGGACGCTGTGGTGGACCTTTTCTGGTGGACCTTTTCTGGTGGACCTTTTCTGATGGACGCTGTGGTGGACATTTTCTGGTGGACCTTTTCTGGTGGACGCTGTGGTGGACCTTTTCTGGTGGACCTTTTCTGGTGGACGCTGTGGTGGACCTTTTCTGGTGGACCTTTTCTGGTGGACATTTTTGGTGGACCTTTTCTGGTGGACCTTTTCTGGTGGACGCTGTGGTGGACCTTTTTTGGTGGACCTTTTCTGGTGGACGCTGTGGTGGACCTTTTGTGGTGGGCTTGTGGTGGACTTTTTCTGGTGGACGCTGTGGTGGACCTTTTCTGGTGGACCTTTTCTGGTGGACGCTGTGGTGGAACTTTTCTGGTGGACCTTTTCTGGTGGACCTTTTCTGGTGGACGCTATGGTGGACCTTTTCTGGTGGACCTTTTCTGGTGGACGCTGTGGTGGACCTTTTCTGGTGGACCTTTTCTGGTGGACGCTGTGGTGGACCTTTTCTGGTGGACCTTTTCTGGTGGACCTTTTCTGGTGGACGCTGTGGTGGACCTTTTCTGGTGGACCTTTTTTAGTGGACGCTGTGGTGGACCTTTTCTGGTGGACCTTTTCTGGTGGACGATGTGGTGGACCTTTTCTGGTGGACACTGTGGTGGACCTTTTCTGGTGGACCTTTTCTGGTGGACGCTGTGGTGGACCTTTTCTGGTGGAACTTTTCTGGTGGACCTTTTCTGGTGGACACTGTGGTGGACCTTTTCTGGTGGACGCTGTGGTGGACCTTTTCTGGTGGACCTTTTCTGGTGGACGCTGTGGTGGACCTTTTCTGGTGGACTTTTTCTGGTGGACGCTGTGGTGGACCTTTTCTGGTGGACGCTGTGATGGACCATTTCTGGTGGACATTTTCTGGTGGACGCTGTGGTGGACCTTTTCTGGTGGACCTTTTCTGGTGGACCTTTTCTGATGGACGCTGTGGTGGACCTTTTCTGGTGGACCTTTTCTGGTGGACGCTCTGCTGGACATTTTCTGGTGGACCTTTTCTGGTGGACGCTGTGGTGGACCTTTTCTGGTGGACCTTTTCTGGTGGACGCTGTGGTGGACCTTTTCTGGTGGACCTTTTCTGGTGGACATTTTTGGTGGACCTTTTCTGGTGGACCTTTTCTGGTGGACGCTGTGGTGGACCTTTTTTGGTGGACCTTTTCTGGTGGACGCTGTGGTGGACCTTTTGTGGTGGGCTTGTGGTGGACTTTTTCTGGTGGACGCTGTGGTGGACCTTTTCTGGTGGACCTTTTCTGGTGGACGCTGTGGTGGAACTTTTCTGGTGGACCTTTTCTGGTGGACCTTTTCTGGTGGACGCTATGGTGGACCTTTTCTGGTGGACCTTTTCTGGTGGACGCTGTGGTGGACCTTTTCTGGTGGACCTTTTCTGGTGGACGCTGTGGTGGACCTTTTCTGGTGGACCTTTTCTGGTGGACCTTTTCTGGTGGACGCTGAGGTGGACCTTTTCTGGTGGACCTTTTTTAGTGGACGCTGTGGTGGACCTTTTCTGGTGGACCTTTTCTGGTGGACGCTGTGGTGGACCTTTTCTGGTGGACACTGTGGTGGACCTTTTCTGGTGGACCTTTTCTGGTGGACGCTGTGGTGGACCTTTTCTGGTGGAACTTTTCTGGTGGACGGTGTGGTGGACCTTTTCTGGTGGACGCTGTGGTTCACCTTTTCTGGTGGATGCTGTGGTGGACCTTTTCTGGTGGACCTTTTCTGGTGGACCTTTTCTGGTGGACGCTGTGGTGGACCTTTTCTGGTGGACCTTTTCTGGTGGACCTTTTCTGATGGACGCTGTGGTGGACCTTTTCTAGTGGACCTTTTCTGGTGGACGCCGTGGTTGACCTTTTCTGGTGGACCTTTTCTGGTGGACCTTTTCTGGTGGACATTTTTGGTGGACCTTTTTTAGTGGACCTTTTCTGGTGGACCTTTTCTGGTGAACGCTGTGGTGGACCTTTTCTGGTGGACCTTTTCTGGTGGACGCTGTGGTGGACCTTTTCTGGTGGACTTTTTCTGGTGGACGCTGTGGTGGACCTTTTCTGGTGGACCTTTTCTGGTGGACGCTGTGGTGGACCTTTTCTGGTGGACCTTTTCTGGTGGACATTTTTGGTGGACCTTTTCTGGTGGACCTTTTCTGATGGACATTTTTGGTGGACCTTTTTTGGTGGACCTTTTCTGGTGGACGGTGTTGTGGACCTTTTGTGGTGGACTTGTGGTGGACCTTTTCTGGTGGACGCTGTGGTGGACCTTTTCTGGTGGACTTGTGGTGGACCTTTTCTGGTGGACGCTGTGGTGGACCTTTTCTGGTGGACCTTTTCTGGTGGACCTTTTCTCGTGGACCTTTTCTCGTGGACGCTCTGGTGGACCTTTTCTGGTGGACTCTGTGGTGGACCTTTTGTGGTGGACTTGTGGTGGACCTTTTCTGGTGGACGCTGTGGTGGACCTTTTCTGGTGGACTTGTGGTGGACCTTTTCTGGTGGAAGCTGTGGTGGACCTTTTCTGGTGGACCTTTTCTGGTGGACGCTGTGGTGGACCTTTTCTGGTGGACCTTTTCTGGTGGACGCTGTGGTGGACCTTTTCTGGTGGACCTTTTCTGGTGGACGCTGTGGTGGACCTTTTCTGGTGGACCTTTTCGGGTGGACGCTCTGCTGGACATTTTCTGGTGGACCTTTTCTGGTGGACGCTGTGGTGGACCTTTTCTGGTGGACCTTTTCTGGTGGACGGTGTGGTGGACCTTTTCTGGTGGACGCTGTGGTTGACCTTTTCTGGTGGACGCTGTGGTGGACCTTTTCTGGTGGACCTTTTCTGGTGGACCTTTTCTGGTGGACGCTGTGGTGGACCTTTTCTGGTGGACCTTTTCTGGTGGACATTTTTGGTGGACCTTTTTTGGTGGACCTTTTCTGGTGGACGCTGTGGTCGAACTTTTGTGGTGGACTTGTGGTGGACCTTTTCTGGTGGACGCTGTGGTGGACCTTTTCTGGTGGACCTTTTCTGGTGGACCTTTTCTCGTGGACCTTTTCTCGTGGACGCTCTGGTGGACCTTTTCTGGTGGACCTTTTCTGGTGGACGCTGTGGTGGACCTTTTCTGGTGGACCTTTTCTGGTGGCCCTTTTCTGGTGGACGCTGTGGTGGACCTTTTCTGGTGGACCTTTTTTGGTGGAAGCTGTGGTAGACCTTTTCTGGTGGACCTTTTCTGGTGGACGCTGTGGTGGACCTTTTCTGGTGGACCTTTTCTGGTGGACCTTTTCTGGTGGACACTGTGGTGGACCTTTTCTGGTGGACGCTGTGGTGGACCTTTTCTGGTGGACCTTTTCTGGTGGACGCTGTGGTGGACCTTTTCTGGTGGACTTTTTCTGGTGGACGCTGTGGTGGACCTTTTCTGGTGGACGCTGTGATGGACCATTTCTGGTGGACATTTTCTGGTGGACGCTGTGGTGGACCTTTTCTGGTGGACCTTTTCTGGTGGACGCTGTAGTGGACCTTTTCTGGTGGACCTTTTCTGGTGGACGTTTTCTTGTGGACATTTTTCGTGGACCTTTTCTGGTGGACCTTTTTTGGTGGACCATTTCTGGTGAACCTTTTCTGGTGGACATTTTCTGGTGGACGCTGTGGTGGACCTTTTCTGGTGGACCTTTTCTGGTAGACGCTGTGGTGGACCTTTTCTGGTGGACCTTTTCTGGTGGACATTTTTGGTGGACCTTTTCTGGTGGACCTTTTCTGGTGGACGCTGTGGTGGACCTTTTCTGGTGGACCTTTTCTGGTGGACCTCTTCTGGTGGACGCTGTGGTGGACCTTTTCTGGTGGACCTTTTCTGGTGGACATTTTCTGCTGGACGCTGTGATGGACCTTTTCTGGTGGACCTTTTCTGGTGGACGCTGTGGTGGACCTTTTCTGGTGGACCTTTTCTGGTGGACCTTTTCTGGTGGACGCTGTGGTGGACCTTTTCTGGTGGACCTTTTCTGGTGGACGCTGTGGTGGACCTTTTCTGGTGGACCTTTTCTGGTGGACCTTTTCTGGTGGACGCTGTCGTGGACCTTTTCTGGTCGACCTTTTCTGGTGGACCTTTTCCGGTGGACGCTCTGGTGGACCTTTTCTGGTGGTCCTTATCTGGTGGACGCTGTGGTGGACCTTTTCTGGTGGATCTTTTCTGGTGGACCTTTTCTGGTGGACGCTGTGGTGGACCTTTTTTGGTGGACCTTTTCTGGTGGACGCTGTGGTGGACCTTTTCTGGTGGACCTTTTCTGGTGGACGCTCTGCTGGACATTTTCTGGTGGACCTTTTCTGGTGGACGCTGTGGTGGACCTTTTCTGGTGGACCTTTTCTGGTGGACGCTGTGGTGGACCTTTTCTGGTGGACCTTTTCTGGTGGACATTTTTGGTGGACCTTTTCTGGTGGACCTTTTCTGGTGGACGCTGTGGTGGACCTTTTTTGGTGGACCTTTTCTGGTGGACGCTGTGGTGGACCTTTTCTGGTGGACCTTTTCTGGTGGACGCTGTGGTGGAACTTTTCTGGTGGACCTTTTCTGGTGGACCTTTTCTGGTGGACGCTATGGTGGACCTTTTCTGGTGGACCTTTTCTGGTGGACGCTGTGGTGGACCTTTTCTGGTGGACCTTTTCTGGTGGACGCTGTGGTGGACCTTTTCTGGTGGACCTTTTCTGGTGGACATTTTCTGGTGGACGCTGTGGTGGACCTTTTCTGGTGGACCTTTTTTAGTGGACACTGTGGTGGACCTTTTCTGGTGGACCTTTTCTGGTGGACGCTGTGGTGGACCTTTTCTGGTGGACACTGTGGTGGACCTTTTCTGGTGGACCTTTTCTGGTGGACGCTGTGGTGGACCTTTTCTGGTGGAACTTTTCTGGTGGACGGTGTGGTGGACCTTTTCTGGTGGACGCTGTGGTTGACCTTTTCTGGTGGACGCTGTGGTGGACCTTTTCTGGTGGACCTTTTCTGGTGGACCTTTTCTGGTGGACGCTGTGGTGGACCTTTTCTGGTGGACCTTTTCTGGTGGACCTTTTCTGATGGACGCTGTGGTGGACCTTTTCTAGTGGACCTTTTCTGGTGGACGCTGTGGTTGACCTTTTCTGGTGGACCTTTTCTGGTGGACCTTTTCTGGTGGACATTTTTGGTGGACCTTTTTTAGTGGACCTTTTCTGGTGGACCTTTTCTGGTGAACGCTGTGGTGGACCTTTTCTGGTGGACCTTTTCTGGTGGACGCTGTGGTGGATCTTTTCTGGTGGACCTTTTCTGGTGGACGCTGTGGTGGACCTTTTCTGGTGGACCTTTTCTGGTGGACGCTGTGGTGGACCTTTTCTGGTGGACCTTTTCTGGTGGACATTTTTGGTGGACCTTTTCTGGTGGACCTTTTCTAGTGGACATTTTTGGTGGACCTTTTTTTGGTGGACCTTTTCTGGTGGACGCTGTGGTGGACCTTTTGTGGTGGACTTGTGGTGGACCTTTTCTGGTGGACGCTGTGGTGGACCTTTTGTGGTGGACTTGTGGTGGACCTTTTCTGGTGGACGCTGTGGTGGACCTTTTCTGGTGTACCTTTTCTGGTGGACGCTGTGGCGGACCTTTTCTGGTGGACCTTTTCTGGTGGACCTTTTCTGGTGGACGCTGTGGTGGACCTTTTCTGGTGGACCTTTTCTGGTGGACCTTTTCTGGTGGACGCTGTGGTGGACCTTTTCTGGTGGACCTTTTCTGGTGGACGCTGTGGTGGACCTTTTCTGCTGGACCTTTTCTGGTGGACCTTTTCTGGTGGACGCTGTGGTGGACTTTTTCTGGTGGACCTTTTCTGGTGGACCTTTTCTGGTGGACGCTGTGGTGGACCTTTTCTGGTGGACCTTTTTTGGTGGACGCTGTGGTAGACCTTTTCTGGTGGACCTTTTCTGGTGGACGCTGTGGTGGACCTTTTCTGGTGGACCTTTTCTGGTGGACCTTTTCTGGTGGACACTGTGGTGGACCTTTTCTGGTGGACGCTGTGGTGGACCTTTTCTGGTGGACCTTTTCTGGTGGACGCTGTGGTGGACCTTTTCTGGTGGACTTTTTCTGGTGGACGCTGTGGTGGACCTTTTCTGGTGGACGCTGTGATGGACCATTTCTGGTGGACATTTTCTGGTGGACGCTGTGGTGGACCTTTTCTGGTGGACCTTTTCTGGTGGACCTTTTCTGATGGACGCTGTGGTGGACCTTTTCTGGTGGACCTTTTCTGGTGGACGCTGTGGTTGACCTTTTCTGGTGGACCTTTTCTGGTGGACGTTTTCTGGTGGACATTTTTCGTGGACCTTTTCTGGTGGACCTTTTCTGGTGAACCTTTTCTGGTGAACGCTGCGGTGGACCATTTCTGGTGGATCTTTTCTGGTGGACATTTTCTGGTGGACGCTGTGGTGGACCTTTTCTGGTGGACCTTTTCTGGTAGACGCTGTGGTGGACCTTTTCTGGTGGACCTTTTCTGGTGGACATTTTTGGTGGACCTTTTCTGGTGGACCTTTTCTGGTGGACGCTGTGGTGGACCTTTTCTGGTGGACCTTTTCTGGTGGACGCTGTGGTGGACCTTTTCTGGTGTACCTTTTCTGGTGGACGCTGTGGCGGACCTTTTCTGGTGGACCTTTTCTGGTGGACCTTTTCTGGTGGACGCTGTGGTGGACCTTTTCTGGTGGACCTTTTCTGGTGGACCTTTTCTGGTGGACCTTTTCTGGTGGACGCTGTGGTGGACCTTTTCTGGTGGACCTTTTCTGGTGGACGCTGTGGTGGACCTTTTCTGGTGGACCTTTTCTGGTGGACCTTTTCTGGTGGACGCTGTGGTGGACCTTTTCTGGTGGACCTTTTCTGGTGGACCTTTTCTGGTGGACGCTGTGGTGGACTTTTTCTGGTGGACCTTTTTTGGTGGACGCTGTGGTAGACCTTTTCTGGTGGACCTTTTCTGGTGGACGCTGTGGTGGATCTTTTCTGGTGGACCTTTTCTGGTGGACCTTTTCTGGTGGACACTGTGGTGGACCTTTTCTGGTGGACCTTTTCTGGTGGACGCTGTGGTGGACCTTTTCTGGTGGACGCTGTGGTGGACCTTTTCTGGTGGACGCTGTGATGGACCATTTCTGGTGGACATTTTCTGGTGGACGCTGTGGTGGACCTTTTCTGGTGGACCTTTTCTGGTGGACCTTTTCTGATGGACGCTGTGGTGGACCTTTTCTGGTGGACCTTTTCTGGTGGACGCTGTGGTTGACCTTTTCTGGTGGACCTTTTCTGGTGGACGTTTTCTGGTGGACATTTTTCGTGGACCTTTTCTGGTGGACCTTTTCTGGTGAACCTTTTCTGGTGAACGCTGCGGTGGACCATTTCTGGTGGATCTTTTCTGGTGGACATTTTCTGGTGGACGCTGTGGTGGACCTTTTCTGGTGGACCTTTTCTGGTAGACGCTGTGGTGGACCTTTTCTGGTGGACCTTTTCTGGTGGACATTTTTGGTGGACCTTTTCTGGTGGACCTTTTCTGGTGGACGCTGTGGTGGACCTTTTCTGGTGGACCTTTTCTGGTGGACCTCTTCTGGTGGACGCTGTGGTGGACCTTTTCTGGTGGACCTTTTCTGGTGGACCTTTTCTGGTGGACGCTGTGGTGGACCTTTTCTGGTGGACCTTTTCTGGTGGACGCTATGGTGGACCTTTTCTGGTGCACCTTTTCTGGTGGACGCTGTGGTGGACCATTTCTGGTGGACCTTTTCTGGTGGACCTTTTCTGGTGGACGCTGTGGCGGACCTATTCTGGAGGACCTTTTCTGGTGGACCTTTTCTGGTTGCCCTTTTCTGGTGGACGCATTGGTGGACCTGCTGTGGTGGACCTTTTTCCGGTGGACCTGCTGTGGTGGACCTTTTATCGGTGCACCTGCTGTGGTGGACCTTTTCTGGTGGACCTTTTCTGGTGGACGCTGTGGTGGACCTTTTTCCGGTGGACCTTTTTTTGGTGGACCTGCTGCGGTGGACCTTTTCTTGTATACCTTTTCTGGTAAACGCTGTGGTAGACCTATTCGGGTGGACGCTGTGGTGGACCTTTTCTGGTGGACCTTTTCTGGTGGACGCTGTGGTGGACCTTTTCTGGTGGACCTTTTCTGGTGGACGCTGTGGTGGACCTTTTCTGGTGGACCTTTTCTGGTGGACTATTTCTGGTGGACGCTGTGGTGGACCTTTTCTGGTGGACCTTTTCTGGTGGACGCTGTGGTGGACCTTTTCTAGTGGATGCTGTGGTGGACCTTTTCTGGTGGACCTTTTCTGGTGGACGCTGTGGTGGACCTTTTCTGGTGGACCTTTTCTGGTGGACGCTGTGGTGGACCTTTTCTCGTGGACCTTTTCTGGTGGACCTGTTCTGGTGGACCATTTCTGGTGGATGCTGTGGTGGACCTTTTCTGGTGGACCTTTTCTGGTGGACGCTGTGGTGGACCTTTTCTGGTGGACCTTTTCTGGTGGACCTTTTCTGCTGGACCTGTTCTGCTGGACGCTGTGGTGGACATTTTCTGGTGGACCTTTTCTGGTGGACGCTGTGGTGGACCTTTTCTGGTGGACCTTTTCTGGTGGACGCTGTGGTGGACCTTTTCTGGTAGACCTTTTCTGGTGGACATGTTCTGGTGGACCTTTTCTGGGGGACCTTTTCTGGTGGACGCTGTGGTGGACCTTTTCTGGTGGACCTTTTCTGGTGAACACTGTGGAGGACCTTTTCTGGTGGACGCTGTGGTGGACCTTTTCTGGTGGACCTTTTCTGGTGGACGATGTGGTGGACCTTTTCTGGTGGACCTTTTCTGGTGGATGCTGTGGTGGACCTTTTCTGGTGGACTTTTTCTGGTGGACCTTTTCTGGTGGACGATGTGGTGGACCTTTTCTGGTGGACCTTTTCTGGTCGATGCTGTGGTGGACTTTTTCTGGTGGACCTTTTCTGGTGGACCTTTTCTGGTGGACGCTGTGGTGGACCTTTTCTCGTGGACCTTTTTGGTGGACCTTTTCTGGTAGACGCTGTGGTGGACCTTTTCTGGTGGACCTTTTCTGGTGGACGCTGTGGTGGACCTTTTGTGGTGGACCTTTTCTGGTGGACCTTTTGTGGTGGACGCTGTGGTGGACCTTTTCTGGTGGACCTTTTCTGGTGGACCTTTTCTGGTGGACGCTGTGGTGGACCTTTTCTGGTGGACCTTTTCTGGTGGACCTTTTCTGGTGGACGCTGTGGTGGACCTTTTCTGGTGGACCTTTTCTGGTGGACGCTGTGGTGGACCTTTTGTGGTGGACCTTTTCTGGTGGACCTTTTGTGGTGGACGCTGTGGTGGACCTTTTCTGGTGGACCTTTTCTGGTGGATGCTGTCGTGGACCTTTTCTGGTGGACCTTTTCTGGTGGACCTTTTCTGGTGGACTTTTCTGGTGGACGCTGTGGTGGACCTTTTCTGGTGGACCTTATCTGGTGGACGCTGTGGTGGACCTTTTCTGGTGGACCTTTTCTGGTGGACGCTGTGGAGGACCTTTTCTGGTGGACCTTTTCTGGTGGACCTTTTCTGGTGGACGCTGTGGTGGACCTTTTCTGGTGGACCTTTTTTAGTGGACGCTGTGGTGGACCTTTTCTGGTGGAAGCTGTGGTGGAACTTTTCTAGTGGACCTTTTCTGGTGGACACTGTGGTGGACCTTTTCTGGTGGACCTTTTCTGGTGGAAGCTCTGCTGGACATTTTCTGGTGGACCTTTTCTGGTGGACGCTCTGCTGGACATTTTCTGGTGGACCTTTTCTGGTGGACGCTGTGGTGGACCTTTTCTGGTGGACCTTTTCTGGTGGACGCTGTGGTGGACCTTTTGTGGTGGACCTTTTCTGGTGGACGCTGTGGTGGACCTTTTGTGGTGGACTTGTGGTGGACTTTTTCTGGTGGACTCTGTGGTGGACCTTTTCTGGTGGACCTTTTCTGGTGGACGCTGTGGTGGAACTTTTCTGGTGGACCTTTTCTGGTGGACCTTTTCTGGTGGACGCTGTGGTGGACCTTTTCTGGTGGACCTTTTCTGGTGGACGCTGTGGTGGACCTTTTCTGGTGGACCTTTTCTGGTGGACCTTTTCTGGTGGACGCTGTGGTGGACCTTTTCTGGTGGACCTTTTTTAGTGGACGCTGTGGTGGACCTTTTGTGGTGGACGCTGTGGTGGACCTTTTCTGGTGGACCTTTTCTGGTGGACGCTGTGGTGGACCTTTTCTGGTGGACACTGTGGTGGACCTTTTTTGGTGGACCTTTTCTGGTGGACGCTGTGGTGGACCTTTTCTGGTGGACCTTTTCTGGTGGACGCTGTGGTGGACCTTTTCTGATGGACGCTGTGGTGGACCTTTTCAGGTGGACCTTTTCTGGTGGACCTTTTCTGGTGGACGCTGTGGTGGACCTTTTCTGGTGGACCTTTTCTGGTGGACCTTTTCTGATGGACGCTGTGGTGGACAATTTCTAGTGGACCTTTTCTGGTGGACGCCGTGGTTGACCTTTTCTGGTGGACCTTTTCTGGTGGACCTTTTCTGGTGGACATTTTTGGTGGACCTTTTTTGGTGGACCTTTTCTGGTGGACCTTTTCTGGTGGACGCTGTGGTTGACCTTTTCTGGTGGACCTTTTCTGGTGGACGCTGTGGTGGACCTTTTCTGGTGGACCTTTTCTGGTGGACGCTGTGGTGGACCTTTTCTGGTGGACCTTTTCTGGTGGACGCTGTGGTGGACCTTTTCTGGTGGACCTTTTCTGGTGGACATTTTTGGTGGACCTTTTCTGGTGGACCTTTTCTGGTGGACATTTTTGGTGGACCTTTTCTGGTGGACCTTTTCTGGTGGACGCTGTGGTCGACCTTTTGTGGTGGACTTGTGGTGGACCTTTTCTGGTGGACGCTGTGGTGGACCTTTTGTGGTGGACTTGTGGTGGACCTTTTCTGGTGGACGCTGTGGTGCACCTTTTCTGGTGTACCTTTTCTGGTGGACGCTGTGGCGAACCTTTTCTGGTGGACCTTTTCTGGTGGACCTTTTCTGGTGGACGCTGTGGTGGACCTTTTCTGGTGGACCTTTTCTGGTGGACCTTTTCTCGTGGACCTTTTCTCGTGGACGCTCTGGTGCACCTTTTCTGGTGGACCTTTTCTGGTGGACCTTTTCTGGTGGACGCTGTGGTGGACCTTTTCTGGTGGACGTTTTCTGGTGGACCTTTTCTGGTGGACGCTGTGGTGGACCTTTTCTGGTGGACCTTTTTTGGTGGACGCTGTGGTAGACCTTTTCTGGTGGACCTTTTCTGGTGGACGCTGTGGTGGACCTTTTCTGGTGGACCTTTTCTGGTGGACGCTGTGGTGGACCTTTTCTGGTGGACGCTGTGGTGGACCTTTTCTGGTGGACCTTTTCTGGTGGACGCTGTGGTGGACCTTTTCTGGTGGACCTTTTCTGGTGCACGCTGTGGTGGACCTTTTCTGGTGGACGCTGTGATGGACCTTTTCTGCTGGACCTTTTCTGGTGGACCTTTTCTGGTGGACCTTTTCTGGTAGACGCTGTGATGGACCTTTTCTGGTGGACCTTTTCTGGTGGACGCTGTGGTGGACCTTTTCTGGTGGACTTTTTCTGGTGGACCTTTTCTGGTGGACCTTTTCTGGTGGACGCTGTGGTGGACCTTTTCTGGTGGACCTTTTCTGGTGGACGCTGTGGTGGACCTTTTCTGGTGGACCTTTTGTGGTGGACGCTGTCGTGGACCTTTTCTGGTGGACCTTTTCTGGTGGACTTTTTCCGGTGGACGCTCTGGTGGACCTTTTCTGGTGGTCCTTATCTGGTGGACGCTGTGGTGGACCTTTTCTGGTGGACCTTTTCTGGTGGACCTTTTCTGGTGGACCTTTTCTGGTGGACGCTGTGGTGGACCTTTTCTGGTGGACCTTTTTTAGTGGACGCTGTGGTGGACCTTTTCTGGTGGAAGCTGTGGTGGACCTTTTCTGGTGGACCTTTTCTGGTGGACGCTGTGGTGGACCTTTTCTGGTGGACCTTTTCTGGTGGACGCTGTGGTGGACCTTTTCTGGTGGACCTTTTCTGGTGGACGCTGTGGTGGACCTTTTCTGGTGGACCTTTTCGGGTGGACGCTCTGCTGGACATTTTCTGGTGGACCTTTTCTGGTGGACGCTGTGGTGGACCTTTTCTGGTGGACCTTTTCTGGTGGACGGTGTGGTGGACCTTTTCTGGTGGACGCTGTGGTTGACCTTTTCTGGTGGACGCTGTGGTGGACCTTTTCTGGTGGACCTTTTCTGGTGGACCTTTTCTGGTGGACGCTGTGGTGGACCTTTTCTGGTGGACCTTTTCTGGTGGACATTTTTGGTGGACCTTTTTTGGTGGACCTTTTCTGGTGGACGCTGTGGTCGAACTTTTGTGGTGGACTTGTGGTGGACCTTTTCTGGTGGACGCTGTGGTGGACCTTTTGTGGTGGACTTGTGGTGGACCTTTTCTGGTGGACGCTGTGGTGGACCTTTTCTGGTGTACCTTTTCTGGTGGACGCTGTGGCGGACCTTTTCTGGTGGACCTTTTCTGGTGGACCTTTTCTGGTGGACGCTGTGGTGGACCTTTTCTGGTGGACCTTTTCTGGTGGACCTTTTCTCGTGGACCTTTTCTCGTGGACGCTCTGGTGGACCTTTTCTGGTGGACCTTTTCTGGTGGACCTTTTCTGGTGGACGCTGTGGTGGACCTTTTCTGGTGGACCTTTTCTGGTGGACCTTTTCTGGTGGACGCTGTGGTGGACCTTTTCTGGTGGACCTTTTTTGGTGGACGCTGTGGTAGACCTTTTCTGGTGGACCTTTTCTGGTGGACGCTGTGGTGGACCTTTTCTGGTGGACCTTTTCTGGTGGACGCTGTGGTGGACCTTTTCTGGTGGACGCTGTGGTGGACCTTTTCTGGTGGACCTTTTCTGGTGGACGCTGTGGTGGACCTTTTCTGGTGGACCTTTTCTGGTGCACGCTGTGGTGGACCTTTTCTGGTGGACGCTGTGATGGACCTTTTCTGGTGGACCTTTTCTGGTGGACCTTTTCTGGTGGACCTTTTCTGGTGGACGCTGTGATGGACCTTTTCTGGTGGACCTTTTCTGGTGGACGCTGTGGTGGACCTTTTCTGGTGGACTTTTTCTGGTGGACCTTTTCTGGTGGACCTTTTCTGGTGGACGCTGTGGTGGACCTTTTCTGGTGGACCTTTTCTGGTGGACGCTGTGGTGGACCTTTTCTGGTGGTCCTTTTCTGGTGGACCTTTTCTGGTGGACGCTGTCGTGGACCTTTTCCGGTGGACCTTTTCTGGTGGACTTTTTCCGGTGGACGCTCTGGTGGACCTTTTCTGGTGGTCCTTATCTGGTGGACGCTGTGGTGGACCTTTTCTGGTGGACCTTTTCTGGTGAACCTTTTCTGGTGGACGCTGTGGTGGACCTTTTCTGGTGGACCTTTTTTAGTGGACGCTGTGGTGGACCTTTTCTGGTGGAAGCTGTGGTGGACCTTTTCTGGTGGACCTTTTCTGGTGGACGCTGTGGTGGACCTTTTCTGGTGGACCTTTTCTGGTGGACGCTGTGGTGGACCTTTTCTGGTGGACCTTTTCTGGTGGACGCTGTGGTGGACCTTTTCTGGTGGACCTTTTCTGGTGGATGCTCTGCTGGACATTTTCTGGTGGACCTTTTCTGGTGGACGCTGTGGTGGACCTTTTCTGGTGGACCTTTTCTGGTGGACGGTGTGGTGGACCTTTTCTGGTGGACGCTGTGGTTGACCTTTTCTGGTGGACGCTGTGGTGGACCTTTTCTGGTGGACCTTTTCTGGTGGACCTTTTCTGGTGGACGCTGTGGTGGACCTTTTCTGGTGGACCTTTTCTGGTGGACCTTTTCTGATGGACGCTGTGGTGGACCTTTTCTAGTGGACCTTTTCTGGTGGACGCTGTGGTGGACCTTTTCTGGTGGACCTTTTCTGGTGGACGCTGTGGTGGACCTTTTCTGGTGGACGCTGTGGTTGACCTTTTCTGGTGGACGCTCTGGTGCACCTTTTCTGGTGGACCTTTTCTGGTGGACCTTTTCTGGTGGACGCTGTGGTGGACCTTTTCTGGTGGACCTTTTCTGGTGGACCTTTTTTGGTGGACGCTGTGGTGGACCTTTTCTGGTGGACCTTTTTTGGTGGACGCTGTGGTAGACCTTTTCTGGTGGACCTTTTCTGGTGGACGCTGTGGTGGACATTTTCTGGTGGACCTTTTCTGGTGGACGCTGTGGTGGACCTTTTCTGGTGGACGCTGTGGTGGACCTTTTCTGGTGGACCTTTTCTGGTGGACGCTGTGGTGGACCTTTTCTGGTGGACCTTTTCTGGTGCACGCTGTGGTGGACCTTTTCTGGTGGACCTTTTCTGGTGCACGCTGTGGTGGACCTTTTCTGGTGGACGCTGTGATGGACCTTTTCTGCTGGACCTTTTCTGGTGGACCTTTTCTGGTGGACCTTTTCTGGTAGACGCTGTGATGGACCTTTTCTGGTGGACCTTTTCTGGTGGACGCTGTGGTGGACCTTTTCTGGTGGACTTTTTCTGGTGGACCTTTTCTGGTGGACCTTTTCTGGTGGACGCTGTGGTGGACCTTTTCTGGTGGACCTTTTCTGGTGGACGCTGTGGTGGACCTTTTCTGGTGGACCTTTTCTGGTGGACCTTTTCTGGTGGACGCTGTCGTGGACCTTTTCTGGTGGACCTTTTCTGGTGGACTTTTTCCGGTGGACGCTCTGGTGGACCTTTTCTGGTGGTCCTTATCTGGTGGACGCTGTGGTGGACCTTTTCTGGTGGACCTTTTCTGGTGGACCTTTTCTGGTGGACGCTGTGGTGGACCTTTTCTGGTGGACCTTTTTTAGTGGACGCTGTGGTGGACCTTTTCTGGTGGAAGCTGTGGTGGACCTTTTCTGGTGGACCTTTTCTGGTGGACGCTGTGGTGGACCTTTTCTGGTGGACCTTTTCTGGTGGACGCTGTGGTGGACCTTTTCTGGTGGACCTTTTCTGGTGGACGCTGTGGTGGACCTTTTCTGGTGGACCTTTTCGGGTGGACGCTCTGCTGGACATTTTCTGGTGGACCTTTTCTGGTGGACGCTGTGGTGGACCTTTTCTGGTGGACCTTTTCTGGTGGACGGTGTGGTGGACCTTTTCTGGTGGACGCTGTGGTTGACCTTTTCTGGTGGACGCTGTGGTGGACCTTTTCTGGTGGACCTTTTCTGGTGGACCTTTTCTGGTGGACGCTGTGGTGGACCTTTTCTGGTGGACCTTTTCTGGTGGACATTTTTGGTGGACCTTTTTTGGTGGACCTTTTCTGGTGGACGCTGTGGTCGAACTTTTGTGGTGGACTTGTGGTGGACCTTTTCTGGTGGACGCTGTGGTGGACCTTTTGTGGTGGACTTGTGGTGGACCTTTTCTGGTGGACGCTGTGGTGGACCTTTTCTGGTGTACCTTTTCTGGTGGACGCTGTGGCGGACCTTTTCTGGTGGACCTTTTCTGGTGGACCTTTTCTGGTGGACGCTGTGGTGGACCTTTTCTGGTGGACCTTTTCTGGTGGACCTTTTCTCGTGGACCTTTTCTCGTGGACGCTCTGGTGGACCTTTTCTGGTGGACCTTTTCTGGTGGACCTTTTCTGGTGGACCTTTTCTGGTGGACGCTGTGGTGGACCTTTTCTGGTGGACCTTTTTTGGTGGACGCTGTGGTAGACCTTTTCTGGTGGACCTTTTCTGGTGGACGCTGTGGTGGACCTTTTCTGGTGGACCTTTTCTGGTGGACGCTGTGGTGGACCTTTTCTGGTGGACCTTTTCTGGTGGACGCTGTGGTGGACCTTTTCTGGTGGACCTTTTCTGGTGCACGCTGTGGTGGACCTTTTCTGGTGGACGCTGTGATGGACCTTTTCTGGTGGACCTTTTCTGGTGGACCTTTTCTGGTGGACCTTTTCTGGTGGACGCTGTGATGGACCTTTTCTGGTGGACCTTTTCTGGTGGACGCTGTGGTGGACCTTTTCTGGTGGACTTTTTCTGGTGGACCTTTTCTGGTGGACCTTTTCTGGTGGACGCTGTGGTGGACCTTTTCTGGTGGACCTTTTCTGGTGGACATTGTGGTGGACCTTTTCTGGTGGTCCTTTTCTGGTGGACCTTTTCTGGTGGACGCTGTCGTGGACCTTTTCTGGTGGACCTTTTCTGGTGGACTTTTTCCGGTGGACGCTCTGGTGGACCTTTTCTGGTGGTCCTTATCTGGTGGACGCTGTGGTGGACCTTTTCTGGTGGACCTTTTCTGGTGAACCTTTTCTGGTGGACGCTGTGGTGGACCTTTTCTGGTGGACCTTTTTTAGTGGACGCTGTGGTGGACCTTTTCTGGTGGAAGCTGTGGTGGACCTTTTCTGGTGGACCTTTTCTGGTGGACGCTGTGGTGGACCTTTTCTGGTGGACCTTTTCTGGTGGACGCTGTGGTGGACCTTTTCTGGTGGACCTTTTCTGGTGGACGCTGTGGTGGACCTTTTCTGGTGGACCTTTTCTGGTGGATGCTCTGCTGGACATTTTCTGGTGGACCTTTTCTGGTGGACGCTGTGGTGGACCTTTTCTGGTGGACCTTTTCTGGTGGACGGTGTGGTGGACCTTTTCTGGTGGACGCTGTGGTTGACCTTTTCTGGTGGACGCTGTGGTGGACCTTTTCTGGTGGACCTTTTCTGGTGGACCTTTTCTGGTGGACGCTGTGGTGGACCTTTTCTGGTGGACCTTTTCTGGTGGACCTTTTCTGATGGACGCTGTGGTGGACCTTTTCTAGTGGACCTTTTCTGGTGGACGCTGTGGTGGACCTTTTCTGGTGGACCTTTTCTGGTGGACGCTGTGGTGGACCTTTTCTGGTGGACGCTGTGGTTGACCTTTTCTGGTGGACGCTCTGGTGCACCTTTTCTGGTGGACCTTTTCTGGTGGACCTTTTCTGGTGGACGCTGTGGTGGACCTTTTCTGGTGGACCTTTTCTGGTGGACCTTTTTTGGTGGACGCTGTGGTGGACCTTTTCTGGTGGACCTTTTTTGGTGGACGCTGTG
The DNA here is from genome assembly GCF_036417535.1 of Chlamydotis macqueenii. Lineage (NCBI taxonomy): Eukaryota > Metazoa > Chordata > Aves > Otidiformes > Otididae > Chlamydotis > Chlamydotis macqueenii. The sequence goes on from NC_141592.1 coordinate 13,141,928, forward strand.
GTAGACCTTTTCTGGTGGACCTTTTCTGGTGGACGCTGTGGTGGACCTTTTCTGGTGGACCTTTTCTGGTGGACGCTGTGGTGGACCTTTTCTGGTGGACGCTGTGGTGGACCTTTTCTGGTGGACCTTTTCTGGTGGACGCTGTGGTGGACCTTTTCTGGTGGACCTTTTCTGGTGCACGCTGTGGTGGACCTTTTCTGGTGGACGCTGTGATGGACCTTTTCTGCTGGACCTTTTCTGGTGGACCTTTTCTGGTGGACCTTTTCTGGTAGACGCTGTGATGGACCTTTTCTGGTGGACCTTTTCTGGTGGACGCTGTGGTGGACCTTTTCTGGTGGACTTTTTCTGGTGGACCTTTTCTGGTGGACCTTTTCTGGTGGACGCTGTCGTGGACCTTTTCTGGTGGACCTTTTCTGGTGGACTTTTTCCGGTGGACGCTCTGGTGGACCTTTTCTGGTGGTCCTTATCTGGTGGACGCTGTGGTGGACCTTTTCTGGTGGACCTTTTCTGGTGGACCTTTTCTGGTGGACGCTGTGGTGGACCTTTTCTGGTGGACCTTTTTTAGTGGACGCTGTGGTGGACCTTTTCTGGTGGAAGCTGTGGTGGACCTTTTCTGGTGGACCTTTTCTGGTGGACGCTGTGGTGGACCTTTTCTGGTGGACCTTTTCTGGTGGACGCTGTGGTGGACCTTTTCTGGTGGACCTTTTCTGGTGGACGCTGTGGTGGACCTTTTCTGGTGGACCTTTTCTGGTGGACGCTCTGCTGGACATTTTCTGGTGGACCTTTTCTGGTGGACGCTGTGGTGGACCTTTTCTGGTGGACCTTTTCTGGTGGACGGTGTGGTGGACCTTTTCTGGTGGACGCTGTGGTTGACCTTTTCTGGTGGACGCTGTGGTGGACCTTTTCTGGTGGACCTTTTCTGGTGGACCTTTTCTGGTGGACGCTGTGGTGGACCTTTTCTGGTGGACCTTTTCTGGTGGACATTTTTGGTGGACCTTTTTTGGTGGACCTTTTCTGGTGGACGCTGTGGTCGACCTTTTGTGGTGGACTTGTGGTGGACCTTTTCTGGTGGACGCTGTGGTGGACCTTTTGTGGTGGACTTGTGGTGGACCTTTTCTGGTGGACGCTGTGGTGGACCTTTTCTGGTGGACCTTTTCTGGTGGACCTTTTCTCGTGGACCTTTTCTCGTGGACGCTCTGGTGGACCTTTTCTGGTGGACCTTTTCTGGTGGACCTTTTCTGGTGGACGCTGTGGTGGACCTTTTCTGGTGGACCTTTTCTGGTGGACCTTTTCTGGTGGACGCTGTGGTGGACCTTTTCTGGTGGACCTTTTTTGGTGGACGCTGTGGTGGACCTTTTCTGGTGGACCTTTTCTGGTGGACGCTGTGGTGGACCTTTTCTGGTGGACCTTTTCTGGTGGACGCTGTGGTGGACCTTTTCTGGTGGACGCTGTGGTGGACCTTTTCTGGTGGACCTTTTCTGGTGCACGCTGTGGTGGACCTTTTCTGGTGGACGCTGTGATGGACCTTTTCTGGTGGGCCTTTTCTGGTGGACCTTTTCTGGTGGACCTTTTCTGGTAGACGCTGTGATGGACCTTTTCTGGTGGACCTTTTCTGGTGGACGCTGTGGTGGACCTTTTCTGGTGGACTTTTTCTGGTGGACCTTTTCTGGTGGACCTTTTCTGGTGGACGCTGTGGTGGACCTTTTCTGGTGGACCTTTTCTGGTGGACGCTGTGGTGGACCTTTTCTGGTGGACCTTTTCTGGTGGACCTTTTCTGGTGGACGCTGTCGTGGACCTTTTCTGGTGGACCTTTTCTGGTGGACTTTTTCCGGTGGACGCTCTGGTGGACCTTTTCTGGTGGTCCTTATCTGGTGGACGCTGTGGTGGACCTTTTCTGGTGGACCTTTTTTAGTGGACGCTGTGGTGGACCTTTTCTGGTGGAAGCTGTGGTGGACCTTTTCTGGTGGACCTTTTCTGGTGGACGCTGTGGTGGACCTTTTCTGGTGGACCTTTTCTGGTGGACGCTGTGGTGGACCTTTTTTGGTGGACCTTTTCTGGTGGAAGCTGTGGTGGACCTTTTCTGGTGGACCTTTTCTGGTGGATGCTCTGCTGGACATTTTCTGGTGGACCTTTTCTGGTGGACGCTGTGGTGGACCTTTTCTGGTGGACCTTTTCTGGTGGACGGTGTGGTGGACCTTTTCTGGTGGACGCTGTGTTTGACCTTTTCTGGTGGACGCTGTGGTGGACCTTTTCTGGTGGACCTTTTCTGGTGGACCTTTTCTGGTGGACGCTGTGGTGGACCTTTTCTGGTGGACCTTTTCTGGTGGACCTTTTCTGGTGGACGCTGTGGTGGACCTTTTCTAGTGGACCTTTTCTGGTGGACGCTGTGGTGGACCTTTTCTGGTGGACCTTTTCTGGTGGACGCTGTGGTGGACCTTTTCTGGTGGACGCTGTGGTTGACCTTTTCTGGTGGACGCTGTGGTGGACCTTTTCTGGTGGACCTTTTCTGGTGGACCTTTTCTGGTGGACATTTTTGGTGGACCTTTTTTAGTGGACCTTTTCTGGTGGACCTTTTCTGGTGAACGCTGTGGTGGACCTTTTCTGGTGGACCTTTTCTGGTGGACGCTGTGGTGGACCTTTTCTGGTGGACCTTTTCTGGTGGACGCTGTGGTGGACCTTTTCTGGTGGACCTTTTCTGGTGGACGCTGTGGTGGACCTTTTCTGGTGGACCTTTTCTGGTGGACGCTGTGGTGGACCTTTTCTGGTGGACCTTTTCTGGTGGACCTTTTCTGGTGGACGCTGTGGTGGACCTTTTCTGGTGGACCTTTTTTAGTGGACGCTGTGGTGGACCTTTTCTGGTGGACCTTTTCTGGTGGACGCTGTGGTGGACCTTTTCTGGTGGACACTGTGGTGGACCTTTTCTGGTGGACCTTTTCTGGTGGACGCTGTGGTGGACCTTTTCTGGTGGAACTTTTCTGGTGGACGGTGTGGTGGACATTTTCTGGTGGACGCTGTGGTTGACCTTTTCTGGTGGACGCTGTGGTGGACCTTTTCTGGTGGACCTTTTCTGGTGGACCTTTTCTGGTGGACGCTGTGGTGGACCTTTTCTGGTGGACCTTTTCTGGTGGACCTTTTCTGATGGACGCTGTGGTGGACCTTTTCTAGTGGACCTTTTCTGGTGGACGCTGTGGTTGACCTTTTCTGGTGAACCTTTTCTGGTGGACCTTTTCTGGTAGACATTTTTGGTGGACCTTTTTTAGTGGACCTTTTCTGGTGGACCTTTTCTGGTGAACGCTGTGGTGGACCTTTTCTGGTGGACCTTTTCTGGTGGACGCTGTGGTGGACCTTTTCTGGTGGACCTTTTCTGGTGCACACTGTGGTGGACCTTTTCTGGTGGACCTTTTCTGGTGGACGCTGTGATGGACCTTTTCTGGTGGACCTTTTCTGGTGGACCTTTTCTGGTGGACCTTTTCTGGTAGACGCTGTGATGGACCTTTTCTGGTGGACCTTTTCTGGTGGACGCTGTGGTGGACCTTTTCTGGTGGACTTTTTCTGGTGGACCTTTTCTGGTGGACCTTTTCTGGTGGACGCTGTGGTGGACCTTTTCTGGTGGACCTTTTCTGGTGGACACTGTGGTGGACCTTTTCTGGTGGACGCTGTGGTGGATTTTTTCTGGTGGACCTTTTCTGGTGGACGCTGTGGTGGACCTTTTCTGGTGTACCTTTTCTGGTGGAAGCTGTGACGGACCTTTTCTGGTGGACCTTTTCTGGTGGACCTTTTCTGGTGGACGCTGTGGTGGACCTTTTCTGGTGGACCTTTTCTGGTGGACCTTTTCTCGTGGACCTTTTCTCGTGGACGCTCTGGTGGACCTTTTCTGGTGGACCTTTTCTGGTGGACGCTGTGGTGGACCTTTTCTGGTGGACCTTTTCTGGTGGACCTTTTCTGGTGGACCTTTTCTGGTGGACGCTGTGGTGGACCTTTTCTGGTGGACCTTTTCTGGTGGACCTTTTCTGGTGGACGCTGTGGTGGACCTTTTCTGGTGGACCTTTTTTGGTGGACGCTGTGGTAGACCTTTTCTGGTGGACCTTTTCTGGTGGACGCTGTGGTGGACCTTTTCTGGTGGACCTTTTCTGGTGGACCTTTTCTGGTGGACACTGTGGTGGACCTTTTCTGGTGGACGCTGTGGTGGACCTTTTCTGGTGGACCTTTTCTGGTGGACGCTGTGGTGGACCTTTTCTGGTGGACTTTTTCTGGTGCACGCTGTGGTGGACCTTTTCTGGTGGACGCTGTGATGGACCATTTCTGGTGGACATTTTCTGGTGGACGCTGTGGTGGACCTTTTCTGGTGGACCTTTTCTGATGGACGCTGTGGTGGACCTTTTCTAGTGGACCTTTTCTGGTGGACGCTGTGGTTGACCTTTTCTGGTGGACCTTTTCTGGTGGACGTTTTCTGGTGGACATTTTTCGTGGACCTTTTCTGGTGGACCTTTTTTGGTGGACCTTTTCTGGTGAACCTTTTCTGGTGAACGCTGCGGTGGACCATTTCTGGTGGATCTTTTCTGGTGGACATTTTCTGGTGGACGCTGTGGTGGACCTTTTCTGGTGGACCTTTTCTGGTAGACGCTGTGGTGGACCTTTTCTGGTGGACCTTTTCTGGTGGACATTTTTGGTGGACCTTTTCTGGTGGACCTTTTCTGGTGGACGCTGTGGTGGACCTTTTCTGGTGGACCTTTTCTGGTGGATCTGTTCTGGTGGACGCTGTGGTGGACCTTTTCTGGTGGACCTTTTCTGGTGGACATGTTCTGGTGGACCTTTTCTGGTGGACCTTTTCTGGTAGACACTGTGGTGGACCTTTTCTGGTGGACCTTTTCTGGTGGACGCTGTGGTGGACCTTTTCTGGTGGACCTTTTCTGGTGGACGCTGTGGTGGACCTTTTCTGGTGGACCTTTTCTGGTGGACGCTCTGCTGGACATTTTCTGGTGGACCTTTTCTGGTGGACGCTGTGGTGGACCTTTTCTGGTGGACCTTTTCTGGTGGACATTTTTGGTGGACCTTTTCTGGTGGACCTTTTCTGGTGGACG